>NW_019154086.1:4542970-5150362 GCF_002288905.1 Enhydra lutris kenyoni
TCCATAAGAACAAAGCAAGGCAAAGCATAGGATTTGGGGAGAATGTCAGAAAAATACTGGTCTCTGGAATTTAATTTAGAAGAAATGTATGACATTCATTGTACATGGAATGTTTCCAGGACATAATCACTCGGAGATGACTGATGAGTGTTGCTAGTGAAACTATGGCTTTTCCCTCTCTATTTCTCTAAGATATTTCAGAGATTCCAGTTTCAAACATTTATAAGATGCATGGTAGCCTGGAGCTTCTAACTGGTCTTGTCTTTCAGGAAGATGTGTTTAGGTGTGACTTGGACCAGCATAAGGTGAAGGGTACTTTTGTGACTGACTAGGGCAAATAATAAAGGAAAAGTGGAGAAGGAAATTTGACCAATGATTATAGTACTTTCTAAATGAGACAGAATCTGTTCTCCAGACCTGAGCAACAACAGGCCAGAGAAATTTATTAAGTTTCTCCATACCAGAAAAAAATATCTGAAAAGATAATCTGATTTCCTCTGCTCTGATTCTTCCATAACTAGACAATCTTCTGATGATTAATTCCATTTTCAGGGATCCTGATCCTAGATATGGGGCATCTTGGGTGAAACAATGTCAATATATCATAATTAAGAAAATTAGTGTCAGGTTGTACTCTCAAACCCTTGTGAATTTGGATAGCTTGGGTCAGTTCCATAGAACATGATCTACCTCTAGGTGAACTCACCCAATTAAGGCATAAATTGATTTTATTATTATTAGTGTATTCATTTCTTAATGCTGCTATAACAAATTACCACAATTTATTGGCTATAAGTAACACAAATGTATTATCTTAGTTCTGGAGGTCAGAAGTCTGAAATCAGTCTCAAGATATCAGTAGGGCCATGTTCTTTCTGGAAGCTCTAGGGAAGAATCCTTTTGTTTTACTTTTTCCATCTTCTAGAGACTTCTCATATTTGTTGATTCATGGCCCCACATCACTCTGTCATATCTCTTTCTCTGATCCTGACTTTCTTGCATCTTTCTTATAAGGACCGTTGTCCTTTGGACCCATCTAGATAATCCAAGATAATTTTCTCATCTCAAGATTCTTAACACAATCATATATACAAAGTCTCTTTTGCCATGTAAGACAATATATTAACAGCTTCTAGGAATTAGGACATAAACATCTTTGGGGAGAGCAGTTATTCTGCTTACCATGAGTATTGTTACATTTTGCCCAACAGATTAAGACCAAATGATCATTACTAAGGCATGGGTGCACTCTCAAGGTCTTCTTCTCCAAGACTGGGCTTGACCCAAGCAGGTCAATGGCAAGCTTAAAATGGGTCTTAGGGAAAAACATTGGTCATGGCAAACTGGGAACCATGAATACAAAAAGGACTGTGCCCAAATGAAGGTAAGCAGAATGGTGATATCTTTGATATTTGTCACATAACGAGCACTTGAAAGAAGTTTGCTTTCAGCCTTTAGACCTGTTCAAGCAGAGACTAGACTACTACTTGGTAAGAATGTTAAAAGGAGATTCAAATGATGGCAGGACTCAATGACCTTTGTTATTCTTCTATTCATTAACATCTATTAGTTTATTAAATGAATTGGATGGAGATGTTCCATTTTATTCAGGAGCTACTGTCCCTTAGTAGTCATTACCTAATGTATATTTATAACGATGAGTTCAATAAAGCTCAAAACTTACCCATAAGAAGCAAAAGTCCCAAATAACTAAATGGACTTCACCTCCCCACAGCTTCCATTAAAGTTAATGAGAAGTTAATAATGTCAACAGAAGTGACATAGTCAAATATTGAGAAACTTGGGGAACACAAGGACTCCAAATGGTATTGGCTGAATACTAATTTGAATATCTCAACTTCACATGGAGTGGGTAGGATAAAGGACAGTGAGAGGTTGTGTTAATGCTTTGCAGAGCACTCCAATTCTAGCTGCAGCAACATTGCCTCTTAGCCTGAAGTGTTTATCCAAAGAACCACTTCATTAAAAAAGAGTGGTTTGAGCTACTTAATAGCTTTACTTTGAAGTCATGAAGGTCCTGAAAAGGTGGCCTTGCCATAAAATTATTCCCATCCTGTCTACAGAAATGTCTGGTCTTCAACTTCAATCTCTACCTCTGCTTTTCATACTTTTAACTCTTTGCTGATGGTTTCACTTTAGGGTTATTTCTTGGTATGTTGTTATTTGTGTCCTATCTCCCTGTGCACAAATGAAGGAATGGAAGGGGTGGGAAAAGTATGTGAGTGGGCAACAAGGCAGGGCCAAAAGGGAGGCATCTCAACTCTTAGCAAAATTGCAGAGTCCTAGAATACTGAAGCTGGAGGAGTTTTTGGAGATTATTTAATCCCAATCTCTTATTTTATAGTTGGCATGAGTGGAGTCCTGAAAAGCATAGAGAACTGCCCAACATCTCCCCAGGACTAGTAGGAGGAAGAGAAGGAAGTAGATCTCATTTCCTTTAACTGCCAAGTGGTGTGTGCTTTCTACTGATGATCACATTCTATCTTCTGGTGGTGATCTGTGGCTTCCCTATCCCCTTTGGTCTTGTATAGTGCTTTCTGGCACCATCCATCATGGTGAACTTAAGAAGGCCTATCAAACTTTGTCCACCCACTAATCCCCATTCTCCCAAATTTATTTCTCTTTCCCTGCTTAGTTTTAAAAGTCAGTTTACTAGCATTTTGCATCACTTTTCTTGGTGGAAACCCTCTACACTTTCCTTCTTCTAGGCAATTGTTCATAACTTTCCTCCCCGTAGAATGTCCTCCTGATCTGGAAAGGGTCACTCATCCTCCCTGCTGGAAGATATTCTCATTCCCTCTGAATTTTTGTAGCTTTTGTTAAGATCCTCTCTGAAACTCTTGTTGTTTTGCAAATTGTATAGTTATTTGGGCAAATGTCTCAAAGCACATGGTAATGAATTTCCTGAGGACAACGCCCACATCAGATGACCCTATCTTCCCCATAGTAGGGCCTGCACCTAGATAAAATCATGATCACAGTAATAGGAAATACTAGCAAAGCACTTATACCAAAAACTGTTTTAATCATTTTACATTTATTCACTCATTTAATCTCACAAAAATCACATGAGGTCATTTTTTAAATCCCCATTTTACAGATGAGGAAACTGAGACGTAGAAGATTTAGATATATTGTTCAAGGTTATCCAGTAGAAAGTAATGATGTCAGAATCTGAACCAGGGAATCTGGCGTCAGGGTCTAAACCTTAAGCACTATACAGAATAGCCTACATGTGTTTATTAAAATATCTCTACATCTACATCTATGCCTATGTCCATATTGGTGTCTATCTATTTATTTCTATACCTACATAGGTATCTATAACTATAAAAGTGCTAGTGAGTGGTATTTACTCAGAGGGCCACTCATCCTAATTCATTAAGCCTTGCATCTTATTATGGACCAATAGATGGTATGTTATTGATGTATCAGAACAGGTTGAGAGAGGATCAAAAGTGGAACCTCTCTCTCTAAATTGTCTCAACTAAGATGGATTTTCCAGGAAGTTCAAGTGAGAACAGTACATAATTGTTAATTATCTTTAAATGCTCCAGCTTTCCTCTTTATCTGGGGAGAAACAAGACAAACACTAAAAGGTGTAGGTACAGAGTCTTTAACCAGGCTGTATTTTCACATGAATAAACAGTAACATTATTTGGTTTTCCTGTTGCCCTGTCGAGATAGTTTTCAGAAGCTTTAATAATTAATCAAATTAAGACCTAAAAATCAGGCCCCTTTGAGGAAGTTTGTTTCTGTTAGCTATCAATTAACACTGATGATTTCAGCTCCCTTCTCAGCGTGCTCGGAAACATGGAGGCTGGAAAAGCACTGCAGTGTGTTAATGGAGCCATAATACACATTGCCTAATGAAGCATGAAGGCCTTGTTTATTCTGAATGCTGTAATTATTTAAGAGCTTTTAAAAGCCAATGTCAAACCTTGACTCTTTCCTATCTGTTTCTTACAACTGGAGTGATTCACTTAATGTTTTATCTCAACTCATGGAGGTGACCTGAAAATAAATAGCTAATTATGCATTTCCATTTGCCAGATTCTTTCATTGCCATGAGAATCTTTTGCCGGTCTGGACTCTGTCACAGAGAGATGCTTCACAGCAACGTTCAGAGCTCGCATTTACTGAAAGTCTACCACATGCTGAGCCTTGCATGGGGCATCCTGCATCATTTACCCCATGAATCCTCACCACCACCCTATGAGCCACAATAAGGTATGTGAGACCCAGGTATGACTGAGGATCCTAAGGACTCAGAAGCCAGGCCTGTTGGCTTTTGAGCTGGCAGAGCACAGTTTCATATGGGTCAGACTCTGTGTTTAAACTCTGACTCCACTACTTTCTGACGGTGTGACCTCAGACAAGTAGTTGAACTTCTCTGTGAACTTGTTTCTTCCTGTATAAAACAGGGATGATGATAAACATGGGCCTCACCTCAAAGGATTGTTGCTTGGAGTAAACAATGAGCCTGTGGTGTTCAGAACAGCGCCAGTGTTACTGCAAGAGCTTAACAATATTGGTTCTCACCATTAATGAACTCTCTGCCCCTTATTTTGTGGCCTCTGAAAAATGTCAACACACATTCACTGCATGCCTGGAAGAGGCTGGAGGCCAAGCATCAGTGGAGAAGAAAGATTGGGAGGCAAGGAGTGGGAACAGTTGTCACCTGCCTTGTCTATGCAATTACCTCTGGCTGGTGCCTGTGAGCAAATCTATTCTCTCTGGGCTTTAGATCCTTCATCTGTAAAAGAGGGTTGACCAGTTCTTGCATCACTGTGAAAATTAAAGGCTGAGTCAATCAGATAGAAGGTTTCAGAATCTGCTACTGCCTTAGCCCCTGGTGTGATGCAGTCTGAGCGCAGGTTGCTCTCCAGCATACTCTAGGAGGTATTGGCCAAATAAGATTTGTTTCTGTCTTCAAAGGACTTGCCACCTTATGGAGTATCCAGACAGACCTATAAAACCTAATAAAAAGGCACAAGGAGCCAAGGGAGGTGCAAGAGGGGCTGGGATCAACAGGAGAGGCTTCTTGAAGGAGGTCACACTGGGGTTAGGTCTCAAAGGATGGAAGACATCTAGACAGGTGTACAGTAAGGGCAGGGCAAGCCAGGGGAAGGTGACAGCACCAGTAAATGCATAAAGATGGTGATCTATAGGTTGTGCGCATTTGAGGGATGGTGTGTTGCATAGTATGGTTCAAACTCAAGGACTACCCAGAAAGGAAATAGATCTCACCTAATGCAAAAGATTTGGCTTTGGTTTGACTTTCAGCGTTACTTTAATAAATGTGCAATTCATAGACAAGTCACTTGCCCTTCTCAAACTCATTCTCCACACCTGTAAAATAGAAATCACAGTCATATGCAAATCCCATTTATAAGGATTCATGAAGTGATGTACATAAAGTATTAAAAGAGGGAAGCAAAATGTCAAGAGAGAAGAGTGATGTGATATGATAATTGTGCACATGCCATATTTTTCCTGAGTATATGGCCATGTTTTTATGGCAGGCAGGGTGGTATAAAGAGAATAGGTTGTGGTCAAAAGAGACTACCTGGTGTTGTTTGCCACCAGGACACAAGAAGTAAAGGTAGATTGGGACCAATTTGTGAAGCCTGGGATTGAGCCAGTAGGTGTCAGGGAGCCACACAAAATTCACGAGCAGATTGATGAGACTCAAAGGTGGGGAAGCTATTCTCAAAAGCTGCGTAGAAGATGACCAGGTGTAGGAGCTCAGAGGCCGGGTGAGCCCTGCTCTTAGCTAAGTTTATCTGCCCAGTAGAATCTCAGGTTGAATGGTCCTCTCACATTGTGACATGAAGAAGAAGGGAATCATTTCCATTGCACATCTGAGGAAATGAAGTCTTAGAGAATCTAAACAATTTGTCCAAGTTTGTATTATCCATTCATGGTGGAGGTGGGATTCGAGTCTAAGTATTTGGACTTCTGCTCCAGTGCTTCATACCACAGATGAATCTATGGGTGTGGGTACAATCTGGGGAGTAGGGAAGACTCCAGTATCACAGAGAAGGTCTCTGGCACCAGTCACGAATGAGCCACTACTCCTGGCATTCAACCATTGTTAAAATGCAAATACCCCTGTGGGGGGGGGAAGGGCATGGTGGGCAACCTACTGCTCATTTTAGCTATTTACACCCCAGTGTCAGAAAGCAGAATACTTGAATGAGGAAAGAGCATGAGGTCTCTGACACTCCACAGGGTATGAAGTGGCCAGTGGGCAGGGCATACTTAGAGAAAAGCCAGCTGTAAATCTCTTCACTGTCACCTGTGCTCTGCAGGCCTGGGAGTGGGGGGTGTCACGTCCCTCTCACTTTCCTATTGTCATCAGAACAACAGGTTTCCAGTCAGGACCTCTGAGTCAGTGTTCCTTCCATCCACCTCCACCACAGGACATGGGCAGACCACATGCTAGCAGGTTTTAAAAGTTTGGTGTGACCTGTGCGCCCTGCCCAAGGAGAGGGCAGAGGTCTGAGGCAGAATCTGATACTGGACGTTCCCGAGAGAGAGATCTCTTTGGCTGCCCTGCCGTCTTCCACCCTGAAGGGCGCTCAGGGAAGGGAGGGTCATGAGAGGAGCCTGGGGGTCCTGACAGTGTCTGTGTCTGGCCACGGGGACAGTGGGCCGTGAGTACTGGTTGTTATATTAGGGTCCTTTGCAGCCCACTGGAGCAATGAAATGCCAGCAGGTGATGTTGCTCAGGGATCTTTCACTAAGATGAGGAGGTTTACACAACACTTCCCTGACAAGGCCCCAAGGGCTCTTTAGCATGAGAGCACAGGTTCACAGGGCTTCCCACAGCTGGGGAGAGAGTAGTGTGATAACCTTTGGGAAAACATTTTATTTTGCCTGGAATTGTGTAATTCTTGTCATCATCTTCAGCTGAAGCTCAGAGCTGATGGTGAGAACTTTTGACTAGATGTCAGTGTCCAGAGTGAATTCTATGATTTACTTGTGAAGATCTGAAGTTGTTGCCTCCCTCTCTGTCCCACACGGGTTATATCCCATCTCCTCCGATATGACCCTAAGGAGGAGTCCCAACATCCACTCCCTTCAGTCAATGGTATCAGTCTTTCTGCCACTGCATCTCCTGTTGACTTCCCCTGTGTGCCTTACTTACTCAGTCTCTTTTCCCCAATCCCCTGCCCCCCATGCAGGCTCTTTCCACCCCCTTGTCTTCCTCCCATGCTTCTCTACTGAAAAGCATTTGCCAACATTGGCTATCTATGAAATCCCCCCCTTGCCAAATACCTCATTCTCTCTGAAACATTCTCAGCCACTTTCCCACTTACCTTCAGTGCTCCCAGAGCTCATTGCTTGCACTAGCTTACTGGCTTCTTTTTATTCATTTATTTATTCAGCCACTCAATATCTATTTTCTCAAAAGCTACTGTATTTATAGCCCTTTGCTGTACCTTGTTCAGAGGTATGGAGACGAGTAAAAAGAGAGAGGGAAGCCAAATGTCAAGAAGAAAGTGTGATGTGATATGATAATTAGTTGTGCATGTGCCATATTTTTCCTGAATAGACCATGTATTATATGGGGGAGAAAATTCTTGGTCGTTGTGGTCAAAGAAGCCTAGTCCCCACTCATATTAATGGGCTGTGGAATTAGACTTTGAGTCTTTATTCTGTAAACAAAGATAATAATATCTCCTTGGGGTATGTTGTGAAATTGAATTGAACAATGAATATAACATGCCGAGCTCATGACATAAGAAAATGAACACAACTTCATGCCCAACTTTGCTAAACAGTAAATGTTTGAGCAATCCGAATTTAGTCAACAGAAAAAAAAAATCCACTATTGTCTTTGTACCTGAAATGAAGGTGCTAAAAACTTTACCCATAATAAAAACAAATGAAGACAAGAAAAGTGACATGTACTAGATGAATTTGGGGGGGTACATTATTTTTTTTAAGATTTTATTTATTTATTTGACATAGAGAGACACATTGAGAGAGGGAACGTAAGCTGGGGGAGTGGGAGAGGGAGAAGAAGCAGGCTTCCTGCTGAGCAGGGAGCCCAAAGATGCGGGGCTCTATCCCGGGACTCTGGGATCATGACCTGAGCGGAAAGCAGATGCTTAACGACTGAGCCACCCAGATGCCCCTCAGGGCACATTCTTGATTATTACTATTTACTGCAATCTAAAATATGTTGACTTTCCAGTATTTACTGGCCTACCATGTGCCTAAACTGGGCACAAATAAAAAAACAAAGAAATAAAATTGATACCATCTGGAAAGAAGAATTATTGACCCAGGAAAGCAGGTTCTGAGGTTAGAAGAGCCCTGGGTTTCTAAGGGGAAGGAAGCAAGAGTTTATGAATTGGAAGAAAAATGATTAAAGAAAAAAAATAAATGAATTTTATATTGAAAAATACAACCACACTTAAGCCAGACAAAGGAAGACTAATTCTATGATATCACTCATATGTGGAATCTAAAATGAAGAAATGAAAGGTCAAATTCAGAGAAACAGAGAGCAGAAAAGTGGTTGCCAATGATGAGGGTTTGGGGGAAATGGGGGAGAAATGGGTAAAAGGTACTAACTTTCAGCTATAAAATGAATAAGGTCTGAGGGTCTAATGGAAAACATGGTGATCGTAGTTGATAACATGATATCATGTCATTGAAATTTACTAAGGAAGTAGAACTTACATGTTCTCACCCACCCACCTCCCAAAACAGAGAAGTATGTGAAGTGATGAATGTTTTAATCAACTTGATAGTGAAAATCCTTTCACGATGTATATGTATATCAAATCAGAACAAGGTACATTTCAAATACCTTACAATTTTGTCAGTCACACCTCAGTAAAGCTGAAAAAAAAAAGTAATAGAATGCTTCACCTTAGTTTCTTTGATCTTCAACATTTCTAGGATGGTCTGTAAGGGCCATCTGTAAGGGCCAGAAACCCAACACAGAGTAGTAACCACTTTCTTTACCTTGGTAAGTTGTGGAAGTGACTAAGTGATCCAAGTGACTAAGCTAAGTGACCCTAGCTTATTTGGGTTCTAGAGTTTATTACATTTGAATATGAATTACCGTTTCCTTTCTCTTGCTGGACTGTGAGATGCATGGGGCAGAGGACAAGATTTGGTTTAATGTCTGTTCTCCCAGGCCTCGCCTTGAGCCAGCAACTATAAATAACCCTGATAGCAGAAGAGGGAGAGGAAACAGAGCAGGGAGAGGTGATTAAAGGGAAAGTGGAGAGGAACAGGAGGATTTCCTTTATTCCTCTTTTTATGAAATCATAAAAACAATTTAACCAGAAGTTAATTTAATTGAATTGTTAAATTTGAGCTGAGTTTACAGGTATTTGCATAATGTGGTTCGGTAGCTCCCAAACAATGAACAGAAGTCACTCTGAGCTCAGGAATCTTCAAACAAGCTCTGCAGATAGTCCTGGAGCAGGTGGCCTCGAGCCATCCTTTGAGAAATACTGGATTATCTTCTCAGCCATCCTACCGTTCATTCCATTGATGAGCATTTATCAGGGCCTATGATACTCCTGGTGCTGGGTTAGAATTTGAGACACAGAGATGAATAGGCTAGGTACAATCTCCACTGTTGTGGGGCTTATTAATGAGTGGGGAACCCATGTGAATGTGTTCAGAGATAAGCAGAACAGGTAAAAGCCCATTGTACTCATGAGGAAACAGAGATGCCCTACTCCCATGCAGAGATTTCTAGGGGAACAAAAAAGCAAGATAAAACAACAACTATACATATGTAAACATAAAGTATGCTCCAAGAACTTGCTTCTTTTGTTCATTCCAGCCATTTCCCTTTGGAAAAAAGCAGATGAATAGGCAGAATGCTTTTTTTGGGTGGCTTTTGCAAAAAGTGCCCTGAGTTGCTTCGTGCTGCCCCTCCCTTCCCCAGCGGCTAGATCCAAATAGAAAGTGGTTAGCAATCCTCCCTTACTGATCACTAGTGGTTGAGAGCATGCAGCCGAGCCCCAGACTCTATCACTGACACCTGGGTTCTAGCACTTATCTGTGTGACCTTGAGCAGGTCATGGAACCTTCAAACTGGTCTTCTCATTGGTCAAGTGGTGATAAAATAGCACCTGCCTCGTGGTTCCCGTGACCCCTCTCTGATGCTATGTCCTGCATACAAATAGATATTTGAACAAATACATCAGTACGCTGAGAGTTTTAGAAAATCTATTTCAGAACCATGAGCGAGAACACAGAGGGTTTCCAATCTTATGTTGAAAAGTTGGCACCTTCTTCTGCAGGATGATAGAAAAGCTTCACAAGGAGAGCAACAAGTACCACCGTGGAGACTTTGGTGCCCTATCCAGAAGCCTTTGCCACCCAACACACAACCTCAGCTGCTGTTTGTTGCTGGCCACGACACTCCCAGCGTGTCACTTCTCAGCAGAATGGGAGCCTTCTTAGACCAGAGCCTACTGAGCTTTTTCCCCTCTGCCTTGCCCTACTTTTCTCCCTCTCTTTACTTGGAAAGCACTCCCCTCACTAAATCACTGGCACTAGAGTCCTGGCCTCAGGCTCAGCCTCTAAGAAACCTGACCTCAGACATGTACTAACCTGCTTTAGATTAGGCTGTAGCAGCCGCGTGTTGGGAAAATTGAAGACAGATTGAAAGCCTCATTTTCTTCCAATTCTAGTTGGAGTTTACAGCAATGATTTATCCCTCAGCATGTGCTACTCCAAACTGTTATTTATGTTTTCATGTTTATTTTTGTCTCTCCTATTAAGCTTACCATTCATTTTATCATAGGCAGCACCCTTTACAATGCCTGCGAAGGGCTAGGAGATAGAAATTCCCTGGCTATCTTTGGGGAATGCTTCTGAGTTTTGAACATTTCTTTGAGAAATAAATGAGTAAAACCCCCCTTTGCAGGTAGGTGGGTATCTGAAGGCCATAGCTTCTTCAGTAAGCCATCTTGTACTTCTTGTAAAACTGAGTCTTATTATGTACAAACATGAACACCCACAATCACACAACCTTCGTCAGCCTAATGTTCTAGCACAGCGTTGATAAATATTTGTGTTTAATGGCACTTAGGGGGAGAATTTTGATTTCTAAACATTGGCTGATGAGTAATGATTTTGCCAAGAGCACAGCAAGAATTTTGCAATCTTGACTATTCCTAGTCTTTTGATGACATACAATTATTCCGCATTGCAGAGAAAAGTGGAGAGAAAATTCTTTAAACAGCTTGTCACCAGGGAATCATTTCATGGGGAATAAGGGTGGGAGCACCAAATGAATCCAAAAGAAGTGCAATTTTGCATTTTAAACACCTGAACATTTTTTTATCTGAACATTTGAGCCTTCCGAAGGTCTTGCCTTCTGCACTGGGGCAAGAGGATTAATGGTGGAGTTTGCTCTCATTCAGCTCCGCCAGATTTTAGAAGAGCACCTATGTGGCACTCAGATAGACCTGGAAATGATTTCCCAACTGTTGTGCAACCTTGAGCAAGTTGCAATTTACCAGCCTGATCAAGAAGGCGTCTGTGTGAACTGGGAAGGGCATAGGAGTCTACACAGGTGGATACCTCAGGCTCCATTGGTTGTATTACTTTGGGTGAAAGAGTTCCCATCCAGGGTCTCAATTTTTATAGATCTAAAATGAGAGTTATACTACCTCTGCAACAAGGTTGCTGTGAGGATAACGGAGATGGCCCATGTCAACTAACATAGTGCGCTGCACAGAGAGAGCATTTGACCAGTGTGAGCTCTCCTCCACATGCCAGGTTGTGAGTCAAACTTCCAACACTGGGTCTCAAAGTCATGGAGGCACTGAGGATACCTGTAATGCAGCTGAAGGGCCATGGCTGGTGAGATGGGGAAAATGCAGTCCTGTCTCTGCTGCTTGTGTGCCATGGATATCCGACAGCTATGGCCCTTTTTTGAACCTTTCTGCATATCTTCTTTCCTCTCCGTGTATGCAGCTTTCAATACTTCTACTTTCAGAACGCTTAGGTGTCCTTGAGCACTAGCTGCATTGTTTCACCTATATTTTCAAATGCGTATGTCTTAACTCCCCAACCAGGGGATAAACTTCTTACTCTATGGGACTAATTGTGTGAATCTCTGCAGCTACATCCTTACCTCCAGTTTACAAAATGTGCCCAGCACACATCAAATGTCAACTAACTATGGATGGATTGATGGGCTTGGGCCAGTCTCTGTGAATTAGACTTAACTTACAATATGAGGCTCTCATAGATCTTATTTACATTCACTTGACATTAATTCTTATGTACCTATCGTGTGCTAGGCCCAGTCCCGGCCCTAAGGAAACCGTGGTGAACACGATAGAGAAGCTTGCTCATTGTTCACTGAGCTTGTATTTTTGTGAGGAAGAGACAATGAACAAATAAGCAACCCAGGAAGAAAATAAGCAGTGATAAGCATTGTGATGAAAAGAACACGAGATGCTTTGCTGGAGTGCTGGGAAGGAGGTGGTTGGTGGCCAGGGATGGTCTCTCTGAGGAGGTGAAATCTAACCTGAGCAGTGAATGACCAAAGAGAACCAGCCAGCAGGAGTGTTTCAGGCTGATGGGACAGCTAGGGCTAAGGTCTACAGACAAGGGCTCATGCAAAGGTCCTAGCTCATCGAGTTACAGGATCAGAAAGAATGAGAACATGGGGAAAGCCCAGTCAGGGCAACGGTTGGGGACCTGGTTTTTAAGTAATTAAGTAGATGAAGAGACCTATTCTTAATACATTGCCATCCTAACATAGTGCCTTTGTGCTTGTGCTTTTCCCATTCGGCAAGCAGCACCATTTGAGACATCGTCTTGCCTACATGGAGAAGCAATAGCCCCAAGTTTCTCCTTATTCTTTCCTCCCTTTGAAAAAACAGTCTATAAGCCATAATCCCTGCTAGATTTGCTTCCCTATCTTGCATGTACATTCTTCAGATTTTTTAATAAGAAAAGTAAATGTCAGTGGAAAGAGTGCTAAAATGTGTAGTCATCTACTTACTTATGCACTTCTTTATTCTTTATATATTCTACCTGTCTCCCCAAAGGGATTTTAGTTTCCTATGTTAGAAAGCTCAGATATGATTTTAAAAAGTACAAATATCAGACAAGACAAGCCATACCAGCCTGCACTGGTGGGATGGTGAGGAGCCAGCCACTATGGCAGGGAAGTAATTGAGGGACACAATGGGGCTGTCCTAGCAACCAAGGCGTGAAGGGTGTCTTAAAAATTTCCATGGACCTAGTCCTGAGTATCATGTCAAGGTTCAGTTGCGAGGCCTCAGGCAGTTCACCCCCACTCTGGGCTCCATCTGAAAAATGAGTGAGTTATTAGGTGAGTAGAATTATCTAGGGTTGTTCAGTGTCAACACCTAGTGATTCCAAATGGGGCTTGTGCTGCAGAAGTCCAGGATGGAATCTGCAGGTGAGAGGAGGCAACTGGGAAGGGTCAAGCCCTGCTTTGGGAGAGAGGAGGGCTTCCTGGTGGAACCCTTGTGCTGTTGAGGTGGCATAGCCTGCAGTACATACAGTACATAGCCTATAGTACAGGAGCCTGTCTCTGCCAGGTAGACTCCCTGGATTTGCATCCTTGGTTGGTTACTGAGTCTTTCTTTACCTTAGTATTCTCTCTCATCTGTAAAAGGGAATATAGACAGCCTTACACAATAAGGGTGTTGACAGTATAAATGGCTGTTATCCATCGAATACACTTAGAACAACTCTGGGCACAGAGCAAATGTTCAGGAAGTGGGAGTGACTTCTGATGTTGTTGCTGATGCCATTCAGCTACTGGAACTCCTCAGAGGAGAGGATGTCATTGCTCTCCTGAATCATCATGCAAAAATGACTAGTTGAGGCATTAGTATAATTATGTTAGGCAAGACAACTCAGCCTTGGATACCAGCTTCACAGATGTAATGCAGGAGAGAATAAGGCAACGAACAGTAACTGCTCACATGTGCTGAACCTTTACTGTGTACCATGCACTGTGATAGAAACCATACTTGCCTTTCCATATAAGTTTGTCAATGACCCTACGGGGAGGTGAGGACCTCGAGGTTCAGAGTCATCCATTCTTGCTGGAACCCACATCTGTGACTCCAAAGCCCATGTTTCTGAGGCAAGTCAACTACTTGTGGAATTAAGTCTTACTTCTGAGTACTTCATTGGAGACAGCCAGCTTGGGGACTGCCGGAATGTATGCTCTCTGATAGATGAGAGTGCTCTCTGGGGATGGGGAGCTAGGAGGAGTGCATGGGAAAGACAACATTGCAGGTGTGGAGCTGGTGGGGAAAGAATCCATCTTTCTCTTTCCCCACACAACCCCATGTGCACACATACATGTGCACACACGTGCACACATGCACACACATACTCTTACCACATCAGGGTCATAAAGCATTTCATTTAGAGTCATAAAACTTGGGTTTAGTGATTGCTTTTTCATTTACCAGGTTGTGGCCTTGGGCAAGTCACGAGCTTCTTTTTTTCCATCTTATGTAAAATGGCGAGTCAGATACTCCCCTGCTTCCTCGGCAGAGTGTGAAACTTAAATCCTAGAGACGATGTATGTGAATGTTCTTTGTAAGCCACAGAGCAGTACAAATGGTATTTTTCTTTTATCTTATATAACCAATATTACCAAAATTTTGGATTGCCTCACTCCCTCTAGACTTCTTTCCTTTCTCGGAAAAACAGAATTATCCTTTGACTAACGATTCTATCTCTTGGGATGCTGGTGTGGCACAGTGGAATGACAAATTGCCTTAATTTAACTCTAAAAATATTTGAGCAGATCAATTTTCAGACTGTTGTCAAGTATTGAGTGTGTGGACAATGAATTTTAGTGCAGAGTAATGGTCCACATCTCTCAATAAAGGCAGCAAGGTAGGGCAATGGGGGTAGGAAAGCTGCCAACCCAGGTATCTGCTCTGCAGCTAACTGGGAAAGAAGACTTTCCATTAGACAGAGACAAGAGCTAGGTGGTAATACCTAGTCCCTGTGTTTTCCTTTGTTTTGAGAAGAGCAATTACTGTGTTGACCATATTCTGGCCAGCCGTTCAGGTTTGTTGACTTGGCAATTATTTCATCCTTCTCTTTGTTTGCTCTACCTTAATGGGGTGATTAGCTTGGCAGGCTATCATCAAATAGAGTGGGTGCCTGGGAACTCGGCCACCCTGGAGGGCAGGTGAGGTGGAATGCCAAGAGAGATCTAATATAAGGGCAAAGGCACAGGGCTGAGCATTAAGGCTCTTAGCACTTCTTCCTGAATGGGAGGGTTCACTCATTACTGTGTCTGTTTAGAAACGTGTCTCTATAGAGCAGAGTGAGGCAGTGAGAAGAGAGTTGGGTCTGTCTCTCTCATCCACTTGGCCTGACCGATTGACCTCTATGAACTTTGGCCACTTCATGTCAAAATAGTGATAATGGTGACTCATGCTCCTCAAGACTCTTGGGAGGATCAAATACATTGATTTATACCTTTCATCCTTTAACATGTGTTAACTAAACAACTACTATATTTCAGACACTGTGCTAAGATGTGGGAATAGGGCAGTGAAAACAACAAAGATCCCAGCATCCACAGAGCTTGCATTTACTACATAAAGTATATAGTAAGGCAGATGGTGAGGAGTGCCATGGAGGAAAAGTGTATCAGGGGAGAGAGTACCAGGTAGAGTAAGTGCAATTACAATTTTCTTAAGGCCACTAAGAGAGAGAGGATATTTGAACAAGGGCCAAAGGAGGAGAGGAAGCAAGTCAAGTGGATATCTGAAGGAAGAATATTCCAAATAGAGGAAACAGCAAATGCAGAGTAAGATAATATGTATGAAAAGACTTTACAAATAGTAAATGATTGCCTAAACCTGTGTTGTCGTTGTTCTCTTAAATCCACCTATCCTAAAAGCAAAGACTAATCTTTTCACCAATGTGTCTGCCTGTCTCTCAAAGCTGCAGAGAACACTCTAGAGGTTTGCATCAAGTCTTAACACCCCAGCAGCTCATAGACCTCCTTGAAGAAAAGTAAAAGGGATCTTTGTACGATTGTTATCTGTATGTCATCATTCCTGTTATTAACCATTTTTTGGGCCATGTCTAAAAGGACTATAAGCAAATGACAAGTCAATTAATTTAAAAAAGGTTGGGGGGAGTGAGTTAGACCACTTTCACATTCTCTGAACCACAAAGTAAAAGAAAACAGAAAAAGCTAGTTGCTGGGTAGTTTTCCTTGGTTGTAAGAGTTTGGCTCCCTAGTATAAATGGTACATTACTAGTGACATTTAGAAATGACTCTGAGAACTTCGGACTAAAGGTTCTCTAGATGTGCAAGAAGTTTCAATTATTCTGCTTGGGAAAATCACTTTTCAGAAATGCTTTTTAGTGTCAGGAGGCCTCAGCTGAAGCAGGTAGGAGAGTTAATGAGTGGAATTGATAATGACAGGTAGGAAAATTGGTTGTCACTCAAGAAATGGCAGGAACATCAGCTGGGAGACCTGTATGGGGAGATAGAGGATGAGCTGTTAGAAACAGAAAATAGAGATGGGCCATGGTAGGAGGACACCACTATAGCTTCTGTCATAAGACAGAGCCTGACTGACACCAGGATGGGACTCAAAAAACAAAAAACAAACAAACAAAAGAAATTACAGCATCATTTAGGACTTATGAGACCAGAGGACTTTGCAGTTTCATTATTTCTAGGCTACTTCTTATTTCCCAAACTCAGATGGATTCAAGGCTGGTAAAGAGTGTCAGCCAACATTTTTAAGCCTGGCATTCTCTGCTTCACCCCAGGATGAGCTGGTTATTCACAGCTCCTTCTTTGCCAGCTTCACAATGGCTGGTAACAAAGATAAAGTTGACCTGTGGTCTCATAATATTATATTATGAAGTTGAAAGAACCTCTGACCCAACAGTCATTTCCTACAAGAGAGGATGCTCAATGCCAAGAGAGGGAAAGTAACTTTGCCCAGGTCCTAAAGGGATTTGGTGGAAAAATCAGGATGAAAGGGGTGAGAAATGCCCAAAAAGTTACCTTGTGTTCAATGCTCAGGCTTTGTTGAATGGCATTTCATCAATGTTTTACCCAGTAAACCTATAGAGGGATCTTTTCCCTTTAGCTAATGTTCAAATGATAGCTATATTGGCCATTAGAACAACTGGATTTTGATACCTTTGGAGAAGCAGGTCTAAAATTGCTGGGATGGATGAAAGAGGCACAGGATAAAGTACTAGGGGTAAGGTCCGGACTGATCACATCCTGGCTGTGAGATTAAGGTAAGACATGGATTCATTGACACTAGGGCCCAGGAAGGAGCTTCATGGACATCTCAGACAATTCCCTTTTCCTCCATAGTCCCTTGTACCATATGTTTGAGAGGTCCTCTGGCCCTGTGATAAGATAGGGTGATCATTCCCACTGAGGACAATTCCAGTTGTTGGAAAAGTCATTCTTATGCCATCCCAAATTCATAAATTCCTCTTGAATAAGTTCCTCCAATATTACTTCTCTGGAACTCAGTTACCTTAGAAAATTAGGGATTGCAAAACCAGCCTGTTCTGCCTCTCTGATAGTAGTAGTAAGGTTGCATAATAATATATAGTTAAGAAAAGAAAAACCAGTAGTTTTAATGTGGGGCTCTGGGAAGTGCTGCTACTTACTGGGAGACTGGAAGTCCTTCTGAGCAGCAAACTCCTGTTTGTGAAATAGAAATGGGAATACCTGTCCTTCCTCTCTGTCAGAATTTTCGCTAGGATTGAACAAAGAAGAAAAGAAAAGGAGGCAACATGATGTGGCTAAAGGAACATTACATTTGAAAACTTACCTTCAGGTCCCTACCATTTCATCACCACACAATTATACAGAAATCCTTCACACTCGGCAAGCCTCAGTTTCCCACTCTGTAAGGAAGAGGTGGTAATACTTGTTTGGGTTTTCTTTCTTTCTGTAAGTTTGTGAAAATCAGTTGCGGTAACTGGTCTGTGATTTGTGCATCATCTTTTGGGGTGTATTTGTGAGGTTGCTGCTCTTCCTGGGTGGGCAACAGAGACCCCATGA
Organism: Enhydra lutris kenyoni; assembly: GCF_002288905.1. Classification (NCBI taxonomy): domain Eukaryota; kingdom Metazoa; phylum Chordata; class Mammalia; order Carnivora; family Mustelidae; genus Enhydra; species Enhydra lutris. The sequence continues at coordinate 4,561,056 of NW_019154086.1, forward strand.
TCTCCTGCTGCATGTCCCAACATGTCATGCCCCTCCAGGGACTCCGCTTTTACTGCGCTCCATGTGACCAGGAGAGGGAGATCTTTGCTGGTGTCTGAATACCAAGATGAGCATCTCAGGCAAGCCCTGGGGATGCTTAGGGCTGAATACTCACTTGTTTTTCACAGAACAAAAGGCAGCTCTCTATGCAGGCCACATTCAAGATAAACCAAACAGTACAGTACAGTTGAGTCATTTTTCCCTCTGGGCCTCAACCACCATCTTGCTTAATCGTCACGAAGGACTTTCATCCACCACTAGGCTGAGATTCAGACTCCAGGTCTTCTGCATTCATTGGATTAAAAATGTCAGAGCTGGAAGCAACTTTTGATTGTGTAGCTCACCTCTTCGACTATGTAGTTAGGGAATCTAAGGCCCAAGGGAATTCGTGTCCTAGAAGAAGTAGAAGTTAGTGCCATAGCCAGGCCTACTCAAGGCTTCTAACTCTGAGTATACCACTCTTAGATTTACACTGTACTGTTGTACTCGACAAACAGTGAGGGCTAACTATGTGTGAGACATGGGGTCAGACTTTAATAAGTTCCATCGATAAACCAGACCTATCCCTGCCCACTAAAGCTGGGAAAGTAATTAAGGTGGTCAACATGGAAACAAATAACTCCGGTCCAAGAAAGGCTCTATCTCATGTCACCTTGTATGACTATCTCCCCAAAAATCTTTGTGCAATTTGGGCCAAGTTTCCAACTCTTCAAGCTTGTTTCCACCTCTCTAAAATGGAGACATTCACATATTCTTTCATTCTCTCGACATTAAATATGTATTAGCCCCTAGTCCTGCCACATTATTTTAATCAGGTCTGCCCATCATCAGAGACACTGTCACACACAAACTGGGGATCCACCCTGGACCAACACAGTGATGGCGTAGGTCCGAGGTAAGGCTGGGGAATCTGCACTGTGAATAGACTTACTCCGGTGACGGTGAAAAGCAGCCAGGTTGAGAATTCGTGATTTACTTACTATGTGTGAAACACTATCCCAGACACCAAAAAGGCAGAGATATGCAAGGCTACACTTGTTCTCAAGGGACTCCGAATCTAGTTAGAGGTGGGGAGTTGGGACAGACAAGTGAACCAGCTGCGATACTGCTGTCTGAGGAATGTGATATCTGAAGCAAGCACGAGTACCAGAGAACACATGGGACACCTAAGTCATCTTGAAAGCGTTGGGTAAGCTTTCTTGTGGGGGAGATGCTAGAGGTGAGTCAGGGATGTCTATGAGTTAGTTCTGGGATGGCCAGGGTAGTATGGGTATTTTAGGAAGAGGGAGGAATAGAAAGGCAAGAAGTAGCTGAATGTATAAGGAATTACAAAGATTGGGAAAGGAGGAGGCAGGCGAGACATGAAGCGGAGCGGATAGGCATCAGCTCTGGGGGGGGCTTTATCCTCTGGGTCAGGAGGGGGAGCCGGGGCTTTATCTGAAGCAGAGGAATGGCAGAGTCAATCTGATCTTCAGGAGGAAGACTTGACAGTTTTGTGGAGAGGTGATGGGGCCTTAGAGGGGTGATGGGGAGCTGAGGCGGTGATATTCTGTGCACCGTCCTACAGCGGGCTGTGGGAGATCACTTGGCAATCAGCATCTCTCTGCGGAAGAGACAGGTGCCATTACTCTGGGGACATTCCCGACTTTCTGAGATGAAAGAAGACAATGTCTGGAAGGTGGTTGGTGGAAGAGTTAGAGAGAAGGGAGGGGAAGTGGAAGGGAAGAGGACAGGGACATACTTGGTGTCAAACAGTGTTTAAAATACCCTCTTTGCATCACACTAGCTCTTAATTGGCACCAACCACTGAGGGGCTGATTGATCCCAGCGAGGGTCCAGCAAAACAGATAATTTCTTACAAGCTCTGAAATGCAAGAACCCTGTGGGGGGTCCCACACACCACCGCTTTGTTGCTTCTGAGGTCTAAGCCTTCCTTGAAGGGATAAGTATCCAGGGGTGGCAGGTTTTAGTGGTTTTTTTTTTTTCTTTTAAAAATGCAGAATATATTCATGTAGTTAATGCCTGTGGTCTTGCTGAGCAGATTAAAAGAGGGTAGAACAAAGAGCTGGGCTACCAAGCTACTTGTTATAAATTAACTCTTAATGTAATGGGCTCATGAGAGAGAAGTTGAGTATGAAGGATGCTCGAGGAAACCTAATTTTGGATTCAGGTCTTCATTCATAAGAGATGTGTCCACCGCACACTCATAGGTGAAGTCAGAGGTAGCCTCTCTCTTAGGCCCAGGACTGCCTGGGTTCTCCCCAGATTTGCTGGGCCCTCACATAGAGGGAAGGAAGCCTTACATTTATGGAGAAACTACTATTTACCAGGTACTTTGTCTTTGAATTTTTTTCTCCAGAAACCCTATTGGGTAAATAATATTCTTTCTCCCATGTGAAAACTCAAGCTAAAAAGATTATGCAATAAGTCCACAGTCTCCTGGCTGGTAAGGGCTTGGAGGGTCAGCTGGGCCCCTTCTGATTTAAAGCATGCATTTGGCCACTCATAGAGTTACTTTTCCTGACGTTGGCATGGTACAGTCAAAGCCCTTTATTTAGTGGAAATGTGTCGATATTGTCCACAGCACTATGTGCTTTATGACAGGGCTCAGGGGACAATGTTTCCATAGCAGGATGCTGTGCTGCTTCTGGAAGCCAGTGTGTGTTTCTCTCCCAGACACGGGTTTTGTATATGTGGCTTATATGACTACTCCGCCTTTCTTCTCTGCGCCTTGGCACGTCAGAAAACTGGAGCTTGGCAACCTTTGTTGGACTACATGAGGTATGAGGGATGTGTTGTGGATGCTATCCCTACTCTGGGTTTCCCCTGATTGTGCTACTCACATCTCCCCCTTCTTTCCTGATCCATTTACTTTAACAATAGCAGCAAAAACCTCGTCTTATTTCTATTGGGTTAATCGCTCTGCCTCATTTTTCTTCTGCTTTGGTTTTTTGGTTCAAAAACAAAATTCAGCAGAGTCCATTTAAAGCTCTAACTGGCTTGATTCAACAATTCACGAATCAGGTAGTATCTCATCTAGGAAGCACAAAGAAGCTCCATCTGAGGAGTGGGACAAACTGGAAGGATTTCATTGGCAGAAGCAGGGAGGAACAAAGTAGCTGAACGAGTGGATTCTTCCTGCTTCCTGTAGAGGAAGGCAGAAGGATCCTATCATGCAGATTACCTCACTAGGGGAGATAAGGAAATTCTAGACTGGTTGATTTAAAATTCCACTTCTGGAAAAGGCTGAAACTGCAGTTAGGTTAGTCTTGCTGGGGCTTAGCCACAGGGATACCATTGGGAGCCTATTGTTTCTTTTAAACACCTTCAACACACATACAGGCACACCGGTGCCCACACACGCCTCTTTCTGCGCTGCTTTTTTACACTATTCCCTGGGGCAGGCTGTGTGCATGTGTATGTGTGTGAAGCTTCCTTATCACGTTCAAGTAGAGCCCTGGTGAAGGCTGACGAATCCTTCTCAGGTTAGTTAGCGACTATATGACACACGTTTGCATGCTGTCAAAAAAGGGAAATAATGCAATGAAATATTTGGATCTTTGTTCTCTGTGATGTGAAACTGAGTAATTGATTATTTTTTTCTCTTTGTATAACATCTGGTGTCCCATAAACCCCAACCTTTTAAAGATACTAACAGAAATGCCCTGTTAATTTGACATGGAAACTGATAAGTCCTAACCTCACAGTCCATTAGGGAGACAGATAGATGTCAAATAAATTATGATACCGAAAGCTACCAGAATACGCCACCCCCAAATATGCCTCCTTGACATATGGATTATTTTGAACTTAAGACAATTAGCAATCGAAAGCTCTTACCTTTCCTGCATCTGTCTAAAAATAAGAGTACAAACTTCTCCTCCTGTAAAGGAAATTTCCATTTATAAAGGAAATTTCCATTTGTAAAAATGTCTTCCTAGCTAAGAGTAGCTAGGAGACAACTCATCATCTGAGAGGCTCTTAGCTACGTAAGAGAAAACCTTTATTCACCGTACATCTCCTCCCCTCACCCTCCTGTAATTTGCCTCCTGGCCCAGAAGCCCCAAACCCTATTTTCCTTTGTTTAGCCTAAGATGGTATGTAAACTTTAATGTATAGTCACCTCCCTGAGCCACATTTTAAGTTGTGAAATCCTATGCATACATACATTATAAAAACTATTCTTTCTTTTGTTAATTTTTTATCCATTTGATTCAAGTACCCCAACCGCTAACCCTATGAGATTAAAAGGAAACAAAATTTTCCTCCCCTACAAAACAAAATGATGTGATCAAGATATGATTTTAGTGACACAGGAGCACTTTCTAGCTGATATCACTTTTTCATAGCTGTTATTTTATTTGATCCTCACAAAAACCCAGTCCAGTGGGCATGCCATGAATAAGAATCCCACTTTACAGGTGGAGAAATTGAGGCACAAAGGCTGATTAGTTTACGCGTCCTACCTAGCCTGGGTCATGGCAGAGAATTGAACAGGTGAGTTTTCTCTCTGTCACAGTGCTATTTGTTGGGCAGGAAGAACTTCTCATACATTCTAATCTAGGAAAGCAAGCAGGGACTTAAAACTTGATACAAGAACAACCAACAAAATTTGGATTAACAATATATTTATTTCAAGTGTCAGGTGTTCTGCTATTTTCACAGTGCAGATCAATTTCTGAGAGAATGTGAGCAAAAAAAATCATCCATTTCAGCTTCTGTGAAATACATTTGATTTTTTGCATCTTGGCTCTTTCTAGACCTTGCTCCCAGAGTAGGCATCTTTCAGGGTTGTTCTCATTACTTGTATGGACAACCTGTTCAGTCTTAGTGACACTGTTATTATAAATAACAGGAGGGCAATTAATATTCTCCTCAATTCTTATGAGTTAGAACCCTCCCAGGAACATTCATTTCGGGAACTTTCATTTCAAAGGAAATGTCATCAATAGGAAATAGTTTTTTAATTTCCAAGCAGGTTAAGAGCTTGTCTGTGCAATATGAATGAATTATAGTAATCATTTTGAGTAAAATAGTTGAGGTAGGAAACTGTTAAAGGATAAAAAATTAAAAAAAAAACATTCTATATTGCAAACAGCACATTGCAAGCAGAACTTAACAAAGGAGTCCTTGAGTTTTGCTGTCCCCTGAGCATGACAAGCATGTTTGCTAAGAAGCCCTATGATTTCCCTATCCCCCACCCCTACACCATCTTGTTGTGCAATAGAAAAAAAAGAAGCATGAACCTGTTGAGGGGATAATCTTGTGAAGTTTGGAGCAAGACTCTTGAGACAGATTCTGGTTGTCAGTACATAGTCCCTTAAAAATGAAGATAATATTACTAATTTCATTAAGGTGACGAAAAATATGCCTCTCCCAGGGCAATCCATGTTGTCTGCATCAGACTTCTCTCTGCCTAAGAACACTATTTAGCTTTGACATTAAGCTGCTGTGAGAATACAGGTTACATGGCTTACTAAAGCAGCAAGCTATCTTGGGAGGTTTTATTTACCACAGCAAGAACAACCAAAATCAATTTTGAAGTTGTCAGCATGGGCCAGGAAGGCTATTTGGTTGAACCCCATTATTAGTGAATTTAGAATTCCAGTAATATTTCTACTGACTTTCAGAGAGTTTCATCTGAGACAGCTTCAGCCTGGATCATCAGACTCCCTCCCCAAACTCTGTGCTGGCATGTCAGGTAAAGTGGCCCTGGCTTGATTGGCATTCATCTGTCTTTTTAATGAAGGAGATGCTGCTTATCATTCATGGCCATATTGCAGGGAGGACATAAATCTGTAGTAATGCAGGAGGACCAATCATGTAATTGATGGGAGCAGGTGTTCACACACTTCTCAGCCCAGAGCCTTTAGAAAGCAACTGAACACGGAGAAAGAGCTATTTGAAGTGTAGAAATGCACTATTTCATAAAGGCTATTCATAAAGGCTTTAATGAGCCAAGCGTCTCTTTTGAAATAATTTCACCAAATATCTGGAATTGTTTGTCTTTAGAAGACTTCAAATTGATGTTGAATGAATATCTAGGGACACCAGCTGGAGGGTCCAACTGTAAGTTTCCCTCTACCACCGAGGTCTTAGAACATTATCTTGTGAATTTTTGGTCTAGCTCTTCTCTTAATTGAAGTAATCTGAATAAATAAATTTGAAGGTCCTTTTCAACCTGAAAACTGTGCAGTTGATCTGTTCTTGTAGAGCAGAGGAAAGGATTGCCTTAGCTGGTAGTTTCCTTGACACAACTGATAATCTCTTCCTCAGCAGAAGCTCTACATCTTTATGCGAAGAGCTATTGATATGATCTTTCCTAAGATCTCCAGGATTCAAGAATTATAGGTTTTTCCATATGTTTTCAGTACAAGGAAGGGCTTCATAAGCCTTACAAGATTTTAATAATTAGTATAAGCCTAAGCCAGGTAATGTGGAATATAGAGAAAATAAACAAAATTCAGCCCAACTTCATCACTGGGACTCAGGGCCTTAATGCTATTTGGTAAAGGAGTGAATGAACTATAATTTTGATGTATTTTCTTCCACATCTTTCTCCCCATGCACATTTTTTTTTCATAGGTTTATTCATGATGCCTATGTTGGCTTTTGTACCTTGCTTTTTCTTTGTTTATTTGCTTTTATATAAAACATGTTCTTGGGGCCACAGAGTCATCTTAATTATTATTTGTAATGACTGACTAATATAGGAATCATGTTCTAACATGACTGTCTAAAAGTTAAATGTGTTGCTTAAGGAACTAATATTTTCTTAGCCCTACCAGTGCTTATACATAGTCTGGATAGTCAACTATCAGTATGAGTCGAGCTACATGCATTACTCTAAAACCATTTCCCAGTTTCTGACTTATGAACCTCAAAGTTCATGACTTAAGAACTTTGCAAAGCTAATGGGCTTTCATAAAATTTGACTGTCATAAACCAAAACTTTACAAGGAACCACTCCTCCCAGTCATATCCCTTATGCCCTTAGATTACTATCTAAGTTTGTAATGTAAATCTGAAAAAAAAATGGAGCTTTATTTCCTTGGAAATAGCTACCAGTTCAGAATGTCCATTCAATTAACAAGTAATAAACAAGTTCCTGTGTGCTGGGCATATTTTGAGATGATTAAAACTTGGTCACTGATCTTACAGAATTCAGATGACAATTACTAACACTGTATGAAACATTGGGCATAGAAGGAAGGCAAAAAACACCTCTGTTCTAGTGGAACTCAGAAATGGGGATGGCAGAAACTTCGGGGACTGACTTATAGGCAGATAACAATGAGAAAGTAAGAAGGTGCCATATAGAAGGGTCTGCCAGACAGCCAAGAAAGCAAAGTTAATTTTGCATAATGGAAGGGTATTTGAGATTAGGAGGTTAAGACACATCTTGACTGACAGTTTTTACAAGGCAAAAGAGCTAAATGTTTCAGAAGACAGAAGAAATGCAGTAATTCATCCATATGGAAGAGAGAGAGGTGGGGGTCTTTCATTTGTTTGTTTGTTTGTTTGTTTGTTTTTCTGCTGGGAGTTAGTGGGAGAGGAATCCTGTAGGACAGGACATCCAACCATACCTTGACAAGTGGGTGTGAGAACCGTGAAAGCGTTCTATTGTGTAAAAATAATCCAGCAACTAATGTCTGTTTGGATCCCTAGGACATGGTGCTTTAACTCTTTCTTTGTTTTTAATCTTTTAATAACCAGAGTAAGAATTCACAGCACAGCTAGTGCACCTGGCTGTGAATGTGTAAGCCAAGGTGGCCCACCTCCAGCAAAATTCTCTTCCTCTGGGAACCAGGTCAGCTCATATGACATCAGTGCTGAGACTGTGCTTAGGGCCTCCTCACTGCTACTGTGTGTCTGTCTGCTCTCCATTCACTTTATTTAAGTATTTCTCTGATTGAGAGTATGCCCTGGAATTTCTGCCCATTTAGGGCATTACCCACCCCATATCGAGGTGGAGAACAGATAGATGGCTGTTTAGAATTTAGAAGGGCTATAGTCTTCAAGAGCAAAAGGCCTTTCTCTTCTCTGGGAGGAAAGAAGTGAACCATGGAGGAGAAAGAGAAGCTGCTAGGCAAGGGAAGAACATTCATCTTCATGAAGGTGTGATAGACGGCTGTGGTAAGCAGTGCTCTTAAAGAATGTCCACTTCAAATGCCTGTGACACATAGGACATGGAGAGCTACAGAAGGCAGTGGCTTGAGACAGACCTGGTTTGTTCCTGGCCAGAGGCCTGGCAGTGCCAAAAACCCCCTAGATTTGGGAGCAGAAAATGTAGGTCTTTGTCTTCTGATTCCAGATGAAATAAGATACTAATGATAACAACTAATAATGGCAAATATATATAGCATTTTCTATGTGCCAGGATCTATTGTGAGGGACTTTACATGTATTAATTCTTTTATTCCGTTGAGTCTTTGTGACAATTTTATGAGGTAGGGACTACTATAAACCTCATTTTAGAGATGATCCATGAAAAAAAATGACTGTATAGGGTAAAAGCTTTTTTTTTTTTTAATCTAAAGGAAAAGATTTAATAGTTCTAGTAAACCTCTGAGGGTTTTTGGGAGATTCACATTGGGATCAGATCTGTGAAGCCATTTAGAAAACTGTTGTACATTCATGAAAAGCCCCATTACACAATAGTTTCTCCCACATTTTCTTTCTTCATTTGTACTGAGCACCTTCAGGGTGAATGACATGAAGCCATCACTACAATGGAAATAGAAGGAAGAGACCCAGCCCCTCCCTCAAACACTGATTATCTACTAGGGATGGTAAGACACTCAGGTGAATGACTTCAAAGTAAAGAAGGTAGGATAAGTGTCAGGAGGATGATTCAAATAAGGTATTGCATAAGATCATGCTATCTGCAAATGAATAATGTTACTTTTTCCTTTCCAATTTGGATGACTTTTGTTTCTTTTTCTTGCTTCATTGCTTGGGCTAGGACTTCCAGTATTATGTTGAATAGAAATAGCAAGAATGGGCATCCTTGCCTTTTTCCAGATCTTGAAGGAAAGGTTTCAGTTTTTCACCGTTGAATATAACATTAGCTATAGGATTTTCATATATGGTATCTATTGCATTTTCTTCCATACATAAATTATTGAGAAATTTGATCATGAAAGAGTATTGAACTTTATCAAATGTTTTTTGGTATCTATTGAGATAATCATGTGATTTTTATCCTTTCTTCGCTAATGTATTACATCAAATTGATTAATTTATGTATGTTGAACCATCCCTGCATTCCAGGAATAAATCTTTCTTGGTCATGGTATATGATCCTTTTAATGTGCTATCAGTATGTTATTGAGGACTTTTTCATCTACATTCATCAGGGATATCAGTGTGTAGTTTTTTTGTGGTGTTCTTATCTAACTTTATGATCAGATTGATGCTTATCCCATAAAATAAGTTTTGATTTCCCTTTTCCCTTTTTTTTTTTTGAAAAGTTTAAGGATTAATATTAATTCTTTTTTAAATATTTGGTAGAATTCACCTGTGAAGCCATCTGGTCCTTTTTTATTAGGAGTATTTTAATTCCTGACTCAGACTCCTTATTTATTATTGGTCTATTAGGTGGCTCCGTAGCACAATGGATAGCGCATTGGACTTCTATTATTGGTCTATTTAGGCTTTCTATTTCTTTTTGATTCAGTCTTGGTAGGTTGAATGTTTCTAGAAATTTATTCACTTCTTCTATTATGTTATCCAATTGGTTGGCATAAAACTGTCCATAACATCTCTTATGATATTTTTTTATTTCTATGGTGTTGGTTTTAACATCTCCTCTTCCATTTCTGATTTTATTTACTTGAGCTTTCTCCTTTTTTTCTAAGGTTAGCTATAGTTTTGTCAATTTTGTTAATTTTTTTTCAGAAAACTAACTCTTAATTTCATTAATTTCTTCTATCATTTTTATTCTTTAATGCACTTATTTTTACTCTCATCTTCATTCATTATTTCATTCCATCTGCTCACCTTGGGCTTAGTTTATTCTTCTCTTTCTGGTTCCTTAAGGCAGCCAATATGGAAAACTGTATGAAGGTTCCTAAAAGATATTAAAAATAGAATTACCATATGATTCAGCAATCCCACAGCAATATCCAAAGGAATTGAAATTGGAATCTTGAAGAGATATCTCCATTCCCATGTTCACTGTGGTATTTTCACAAAACCAAGACATGGAAACAACCTGACTGTCCATTGACAAGTGAATATATAAGGAAAATGTGGTATATACATACAATGGAATATTATTTAACCATAAAAGGAAGCCCTGCTATTTGTGACAATGTGGGTGAACCTAAAGGATATTATACTAAATGAAGTAAGAGACACAGAGGACAAATACTACGTGATAACACATAAGGAATTTAAAATAGTCAGGCTCACAGAAGCAAAGAGTAAAGTGGTGGTTTCCAGGACCAGAGGGAAGCAAATTAGCGGGGAGGGTGGTATTAGTTAAAGTTTACAGAGTTCCAATTCTTTATAAAAGATAAGATTTAGGGGTGTCTGGGTGGGTAACATCAGTCAGTTAAACATCTAACTCTTGATTTCATCTCAGGTCAAGATCTCAGGGTTGCAAGATCAAGCCCATGTTGGGGTCCACACTGGCATGGATCTTGCTTAAGATTCTCTCTCTCCTTCCCCCCTTGCCTCTCTCCCCTCTCTTAAAAAGAAAAAGATAAGATCTAGAGAGCTAAAGTTAACAATACTGTGTTGTATTGTTAAAAATCTGCTAAGAGTTAAGTGTTCTTATCACAAACAAATAAATAAGTAAAAGAGTAGCTTAGTGGGCAATTGTTGGAGGTGATGGATATGTTTATAGCATAGGTTGTGGTGATTGTTTTATGGTATACACTTATCCAAACGTATCAAGTTGTATACATTAAATATGTACAGCTTTTTGTATATTAATCATATCTCAATAAGGTAGTTAAAAAAAGATACAGGAATCCTGATCATGGGAAAGAAGAAGATTCAGCAAAGGCCCTGTAAGGGAAACTGTATCAAGCCTGGACTCTAAGGGTAAGTAACTATATTGTTCTGTGTCCTTCCTAATAGCGGATGTACTATGAATTCTTCATTTTATCTTTTTTTCTTTCTTTCTTTCTTTTTTTTTTTTTTTTTTTTTTTTTTTTGGTATTTTACATTAGCCTAGGGATGCCTTTAGAGACCTAAATGGAAACAGCTCTGCCAGTCCTGTGTGGTCATCCCAGACTTAAGCCACACAAGCTTCCGGGGAGTCCATTATCTGTTTATGAACAACAAGCAATCAGGCCAATGAACCATGTTATTGTCATTCTATTTGTGTCTCTCAAGTCATTTTTCATCTCAACTAATCAGAAGATAAAGTTGATACTGCTCCACCTTCCGCCTCCATCCTCATTTCAGTTCCCCATGGTTTCATGCTGGGCTGGGCTGTTTGAAATCTGATATAAAACACCCAAGAAGAGCTATAATTTTCAAATTTGCCTGTGGGTAATGTGCGTAGTAAATGTAAAGTACTAGCAATTTGGTTGTTTGGGATGTGAAAATTTTTTTACATCACTGTGCAGGGTCTGAGGCAGGCACAAATTTCCAGAAGAAATACGCATCACTGGTAGCCAGACCCAAGGTTACCCAAATAAGTAAGGCAAGAGGTGGGGCAGGAAAGCCAAGCACTGATGTGGAAGTTGAGCCTCCTCAGCGTTTACCCCTGTGGAAGTTTGAGCACAAGACCAAGGGAGAGAGGGGCCTCTAGGGGAACCACTTATCTTCTAAGAGTCCTAGCAGTAGGTGTTCACTCCCTTACAGAACTGGTGCTGGTCTAGTATCTGACCCTCAGTTCTGTAGGCTTAAACCTGATTTTATAAGCACCCAGAGGTGTATTCTTCTCCTAGAACAGTCCTGGACTAGCCAAGATCCTGAGGTTGATGTATAAAATCATAGATTCCCTTTTTTTTTTTAGGGGCAGAGGAAGAGGGAGAGAAGAGAATCCTAAGCAGGACCCATGCTCAAGGTAAAGCCCAATGTGGGGCTCCATCTCACAACCCTGAGATCATGGCCTGAACTGAAATCAGGAGTCAGATGCTAAACTGACTGAGCCACCCAGGTGCCCCTAAAACCATAGATTAGATTCATAGTAAGAGGAATCTCACATATCAAATGGTAATAGCATCAGGCTCCCCATCTCACAAAACACAAGTTCCAGGTCTGGTTCCGGTGGCTTTCTCTTTCCAAGGTAATGCTTGGATGTGTACCAACAGTTCTCTCTGTGATTTTTTTTTTAATTGATGCATTTCTAACTAGCCATCTCCCTGCTCTTATTCTTTTTTTTTTTTTTTAAGATTTTATTTATTTATTTGTCAGAGAGAGAGAGGGAGAGAGAGCAAGCACAGGCAGACAGAATGGCAGGCAGAGGCAGAGGGAGAAGCAGGCTCCCTGATGAGCAAGGAGCCCGATGTGGGACTCGATCCCAGGACGCTGGGATCATGACCTGAGCCGAAGGCAGCTGCTTAACCAACTGAGCCACCCAGGCGTCCCTCCCTGCTCTTATTCTTAATGTAGCCCTGCTACTGCAAGGGTTGCCTATGCTGAATATATACTAAATTTTAAAAAGAATCTCAATCTCTGATGGCTTAAACTGCTCAACGCTTATTGGGTGAACAACTTTGCTTTGCGGACTCTAGGAAGTCTTGCCCCTTGGCTTTCTGGTTACCCTGCCTGTAAGGAACTGCCAGTGGGCTCACTGAGACAGAGTTTAGTGCTGGGAAGGAATACAAGGGTCCAGACCCTGGCCCTGCATTTGTTGGCTTGGTTACAATGTGCTATGTGACTAAATAATTTTTAAGAAGTCAGTTGCTCTGAAACTGATTGAATTTTTGCCTGAACTAGGAAGTTCAGAACAAGATTTGTGGCTTCTTCTGGCAATAGTGTGAGATTATGTGGTATTCATTAACTGTGCTGATCTGAGGATTTCTTGCTCTTGTTTTTGTTTTTTGTTCCATTTCTGAAGTCTGTTCAACAATTGTTTTATACTTTTGTATTTTTTGTATGCTCTGTCTCATTCTATAAAGGGAATTCAGAGCTCAAAAATCTCAATGTGACTGCTGATGATAAATTTCTATATGTAAAAGAAATATCTGTAAATTTCTTAGAACACTTGAGAAAGAAAGTATAATTTTGTGCAGTTCTTTGAACTTCTCAGATAAAAAAAATGTGATTTTATAGTCCTATGTGAGGGAATTGTCTTATCTGCTAGATTCACCAGATTCAGATAAGTATGTGGGAGACAAATGGTGAAGACAGAATGGGAGAGGGAAGGACTTAATGCACTCAGGGAAGATTTGGTGCACATGAGGAGGATCTCATGAACTCAGGGAGGACTTAATGTATACAGGGAAGTCTTCATACTTATGGGGAGGTGTCTTCTGGGTAGGCTGCCCATTCTTTGTGCACATTCGTGGGTGTCTCCTGAGTAATGTGGGAGTGTGGGACAGGTGAAAGAGTTCCAACAGCCTCAGAGAGTCTCTACTTGAATATGAAATGCTCCAGGGCAGCTCTTCACAGTAACATCATTTCTAATCACTGGGAATGTGGGGCTCCTTGATTTGGGAGGCTTATAGCCTACTTGACCCTTTGTGTTGGAACCATGTCCTAGCCTAATTTCTCAATGTAAAGATGAAGAAGCCAAGGTCTAGAATGCGGCTTACTCAAAAGCACCATCATTTAGTGACACAGCCAGGGTAGAGTCCTGATTGCTGATCTCTCACCAAGCTCTTTCTCCTCATGCTCATATAGTTCTCCCACCTATGTCCCATTTACTCCTTGTTTAATCCTGCCTTATGAACATAAACTGTCTTCCCTCTCTTTACTCCCAGCTACTAAAGGAGAGACCTTGATGGGTATAAATTTGGGGAACAGTAGTTGCCCTTGAGGAATATATTATCACTAACCAGTTTCATGTGTTTCACTCGAGGAATGAATTCAACTGCAAGTAAGAGAAAAACAAATAAAAGCGGCATAAATAACATACAGAGATCTATTTTTTAATAAAACAATGAAAAATCCAGAGGTGGGTGGTTCATTACTGACACATCATTTGTAAATGTCAGTGATGACTCTAAGTACTCCTGTGCTGCTCGGCCATCCTCTGTGTGTGTGTGTGTGTGTGTGTGTGTGTGTGTGTGTGTGACTCTTCCTGGTCTCCAGGATACTTGCAGGAGCACCAGCCATCACAGCATTGTTCTAATCAGATAGATGGAAAAGGGAAAGGGACACAATGGCATGTGCCAGCTAATTCAGACTCCTTTCAAGAGCTTCCTAAGACCAACCGCCTCCAATTGACTATGTCACATAACCTCCCTAGTTGTAAGGGATACTGCGGACTGTAGTTGTTGGTTTTTTTTTTTTTAAGATTTTATTTATTTATTTGATAGAGATCACAAGTAGGCAGAGAGGCAGGCAGACAGAGAGAGAGAGAGAGAGAGAGAGAGGAGGAACCAGGCTCCCTGCTGAGCAGAGAGCCCGATGCAGGACTCGATCCCAGGACCTTGGAATCATGACCTGAGATGAAGGCTTTAACCCACTGAGCCACCCAGGCATCCTGGGGAATGTAATTTTAAGCTGAGTGTTTTGCCACCCTGAAAAAGATTGAGTTGCTTAGAGAGTAAGAGGGTAGAGTGAATATTGGGTAAAGAACTTTCATGCCCTGCCACTTTTGTGATTATGGGCAAATTAATTAATCTCTTGGAATTTAATAACTATAAAATGCTAATGATATGAGGTCAAGTGTAGAAAGTACTTAGCAAAGTAGCTGACACATAGTAAGTGTACAAGAATATAGAACAATCATGATATAGAACATTATTGAAAAGATTGATAAGATATAAAAATTTCCCCACTATCACTCAGGTGAAGGTGGAAACTATTTTGGGGAGAAGGAAAGAAGTTATAAATTTGGAAGTGAGATATTTGGCTTCCTTTTTAAGTCAGCATGTTGGGTGTTCTGGGTAATGAACCTTCAGAGGTGTCTGGAAACTTTGTTCGCCAGGCGACATGAGGGACTTAAGACTTTAGGAGACTTGAGAGAGCTAAGGTGGGACTCTGCTTGCCATCAGCCCTTCCTAAAAGACTTTCTCTGAGCCATCAGAGGCCAAGTGCCCCCCTGGAAAACTCTCACTTTATGTGTCTGCTCTCCCTGGTTATAAAACATTGAGGATAAGGGCTATATGTTAGTCATCTTCATCTTCCAAGGGCCCATCACAATTCTACGGGCATGGTAGGGAGTCAATAAATGTGCCCTGGATTGGGAGGAGCTGTTCTTGGCTGACTCTTTTTAATATCTTCCTTGACCAAGCCAAAACACAGAGTCCCCATGGTAGCAGGCTTTTCTGGGAGAAGTCCTCTGAAAAATGAGACAGTCAAGGTTTCTTTATGCTTCACTCACTCATGGAATGCTCACATCTCTGAATAGTTTTTAAGTTAAAATGATGGAAACTAAAAAAGTGAAAAGATAGGTGGTGATACTAATATTTTAGGGAAGATGACTCTGCTCAGTGTTCCCTCACATTGCTCCAGGAGTGAGCATTGTACAATGGGATTCACACTGGACCCAGAGCAGAAGTCCTTGTGTCCAAGTTTTGGCTCTGCCACTTGATTACTAAGCTACTGGTGGTGACCAAGTCTAGACCAGTGGCCTCTAATTCCTTATCTGTCAAATGGGGGAAATAATACTTGCCATTTCCCACTCCCTCTTGGGATTGTGGTGAGCTTTAATGAACAAATGGGTAGGAGAAGCTTTGCACTGAAGTGAGGGATCTACCATGGTTGTGACTGTTTGTGTTCTCATCAACCCAGTAGTGTTGATATCCAACCAACTGGGTTTATTATCTTGCTGGGGCTGCCATAACACAGTTCCCCAAACTGGGTGGCCTAGGCAACAGACATGCATTGCCCCCTGGTTCTGGAGGCGAAAAGTCTGAAATCAAGGTGCTGGTAGGGTTGGTTCCCTTTGAGAGCTATGAGGGGGAAGGTGGTCTATGCCCCCTGCCTAGCTTCTGATGGTTTGCTGGTAACATGTGGTATTCTTTGGCTTGTAGCAGCACATTGTGTTCTTCTTGGATGCATGTCTGTTTCTGTATCTAAATGTCCCCTTTGTATAAAGATAGCACTTATGCCGGATTAGGGCCCACCCCAATGACTTACTGGAACAGACTGCCTCTGTAAAGACTCCCATCTTCAAGTAAGATTACATTCCCAGTTACGGGAACTTCAACCTGTGAATTTTGTGGGGGTGCAATTCAATCCGTAATTCTGGGGGATAGTAAAAAGTCCATAAATGAGTAAATATATTACCTGTGGTCTGAAGAAGAGTTTTACCTCCATCGAGTTCCTGGTGAATCTGGCTATAGTCTCATTTTCTCATTCTGGTTTCAGCACTTTGTAACTCTTGATTTGCTAAACTTTTCTGAGTGTTCGTTTTCTCCTGAGTAAGATGGGAATATTAAAGACTTTCTTATAAGGTTATTGAGAATATTAAGTGAGATGATATATGTTAGGTAGCCTATGTATTCCTTGACATATTGTAAGTACTTCAGTCAATGGCCATTCCCTTTGTTCATAGACATGTTAGATCAAGTTGGGAGATCAGGCAGGAGATGGTTAGTGGGCACTAGGCCTCATAAAACAGTTATATCAATTTGTCTGGTTCAATCATTTTTGTGAAGAGCTATTTAAGTTTAGAGCTTTGGAAATGGAAAGAGAGCTGTCAGAAAGCTTTTTGCATTGACAGGAGACAAGCCAGTGTTGATAATCCATCATCTTAAATTGCCTACCTTTGATCATGCTCTGCTGTTTTTTTCCTGACGATTTTACCCATAATGACTTCTATTAACTTTCTATGTGCCTTTTAAAAAAGAAATGATTTATAAATAAAAATATCCTCCCAGACTCTGTTTGTGACCTTGAAAACTATGTAAGATTTGATTTATTGTTCTAGTACTTTGCACTTTGGCTGCACATGTTTAAAACATATTAAAAAGTGGAGCTTAGTTCATCCCTGGCCTGGTTAGGTGGAAGTAAATTTGAAATCCTACAAGTCAATCTCCTTACTTTTCAGATGAGGAAATGGAGGAACAGAGAAGGGGTTTTATTCTGAGGTTGTCCAATGAGCCAACAAGGCAAAACCTGGACTAGAACCTGGGTGTTCTGCCTCCCAGTCTTTACAACTTCTGTTACTTTATGCTCCAGTCTAATTAGTATCTTAGGGAAAGCACTTCCACTCATTGAATTTTAGTCCTCATTTGCAAGGGGGACCAGACCAGCAGTCTGCTGTGGCATTTCTTCACAGAGCCATAGTCAGACCACTCCCATGTGTGCACCATGCTCCTCAGAGGAGCTCTGCCTCCCTCCTCTCCCTATCAGACCACCATTCTAGCATCCAACACCTATGGCTCTGGGCAGTACAAGGGGCAGAATATTCACCCCACTTATGGGGGACAAACTGAAACTGAGTGGTGACCTTTAATTTCTGGCAGAAATCAGTAACTCTAGGAGGGATTGTTCACTGAGATAAACATTCACAGAGTTAAGAGGAAAAAATCCTCTTTTAAATGCTCTTTAGACTGTGATAAATTGGAATTCTAGTCTATCTTATTAGCTGAGTGACCTTGGCCTAGTGAAGTTAAGCCAAATTAAGTTGGGCAAATCTCCATTGTTTCACGAATAGTAATAATACAAAGACAGGCTGGAGGTTGCTTTGAGGATTGAATTAGTTTATGTAGGTAAAACCCCTACACAAAGCCTGGTCCATGGTAAGGTGTTCCATACAGTGATTATAGTAGTAGCATATTAGTAAAAATACTTTAAATGAGAAAGTTGGAGTAGCTCACTGGTTCTTAACCTTTTCTAGATCTGCTGGAAGTGACTGCTCTCCCCAAATACACATACATAGACAAATGTATAAACAGTTTGAGGGGCTTATAACACTCCTGAAACCCTTACATGGGCCTAACAGGGGTCCATGGATTCCTGATTAAAACCCCCTGAAGAATATCTCTATAAGAATATCTCTATAATATCTCCTTCCTGTTTTACCAGTGATTCAGTAAAATTTCTGAAGCTTGCCTGACAACTAGAAAAGCACAATCTAGATGTTCCATAAACCAACTGAATCATAATGTTGCAAGAAAAAGACTCTCTGGCAGGGGCCCGAAATAGAGTAGGACTAAGAACTTTGATGGGAGAAATAATAAGTCTCAAATTCTACATTAACTCAGAATCCAGTTAGCAGTTATTCAAAAATAAGAAATAAAGTGCCTCATTATGATTCTACGAAATGAGAAAATGCCAAATATGACACGCTAATAGTTTTAGAATTTAAAACCCAGAGAAGGTTTGTCTTTTGGCCTTCCGGTCAGGCTGACCTTGACAATCGGGACTCCATCTGCACTGGGATAGGGCTGCTGGGAGCTGCTCAATCCTCTTTGCAAATAACAAATAAAGTGCTGAGTTACGTTATTCCCCAAGGTGCTGTTGGTGAAGTTAGGAAGAGGACAGTTGTGTGGTTGTTTCATTTGTCTATTTCCAAGGGCTTTCAACAAACTCAGCTCTGAGGCTTCATGGTTCTAATCTGAGGATAATGCTCCTGGACACTCCTTGTTCGGGCCACAAATATTTACTGAGCCCCCCATGTGCAGTACTCTGTGGTAAGCTACATTATGAAGAATCCAGTTATGTGGACTGGTTTTTCTTGTTTATACACTTTCTGGCATGTTCTCTCTGGTTATACTTTCACTCCAGTTACTTTATTCACAACTCCCGGAAAGGTGATAAGGGATGTCTGGTAGGGATTTTTGCTCCCATTTTACCAAAAAATAAAAAATAAAATAAAAGCCTGAGGCACAGAAAGAAAGTAGCTTGTTCTAGGCCATTGCTGGAACAAAGCTTACATCCCCTGATTTTTAAACCAGCCACTTTCTACTGTATAGAATTGCAGGCTTACTATGAGAGAGACTAATTTTCTGATGAACTGCTTTATTCACTCACGGAACAGACATTTGATGGACATGTCTCTCGGTCACCACTCTCGTGATGGAGTAGGGGGTTTATGATCATTGTGTTAATTCCATCTTATATATGTGTGTGTGTATACACATATGCACATGCACATACATATTTTCTACTCCAGCCAAGCCAGTAATTTCTGTTTAAGTACCAAGCACTGTGCCTGTATTAGTTTCCTGGGGCTGCCATAGCAAAGTACCACAAACTTATTCTCTCATAATTCTGGAGGCAAGAAGTCTGAATCCAGGTATACTGGCAGGGTGGGTTCCCTCTGAAAGCCTAAGAAAGAATCCATTCCCTGCAGCTCCCGTAGCTCTGGTGGTTGCCAGCAGTCCTTAGCCTTCCTTGGTTTGCAGTTGCCCCACTCCAGCCTCTGTCTTCTTCACATTGGCCTCCCCTCTCTGTCTGGTGTCTCAAATGTTCTCCTTTTTCCTCCAAGGACACCTGTCATTGGATTTATGGTTCACTCTAAATCCAGGATTTTCTCATCCTGAGATCCTTTACTCAATTACATCTACAAGGACCTTATTCCTAAATAAGGTCACACCTACCAGTACAGGGGTTAGGGCTGGTGACATTATTCTACCCACTACAGTGTCCAAATAAGAACTTGCTCCTTCATCTTTGCTTTCCAATGAATGTTTGTATTGCTTATATCAGTGGCACCCATTTGAAAGAGGGCGAGAGTCCATGTAAATGAAGGAAAAAGTGTCTTAGTTGAATAAACAAAGAGAGTGATGAGAAACACACCGCCAAAGCTACAGAAGTGTCAGTGGTAGAAAGGATTCTCCTGTGGGTCCATCCCTTGGGTATAAAGTGCTCTGAAATCCTAGAGAGGAGTGGTGTGATTACAAGTGTCTAGATATTACCTATGATGCAAAAGCTCAGGATTATTCTCATGTCAAGTACTTGGATTTATTTCATGTAAGTGTTAGATAAAAGATTTCTTTGTGCAAATCACGATGTACTTCAGACAGTGTGTTCCTTCAAGCCTCAATTTTCCAAACAGAACAGGGGCACTCGAGTTATACTGGGTAATAGAGATCTCATGTGAGTGGGTTGTGTATAAGAAGGAAGACAAATGAAGAGGATATGAACTTCCTTGGGTGCTGGGAAAGAGTAGAGATTCAGACAATACAGGTTTGATTGGGAGAGTTTCATGTTATTGTATAGTTGCTATAGATGTTTTCCTTGACCCAGAATATATCTTCAGCTAAACTGTCTTTAGTGGTTCACATTGTATGTAGGTTTCTGAATCGTTATTAATTACTTGCTTAGGATGACACAAAAAGGAAAGCCTAACAACACTTTAGAATGAGACTTATGGTTTCAAAGTTTTAAAGGATGAAAATGGTATCAGAATTTCTTGGTTGAATAATGATTACTTATAATAAAACAAAATTTTGCTTCCCCTTTCTAATCTGGTCCAGGAAGACAGATTTATTAAATGTCAACCTCAAAGTTTTTAACTCCTTAAACCACCTCTTCAATCACGGAGTACACATGGCAAGCCTAATGCTTTCTGAAGGTTTTCTCTAGTGCGAGTCACTTCTGGAAGACAGTTTATTTTCTTCACCTGAAGACGATAGATTAAAAAATAGGTAGCAGCCATGAGACTTCACCAAACATCTTCTGTCCTCCCTTTAAGAGATGTTGAAGGTGTCTAATGGAGTCTGACATGTTTTCGCTACGTATGAAATATCGAAATGGCAAATCCTAACATTTGCTTCATCCAAGGACAATTTCATACTTTATGCTTTACCTTGTCAGCCTGAATTGATATCAAGCTGGGATAGGTCACAGCTGCCCCCTGATTCCCTATCATAGTTCAAAATGCTCAGATCAGCTTCTTAAATGTGTGGCAGAATGTGTGAGGCCATGTGGTGTAATGGAAAGTACACTAAGTCCCACAGGCAAAGACCTGGGTTCTCATCCTAACTTTACCATTTACTAGCGACGCAAGCCTTGACAAATCAGTAGAACTCAACGGCTATTTATTGTGCACTGTGTGCCAGTCCTTGTGTAACAGGAGAGTAAAGAGAGAGAGTACAGATATGGATCCCTCAGAATGGTCAGGTGTTGAGCCACAGGCATAAACAACTCCAGGGTGAGGTTCACAAAGACTTGTGCTGAAAGACAGGACTAGAGAAGCTCTAGTGAGCAGAGGAGGAAGAAGTTGCTTAGGTTCGGGGAGATCAAGGAAGGTTTAACGGAGGAGGTTGATTCATGAGCTAGGACTTAAACAGGGGATAGGATTTGGACATGGTGGATGCGGAATGGTATTGGCAGAGCGAACCATGTGATCAAGCCCACTGAGGTGGTGGAGCACTTGGCTCTGTGGAGCCTGACGAAGTGTCTGTTAATCTGGCACATGCAGGGGTATAGGTGGGTAGTAGAGTAGGCAGAGAATGCTGGGGCTAAGAAGGTATTGAACTTAACAGAAAAAAGGTTTAAAAAGCTAAGTTTATGCGCCACACCCAGTGCTCCATGCAATACGTGCCCTCCTTAATACCCACCACCAGGCTCGCCCATCCCTCCATATGAATCTTGGAACGCTGGAAAAATAACAAAATTTAAAAAATAAAAATTAAAAGTTAAAAAAAATAAAAAGCTAAGTTATCTGTTGAGGTTAATCTAGAGGGGAACAAGAAGAAAGAGAAAGAGAAGAAGGAGGGGGAGGAGAGGGGTAGGAGAGGAGGATGGAGGAGAGAGAGGGAAAGAGAAGGAGGGGGAGAAGAAGAAGAGGAGGAGGGGGGCAGGGAGAGTTGTTAGAGGAGAAAAAGAAGAAAAAAGGAAGGAAGAAAAGCTAAATAGTTTGGGGCAGACATATGTCCCTGTTTAGCACCTCTGCATGGTCAATAAACAAAGGGAAAAATGTCCTTTAAGAGGATTAGAACCTATCACAAAAAAGATCTGATTCAAAGGCCTGGTGGGTTATAGAATACTGGAATTTCTGCCCACATCACTTTGACAGGCTACGTGAGAGACAAAATATATCTGTTCATGTGTAAATCTATCCAAAATCTGTGTTGACTTTTCCCTGTACTACAACAGATGAGCAAAGCATAACAATCATGTTAATAGCATTGGTCTAAGACTCGGTGGTTCAGACCAGTGCCTGGAGAGCCATTGCTTAATAAAGTAGGCATTGATATCATCCCATTTTATAAGTAAATAACCAAGGAAATGAAACAGATAGAGAAGGAAGTCAAACTCCGGTCTCCTTTTGAGACCAAGTAGTTAATTATGCCAAAAGTTACCAAATTTTGACAATCACAGTGTTTCAAAATTGGTACAATGTTGGCTACCTAAGAATAAACCTTTAACTCATTCTTGAACAGAATATTTATCTGACTTTTATGGTCATCACTGTACTGTATCACTTACTTTCTCTTGGCTCACAGTATTTTGTTTTTAAAATAAAGGAGACGAACCTGATTTTTCAGTCTTCACTTCATTTTCTTTGAATGGATTTAAGTATGTGCCAGCATCAAGTCAAGCCATCATCTAGATTTTCATCCACATGTTATTAGATACTCAAATAGCTGAGTTTTCCTTTGAGTTTTCCTTTGTTTAAATATAGAATTAATACATGCACAGAATTTTAAAATATTCAAACAGTGCTGAAGAACAAAAATATAAAGTAAAATCATTCCCCACTTTTTCACCAACCCCTCTCCCCAGAGATAGTCACTGTCAGTATTCCCTCTTTTTAGTTTTACTAGTAATTATTATTATAACTTTATATAACATACCTAGGGACCTACTTTTTGATGTCTTAACTCTAGACAGAGTTCTTATTTCCTAGATATTACGTGTGAAGAGTCTACTCACTGACATAACTCTCCACTTTTTCTTCCCTGCCCACTTTGTAATTTTTGTTAGCTTGATTATTATTTTTGGGTATTCTGTATGTTGTCTTCAAGAGTAACTTAACCCTATCTTATCACTTAACTCTAGACAGCTATAAACTCCACTATAAAGAAAATGACAATAGCATTCCCTTCCATCTCCTAATTTGTCTCTCCTCTGTAATCATTTTTATACTGTTTAAAGTTATTACATTTACATTCTCTTCCATAATTATAAATACATCTTAGGTGATTATATAATAGATGGATTATAAAAAAGAAAATGAATGAATAGAATGTACAATATTATAATTATGTAAATATTATTCAATATGGAATTGAAGAGTAACGGATTCTATATAGAACCAGGGATTAAGTCACATAGAAATAAAGCTTCTATGCCATGAACATATTTCAGGGAAAGGGAATCCTCCAAATGCCCCATGTAATGCAGCTTCCCTTACTTGATTCTAGCCTCCTTTGCCCTTAATTCTCTGCTGCCACTAATTCTGTGTCCTATTTTGTCTTCTTTCTCACATTTCTGTTCTATTTTAGTGGAGAACCACATCTCAAGTATTGTTTTTCAATCATAGTATAAAGACAGTGAACTTGAGTTTTTGCACATTCTGATGTATCTTAAGAATCTTTGTTTTTACATTTGCTTGACGCTTTGGATACAGAAGTCTATGTTGAAATCCTTTTCTATCTGAAATTCGAAGAATTTTCATTGTCTCCTAATCCCCAAGAGGTGCTGATGGGAAGTCTGCTATTACTCTAAATCTTATTCCTTTGTAAGTGACCATTGCCCTATTGCTCTGACCTCCGGATTTCCCCTTTGTTATTGGAATTAACGGTTTTCTCCATGATGTCCTTTTCATGGTGGTATCCTTTTCCACTAGTCCTCTGCATTCAGCACCCCTGTGGAAGTCAAGTTGCAGATAATGAGAGGCAAATGTTCTACTGAACTGAACAAGAGATTGGAGTCAATTGACCTAAATTCAAGTCTTGATTTTGCCTCTTCTTTCCATTTTTACCTATCTATAAAACCTTGCAAAGTACTATAACTTCACTCAAGTTCATTTTTTTCTACCAAGACAAATTAATACTAGTCTCAGCCCTTCTCTTTCCTGCCATGCCCCATTATATTGCAGGATTATTGTTATTGTGCACTACTGGAAGTAAAATTGTTTTGCAAATTGCAGAGCTGCATATTAAGGTCTATATTGTTACAATAGATGTAAACATGATGAAAAGTATATGGTGTTATAGAAATGTTGGGTTCTTGTTTTTTTTCCTGCACTTATCATGTGTCATTTTGCCTGGATGTGTGGATATTACTCAGGGATTCATCATCACTGAAGCAAACTTGCAAGGCAAGCTTGCTAGTTAGGAGAGCTTGCCCCAGATACCTGCCCTGCTACTGTATAGGGCATCCCTCTTTCTCAGCAACTGTCAACTGATAAATGACCCATCCCTTTATCCTTCTTAGACTGACTCCTCCCTGGGAAGTAGAAGTGATGCACATCCTGACATTGTGTATAACCCCAAAGTTCTTCTGGTCATAAAACGGAGTAAGAAGAAATTGTCTAAATTACTATTCGGGGCATTAGCTTGAATGCTTCCAGGAATTCTATTCTCCCTGATTCAATATGTTTCTAGAGTTAAAATAAAATTTAGCTTTCTGAAGTAAACTTCCAGGAAATATCAAACAATGATGTAAACTGGAAAGGGAAAGAGTAAATTAGAATCACAGAATGTCACATTTGATATATCAATATCACACACCCAACATAGCTACACACATACACACACACACATACACACACACACACACACACACACACACACACACACGAACTTCCGATCATAACCAGGATCCTCACTTACAAATAAGAAAACTGAGATCCTGGCTAAGGCAGAAACTTGCCCATGGTCACAGGAGCTGAGTGGAAATAGATTCCAAGACTCTTAACAGCATGCCAGTTATTTTACTCAAAGAGTTACATCTCCTAATAGTCTTTAATTTTCTAACAGATTGTCATAAAAATGGAGAGCCAGAAAGAGTCCTTGCAATATGGATAATCTTGAGACTATATTGACTAGAAATGGTTAGGGGGTTGTACCTCATAAGACTTGCTGTTACAGACCCTGTATGGGGTGTGTTATAACACTGACTCCTGAATCTCTCATTGTTGTCATGGAAGGTAGAGATTTGGGCTCTATCTCAAAGATGTGAGGAACTAAAATTCAAGGAGGTAAATAAGTTCACACAACTTACATTTGTTTTTGATGAGGGGTAGAAACTGAACTTGAACTCAAAGTTGATCTTGTACTTAAATCATAGGGTTGCTTCTCAAAGTAGAGTTGAAAAGAGAATCTAGTCTGCCTCACAGTTTCTCAACATACACCATGATAGACAAAAGCACAAACCCCACTGTTAAAATAGTCATTTCTTAGGATGATTCAAAGAAGTTTTAATGAGCTCAAATTTACTGGATCCTGGATTTCTGATTTTTTAATTGGCATACAGATTTCTTTCACATGGCCTTTTGGGAATATTCACAAAGCTCAGGAGACTTAAAATTCCTTGAGAAAGAGATGAGCTTTGCTTTGGTGAAAACATTTCTGCAACTGTACATTAAGCACCAGGTACCACTCATGATTACACAGAAGAGTATCCAAGATGTAAGGGGGCCTGAGACCAAGGCAGGAGACAAATCCTGGAAAGAAATAAACATTCTGCTTAGGGCCTCAGCCAAGAAAAATCTCATGAGGGTACTTGATAACTGTGTTCAAATTCCCGAAGGACCATGAAGTGGAGGTCAGATTAAACTTGTATCATAGGCCTTCAAAGGGCGCTCAGATGAAAATGAGAGGCCAACAGATGAAAATGATAGGGAACCATATTTTTGGCTTATGATCAAAATAGTTTATGAACAGATCAGCCTTCTGAAGATGACATGGGAAACCTCTGGGCATAGTGAGCTCTATTCTGGAAGGCCATGTGACCACTCCTCAGCAGGGAGTTGTGGAGGAATCCTGATGGGTGTTGGAGGGGAATTATCAGGAAGTCTATTCCAGTACAGCTGCAATATTCCTTGGTTTAAGTCTCTTAAGCCTCTGCAGTTTGGGGTGCCTGGGTGGCTCAGTCGATCAAGCGTCTGTGTTTGGTCATTTGGTTCAGATCATCATTTCAGGGTCCTGGGATTGAGCCCCATGTTAGGCTCTCTGTACAGTGGGGAGTCTGCTTCTCCCTATCACTCTCCGTCTGTGCTCAAATAAGTAAATAAATAAATAAAATAAAATTTTAAAAACAAAACAAAACAAGACCTCTGCAGTCCAATTTCACACACCCAACATAGTTACACATGCACATGTGCACATGTGCATTTCCTTTAAACCTTCCGATACCAATAATCATTTAGGTTAATTGAGCACTTACTACATGCTAAACGATATGCTCAGATCTTTATAAGCATGTTTTCATTTAATCCTCCTCAGTGTTCTATTGAAAAAGGACCCTTACTATGTATTCCATAGATAACACATAAATATTATAGGTTAAATAATATGCTCAAAATGCCATAGCTAGTTAATGGAGAAGCCAAGATTTCAATTCAGTTGTGTCTGACACTGAGATCCTAAACACTCTGCTATTCTGCTTCCTCCTCATGAAGATTAATACATTTGAAAAACCAAAAATAACTTGCTTTGCACCCAAAATAAACTCAGTAAAAGTTAGAGAGGTGCTGAAGATAAACTAGAATAATATTATGATTTCTCTGTCATCGATAACTGACAGCTGCACTCCATTTTGCCCAAGGAAGCAAAATTCTCTTATTAATGAGAGAGAAGCAGAGATTCACAGCCCCACAGAAGAAAAGCTTCCAAGCATTAGTGTGGTTCTCTGTCAGTTTTTGGTGGAGGAAGCTTTCTGATAACAACCCAGTTTATGGAGGTGTCCTTGACATTCCTGTACAGGTGCTGAGGTTGGGAAAGAGAGTAGGTTAGAGAGGACAAAGTCAGTTTTCCCTGGAAAGAACTTGTTTAACTTCAGAACCTTTGAAAGTTTAAATAATTGGAAGCATGTGTGAGGACATGAGTGTGTCTGCTCATGTGGAAGATTTTCCAGACATCTGATGCTCTTCAGCACCTCCTTAAGGAGGAGACAGATGGTAGTGCTTCAAGTATGATTAGACTTTAAAAGATGAAACCAGAAAATGGAAAAGCCCTCCTACAACTCTTCCAGACAATAAGAAAAACAACACCTGGAATAATTCTCTGGGTGATGTGGGAAGTTCAAGAGGCCCTTCTATCAGCTTGATGTTTACAGCTACCTTAAGATGATTCTTCACTCCTTGAATTTTTCAAACAATTGGCAGTCTGCATTCCAAGAGAAGCTTCTAAGTGTTTGTTTCTACTTCTCTACTGAGGCAACTTTCCTTTACAGGATTCTTGAGGCTTCTAGTGGCTATGATTCCACAAAGTCTCAGGAACATTGAGGAAATAGCGTCTACTAAGAAATGCAGACATTTCCAAAACTTTCCAAAACAAAGTCCTAGAAGGCAATTACAGTTTCAAATATTGCCTTAAAAAATAATCTGGGGACGCCTGGGTGGCTCAGTTGGTTAAGTGGCTGCCTTCAGCTCAGGTCATGATCCCAGAGTCCTGGGATCGAGTCCCACATCGGGATCCTTGCTCGGCAGGGAGCCTGCTTCTCCCTCTGCCTCTGCCTGCCACTCTATCTGCTTGTGCTCACTCTCGCTCTCTCTCTCTCTCTCTCTCTCTGACAAATAAATAAATAAAATCTTTAAAAAAAAAAATAATCTGGACTTCCCTTGAAAATAATAGATTGGTCACAGAAATGCCTTGTCTTGAGAACAGGAAGCATGGAGGAGAAGTTTGCAGAAAATAAGAGATGTTGGCTTGTTTGGGGAGGTCTGAATGGAGGGTAAGGACAGTTACAACTTCAGGGCCTATGGAATGAGTTGCTCTTGGAAGCCAGCCAACCTGACCTATAGACCTCCTCAAGAGTCAGCCCTGAGCAAGAAAGCAGGAACAGAATTGCTGGGGGTAAAAGTAAGATCTGTTGGAAGTCAGAAAGAGGATAGCTGGAGCTCCAGTTCCCTTCTTTACTCCAGACCACCAGAAAATTCTCTGGGCTCCACGATACTAGAGACCTGAGATTTGTTCCTTTGAAAATCAGAATCATTTAATTCCTGATCTGGAGATACCAGGCACAGTGCAGGGCTGTTGTGAGAAATGTGGCCCCA
Source organism: Enhydra lutris kenyoni (assembly GCF_002288905.1). NCBI lineage: Eukaryota > Metazoa > Chordata > Mammalia > Carnivora > Mustelidae > Enhydra > Enhydra lutris. Next base: position 4,589,290 of record NW_019154086.1, read on the forward strand.
AATAGTGTTAAGGGGAAAATCTGAAAACTGAACCCAAGGATTCCCATCCACCTTTCTAAGCCCCACTCCCGGAGCTCAGCTGGGTCCCAGCCTTGAGACAAAATGTCTTCTTTTATGAGGAAACTGAAGGGATTTAGAGAAAAGACTTATGGATTTTGGTATCTAGGCTCTCCAGATGCAAGCCTGACTTGATGCTTGGGAACTTCCCAGGAAAGACAGAGTCAACATCTTATTCATCCACACTTGCAGAAAATTAGGAATGTGTAACTGAAGACACCAGACATCTGAAAAGGCTTAAAATATGAGTAAGAGAGAGATTGCAACAAACAAGTAATAATAATAATAATAATAATAATAATAATAAACTAATTTGGAGAAGATCAAAATAGAATAGCTTATAATTAATATCTCCCAAGCGCTGAAACAAGAAGAGGAAACATAAAGAGAAATACTCGTAAGACCAGAACGAACTCTTGAAAATGAAAAAAAAAAAAAAAACATATCTGAAATAAAAACTCAGTAAAAGAATCAGAAAAAGAAATCAAAAGAATTTATCAAAAATAGAATAGCAACCAAAAAACAAATCCAGAGATATGAAAAATAAGAAATAATAGATAAGGAAATTAGAGAAAAGTATGGTCTTGTAGGACTATTAGGGGAATCCAGAAAATGAACGGGAAAAATAAGGACAGAAAACGATGGCTAGAGTTCACAACTGAAAGCTATGACTTTTCAGATTGAAAGCTATCACCAAGTGTTCCACTCTGTGAATTAAACAAAATCCCTGCAATTTTAAAATGCCAAGGAAAAATAAAAACTGCTAAATGAAGAAACTGGACTAGGAGTCAACATGGCAGTGGCCTTTCCAAGTAGGACACCAAAAGTCTAAAGGCAAGAAAGTTAATGCTTTAAAAATTCTGAAGGAAAATGTTTTCAACTATTACTTCTATCCTCAATCAGAAGACAAGAAAAACTGAAAAGACAAGAAAAACAAGAAAAACTGCTGCTTTTGCAAAGCTACCGCACCTTCTTTCCAATCCCTCCAGGGTTGTAAATGCTAAGAAACCACATATAAGAGGTAAGGGTGTGGGCAGGTTGGAAGAGGTAGAGTAAGACATTTCTATCTTTATAGCCTTTCTGGGTAATATTTGGCTTCAATCAGAAGCATGTGTTAATTTTAAAATTTAAAAATTAACTGAAAAAGTAATCCCACTTAGAGAGAATTAAAGGGATTAAAGGCTTTTTGAGTAAAATGAAACTTAATAGTCATATAGTCCAGTATTTGATCAAAGTGAGGAATTTTTTTCTGAATATCTCAGTCACTTAAGATCTCTTTAAATACTTTTCTCAGAATCATTTCTGATATTGAGCTAAAATTTCCTCTCTTCCATGTCCACCTTGGTTTTCCTCTGCCTCATGTCCTCTGAGAGGTTCTTCAGGTCTGCATGAGCACCGTAGGGACCGGGAGCTCATTCCCTCCCAAGGACAGCCATTCTTCCTCTGGAGTGCAATCAAGCTTCCTGTGGCTTCCATCTACCTGTGGCTTCCATCTACCCATCCTTGATTATCTATTCACTGTGGCTGCCAGAGCAAGCTTAGCCCCTCTTCCTTAGAACATCCCAAACGTTTCCTTGATGAGAGCCATGAGTCATGTTGGTTGAATCTTCTCACCATTCTGTGAGTCTGGTCAAGATGTCTCTCAAAGTGCTGTGACACCCCTTAGAATATCTCTGCACTTCATCGGAGGAAGATGTAAAGTTGTACCCTAAGTGTTCTTGAAGGTCCCTGCAGTCAGTGAGGCCACACTGGTCTTAGCTGGAGCCTCCTCATGCTGCTATTGTGGGGGATAGAGGAAATTAACTTGTGAGAATTATGTAGTCTTTGTGCCTGCTGCTGCACAGAATTTGCACATTATGAGAGTCTCACAATAAAGAAGAACCAAGGCCGCTCTATTATCTCCAAAGAGAGGTCATTCAGATGGAAATTGAGAATGAGCTTTGGCTAGCAGGGGGTAGCAGAAAAACAACTCTCACAGACTAGCAGGAGGGCCTCAATGATCCTGGCTGTGATCTCCTCCTTCAGGCAAAATTAGTATCATTCATATGGCCAAAGATCTGTTTTTCTTTTTCAGAGAATACCGAGGGATGAGTTTTTCTCACCCTCAATCCTAGCCCAATACCTAGCCCAAAGACCTCTCAGTATACTCTTGGAGATTTGTTTCTCTAGGATAGTGAGGCCCAAGACACTGAATCATCAATAATTAATCCATTCTGCTCAATGTTACATCAGAATAGGAAAAAATTCTCAACCTAACAGCTAGACATCATGACCCTACCTCCTCTTAGAAAAGAAGGTGTTTCGATCTAGTGAGGTGAGGTAACTAGCTCAAGGAAAGTGATGGACAAACCAAGCTAGAAGCTAGAATTGCTGTTGCCAGGACAGAACCCTTTTGAAGGAACAAGTGAAAGAAGAAGGCATGTGCATTGGTCGGAGGGTAAGGAACCAAGAAGGAAACCATATAAATTTCCTCCTTTATAACTTAACTACGACATCACACTGACCAAGGAAATATTGCCATTTCCCTGGAAGAATTTCTTTCTATACACTTTACCTCCCCCTCCCCTGCAATGGAAGTCTTTTAAGTGCCTTTGGGCAGGAGTGTGGCCAGCTGGAAACCATTTATCACCATGTGACTCTGAACCCTTCACCTTCTTATCTGTAGCATATATCCTCATACTCTGCATTCTTTCCTTCTTTTTTGGTCTCTGAAATTTAGTGTAAAAATATTCACTTTTAGATTCCCAAGAGCCAAACAGAAGAATTTTAATGGGCCAAACCTGCTCTTGTGTTATTTTCAATTTACCCAAAACCTAAATATTAGTTACTAGGACGACTGCAGGAATATGTAGACCCTACAACATGTAATGGCTCAAAAGCAATAGAAAATTGTGTTTTTTACTCAGGAAGCAGGACCAGTGCATAAAAACTTTAGCAGTATGGCTTTCTCTATGTAGCCATTCTCAGACTCAAGAAGGTCTGTCATCTTTAACACAACACTTCCTGTCCTGAGCCTCACCTCCATTCCTGCCAGTCAGATGTGGACAAGAGTGTGGAGGGGGACTGCATGGAAGGGCTCTAGGGGCCAGGCCTGGAACAAACACGTATCATTTCCCTTAACAGTTCATAAGCTAGAACTCATCAAAATAACCATACAGAACTACAAGCTTGAGAGGGGTGGGTGGGAAGGGATTGGAAAACATGGTCCCTGGTTGGGTACCAATTTCCAGCATTAATCCTACAATAAGGAAGGGGGGATGTCATAAAGGTAGGTGGACAGCCAATCGTCATTGTCAAATAGGTATTTGTCAATATCTTTGGACATGAATCAAGGTAAAACACAATGTCTCAATTGTTGTGTTATGTTACTTAAACGATTTTAATGCATTCTATTCCTATAAGCAAATAGTTACCATATTATATATTTGGCCAACTTTTATGTGGTCTCTGTCTTGAAAATAATTGCATCCACCATTTTTTTCAGATATTAACTTATTAAAAAAACCAGTTACTTATGACTCACTTAAATGTTAAATGTTACACCAGATGTTGGAGATATATCAATGAGCAAGACAGACAAGTCTCCTGCTTTCATGAACCTATGATTCTAATGGGAGACAGGAAGGAATAGATAATATATAGACTAAAAATATATTGAATAATCAATAGTACTAAAAGCAAAGTATAACAAGTAGTAAGAAAAAGAATGTCTGTTACTGGACAGGGGTTTGACATGTCCTCTTTGAAGAGGTGGCATTTAAACCAAGACCCGAATGACACGAAGGAGGTAGGCATTTTGAGAACTTAAAAACTTTCAGGCTCTGGAATGGCCAGTACAAGTGCCCCTGAGGTGGCAATGGGCATGACTATGAGACAGAAACAAGGCAAGTATTGTTGGGAAATTGTGGGTGAGTGGAGGGCATGATAGGAGTTCAGGTCAAACTTGTTGGCACAGAACCAGATCATACAGAATCTTGGAGGCTGTACTAAAGAGTTTTAATTTTATTCCAATGGGAAGTAATTAGAGGGCTTGATGAAGGAGAATGACTCTTGCTTCCTTCTGTTGTTTTTAAGTACCCTCTGGCTGTTATGAGCAAAATGGATGGAAGGAGGCAGGAGAGGCAAGGGTGGCACTCCGGAGGTCTTTGTCATGGTCTGAGATAGGATGATAGTAAGCTTGGAATATGGAGGAAGAAGGAGACATGAATGAAGTCTGGATTGGTGACTATTTTGGAAGTTCTGTAGTCTAGACTTGCTAAAGGATTTGTTCTGGAGGGAATGAGAAAGTGAAGAATTACATTTGCCTCTTACATGTGATACATTCACTTACTTTCATCCTCTTATTCAAACCAAGTATCCCCAGAAGAAATCTTCTTAGGGTCTACACAAGGGCCAAGAGTACTGGCTCCTGTTTTCTTGTTTGCTTTTCATTTGCCCAGACAAACTCCTTCTTGCTCTTTAATTTTTGTGAAAAAAATGAAAATAGCCTCCATCTCTTACCTAAGAAACCTGGTGGAGGGTGATAAATTGATAATATTCTCTGCAACAAAATTCTAATAGGAACCCAAGATGTTCTTCTGGCTGACTGATATGTCCTGAGCATTTGAATGTAATCAGACTGTAGCATATTTCTTTGCCTTTTTAAAAATGATGATGACTAACCGACTCCCATGTGGGTGAGTTACATTTCAGACAAAGGAGGAAAAATAAAATAATTCTTGGCTTGGGACAGTTAATATCATTTAATGGAGTCGTAGCTGCATAGACCACAACTGAATGTGCAGAGAACTCTAAGGAGAATTTTTTACATCAAAAGGGTTCTTCTGTCCCTTTGTTTTCTCGCTCTTTTGTTTTAAAAGGGTCTTCTGTTGTCTTCGGACGTGACTCATGCTGCAGACAAGAAGCTTAAAAGTGCATGTAAGGATATCAGATGCTTTTCTACAAGTAAGCAGATACTTTTAGGCTCCAGAGATGATAGAATTAAAACTTCAGGTACACTAGAAAGCAAAATAGAATTACATTCAGTTCACCCTTTTGTTTATAAGAGTTTTGAGTCTGCAAAATCATTTATTTGAGATTGCAGACAAACTTTAGTGATTTTTGTGCAAACTCTTTACTAAATGACTCAGTTGCAAATTTTTTTTTTTTTTTTTTTAGAAAGTTCATCCCTGTTTCAGGGTAGAGGGAAACAGAACAGAAGTTTGGTATGTTGTTGGAAACCTTATCTTCTATGATTTCTTTTCCCTAAATTTTTGTGTGATCATTCAGTAATGGTGCTCTCATACTTTTCATTAAGGTTGCTCTAAATTTTGCTTCCAAGTATTTTGCTAACAAGTGTTTCTAAAGCTGACATTTGAGACTATGTGTCTGATAATGACCACTCATATTAGAGCAAGATGCATGGTTGTTTATACCACTGAGCAAGAAAATTCTTCTGATTATTTCTCTGTTAAAAGAAGGTCATTTCTGCCTTTTTGGTTTCATGACTCTTTCTATAAATGAACAAAATGTAGAGCGAAACCACTATTTCTAATTATTTCTCCATGTTTTTAATTCCTTCTTTGATACCTCTAATTATTTAAAATAATTTTTATGCTCTATAGCAGATAATATTATTATCTTAAGTTTGGGGGAACCCTTAATCTGCTGTTTCTCATGTATTCTCTGTCTCCTGGTCTCTGTCTCTCCCTCTATCTCTCTCAGTGTTAATTTCCTTTGTTTTTGTAATTTTAGGTTTTGAGATCAATATCTGTGGGGATTTATCCGTGCAAATATTTGGGATTACATTTCTTCTGAAGGGCATCATGAACCTGAACCAGTTTCATTTAAAATAAATTTTTAATTGCAGTATAGCTTTAGATTTACAGAAAAATTGCAAAAATTGCTGTGGTAGTACAAAGGGTTCCCATATACATTGTTCCCAGTTTCTCCTATTATGAACATCTTACATTAGTATGATCCGTTGTCATAAGGATTGAATCAATATATTGTTATTAACTAAAGGTTTCCTTAGTTTTGAACTAATGACTTCTTTTTGTTCCAGGATCCCATCCAGAATACTCTATGGCATTCAATCAGTTTTTAGGTCTTCTTTGGCTCTCCTAGACTGTCACAATATCCCAGACTTTTCTTATTTTTGATGATCTTAACCCTGTACCTCCCATGAACCTAAAATTATGTCCTCAAAATATATTAAGAAAAGTCATCCAAATTCCAAAAAGAATCTGGCAAAATTTCAATTATGGTAGAAGATTTTAATCTTCCTTCTTTGGATTTAACAGATAAATGGGCAAATCTTGATAAAGCTATAAAACATCTGAATATCATGATTATCATCTTTGACCTCGTGCAAATACATAGCTAGAGCCCTCCATCTCCAGATGAGAGCAAACCCACTTTTTCAAGCCTACATAAAATATTTACCAGGATTGACCACACACTCCTCCACAAACCAGATGTAAAACAGTTGTAAAAACAAATGTAAAAACTAGACCATGTTCCCTGACCACAGTTCATAAATTAGAAAATAATTATCAAAGATCATTAAAAACCCACATACATTTAAAAATAAAAGAACACACATAAATAATTCATGGATCAAATAAAGTTGTATTAGAAAATACTTAGAATGGACTGAACAAAAATGTGTTAAAACTTTTGAGATGAAGCTAAAACAGAACTTGGAAGGGAAATTTTTGCCTTAAAACTTAGAAGGCAAATAATTTTTTAATAAATTTTAAAAGAATTTACAAATAATTTTTATATCACAAAAGAAGAAAGTCTTAAATTCGATGCACTAAGCTTATTTCTTAAGAAATTAGAGAAGGAAAGAAAACAAAGGAAGAAGGGGAAGACATCGTGTCAGCCTGGTGCATCGAAGGAAGGACAGGCCATGGGCCCCCAGAGCTCCCTGAAGCCCAGGCACATGCAGAATTATTACTCCTTATAATTATTACTCCTAAAGGAGTTATTACTCCTTTCATGCAGAAAAAGTCAGCAGAATAACATAATGTCTCTTACATACCCTGCTCTGAGATAAAACAATTTAATGTTACATCTTGTCTCTTTTTTTCCTCTCTCTCTGTATATATGTGCCTTTTAAAAGATTTTACTTATTTATTTGAGAGACAGAGAGAGCATGTGCATGAGTGGGGAATGAGGAAGGGCAGAAGGAAAGAGAGAATCTCAAGCAGGCTCCCCGCTGAGCAAGGAGCCCCACACAGGACTCAATCTCAGCATCCTGAGATCATGACCTGAGCTGAAACTCTCTTAACCTAACTGAGCCACCCAGAGACCCAGTATATATGTTTTTTCTGTACCATTTCAGGGTAGGTTTTGACATGAAGCCACATTACTTTAAGTATCTCAGCATTCATTTCCTAAGAACAAAAATCATCTTTCACTTAACCATGATGCCATTATCACTTCCCCCCAAATTAAGAATCATTCACAGTATCATCCAATATGGAATTGATATTCAAATGTTCCTAATTGCCCCACAGATGTCTTTTATATAACTATTTTGATTTTATTTTTTTCCCACGCAGATCTGAGGTTAGTCTCATATGTTGGATTTAGCTGTTGTATTAGGGTTCTCCATAGAAACAAAACCAATAGGATATATACATAAGTTTATTGTAAGGAAAGGGTTCATGTGATTATAAAGACTAACAATTCCCAAGATCTGCAACTGGCAAGCTAGAAACTTCCCAGGAGAACAAAAGGTATAGTTTCAGTTCAAGGCTGGCAGGCATCCAATCCAGGAAGAGTTGATTTTTCAGCTCAAGTCTGAAGGCCAAAAAAAACAACAAAAAAAACAACAACAACAAAAAAACAACCATGTCTCAGCCTGAAGGTAGTCTGGTAGAAAGAAGTTCCTCTTACTCAGTCTTTTTTTCTATCCAGTCCTTCAACTAACTGGATGAGGCCCACCTACATTTTGAAGAGCAGTCTGCTTTACTCAGTCTGCTCATTCAAATGTGAAGCTCCTCTAGAAATACCCAGAATCATGTCTGACCGAATATCTGGATACCCCATGGCTTAGTCAAGTTGCACATACAATTATACAATTAACCATCACAGTTGTTATATCCTTCAGCTTAGACTCTGAAGCAGTTCTCCCACATTGTTTTTAAATGTGATTGAATCTTTGAAGAGTGTCAGTGATTGTCCTATGCAGCATCCTATACTCAGGATTTTGCTGATTGCTTTTTCATGGTATCATTTAACTTGTTCTCTTGTCCCTCATATTTTCTAGAAACTGGAAGTTAGGTCCGGAGGGGCTTAATTGCATTCAGATTAAACTCTTTTGGGTCAAAAATATGTCATAAGTGCTATTTGAATCCTGCACTGAAGTACATAGAGAGGTACCTAATGCTAAGTCATCCCACTATCATTGAGGCTGAATTCACTCACCTGGTGCAACATGTTGACCATCAGACCTTTTTATTGCAATGATATATTTTCCCATTTGAATTAGTAAATTGCATAGTGATATTTTGGCACTGTGTGAATATCCCATTTACTACAACTTTTTATGTGTTTTAGCTTCTTTGATGACCTTTGCCTAAATCAAATATTATATGAGAGCTTTAAAAAGGGTGATTTTCTATTTCCATCATCTCATCTACATTTATTGGTTTGGGGATTTTGGATATGATTCAAGAAGTTTGAGTTCTTTTTCTGTATGCAAAGTAGAGGTAATGAGATTTTACACAAAAAATATTTGGAGAACAGAGAGAGGGTACAGGTCTTCTACAGAATTTGTCCCAAGATTCCAGAGTTCCAATATTATTTGTTCACTTCTTAACCTCCCTATGGAGATAGCTACTTGAGTCAACATTTTCATCCCAATCAGGTGAAACCTTCTGTGGAAGAAATGAGGGCCCTAGCACCCTGGCTATAAGTCTTTCCCAAGAATATGGACCTAGGGGCACCTGAGTGGCTCAGTTGGTTAAGTGTCCAACTCTTGATCTCAGCTCAGGTCTTGATCTCAGGGCTGTGAGTTCGAGCTGCTCATTGCTAACTTTATAAGCAACTATCAAGGTTTTGCTTCTAGGGAAATATATATATTTCCACTGCCTTAACAAATCTTAAATATCCCTGAAAATACTAATTTTTTTCTGACCATGAATTCCATTCCAAGGAATTTCTTCTGAGGAAAATTTACAAGAACATATCTACAACATCTCAGTGTGGTTTATTTAAATAAATCATATAAACAATCTTAATGTCAAACAAAAATATTGACTAAATAAATTTTTCTGCAGCTACAGAGTGGATATTATGAAGCTATTAAAAATTGTACAACAAAAGTATATTTAATGACAATAAAAAATTTTCACTATGCAAATTAGGCACAAGGACAAAGAACAATTCCCTTCCAGAAACCTCCAGGCTCTAATGCAGATGTAAAGTTTCAAAGCTTGGCATTACCAGACTCCAATTACTATCTAGATTGGAGCTTCAGTTCAGCTGGAATATTAACGAAATTATTGTAAAGGGGATTTGTCTAGTCCTCTACCCGAAAGAATCTGTGTCCCCATTCCTTTCAGCCCAAATGTCTGATATGCTTGCCGCTTGCTCCTGTCCCCCTGTTCTCTTTTTTCAAGCTCTTTTCAAACTAACTTCACTCATCTGGCATAATGAACAATGCAGAATACAGTCAAATTCACAGGGGGAGGTAGGGAGAAGACTGGCATTTCACAATGCACAGGAGTGTACCTTGAAACTCACCAGAGCCCTGCCTCTTACTCCATACCTGTTTCCATCCGTACTTTGGCTATGCACTGTCCCCCGCCCCCCTCCCACCTGCCCTGGCCATCTCTCCCAGGGCCTCTTCTTTGGCAGAGCAATCCTCTGCTTGTGTATCCTTTCCCACTCTTAATTATCATCTTTATATATGTCTATGGCCAGTATATACTGAGAATGAAAGTTTTTGTCTACCCTCAGCAAACAAAAGATCCTCTTGCTACCTGGATCCACACTTCTTAGGTAAAGAAAGGTTATAAATAACAAATATTTCTCTCCAGTAAGCCATATATTAAATCCATGTTCTATTATTAATATGTTTTGCTTATGTAATAAATGTAAAACTAAAAGAGAATAAAGGTGGCCTTTTCAGTGCTGAGTCTGGAGCAGGCACTGGTGAATGTCTGGTCTCCAGGGTAGACAAAATGAGGTGGAACTGGCCAGAACAAGGTAGGTCCCAGGAGCAGAAGGACCAGGACACTCCCTGGGTGATGAGTCCAGAGACATGGGACAGAGATCAAGAAAGGGACTCTGATACTGGGACTGGATTAGAAAATGGGAGGTTCAAGTTGCAGCTATGATTCATTTTGTTTTAAGTGAGAGGAACCAAATTCAAATTTAAGCAAAAAATAGAATGTTTTGTCTTATCTAATAGATGTGGCAAAGGCTCACTGATGTCATGAAAATTGTCTTCTTCTTCTTCTCCGTTTCTGTTTTCTTTCCTTGTTTCAACTCCATTCCCAAACTGATTTCCCCACAAAGTATCAATAAGGCTATCAGGTAATCATCAAGTGGAAAATCATCTACACACACACACACACACACACACACACACACACACCATCATCATCATCATCATCAAATGGAAAATCATCCACACACACACACACCTCCCACAAGCATTACCAGCAAAATTTCCAAAATTCACTCTATATAGGGAGGCTTGGGGCATGTGCCCACCCACATGCAGTGGTCACAGAGGTGACTGGCAGATGCCCGGGTCACGTGTCTCACTTGGAGTTGCAGGGACTGGAGATAGGGAATGGCTGGGTCTCTGAGGAAGAGTAGCCTGCTGCCAGAAGAGTTGGAAACGCGAACTGGGGAGTCATAACAGATATTCCCTAGTGGAGTCTGGGGAGCCATGACCGCCTGAGTCATCATGTGTAACTGGGAAACAATAAGGGTTACTAACTGGACGTCCAGGCTGCACAGAGCTCCTGCCTGGGGCGGAGCAGTGCTGTTTCAGGGTTTCTTTTTTCCCTGAGTTTTCTAGTGAGTATCAAGTGGCCCTGATTTCCCGGGAAAGAAACATTAGCAGACTGGTTCTAAAAATGATGAAAAAGAAACTGGCCTCAAAACCGGAAGCAGTTTTACTAGGCCCCTCCCTGCATACAAAGGGCAAGGAGAGTATTAACAAACTAGGAGTGAATTTCGTTACTGGATGGAATTCTTTTATATAAAAGTTTTGATTTCTAAAATGCCCCCCAAGATTGATGTTTGGAGGTATAAATCTTTCAGGCTCCAGTAATATTCAGAGCCCTTGTAAAGACTGGCTTTCTAAAAGCCATCTCTCTTCCTGCCAGCCCCTGTCTTAAATCTTTTAATAGGATAAAATTTTGGTGCAGGCAGGTGAGCCAGTGAGGATGACAGATATTTTACAGATGCATTTTAATTCAAACTTCGTTTCCCAAGGTATTGATTTAGTTTAGAAGTTTTCTAGAAACGTCTGTGCTATTTCAATTCCGTTAGCAAACCTCCTTGTTCAAGAGGTATGATCATTTTATAAGAAAATGAGGCATGATGAGGGAGACTGTACCTCAAAATTGGATAGCCCGAGTCCAGACTTCGGCCTGCCTCTTACTGATTTTGTGACTTTAAGAAGTTTGACACCTCTGAGCTTCAGCTTCCTCTTCTGTAAAATGGGCACAATAAGGCGATATAGGGGACCTGTGAGGATTAAGGGAGAAAACTCAAAGAAAATGCTCACAACAGTTTCTGGCACATAGTAGATGCTCAGTCCATATTTTGTCTCATCCTCTCCTAACTTCTGCCAAAACAGGAATCATTTTCCCTCACGATAAAAGAACCTTAGAGCTCTACATTCCAACACAAGGAGGGCACCCAGTGAAAATATTGAGAATATTCTTCTTAAGTCTGACTTTGTTTCTGCTTTTAAAGAATACCTAGAGAATTCAAAGTGGCATTTGAGTCAGTTTATAAGTGATTCGAATCTATGTTCCAACTAGGAAAACAACTATTGGCTAAAGGACAGCCAGGTGAATTAGGGGAAGTCAAAGTGCCACCTCCTCTGAGAAGTTTCCCTTGATTTTCCAAACCTGGTTGAGACGGCTGTGCATTCCCACATGCTCCCCACCATGATACTGGTGGCAAACCACAGCCTGTGAGCCAGACCCAGCCCACCACCTGTTATGTATAGCCTGCAAGCTAAGAATGATTTTTTTACATTTTTAAATGATCAGAACAAACCAAATGAAGATTAAGATTTTGTGACATGTGTAAATCATATATAAGTCAAATCTCTATGTCCATAAATCATGTGGCTCTTTTTTTTTTTTTTTAACTTATTAGAGAGAGAGAATGTAGGGGGAGTGGGCAGAAGGAGAGGGAGAGAGAGACTCTTAAGCAGGCTCCATGCCCAGCGCAGAGCCTGATGCAGGGCTCAATCTTACGACCCTGAGATCATGACCCCAACCGAAATCAGGAGTCTGACATTTAATGGACTGAGCCACCCAGGCGCCCCATAAATCATGTTTTATTTGAACACTGCTATGCTCAATCATTTGTGAACTGTCTGTTGCTGCTTCTGTGTTACGATGGCAGAACTGAGAAACTGTGACAAAGACCACAATTCTAAGTAAAGTTGAAAATACTTGTTATCTGGCCCTTTCCAGAAAAAGGTTACAGACCCCTGCTCTAAAACATTCATGATCATGTCATATTGCACTTATTTCCTCCCACCAGGCAATGTAATCCTTGAGGATTGAGACTCTCTCTCTTCGTATGAGTGCCTTTAATAATTACCTAACACATTGCCTGGCAAATATTAGGTATCCATAAATGAGTGTTTTCCACTTTAGGGACTTCAGGTAAGGTGTGTCCCTACCATAATCTACATTAGGGGTCCCTAGCCTTTAGCCACTCCCTGCAGCCTCTGGGCACTTACAGGACTGACAACAATCACTACGGTCAAAGCCTGGTGAACATTTCAGGTGTCTGAAAATTAAAGAGAAGGGACCACTAGAAAGTCACCTTTCTCAGTGTCTTGTTGCTTGAGGTTATGTGGTGTAAAGGAAGGGAGCAATGGGTTTTAAACTCGTCCTAATGGATTTGAGTCCTAATTTGTGTGACCTGGGGAATAAACTACCTCTCTGAGTATCATTTCCTCCATGTACAGTATAGAGGTCATTCTCACCCCAGAAACCGCACGGGGTCTTTATTACCTTGGAAAATATTTACACTGGTGGGGACAGGGGCATGTATGTCCATCTTGTTCCCATCCTAGGTCCCAGCTTTAGCACAAAGCTTGGCAGATAAGGATCAGAAGTTATTGGCTGTGGCCGGAAACTGGAGCCATGAGGGGTGCTTTTACTACCCACCAGCACAGAACACAGTCCGGACCCATTAAAGGAGGGTCTCTGGAAATCAGGGCCTGGACGTCAGGTTTTTTACTTGGTATTTTGTAGGCTCTCTGGGTGACTCTGATTTTCAGCTAGGATTGAGAGCCGCTGATGTAGAGAGCTCAAGAAATATTTGCTGACTGACTGAGTTTCATGAGGCTGTTCCACAGGCATTTTTCTTCTCTGTGCTTTTAGATATTAACCGAAGAAATCAGGATTTTCTGCATCAAGGGCAAAATGTGCTGTTCGTCACCCTGGATCGAATTGCTCTCTCCAGTTCACGGAGGTCTGATTGCTTGCCTTCTTCACCCTTCACTGCCTTGCAGTCTGGCAATCTTGTTTATCCGACGCTGTGTGGCCCCTGTGATCTTTATGCTCTGCTTTTTTCTCTTGTTGGTTCCGTGTCGGCTTCTCCCTCCTCCTCTGTAATCTTCAGGACCTTGCTTCCTACTATTATGAAGTTCACCTTCCTAAGCTCACCGGTAACACTTGGTTACCAGCAACACCATGTACTTTCAACTCTACCCATTTTTAAAATTTACTGCTAAATTGGTTTTGCCTTATACTTCACATGGAAAAATAAATCCCTGGATGCTGCCTCACCATCTGATTTGCTGTCTCTGGAAATAAGTTTTCTCAGAAGCATTGAGCTGGCTGACAAATTAGGAAATGCACCCCCAACCATCACCACCACCACTGTTTATAGAAAAGGAAACTGGGGCCCAACGAGAGGAAACAGCTACTCAGGGTCACAGAGTAAGTTCACAGTAGGCTGGGACTGGATCAAAGATCTCCTCCTGTCCCCTCCATATTTCCTTCAGGGCATCACATATCCCTGATAGCTAGGCCTGGAGCTTTTTGGACAACTCACTGCCTCTTTTTCGTGGAGGGTTAGCATCTTTCCAAAGCTGTGCTTTGCCAGGCTCTATTAATGTTATCAGTCAGTGGAGAAAGTGGCGTTGCTGGTGGCAGACACACGTAGGTGTGGGGAGGGCCTGGCTTAGTGGCACTTCAGGGGACCAAGGCCTGTCTATTTTAGCCTCTTGGTATATACCCCAGGAGAACCAAGTGATGACAGATGTCCTGGAGGGGAGCGGGGTGGTGGGAGAGCTTTCTCCCATCACCACCTGCAGCTACCTCCCAAGAATGACATGGCCATAAAGATCTGTCCACTTCGCCTATAGAATGACATTATCCAATACAGTAGACACTAGTGACAATTGAACTTAAAATTAAGTTAGAAATTTATTTCCTTAGTTGCACTAACCACTTCTCAAGTGCTCAGTAGCTGCACATAGCTAGTGGCTACTAAACTGGACTGTACCCATATAGAACATTTCCAGGGGCACCTGGGTGGCTCAGTCTTGGTTTCAGCTCAGGTCATGATCTCAGGGATCTGGCGTCAAGCCCCACGTTGGGTTCTATGCTCCGTGCAGAGAGTGCTTGTCCCTCTCTCTCCTCCCATGCTCCTCCCCTTGCTCTTGCTCTCTCTTTCAAATAAATAAATAAAACCTTTAAAAAAAAGAATATTCTAATGCTGCTGAACATTCTGGTGGACAGTACAACTCCAGACACTTGGGAGAGATACCTTTGTCTACAGAAGGAATATTCTAATTGAGGAAGATCAAAAAGAGAACAGCTCATGCCAACGTCCCTCAGGTTCTGGACGAGGCTGGCTGGTGCCGACATTTAGGACGCCCCTGCTTCCTGGCATCCCAGGTGTGTCTTATCCTCCCTGCTAGACCATGGGCTCCTTGGAAACAGTGTCTGTATCTGACTAATGTTCTGTTCCCATAGAATTGACCTGATACATGATAGGCTTCAGTGAATGTATGACTAAATAAAATTATGTTTTTTATCCATTCGGTATTATTTTTTATAAAAGTAGCTATATTCAATACAGTGATAAAGATTTGGTTTGTTTGTTTTTGGTTTTTGGTAAAGAGGAACAAAAGATTAAACTGGCTGTTGGTTAAGTGAGAATCCAGGTGAAGTTCTCCTCCTCCCAGGGTACCCAGGTTCACAGATATGGGCACTGACTAGACTTGGGGATTAGCTCCTCCTCTGGCGCAAAGTTCTGGGATGGAGTTTGGATTGATAATTCCAGGCCAGAAGGCAATGTGGTGGGGTGGACTAAGAGGCCAAATTCCCAGGTCCTGGCTCCAGTACTCATAAGCTGGTTTGAGACTCCGTGTATTCGTGACATACCAGGCTGGTAATAACAACCTGGGTCCTCCCCAAGGCACAGGCAGGACTGAAGCGGGCCTCAAGGAGAAAAGGCCCTACCAGAATCTTTGTAACCTAAAGAACGCATGTCAGTGTGGGGATGGTGTCCAGCAGGTTACTGCGAGCATCTTTTATCAGATTACCAGGACATACCTGCTAGAAACCCTTTCTGGAAATGCTATTTTTCTGCACTCACCAACAACAATTTGGCAATCCCATCAGCCCCAACCAACTACTGAAATTATGCAACAGCCACATAAATATCAGCAAGTCAACAGTAAAAGAGTTTCAGGAAGAGGGTGTCATTTGTTTTACTTAAAAAAAAAAAAATGTTTCTCCTTTAAGAAGTCTTCCAAGAGCTGGTCATTTCTGTTTTCCTCTGTTATCATCACAAAAACTAGGTGGACAAAGAGGAAAGAGGAAGAGGAAAAACAGATGAACTCATATCAAGAGTATTTCCACGACAGACATTTTATATGCATGATCTCTTTTCATTTTGATAACTTTGGAGGCAGGTGTTTTTGTACCAATTTTACAAATGAAGAAACCAAGGCTCAAAGAGCTTAAATTTCTGTCCAAAGGTAACCTAGCTGGTGAGTAACAAACACTACACAAACCCAAGTCTGTCTGACCTAAAAGGCCCAACGGGTCCCATGTTGCCTCCTAGCTAACCAGACAGGGACCGAGCAAGGCAGGGTGGAGATTCACGCTTTCCAATCACAACCCAAGGCTTCCCTACTGAACCAAGGGTGGCCGGGCACTGCTTCATGCTCTAACTCATCTGAAAAGCCTACTCTTAAGTCTTGACTCAAACCAGTTCTCTAGCAGGCATGCTATAATTTGTGTGTTTGTAATGAGGCTGAAGATTTCCCTTTAGAAAAGTCTAGGTAATTTTGGAAGGCTTTCTGGTCTGAGATAACCTCATTCAAATATTGTAATCCTATTTTGGATTACAAAAACTTTGCTGACAATTCCATGTAGTTATGGCAACGAAGGAATGTTAATGTGCCCAAGGAGCACCGCTAACCTTTCCATTATCTAGTTAACCTCATACAACCTCTACTGCTGCCATTTCCTCAGTGTTTGGAGATGACAACACACAGACCCAGCAATACTTTTCTTCCCTTTTCAGGTTAAAATCCCTTCTAATGGTTCTTTACAGTCTGAGAATTTCATATAATTGAATTATTTCCTGTCAGCCAACAGTTTCTCAGGAAGCGCATGGTCTGTTGTTCTATCCTCACTGAACCTGCACCTTGAATAACAGTGGGGTCCCCTGTGCCCTAATGCAGCTTAAAGGAGGCCCAGCTTGTAACACTCTGTTGAGGGGGCGGGGGAGGGGAGCGGCATGAGGCTTTCCCCACTTCTTGAGCTAGTAAGATGATGGATTGGAGGAACACTAATTGTTATGGATTGCATTATGTCACCCACCAAATGCCTATGTTGAAGTCCTGGCCTCAGAAGGTGATGTTACTTAGAAACAGGGTTGTTGCAGATATAATGAGTTAAGATGGGGTCATACTGGAGTAGGGTGAACCCCTAATCCAATGTGACTAGTGTTTTTATGAAAAGGCGAAATTTGAACACAGACATGCACACAAGGAGAATATCCCATAGGGCGAGATCAGAGGGATATGCCGAGGAACGCCTGAGATGAGCAGCAAGCACGAGGAGGTTCAGGAGAGGCCTGGAACGGACTCTTCCTCACAGCCTCCAGAAGGAAGTAGCCCTGTCAACACTTGACCTTAGGCTTCTAGTCTCCAGAATGGTGAGACAATACATTCTGTTGAGTTGAAGCTGCCCAGTTTGTGGGACTTTTTTATGGCAGCACTGGGGAATGATCTAGAAGACTGATGATGTTTGCTTTGGGGGCCTGGCCGTAAGAACTGGTGAACTACGGGAGATCTAATGCCCTCAACAAATATTGGCCTCAAGACCTGGGGCAATTCATTTACCCTCTCTGGGCCTCAGTTTCTTTTGTGAAATAGGAATTTCATAGTGTTTATATTGCATTTTCCCCGCAGGAATTTAATGGGCTAATATATTTGAAAGTGTTTTGCAAATCATAAAATTTTATACAACTATTATTTTGAGGAGAGAGGGTTCATTTTCAATTTGGTGATGGTGAGAGGGAAGGGGTGCCTAGATATGGGATTAAGATATGCATTCCACATTTTCAGGAAACCAAGTAAGTACTAAAATGTTTCCATGAAAT
This sequence comes from Enhydra lutris kenyoni, assembly GCF_002288905.1. NCBI lineage: Eukaryota > Metazoa > Chordata > Mammalia > Carnivora > Mustelidae > Enhydra > Enhydra lutris. Next base: position 4,607,176 of record NW_019154086.1, read on the forward strand.
AAACAGGATGTCTTCATCAACCAAAAAGGTGAGCCTTGATTCATTCTTTGTCAGAGATTTGGCTCATGGATGGGGCATGGAGTCCAGGGGTAGAAGCCAGGGGAGGCCTGCAGGGCCAGTCAGCCTGGGGAGTGGAGGGGGTTCCAGGCCACTTCTGCCTCAGGCTCTTTGCCACCCACCTCCCAGCCCTATATCCTCTCTCATGCCAAAGGAGACTCCAGGCCTCCTCCTGCAGGGGGCTGTGGGGCTCAGACTCTTCTAGATTAAGCTGATACTGGGTTTACTTAGCTTGTCTCTGTCTCTGAAAAAAATTGCTGCATTTTCTGAACTGTCTTCTCAGTCTCACAGTTCTTTTTATGAATGACAATCCTGCTTCTTCCAGAGGTCGTCAGTCATTTCAGAGAAACCTTTTTGAAACTTGTGGGCACTTTTGCCCAGCAGAGGGTCAGCCTCTTGATGTCAGGCCCCCGTGTCCATCCTGTTCAAGCCAGCACCTGGCATACAGTAGGGACTGAATATGTGTTTATGGGATGAATGAATGAGTGTTGTGTGAGAAAGGCAGTATGATCTCATATTAAAAATTGAAGACCAATGAGGGCGCCTGGGTGGCTCAGTCAGTTAAGTGTCTGACTCCTGATTTTGGCTCGTGTCATGATCTCAGGATTGTGAGATTCGGCCCTGCATCAGGTTCTGTGCTGGGCATGGAGCCTACTTAAGATTCTCTCTCTAGTTCTTACTCTGACCCTCCTCCTGGGTCTCTCTCTCTCTCTCTGTCTCTAGAATAAATAAATAAATAAATAAATAAATAAAATAGATGATTGATTACCAGAAAGCTGCATTTTTAAAAAATTTTTAATTTTTTTATCAACATATAATGTATTATTAACCTCAGGGGTACAGGTTTGTGAATCATCAGGCTTACACATTTCACAGCACTCATCATAGCACATACCTTCCCCAATGTCCATAACCCAACCACCCTCTCCCTCCCCCTCTCCCCCGGGGCAACCCTCAGTTTGTTTTGTGAGATTAAGAGTCTCTTATGGTTTGTCTCCCTCCCAATCCCATCTTGTTTCATTTATTCCTTTCCTACCCCCAAAACCTCTCACGTTGCCTCTCAACTTCCTCATATCAGGGAGATCATATAATTGTCTTTCTCTGATTGACTTATTTCGCTAAGCATAATACCCTCTAGTTCCATCCACATTGTTATAAATGGCAACATTTCTTTTGATGGCTGCATAGTATTCCATTGTATATATATACCACATCTTCTTTATCTATTCATGTGTTGATAGACATCTAGGTTCTTTCCGTAGTTTGGCTATTGTGGACATTGCTGCTATAAACATTCAGGTGCATGTGCCCCTTCAGATCCCTACATTTGTATCTTTAGGGTAAATACCCAGTAGTGCAATTTCTGGGTCATAGAGTAGCTCTATTTTCAACCTTTTGAGGAACCACCATGCTGTTCTCCAGAGTGGCTGCACCAGCTTGCATTCCCACCAACAGTGTAGGAGGGTTCCCCTTTCTCCACAACCTTGCCAGCATCTGTCATTTCCTGACTTGTTAATTTTAGCCATTCTGACTACTGTGAGATGGTATCTCATTGTGGTTTTGATTTGTATTTCCCTGATGCCGAGTGACATGGAGCACTTTTTTATGTGTCTGTTGGCCATCTGGATGTCTTCTTTGCAGAAATGTCTATTCATGTCCTTTGCCCATTTCTTGATTGGATTATTTGTTCTTTGGGAGAAAGCTGCATTTTAATTTTAACATCGAACAATGGCATTTCCTGGCTATGTGGAAGGCAATAATGTACAACTTAGAGAAGCCTCAGTTTTTTAATCTGTAGAACAGGCATCATGGTAACTTTACTGCTTTGTTGAGAGAAGTACTGAAAGGTCCAAAGAGGTGAAGATAGTGTGGTGGTTACTTTTGTGTGCCAACTCGGGCAGGCTATCATGCTCAGTTATTCATCAGAGCCTAACCTAGATGTTGCTGTGAAGGTAATATGTATGGGGGTAACATCGACAATCAGTTGATCTTCAGTAGAGAAGATTACTCCTAAAACATGAGTGGGCCTCAACAAATCAGTTGAAAGTCTTCAGAAGCAAAACAAAAGTTTCCTGCAGAAGAAGAAATTCTGTCTCTAGATAGCCACTTGAGTTTCCAGTCTGCTGGCCCATCCGATAAATTTTAGACTTGATGGTTGCCTTAGCCATCTCCTTGAAATAAATCAGACATGAACACACACACACACACACACACACACACACACACATATATATATATATATATATATATATATATATGTTCCCCCCCCTTTGGAAAACATTGAGTGATACAGACAGGAGAATTGATCAGTTTAGAAGGTTATAAGATGAAGGACAGAGAAGGAAGGGAAGAAGGCTGAGGGGCAGGGAGTAGGAAGGCCCAGTGCCCCATCTCTCCATCTGCCTCAGTACTGAGCATAGTGGCAAGTGCTTTCTGCAGAGAGAAAGGTGTCCCAGGTATTTTGATAGTGCCACCTCCTCAGGTCCTGGCTTGGTCAGGGCTGGCATACACATTCTCCAGGGGGTTGACTGTGTAGGCAGCAGATTGGAACAAACAGGGCCCCAGGTGTGAAAGAGAGGGCACAGAGGGCAGCTCCTGGCACACCGCTTTGGAGAGAAGACTGGGAGCTGTCTGTGTGGGTGTTCTCCTGACTAACACTCTTAATTAGTACAGTCCCCTCTGGCACTGGGTCTTCTTTTATTAGTGCCTTCATTAAAAGGTCTCCCCTAATCAGTCAGCTATGGAATGTGCTTTCAGAAAGAAGGTTCTTGGACCCTTAAGCAGGCTCATATGTGAGAAAGAGGGAAGCCTTGGTCTACATGTACAGGGTCAGTGAGACTTCCTGAAATCTTCTTGCAGATCCTGCCTGTCCCTCACCAGTCCCTTCCACTCTCCCTGCACCCCTCCGCCAACCCCAGAGGCATTTTATGTGACAAAAATGAAACCCTACATGGCATTTTGGACTCACATTTTATTCTCAAACAGAAACAAATTTTACAAAAGTTTTTAGCCAACTCAGTAATGAGCTCATTTGGGACATAGTTATTCTGGTGCTCCTTCATCGTAGTCATAAGAACAACATTGATTACCCATCATGTTGGTACACCAGCTTATGATTTAAGTGTGCATTCGTGGCCATTGTTTGCCCAGTACACCTATTATGTGCCAGTCACGGAGTCTGGCATCAGGGAGTCCAACATGATTAAAATATGATTCAGATTTCAAATAAATTTCAAAAATCAAATTTGAAAGAAGGACCAGGAATAATGGATGTTTAAAACATGATGCAGGAAGGAGCTCTAGGAGGGGGTACCCAACTGCCTGACTATTTATGAAGGGTTCTTTTGAGGAAGTGGTGAATAGGCTAGGTACTGTGGGAGAGGAAATCATATGCCTTCTTGTGATGGAGCCCGGACACATGAGAAGCCGTAGTAGAGACAACCCTGGACTAAAGACTGGAGGCCTGGCTTGTAGATCTTACTCAGTTGACATCTCATCACTTGACCTTGGCAAGTCCTTTCCCCTTCTGAACCTCAGGTTCCTCATTTATAAAGTTAGTTCAGTTTTCTTTTGTTGACATCGAAACTTCTTTCCCAACGTAAGCAGACACCTACCAACTACATGAAATTGGTAGAAGCAGAGCGATTCTTATCAAAGATTGGAATAGTGTTACAGTGGCTCTGCCCCCCGCTTTTCCCCACAAAAGCACCCCAGAAGCACCTTTCTTTCTCTCTTTCACTTGTGTGCTCCAAGTGGTACAGTTGGAAGCCCTAGGACCAGGTGGTCTTGGACATTCTCCACTCTGATAACCAATGTTTCTATGAAGTTCACCAAGCAATCTGATTTTTAAAAAATGGTAACTGTTGGGGGGAGGGGGGTTGGGGGGTGGGATTATGGACATTGGGGAGGGTATGTGCTATGATGAGTGCTGTGAAGTGTGTAAACCTGGCGATTCACAGACCTGTACCCCTGGGGATAAAAATATATGTTTATAAAAAATAAAATTAAAAAAAATAAAAATAAAAAATGGTAACTGTTAATCACTATTGAATGCTGTTTACCAGGCTTTGTGCCAAGGACTTTGTACAACAACCCCATGAGGTAGGTACTGTGGTCATCACTCTTCGAGAGATGAAGAAAATGACATATTACAAGGTGATAACTCACCCAGGGTCATGCAATGAAGAAGTGGCACAGGCAAAGATTCAAACCCAGACAGCATGACTCCACAGCCCACAATAATAACCATTATGCCATCCTGCTTTTTAGCAGCCCCACAAATGTGTTCCTTGACATTTGCTTGAATAGCTCAGGCTGCAGCTTAAGCTCATTTAGTCTTAAGTACATAAGCAAAATATCCATTTGAGGAATTAAATGTCATCCTGTAACCTAATTGTTGTCCTATAGAGCAAAGTTGTCATAGTTTTCCTAAATTTACCTGGGAAATATTTTTCTACTTTACTGAATTCTACTTCTTCTCTGTCCCTGCATATAACAAAGGCAATAGGAAGAGCCACTGACCCCCGTCTTTATAATACTTTCCATTTGGCCACCATTGACACAATTTTTAGCTTCTCCAGGTCTAAGGAAAAGCAGCAGTAAAGTTTGAGGTGTCCTGGGATCCCACAGGGCTGGGCAGGGATGCTGATTTCTGGAAAGGTAGAAAAGTCTGGGTAAAGGGACATGGGTAAACCCACTGAGAAGTTCCATCCTCTGGCCTCAACTGAGACCTCACCACACGTCACCAGTCTTATAGTCCTGAGCCCCAATGAGTCTCTTTAATAGCTGTGTAAATTCTGACCCCATCCTCAAGCCCCAAAGTCCACCCTGCTTTCCTCAGTCTCCCCAGGACAATGCACATCTCTCAGCCTGAGGAATGGACCTTCTCTGCTCTGGTTCTCCTCACCTCCCCCCTCAGGAGCATCTCTCAGAGCTCTTCCTCATTCTCTCCTCATGTGCTTTTCCTTTACTTTATCCTTGTGATGAGGAAGTGCCCATTTCTCTTCCTGTGCAGTCCTGGCCCATGGTGTCCCACTTGGTTTCACCCATTCTTTTTTTTTTTTTTTAAACTTTATTTATTTATTTGACAGAGAGAGAGAGAGAGAGAGTACAAGTAGGGGGAATAGCAGGGAGAGGGAGAAGCAGGCTCCCTCTGAGCAGAAAGCCCAACGTGGAGTTCCATCCCAGGACCCTGGTATTATAACCTGAGCCAAAAACAGATACTTAACCGACTGAGCCACCGAGGCGCCCGGCTTCACCCACTCTGGATTGCCTGCCCCCTCAGATGCCAAATCTCTTCCAACTCTGTCCCCTCAACCAACAAGCATGGCAGGTCTGATCCATTTCAGACAGACCTTCCCTTTGACCCAGCCACCCAGTTGAGGCACTGTGGTGCCGTATTTTCCTCTACCCAAATCAGTTGTCTCTCACTGTGCTTCTTTGTAGACCCCAATCATCAATAAGGCCTCAACTGTTCTCCTCCTTGAAAGCCACTCCAAAGGCCCTGGGGCATCATCTGTAGACAGCAGCATGAAACACCAGTCTTCTGCCAGCTTCTGCTCTGCTCTGCCACCAATCTGCTCTCCCATCCTGCTCTTTCTGGACCCGTCTCTTCAAATATGTTTTCAAAGTTAAAACTTTGTTCAAACACATGTGTTTTCAGAATCCTAATATGTGCAACAAATACAAGGCAGGGTGATCAGGTATGTGAATGTGTATTTATGTGTGTGTTTGTCTATGAGCATTTATGTATGTGTGTGTGTGTGCACAAGGGACAGTGAATACCTCCACCTGATAAAAATGGGCAGTTCAGCACCTTTTCCCTGAAAACTTCTCCCTCTCCTCAGGATTGGGCTTTCAGGGTATGTTTTGTGATGCAACTCTGACCCTATGGACACGGTCAATTGGTACAGAGATAGGCACTTAACATCAGAAGAGCCCATTAGAACCCTCCCCTGTGCATTAGGTTCCAGTTAGGATAGGCAGTCCCCAAGATGGGTCTTAATGATCCCACCTGCATTATTCATGTCTTTCTGTAACCCCCAACCTTCATTGTGAGCTGGATTTAGGGAGGCACTTCTAATAGATAGAATATGGCTGAAGTTATGGGATGTAACTTCCTAGGTTAGGTTGCAAAAAAAATGTGGTTTCCACTGTAGGGGCTCACTATCTCTTTCTCTCTCTCTGATCACTCATGCTGAAGGAAGAAGTTATCATGTTGTGAGCAGTCTCACAAAGAGGTTTGTGTGGCTTAGCAAGGAGCTGAAACTCTCAGTCTAACAGCCCATGAGGAACCGAAGCCTGCTGATGATCATATGAGTTAGTCTGGAATTGGATTTTTCAACGCCTACCAAAAGCCATGTGAGTAACCTGAAAAGATTCTGTGCTCCCTCCCCAACCAATTGTGCCTTCAGATGAGACCACATACTTAGCCAACAACTTAACTACGGTATCATTAGAGCCCTTGTGCCAGAAATACCTAAGTAAGCTATGTTAGGATTCCTGGCACACAGGAGCTATGAAATAATAATAATAATAATAATAATAATAATAACAATAATAATAACATATTGTTTTAGGTCACAAAGGGTTGAGGCAATCTGTTATGTCGCAGTAAATAACACAACCTTTGACCAGAAACATGAAAGCCGAGGAGCTCTAGGTGACCCTGTTTTCTAGTGTGGTTTGGGAAGCAGACCCAGCCAGTCTGCAGTGAGAGAGAAGGGGAAGTCGATGTTAGAAGATTCCATGTGGCCTTCAGTGCCTTGGTTCTGGCTTATTTGTGTGGCCTAGTTTATCCTTGCCTCTAAAAATTCTGTTGCTCTTTGTAAAAGTCACCCTTTGTCTGCTATTTGCATTTGTGACTGGATAGGAGGGCTCTGATGGACAAACCCCATTTCCTCTGCCTCCAGTGCTCGTTTCCCTTTGCCACCCCAGGCACTCTCCATCCCATGAAGCTTTCCCTGACCAGATCTTCCTCTCTTCTCCAGATAGTCAGGCATGCTTCTCTGTATGCCTCCTTAGCCCTCTGAGCATGTTTGAAACATTTATAACAATTCTGAGACTATGTGTGTACCTGTCTGTCTTCCCAGCCTTATAATTGGAGCAAAACAGACTGAGACTGTCTCATTTGTCTCTGTGTTCTCCAAAACCTTATAAATGAGTTTTTAAGCCAATAAAATAGAGCAGTATTCATGCCAAGACAGCTTTACACCTATAAAGTGGGTTTTCTAGTGATGAGTTCCCAAGGCTAATCAGAGATTTACGGAGGAATTCAAGCAGATACACAGAAAGCTAGTACATGTTATAACTTGATATATTTTGAAAATCTGGTCCTGAAGAAATGCATATGTGCATGTGAGATCCAAAAGAAAGAAGAAATAAATTTTGGGGAGGTTTTGTGAACATATCATTTGAGCTTGGCCTTGACTCATAAAAAAGATTTTGACAGGTAAAATCTTGTTTAGGGGACAAGTAAGGTTCTCCAGCAGACAGAACAGTTTAAGCAAAGACACTGAGACATAAAAGTGCCTGGGGTATTAGAGGAATAGCAGGTAGTGCACGGACTGATGAGTTTGTGGTACATAGACTATAAGGGTAGGAAGCTAAACTGAAGCCAGGCAGTGGAGGATCTTGAGCTCCTTTCTCGGTTTACTCTGTGTAAGTAAGAGCTTTTCAGAGTGCAGGGACTAAGGGGTGGCATCAGGAGAGTTGGGTTTTAGAAATAGAACTCTGTAGGAAGCAGACAGAAGTTGAGAGGCCAATTCAATGACAGGCTTGGCAGTCAGGTTAGTAGGAATGGAGGTAAGAGGAAGGCCGAAGTGATTTGGGAAGCAAATATCCTGTGCAGTTGGAAAATGATTAGGAAGCTATATCCTAGTCTTCCCCTAAATCTGGAGTACTTAGAGTCTAAGGTGATGATTCTACCCCAGAGGGCTGCTGTAAGAGAATAACTCCTGAGCTAGTATGGAGGACAGTCCAAAGAGGTTATTATCCTTTTTTCCCAGAAGTCCATTCATAGGGAGCAGTCAAATGAATCATGAAGCATGCACCCAGTAGACTGTTATATAGGTACTATAAAACGTACGATGCCAGCTATGGCATAATGAAGTGGGAGATTCATGAGATAGATCAGAAGTGGATGATAAATTTGTAAGGTTGAAACTGACAAGAAGTTGGAGAAACAAGGGAGAAGGTGATGTGGATTAAAGATGGACCTACATGGGTAGGTGAATCATGAATCAGCTGGAAACAGCACTTGTAACCATTGGGCGGCGCATGAGGGCTGGTGCTCTGGCTCTCTCATAGTGCAAGGTGCATACACTAAAGGCTGAAGAAGGATTCCAGCGGGAAAAATGTCCAAGGTGTGTGCCTGGTTTGATAAAAAGAGATGAGGGATTCAGAGATGAATGGTTCTCATTCAGCCCTGTCCAGTGATCTGCCAGCCTTGCACTTCACACTCCAGTCATAATGTACTGCTTATATTTTTCCAAGTTCGCTAGACATCATGCTTCTATACCTTTGCATATGTGGATATTGTTACTTGGACTGATTTTCCTATGTTAATGTGGAAGAACTCTAATTTATGCTTTAAATCCCACTGTAAGAAGGAAGGAAGGAAGGAAGGAAGGAAGGAAGGAAGGAAGGAAAGTTACCACAGAAAATCATCTCCTGCAATTCTAGTATAAAATCTGGTAATACCCGAGGAGAGATCATCTTTATTTTCCCATTAAAAATCCTTGTAATACACAGAAAAAAGCAAACACAAAACTGAAAAGTGAGGTGCTATTATCTTTCTAGGATTCTTTAAACTATATACTCAGTTACCTGGGTTACATCCTCATGGGGGAAATTCTTCCTAAAAAACAGGGAAGAGGCTGTTATATGTAAGTGATGAATCACTAAATTCTACTCTTGGAACCAATATTATACTATATGTTAGCTAACTAGAATTTAAAGAAAAACTTGAAACAAGAAAGGAAGGAATAAAAAAATGGGAAGACATAATGTACCATCACCATTTGATTTTGCTAATAAAATCTTGCAAATATCATTTAATGTATTTATGAACTGGACAGAGCCTCTCACATCACCCACAGAGTAAGTGTTTTCCTGTATGGATTTACAGACAGAAACTTAAAAAGCAATGGAGCTGAGGAGTGATTTTTAAACTTGGCATAAGCAAGTCAGATAAGGAGCAAGACAGCAGAGGTGGATTTGGGCAATTGGTAATGGTTGATGTAATCTTTAGAAGTGTATATATTACAGAGAAAGAGTGGTAAATAGGAAAAAATAAGCAAGTTAAAACAGTGTACAATAGGGAATTGTTGGGTTGGCTGTTTTGGTTTTTATTCACACTACTGGTTCAGAATAAGAACTCATAAGGTCATTAAGAAAAGTTATTGATAAAAGGCAAATGTCATGAATCAATCCATATGAAAAGAAGTTTAAATTGCTAAAAAACATTTGAAAAATATTTAATATTACATATAATTTTAAAACTCCAAATGAAGCCAAAGCATGCCAATTTAGTTTTTATATTGATAAAGATTCTGAAAACTGCGAATACAGTCTCATACAGCGCTAGTGATAACTTAATAAAATCCTTTCTGGAGGACAATTTGATGATACCTGTCAAGTATTTAAAGGTTCATTGTAGACTTTGATCCAATGGCTATCTTACAAGGAATTTGTAATGGAAATAGAAATAGAGGGGTATGTAATAATTTATGTACAATGATATTTATCTCAGCACTATTTATGAGCAAAATTTGGAAAAAACACAAATGCTCATCAATAAGAAAATGATTAAATAAGAAAGTATTAAAAACAAACTGTAGGGGTGCCTGGGTGGCTCAGTGTGTTAAAGCCTCTGCTTTCAGCTCAGGTCATGATCCCAAGGTCTTCGGATCAAACCCCACATCAGGCTCTCTGCTCAGCGGGGAGCCTGCTTCCTCCTCTCTCTCTCTGCCTGCCTCTCTGCCTGCCTGTGATCTCTGTCTGTCAAATAAATAAACAAAATCTTAAAAAAAAAACCCTGTAATTTTATTACAAATTACAGTATTTAAATATTATTGAGTGATTGGGAAATTGTTCATAGTATGAGGTGAAAAAAGTGGATTCACAGTAAATTTCCTTCAGGATATAAAAAATGTCATTTCACTGCATTCTGTCCTCCATTGTTTCTGATGAGAAACTTGTTGTCATTCAGATCATTAGTTCTTTATTTGTAGTGTGTTGTCTTTTCCTGTGGCTACTTTTGGCAACTTTATTATGATGTATCTGGGCATGGAATTTCTTTGAGTTTGTCTAGTTGGGCTTTAGTATATTTCTTAGTCCTGATTGAGTCTATATATTTTTTTGTCAATATTGTAAAATTTCCAATCATTATTTCTTCAAAAATTTTGTCTGCATCACTCTTCTCTCCTTTTGAGACCCTGACAATACGATTATTAAATCTTTTTGTATTGTCCCAGAGGTCCCAGAGGTCCCCGAGGCTCTGCTCCTTATTTTTCTCTTTTTCTTTGTTGTTCAGATTGGACAATTTCTATTGATCTGTCTTAAAGTTCAATGACCTTTTTCCTCTGTCATCTCTATTCTGCTATTGAACACATCCAGTATATTTTTATATTTTGGTTATTGTATTTTTTAGTTCTAAAATTTCCATTTGGTCCTTTTTAATGTCTTTTATTTCTCTGCTTTGGTTTTTTTCCTCTCCATTTATTTCAAGAGTGATAGCCCTCACTACTTGGGGCATGGTTAAAATAACTTCTTTAAAGTCTGATAAAATTCTAACACTCAAGTTAGCATCTGTTGAATGTCTTTTTCCTTACAAATCTTTGAAATTTTCCTGGTCCTTCATATGTTAAAGAATTCTGGATTGTGTCCTGGATATATTGAATGTCATGTTGTGAGACTCTTGGTCTTAAGTCCTCTGGAAACTATTGAATGCTGATTTTTTTTTTTTTCAAACAAGCAATTGATTTAGGTTCATGTCAGATGTTTCAGCCGGTGTTCTGGGATCTGTGGTTTAAATATCAATTCAGTTGTTAAATCTCTGCAGTTCTATTTGTGTTTCTCCTGTGTGCTTTCTGATGCCTAGTAGGGGTTTAAACAGTGCTCTGTTCTCTCCATCAGTTCTCAAAGTCTGTATGCGTGTGGAGGGTAAGGGTCAGCCCAGGAGTTGAGACTCCTCTTTATAGGATTAGTTACCCTCAACTTTCCTGGCTATACAATCTCCCGGGAGGTTTCTAGCTCTGAGAATCTCTGTTCCTTGTCTTCTGGCTAGCAAGACATGAATTACTTACCCTACTGTGACATTTTGGTGTGTGCTCCCAGGTCAAGTGGTGAAAGGATTGAGAAGGGAAAGAAAAGCAATAAGGATTCCTCCCAAACTCTTTTTTTTTAATTTCTTTTCAGCGTAACAGTATTCATTGTTTTTGCACCACACCCAGTGCTCCATGCAATACATGCCCTCCCTAATACCCACCACCTGGCTCCCCCAACCTCCCACGCCCCCGCCCCTTCAAGACCCTCAGATTGTTTTTCAGAGTCCATAGTCTCTCATGGTTCACCTCCCCTTCCAATTTCCCTCAACTCCCTTCTCCTCTCCATCTCCCTATGTCCTCCATGTTATTTGTTATGCTCCACAAATAAGTGAAACCATTTGATAATTGACTCTCTCTGCTTGACTTATTTCACTCAGCATAATCTCTTCCAGTCCCATCCATGTTGCTACAAAAGTTGGGTATTCATCCTTTCTGATAGAGGCATAATACTCCATAGTGTATATGGACCACATCTTCCTTATCCATTCGTCCGTTGAAGGACATCTTGGTTCTTTCCACAGTTTGGCGACCATGGCCATTGCTGCTATAAACCTTGGGGTACAGATGGCCCTTCTTTTCACACCATCTGTATCTTTGGGGTAAATACCCAGTAGTGCAATTGCAGGGTCATAGGGAAGCTCTATTTTTAATTTCTTGAGGAATCTCCACACTGTTTTCCAAAGTGGTTGCACCAACTTGCATTCCCACCAACAGTGTAAGAGGGTTCCCCTTTCTCCACATCCTCTCCAACACATGTTGTTTCCTGTCTTGCTAATTTTGGCCATTCTAATTGGTGTAAGGTGGTATCTCAATGTTGTTTTTTTTTTTTTAAATTTTATTTATTTATTTGACAGACAGAGATCACAAGTAGGCAGAGAGGCAGGCAGAGAGAGAGGAAGGGAAGCAGGCTCCCTGCTGAGCAGAGAGCCCGATGTGGGACTCGGTCCCAGGACCCTGGGATCATGACCTGAGCCGAAGGCAGCGGCTTAACCCACTGAGCCACCCAGGCGCCCACTCAATGTTTTAATTTGAATCTCCCTGATGGCTAGTGATGATGAACATTTTTTCATGTGTCTGATAGCCATTTGTATGTCTTCATTGGAGAAGTGTCTGTTCATATCTTCTGCCCATTTTTTGATAAACCTAACCAAAGAGGTAAAGGATCTGTACTCGAGGAACTACAGAACACTCATGAAAGAAATTGAAGAAGACACAAAAAGATGGAAGACCATTCCATGCTCTTGGATCGGAAGAATAAACATTGTTAAAATGTCTATACTGCCTAGAGCAATCTATACTATTAATGCCATTCCGATCAAAATTCCACTGGTATTTTTCAAAGAGCAGTGCAAATAATCCTAAAATTTGTATGGAATCAGAAGAGACCCCGAATTGCTAAGGAAATGTTGAAAAACAAAAATAAAACTGGAGGCATCATGTTATCTGATTTCAAGCTTTACTACAAAGCTGTGATCACCAAGACAGCATGGTACTGTCATAAAAACAGATACATCGACTAGTGGAACAGAGTAGAGAGCCCAGATATGGACCCTCAACTCTATGGTCAAATAATCTTCGACCAAACAGGAAAAAATATACAGTGGAAAAAAGACAGTCTCTTCAATAAATGGTGCTGGGAAAACTGGACAGTTATATGTAGAAGAATGAAACTCAACCATTCTCTTACACCGTACAGAAAGATAAACTCGAAATGGATAAAAGACCTCAGTGTGAGACAGGAATTTATCAGAATCCTAGAGGAGAACATAGGCAGTAACCTTTTCGATATCAGCCACAGCAACTTCTTTCAAGATATGTCTCCAAAGGCAAAGGAAACAAAAGTGAAAATGAACTTTTGGGACTTCATCAAGATCAAAAGCTTCTGCACAGCAAAGGAAACAGTCAACAAAACAAAGAGGCAACCCACGGAATGGGAGAAGATATTTTCAAATGACAGTACAGACAAAAGGTTGATATCCAGGATCTATAAAGAACTCCTCAAACTCAGCACACACAAAACAGATAATCATATCAAAAATGGGCAGAAGATATGAACAGACACTCCTCCCACTCTTGGCTCAGGGTTTTAGGCCTCTGTGCTATTGGCACTGCCATCATTTCTGCTGTTTGCACACTGTTACTGCCACTGTGGCCACCATGGGTTTGCTTTCAGGCTGGGGAAAGAGAGGAAGAAAAACAACAAAACAAGCACCACCACTACAGGGAATTTACATACTCCTTCTGTCCTTTAGGGGCCCAATCTCCTGCTCCTTGAGCCAGAAAGAGCAGGTTTCACTAAGAGTTCTTTCTCTTTGCACCCAGTATACACTGCTGGGTTTGGAGCTATAAAGGCACTCTGAGATCAGTAGTAATCCCAATTTCCCAAACTGCCTGCTAGTGTTAACCTTTCAGAGTCCACAGGTAGATGCTGTGTGCATACTGCCTAGTGTTGTTAGTTACGTTCAATGGGAAAGACAGGGAAATGTGTGTTACTTCACCTTATGCCAAACTGGAACTCATTTCTTCAAGACTGCCTTTATTCATATATTCATATATTTATTCATATATATTCATGGCTACTATTTATAAATACATACTATGTGTTAAAGTCTGAACTTAGGTGATTGGGTTTTTATCTGTTTATCCCTATACCTTAGCACCAAGTTTGGTACACAATATGTGCTTTAAAAGTTCAAATTGAATTTCTTTCCAACTTTCTTGCCCTTGTACTTAATAGATATATGTTTTAATTTATTCTTAATTCTGTATCTTTAGGAAATTGTTTATTCTATCCCACTGCTCTGGCTAAAGCAGACTACGACCCAAATGCCCCAATGTTTCCTCTAAGGCACCCCACTCTCTGCCTGGGAAGAATTTAAACAGAGGATACAGTGTATCCACTCATGTCCTCTAGACTTGTAGGATGGCAAAAATGCTATCAATTTACCCATATTACTGGTCTCCTCAGTGCAGAGCTTTCTCTTATAGGTAATAAAATATGGCTTTCAGTGCAAAGTAATCCAGATACTTATGTAGATGGAATTTTTAAAAAGCATTCCTGCATCCCCAAACATCAAAATAAACAACTATAAATGTGAGTCATGTGTTAACTCATCCATTAGTGAAAGTTAGAATGAAGCCAAACTAATAAAATTGGAATAATACAGTCATTAAAATAGGCAGTGAAAAGTAGCATCTTATGCAAGAGTTTTGCAAGGAAGAAGCTGGTGGAGAGACACCCACTCCCACAGATTTTTCCTCTCCTTGTACAGAACATTAAGGAGAACTTAGTGGAAGAATAATGGTAGAATTAGTCTCTCTGTTTTTCTTTTCCCCAGTACCCCCTCCTTCAAGCAAAGAAAATAAGCAGATAAATGATACCCAACTAATGACCAACCTGTAGGCTGTTTGCATTGAGTTTGGGGATATGTTCTAAAATAAATATTAAGACCTTTGTAGCTGTTTACAAGTCTGGTGGCCAATCTTCAGGAAACTAATTATTTAAATGCTTGCATAGCAGGATGTGGAGTTTTAGGGATTTTTACCTCCCCTTTGTGCTTCTGCCTATGATTTGTGATGTGGAAACAAGAAGGCTTTTTATTTTATTATTATTTTTCTTTTACACCACTCTGCCTTCCCAGCAAGACACTGAAAGAACCTAATGCAAAGACCTAAGGATGCCTCATTACCAGGAGTATTAAAAAGCCCTGCAGAATTGTTACAATAGCTAATGGAGATCATACTGGAAGGCGGGTAATTATTTCTCCCTGAAAACAAAACAAAATATAAAGCCATAGGATTTTTTTCCTTGGCATTTTTGAGTCAGAAGGTCCATAGAGATATATCTAGGCTAGTTTTCCACATGTTTTTGGATCCTCACAGGACTGTGAAGGCAATAATAGGATTTTCAGGCCTTTTTCCTCTTTGATTATTATCTGGTTTAATAATTCTTTCAATTACAAAAATAGTATAAGAAAATTATGCCAATGAGACAATGCAAAATATATGAAGAAAAGGCTTAAAATGTTTTTCAACCCATTCTCACCATAATCTCAAACTAGTTTTTATATTTTTAAATACCCTCAGAGAAGCTGTGCATTTACCTGTAATGAGGAGGCAGAAGGTGTCTGAAATACAAATTTCCTTGCTTTTGACTAGAGTTACATCAAATAAACACAGTTATACCATCCCAGCAGCTGGGGATCCCAAGTTCTGATTGGCAGTTCGGTATGCTGTTGATAAATACAAATGAGAAAACTCAATTTTTATTTTACTTAACTAATAGTTTGGTAACAAAATAAGAGCCCCTGAGAGAACAATAAAAGGTATTTTTGAAGGTAAAACGATCCATAATTTATCATCATTTGCTGTCTGGCCCAGTTACTACGGGAACATCGAAATCATTTACTTCCAGCCTACTTACATAGGTTCTGACTCACACTCACATGGTAACTCATCAGCTTCTCCTTCCTAAGGTTGCCCAGTCTGGAGATACAGCTGACAGAGGTAATAGGTTATTGATTTTCATATTGCCATTGAGTAATGATCATATTTGCCTGCATCCTCATTCTTGTGGCAACTATGGAAAGTAAATTTCTGGATTTAATGGGTTCCAATAGTTATTAGCAAGGTGACATTTATGCTTCTGGAGACTGTCAATTCTCAAATTATGAAATTAAATATCGTTGGCTGTTAAGCTGGAAGTAGTCTTGACAGTCTTTATTCGGATTCTTCCATCTTTGGGCTCTCAGTTCAAGGCTAGCTGAGTTGAGAAATAGGAAGATCCTGCATCATCTTTAGATACTTCCTCTGGTTCTCCATAGGTAA
Organism: Enhydra lutris kenyoni; assembly: GCF_002288905.1. Taxonomy (NCBI): domain Eukaryota; kingdom Metazoa; phylum Chordata; class Mammalia; order Carnivora; family Mustelidae; genus Enhydra; species Enhydra lutris. The sequence goes on from NW_019154086.1 coordinate 4,623,387, forward strand.
AAAGAAGAATATTAACATCTTTCTTATAGGTTTGGATCATTACTAAAGGAAAAAAGGCATACGAGTTTGGTAAATACCTTTTTTCCACCGGGGGTAAGAATCACTCACTATGCCTATAGCTTTCCTGTATATCTTAGTGTGATTTGAAATTAGCAAAGAAGAAAATTCTGCATTTACCTTTCCTCAGAGGGAGACACCTTTATCCAGATGAAAGCAGAAACAGAATTCTTCCATGAAATATTCACAGGTATGTTACACAATAAAAAGTTTTGTGAGCAGAACTTCTAGGAAATACTGATATAAGCCAAGTGCCATGATTCCCTTTATTTTAGGAATTCTAAGAGTCTTTGTGCGAATGGCTTTGTATCAGCAGTTGGGGTAATATTGATTGAAGTAGTTTCCATTAAACTTAGAGATATTTTTACATCCAGAATATCTCGTTGGTCTGGAAACATAAAGAAAACCTTTGGAAAGGATGATCAAAGAAATCCATTTAGCTTGACCTTTGCTTGTTCACCTTGTATGTGATTGCCCTGTACAAGCTGGGTCTTGGCTTCCTCTGTACTAATGAATATCACATACAACACTACATGAATCCTATATGCTGCGTGAATCTGTGTGGTAACTTTCCCACAGGTGACCATCTGGACTCTGCTTAAATACCTTCAATAATAAGGGTCACTGCCTTCCAAGGTAGCCTCTTCCGTTTTGCACATCTCTGATGGTTAGAAAGGCCTTCTTTATCTTAAATGGTTATCTCTCTGCTTGTGACTTTCATCTGTTCATCATAGTTCTGCTTACTGAGGGCATTTAGGACATATCTAAGATACAGTGTATTGTAAATTCTAAAGTTTCATACTCATCCCCCACCCTTATTCTTTTCTGCTGCCTCAGTATCCCAGGTGACACCCTACCAAGGTGACCAGGTATATCAGTGTAATAAGGTTGGCCCCTTCTACAAATTCTCCAGATGTGACTTAGTAACATTAAAATGCACCACTGAAACCCCTTTGCACCTTTTCTTGAGTACTCCATCTTGGTGCCAATAAAGGCACTTGCCCATGGGACCTCACTCTTTCTTGGCTCTCTGCCTCACTCTCTTTTGGCTCCCTACCTGCGTGGTTGAGCTGCCTCCCTTAGTACCCCTCTTGTATAACCCGCCATTGTTTATGGTGACTTTGTCTCTCTAGGACCTGTGAGTATAACAAAATTTTTTTTCCTGGATTTCTCTTTTGTCTCTTGTGGTCACACCTGACAGACCATCATAGAATACAGCATGCTCAGCCAGGTTAAATTTAGTTTGTTATTACAAAATTGTCCCATACCAGGATTGACTCCTTTCTCTCTGCTTTCACTCCATTTACTCTGAATCCTAAACTGTTAATGCTTAAGATGCTTAAGCCATCTCTCCAAGAAGTAGATTCAATTGCTTCCTTTCCTTACTTAACAAACTGCTTGTGTGAGGCATTTTTCCTCATGGTCTTGCCCTCTTCAAAGAGATAATAATAATGCAATAAGATTTGACGCAATGATACTTGAGGTTCTGTGGGAACACAGAGGAGAGACCTATGTCCACTTGGGAATATTGAAGAAGACTTCATAAAGGGAAAGTTATTTGATCTGCTTCTTAAAAGACTAGATTTCTGTGACTTTCCCTAGTGGTATTGATTTAGATTCAGGAGAAGAGAGAGCAGGTAGGAAGTGTTCGAGCTAAGCCAGAAACCATGAGAGGCAAAAATCAAAGTAAGACAATGAGTGCAAAAATAGATAACCTGCAAAGCATTTTATGTTCCCGAAGAGACTGGAGAACCACTACTGCTACTACTACTATAGCTACAACTTACACTCATAAAGTAAAATATCAGAAAAAGATTCTAGGGCATGACAAAAATACCATTAAATGGTTGACCAAGGGATCTAAGGATCTAAGGGATCTAAGCTCAATGGAAGGAAAGTGAGGCCAGAACAAGACTGTGTAGACTGGGAGGAGTGGGCAAGTAGAAAATACAATAAGAAAGAAGGCGTCATAAAGTGGAACAAGACCTGGTATTAGTCAGGGTAAGGGAGGCTGTAATAACACCCCAAATCCCGGAGTCTTAATACAATTAAAGGTTTATTTCTCACTCAGAGAAATCTGGTGCTGATGTTCAGGATGGTAGATTTCCTTCAGGTGGTAACTCAGAGATCCAAGATCCTTTTATTCAGTAGATTTTTGGAGTCCTCAACTTCTAGCTAAGTGATTGGCAAGAAAAAAAAGGCAGAGTATGCATTATATGTGAGGGATCAGTGGGAAGTTGTGTATGTCACTTTTGCCTCCATTGCATTGGTCATAGCTTGCTTCAAAACCACATCTAGACATATTGCAGTTGGGGAATATGGTCCTTCTGTGTTCCCAGGGGAAAATAAAATGGTTTCCTGCAAACATTACATTGCCTCTGTAACACATAATCCTTGCGCTCACAAACCAACCTAAAGGAAGAGACAGCCATCATTTTTTCAATGACATAGTCATTAACTGGGTTTTCTGCAGTCACATAGAAAGGTGTGATTAATTGTGACTGGGTAGACACAACAAAGCATCATTGAAAGTTTGATTTTTAACCTGAGCCCTGAAGAATGCTTGCGAGGCCACCTTACAGAGAAGACAAGAGAGAAAATACCAGGTGGAAAGAAGACTCTAATCAAAACCCAGAACTCTGGAAGTCTAGATAGATGGGGGTGGCTACAAGTAGGCCTAGAGGATGAAACTTCTGGAAGAGGAAATAATGTAGGGTTAATGTGAGGGTACAGAAGGTGATTGACATGATCAGACTAAATTTTAGAAGATTAGGTGAAGAAAGAATGTGGAATTTTGGAGGAGACAGCATGTAAAAGTTTTGCGGTGGTCCCATTGCAAACAATGAAGGCTCAATGGCAGGAGCCATAGGCAGGGGGTGATCAACTATCAGTTGTTTTACTGGCTGAATGGACAGAATGGTCTTCCCAATTCTGTCCCCCAGTCACTGGCCTAAGGTTGTTGACCCTTGCTGAGAGAATGCCATCTTTCTCCAACTTCTAAAACTCATAAGCCATTCTCATACCTCCTCTGCTGTCTTCTAAGAAACAATGGACTTTATTTTCATTTTTTAGAATTTTCCAGTTTGTTGGTTAGTTAAAGATTATCTTTTCTGGTAAGAAAGATAATAAAGATTGACAATAATTGCCAGATTTCAAGTACCGAGAAAAGCTGAAAAGTACATTAATTTTGATGAGTTTATTTATTTGAGAGAGAGAGGGCATGCACATGCATGGGGGTGGGGACAGAGGGAGGAGAGAGAGAGAGTAGGCTCCACACCCAAAGTGAAGCCTGATGTAAGGCTCTGTCTCCTGACTACAAGATCATGACCTGAGCTGAAACCAAGACTAGGCTGCTTAACTGACTGAGCCACACAGCTGCCCCGAAAAGTACATTAATTTTAAACAGAACATTTATGTTTTCATGAATAAGGCCACCAATACAAGATGTCTCCTTGATTTTTAGTGCTATCAACAAACTGGATAGGCCAATGAATTCAATTAAGCAGATGGGTTTGCTTAGAACAATCAAAAGTATAGCAATTCCCTCTTTTGAACACCACCATTCTGGGTCCAGGCTTGCCTCATAAGCAGTGATGGCTTGTTTACGGATTGCCGCCATTGCTAATTATCAATTAAGAATAGTTGTCTTTTTTGGAACTGTGTCAGTTTGGACCACAATGTCATATCTTTCCATTCTTGAAGGTCTCTCATAGAAGTTTGAGCAGTTTACATAGTCAATAATGAAGCTGGCAAATTACTGGCAACACTGAAGGAAAGGGGAGCAAATAGCAAGATCAATAAGACTTAACTGAGCCACAGTATGTTGCTTTTCATCAGTTGTCAATTAAATTGCCAGACTTAATTGCTGGAGTGTTTAAAAATACTTATTTCTGAGAAGTAATGACACAAATACATACACGAATAAATGTGAAGCTGAGAGTTTCCTCTTGCGACTTCATTTTGCTCTCTAGTTCTCAGCCCCTTAACCTCTTTTGTCCCTTGCATAGAGATATTGCCATCTTTCTTCTAAGGAGAATGTCATGCAACCGCCAAACATAATCACTAGTCAGACTTTCCTGTGGGAAGGGTTTTCAGACCACTGATCATAGTCTTGGGGTCCTCACATGGATGACTTGATTTGACTCAAATAAATGCCCATGAAGCATGATCGCAGCACTTGAGAACCTGGAGGGGTTTTGCCTTCTGTGTTTTACATATTACACAAAGAATACAGAGAAAATAAAGTTCTGTAGTGCCTATTCAACAAACATTTGTTGAATGTCTATTATGTTCATCCAAGATAAGGTAGGATGAGAAGTGAGGGTAAACAGAATCTGTTTCTGCATAAGGAGTTTATAGTCCAGCAGGGAGATAAACACAAAAACTCTGTCAGAGATCTAGGGTAATATGGAAGGATGGGGCAGAGGGGATGGAGTTAGGAAACATTTGAAAAGATAGACTAAACTGGATTATGATCTATGGTTTTAGGCTAAAAAGGTATTAAACACGGGCTATGGGTAGGCATGCTGCTAAGCCCTTTGCATGCAAAATCTCATCTTATCTTTACAACAAGTCTATGAGTATTATTATCCTCACTTAAAATGGTAAAATTAAAGATTAGAAAGTATAGGTCATTTGCCAAACTGAAAAAAAAAGTGTAGAATTGACATTGAAATCCAGTTATGGCTAATTCTACAACCTGTCCTCTTCACTACATTGCTGTGCTGTCTCCTGGGATATTAGGATGAGAAGGAGGAGAATAGAGGTGAGGCTGACATTTCAAGTGAAAGGGATGAAAGCAATGCTGGTATATTTCCCAAGAGCTGCACAGGTGGAGCAGCTCCCACACTCAGTTTTTTTTTTTTTTAATCATTTTTTAAATTTATTTTCAGCATAACAGTATTCATTGTTTTTGTACCACACCCAGTGCTGCATGCAGTCCGTGCCCTCTCTAATACTCACCACCTGGTTCCCCCAACCTCCCACCCCCCCACCTCTTCAAACCCTTCAGATTGTTTTTCAGAGTCCATAGTCTCTCATGGTTCACCTCCCCTTCCAATTTCTCCCAACTACCTTGTCCTAACTCCCCATGTCCTCCATGCTATTTGTTATGCTCCACAAATAAGTGAAACCATATGATAATTGACTCTCTCTGCTTGACTTATTTCACTCAGCATAATCTCTTCCAGTCCCATTCATGTTGCTACAAAAGTTGGGTATTCATCCTTTCTGATGGAGGCATAATACTCCATAGTGTATATGGACCACATCTTCCTTATCCATTCGTCCGTTGAAGGGCATCGGTTCTTTCCACAGTTTGGCAACCGTGGCCATTGCTGCTATAAACCTTGGGGTACAGATGGCCCTTCTTTTCACTCCATCTGTATCTTTGGGGTAAATACCAGTAGTGCAATTGCAGGGTCATAGGGAAGTTCTATTTTTAATTTCTTGAGGTATCTCCACACTGTTCTCCAAAGAGGCTGCACCAACTTGCATTCCCACCAACAGTGTAAGAGGGTTCCCCTTTCTCCACATCCCTTCCAACACATGTTGTTTCCTGTCTTGCTAATTTTGGCCATTCTAACTGGTGTAAGACACACTCAGTTTTTATTGCATTGGGTTAACTTGGAGTCAGTCTCAGCTGGTCTAAGCTTAGTGAATGAAAAATGGATCTGTTGCCCTGAAAAACTAATGATTCTATTAGTTGTCATGCAATTGATTTGGGTAAATAGAAGGATTTTAAGTTGAAAATATTTAAGTCTGGAGAGAAGTTACCTTGTCTATTCATTCATTCATAACAAAACTATATGCCAAGCCCTATTCTAATCTTTTTATAAATATGGATTCGTTTAATCCATATATCAGCCTCATGACATTGATACTATTTTCCCCCACTCCATAGATGAGAAAACTAAGGCAAAGAGAAGGTAAGTTATTTTCCCAAGGTCTTCCATTTCCTAAGGAGATTATCTGGTATTCCAGCCAGGGGATACCTAATGGTAGTCTGCAATCATAACCATTAAGAACACTGCCTCTTCGGGGCGCCTGGGTGGCTCAGTGGGTTAAGCCTCTGCCTTTGGCTCAGGTCATGATCCCAGGGTCCTGGGATCGAGCCCCACATCGGGCTCTCTCTCAGCAGGGAGCCTGCTTCCTCCTTCTCTCTCTGCCTGCCTCTCTGCCTACTTGTGATCTCTGTCAAATAAATAAATAAAAAATCTTAAAAAAAAAAAAAAAAGAACACTGCCTCTTCTTGGAATGACCCACAGCTACTGAACCCCTATTTGGAAGCTAATCCTTTCTCCAGTTTCTAGAACCAGACTTGTTCCTTTTTGAGTTACATAAGGAGGAACTAGGTCAGCAGCCCAGGCTTGTCCTGCTCTGCCCACGAGTAGCCTGTTTTGGGAATGAAACACTTCCCTTGCTCCTGTAATTGAGCTCTTTTATTGATTTCCTCTTGGGGAAATTTCTCTTCTCATGTTCTGTTCCCTTCTGCTAAGAGGCTCGACCTGGGTTATTTCCACAGGAACCAGGCTTGCAATGGTCAGAGCTCTGCTTGCTTTTGTCAACCCCACCATGTATGACAAACACTAGACAAATGGCTCAGGCTCTGCTAGGCCTCCTTACAAGTGCCTCCCTGAGTCTACTACACTTCCAGATCTCCAATCATTGACTTCTCCCAGGTTGGTCTCTTGTCATCATGCCTAGCCAACCTTTGGGATAACCCACCACCTCAAGTTAGACGTCTTTGATGGCAGTTTTTGCCTGAATGCCCACTTGTCACTTGTCACTAGGCTTTCTATGCCACACCTTTGAATGAAACTCCATTATCTAGAGCTGATTCTCTCTTCCCTACTTTTCTGGTGTCTGTCCCACCCAGTGGACAGATCTAGGTTCAGGTTTTCAGACCAAGGTAGGTAACTATTTGATGTACCACATTTTTAAATAAGTGACATGGGAGGGAGAAGGTGTAGGAGGAGGAAAAGAAGAGGTAATAGTGGGAAAGGAAGGAAGAGACAAAGAAGAAGGAAATGAATGGGGAGAAAAGGAAATGGAGGGAATTGTGGGTGATCACATGAGAATGAGAGAAAGTGAGGGAGAAGAGGGGAGAAAATTAGGAGAGAAGAGAGAGAGAAAGAGAGAATGAAGACATGGTCCAGCTCAGCTCAGGTCATGACCTTGGGGTAGTTAAATCAAGCCCTGCTTCATGTTCCATGCTCAGTGGGGAGTCTGTTTGTCCCTCTCCCTCCCTCTCTGCCCCACCTTCACTTGCACACACCTCCTCTCTCGCAAATAAATAAACAAATCTTTGAAATGCATCAGATCACACTAATCATTTCCAGTTAGCAGATTAAGTCCCACCAGATGCCCAACAGAAGCAAAACCATTGCCGTGACCTCAAGGAACCCCACAATTAAACTTGAACAAGTTATGGAAATGTTTGCCATTCAGTTGTCAAGAATGGGTTCACTTTGGGGCACTTGCATGGCTCAGTCACTTGAGTGGCCAGCTCTTAGTTTTGGCTCAAGTCATGATCTTGGGGTCCTGAGACTGAGCGCTGGCTCCTGCTCCACATTCAGCAGGGATTCTGCTTGAGGATTCCTTCTCTCTCTTCCTCTGCCCTCCCCCTCCTTGTGGGCTCCCCCCCCACAAAATAAATAAATCTTAAAAAAAAAAAAAAAAGAATGGTTTCATGTTGGGTGTTGTTACCATATATTTGACTTCCTAGATACTCTCCTAAATGGGCTTTTTTGCTTTTGCTTGGATTTTAATGCCCTATTGGGGAAAACTGTCTGACTTCACCCTACTCACAAACTTGACTATAGCAAATATTTGGGGAAATAAAGAAAATAGAAGTAGCCTGGGGAATGCTTATCCAATGCCAAAATCAACACACAATTTGATGAAAAATTTTCATAGTCAAATATTGATTCTTCCTTCAATCCATTTATTTTCTGAGCAAGACAATGGCTACATATTTCACCTGGACTCAGATATGAAAACCTGTTCTCAGAGGTTTTGAGGCATTTGAGGATAAGAAACACTTACACAAATAACTATGACACAGAAAAAGAAGTGATAAAATGAGAAAGTAATAAGAATTTGGGAAAATGGAGATTGTTTGGGGCTAAAGGCAACAGGTGGCACTTGATTAGCCTTCAGGTTCACAGAATTTGGACAGAAGGCCATAACCCCACCAGGCAAAGTAGCACATGTTATAAAGTAGTGGGTAAGAGAATATGCTTGGGGACTAATGGGTAGATCAGACTCAGAAGACTTGCATGTTATACCATTTTATTGATGCAAAATGACAATAATGACAATATCACTTTCCAGATAAGTTTAATGGAAAAGAATTCAGAAGAGCCTTATTCTTAAGGATTGTTTTCAGCTTAAATTAAAATTGTTAGGATACTTTTCTGTGTAGTTGGTTATAGTTCTACATTTTTCTACCTGTTTATATTCACTCTCTAGTTTCTATTCTTGGATGTCTGATAAATTTCCTGGACTCCACTCTCTTAGATGAGACAAAAGAATCCTATTGTTTTCTTATACAGGAGATTTGGTATATGAGATGGGTACCCACCCCTTTGCTGGGAACCAAGGTAATCATGAAGTGACAGTCTTCCAGGGACCAAAAACAAATTTCTGATCTTGAGAAATTTGACTCATTCACACAAATGAGGAGGAAATTCAGAGAAAGATTTCATTCCATAAACATAAACATAAATGATTATGCAAAACGTTCTGTCCTAGGAATACAGAGATGAGTAATCCATGTAAAGGGCGCCTGGTTGGGATGAGAAATCAGGTTTTATAAACCAACCCATACAACCTGGGTATACATGCTGTTGTCAAGGCACAATGGGAGGAATGGTTAGTTTCAGTTGGGGGCTGTGGTGTAGTCAGGAAGTCTTCACAGAGGAAGTGACACTTGGATCTTGAAGATGGTGCTAGGGGATGGCCTGGAGTGCATGGTCTAGAGTGCATGATGCCCGGGTGGTTCAGGAGAGGGTGCTGTGCTCTGCCTGACATAGCCTAAGGGTCCTTCTCAGAAAGGCCCGGAGCAGAGATGTCACCAAGATGTCAGATGTCTGCATTAGCTTTTTTTTAGTGTTGTAAACACTGATGGCTATAACAAAACTTTTTATTCAGTCAGCTTATCTTTTAAAACCTTTTTTTATTTGTGGAGAATGTTAAACATACACAAAAGAAGACAGAAGACTGCAATGAACATTCATGTCCCTGTCATCCAGCTTTGACAACTATCATTTCATGGCTAATTATGTTTGTTACCACTGTTCAACTTCCTCCCCTTGCACGTGATTAATTTTTTTACAACCATCTTTTTTTTAACTTAAATTCAATTAGCCAACATATAGTACAGCATTTGTTTTTGATGTAGTGTTCAATGATTCATTAGTTGTGTATAACACAGTACTCATCACATCACGTGCCTTCCTTAATACCTATCACCCAGCTACCCCATCCCCACACCCTTCTCCCCTCCAGCAGCCCTCAGTTTGTTTCCCAGATACTTGATAGTTTATATCAAGGGTCTCTCATGGTTTGTCTCCCTCTCTGATTTCTTTCCATTCAGTTTCCCTCCCTGCCCTTATGATCCTCTGCTCTATTATATTCCACATATGAGTGAAACCATATGATAATTGTCTTTCTCTGATTCGTTATTTCACTTAGCCTAAGACCCTCTAGTTCCATCCACATTGTTGTAAATGGTAGGTATTCATCCTTTCTGATGGCTGAGTAATATTCCCTTGTATATATGAACCATATCTTCTTTGTCCATTCATCTCTCTTTTTTTTAATTATTTTTTATAAATATATAATATATTTTTATCCCTAGGGGTACAGGTCTGTGAATCACCAGGTTTACACACTTCACAGCACTCACCATAGCACATACCCTCCCCAATGTCCATAACCCACACCCCCCAACCCCCCTCCCCATCAACCCTCAGTTTGTTTTGTGAGATTAAGAGTCACTTATAGTTTGTCTCCCTCCCAATCCCATCTTGTTTCATTTACTCTTCTCCTACCCCCTTAACCCCCCATGTTGCATCTCCTCTCCCTCATATCAGGGAGATCATATGATAGTTGTCTTTCTCCGATTGACTTATTTCACTAAGCATGATACCCTCTAGTTCCATCCACGTCGTCGCAAATGGTAAGATTTCATTTCTTTTGATGGCTGCATAGTATTCCATTGTGTATATATACCACATCTTCTTTATCCATTCATCTGTTGATGGATATCTAGGTTCTTTCCATAATTTGGCTATTGTAGACATTGCTGCTATAAACATCTGGGTGCACGTGCCCCTTCGGATCACTACATTTGTATCTTTAGGGTAAATACCCAGTAGTGCAATTGCTAGGTCATAGGGTAGCTCTATTTTCAACATTTTGAGGAACCTCCATGCTGTTTTCTAGAGTGGTTGCACCAGCTTGCATTCCCACCAACAGTGTAGGAGGGTTCCCCTTTCTCCACATCCTCGCCAGCATCTGTCATTTCCTGACTTGTTAATTTTAGCCATTCTGACTGGTATGAGGTGATATCTCATTGTAGTTTTGATTTGTATTTCCCTGATGCCGAATGATATGGAGCACTTTTTCATGTGTCTGTTGGCCATCTGGATGTCTTCTTTGCAGAAATGTCTGTTCATGTCTTCTGCCCATTTCTTGATTGGATTATTTGTTCTTTGGGTGTTGAGTTTGCTAAATTCTTTATAGATTTTGGACACTAGCCCTTTATCTGATATGTCGTTTGCAAATATCTTCTCCCATTCTGTCAGTTGTCTTTTGGTTTTGTTAACTGTTTCCTTTGCTGTGCAAAAACTTTTGATCTTGATAAAATCCCAATAGTTCATTTTTGCCCTAGCTTCCCTTGCCTTTGGCGATGTTCCTAGGAAGATGCTGCTGCGGCTGAGGTCGAAGAGGTTTCTGCCTGTGTTCTCCTCAAGGATTTTGATGGATTCCTTTCTCACATTGAGGTCTTTCATCCATTTTTGAGTCTATTTTAGTGTGTGGTGTAAGGAAATGATCCAATTTCATTTTTCTGCATGTGGCTGTCCAATTTTCCCAACACCATTTATTGAAGAGTCTGTCTTTTTTCCATTGGACATTCTTTCCTGCTTTGTCTAAGATTAGTTGACCATAGAGTTGAGGGTCTATTTCTGGGCTCTCTATTCTGTTCCATTGATCTATGTGTCTGTTTTTGTGCCAGTACCATGCTGTCTTGATGATGACAGCTTTGTAATAGAGTTTGAAGTCCAGAATTGTGATGCCAACAACTTTGGCTTTCTTTTTCAATATTCCTTTGGCTATTCAAGGTCTTTTCTGGTTCCATATAAATTTTAGGATTATTTGTTCCATTTCTTTGAAAAAAATGGATGGTACTTTGAAGGAATTGCATTAAATGTGTAGATTGCTTTAGGTAGCATAGACATTTTCACAATATTTATTCTTCCAATCCAGGAGCATGGAACATTTTTCCATTTCTTTGTGTCTTCCTCAATTTCTTTCATGAGTGCTTTATAGTTTTCTGTGTATAGATTCTTAACCTTTTTATTCCTAGGTATCTTATAGTTTTGGGTGCAATTGTAAATGGGATTGACTCCTTAATTTCTCTTTCTTCTGTCTTATTGTTGGTGTAGAGAAATGCAACTGGCTTCTGTGCATTGATTTTATATCCTGACACTTTACTGAATTCCTGTACAAGTTCTAGCAGTTTTGGAGTGGAGTCTTTTGGGTTTTCCACATATAGTATCATATCATCTGCAAAGAGTGATAGTTTGACTTCTTCTTTGCCAATTTGGATGCCTTTAATTTCCTTTTGTTGTCTGATTGCTGAGGCTAGGACTTCTAGTACTATGTTGAATAGCAGTGGTGATAATGGACATCCCTGCCGTGTTCCTGACCTTAGCGGAAAAGCTTTCACTTTTTCTCCATTGAGAATGATATTTGCGGTAGGTTTTTCATAGATGGCTTTGATAATATTGAGGTATGTGCCCTCTACCCCTACACTTTGAAGAGTTTTGATCAGGAAGGGATGCTGTACTTTGTCAAATGCTTTTTCAGCATCTATGGAGAGTATCATATGGTTCTTGTTCTTTCTTTTATTAATGTGTTGTATCACATTGATTGATTTGTGGATGTTGAACCAATCTTGCAGCCCTGGAATAAATCCCACTTGGTCGTGGTGAATAATCCTTTTAATGTACTGTTGAATCCTATTGGCTAGTATTTTGGCGAGAATTTTTGCATCTGTGTTCATCAAGGATATTGGTCTGTAGTTCTCTTTTTTGATGGGATCCTTGTCTGGTTTTGGGATCAAGGTGATGTTGGCCTCATAAAAGGAGTTTGGAAGTTTTCCTTCCATTTCTATTTTTTGGAACAGTTTCAGGAGAATAGGAATTAGTTCTTCTTTAAATGTTTGGTAGAATTCCCCCGGGAAGCCGTCTGGCCCTGGGCTTTGGTTTGTTTGGAGATTTTTGATGACTGTTTCAATCTCCTTACTGGTTATGGGTCTGTTCAGGCTTTCTATTTCTTCCTGGTTCGTTGTGGTAGTTTATATGTCTCTAGGAATGCATCCATTTCTTCTAAATTGTCAAATTTGTTGGCATAGAGTTGCTCATGGTATGTTCTTATAATTGTCTGTATTTCTTTGGTGTTAGTTGTTATCTCTCCTCTTTCATTCATGATTTTATTTATTTGGGTCCTTTCTCTTTTCTTTTTGATAAGTCTGGCCAGGGGTTTATCGATCTTATTAATTCTTTCAAAGAACCAGCTCCTAGTTTCATTGATTTGTTCTATTGTTTTTTTGGTTTCTATTTCATTGATTTCTGCTCTGATCTTTATGATTTCTCTTCTCCTGCTGGGTTTAGGGTTTCTTTCTTGTTCTTTCTCCAGCTCCTTTAGGTGTATGGTTAGGTTGTGTACCTGAGACCTTTCTTGTTTCTTGAGAAAGGCTTGTACCGCTATATATTTTCCTCTCAGTACTGCCTTTGTTGTGTCCCACAGATTCTGAACCATTGTGTTTTCATTATCATTTGTTTCCATGAATTTTTTCAACTCTTCTTTAATTTCCTGGTTGACCCATTCATTCTTTAGAAGGATGCTGTTTAGTCTCCATGTATTTGGGTTCTTTCCAAATTTCCTCTTGTGATTGAGTTCTAGCCTCAGAGCATTGTGGTCTGAAAATATGCAGGGAATGATCCCAATCTTTTGATACCAGTTGAGACCTGATTTAGGACTGAGAATGTGATCTATTCTGGAGAATGTTCCATGTGCACTAGAGAAGAATGTGTATTCTGTTGCTTTGGGATGAAATGTTCTGAATGTATCTGTGAGATCCAACTGGTCCAGTGTGTCATTTAAGGCCTTTATTTCCTTGTTGATCTTTTGCTTGGATGATCTGTCCATTTCAGTGAGGGGAGTGTTAAAGTCCCCTACTATTATTGTATTATTGTCGATGTGTTTCTTTGATTTTGTTATTAATTGGTTTATATAGTTGGCTGCTCCCACGTTAGGGGCATAGATATTTAAAATTGTTAGATCTTCTTGTTGGACAGATCCTTTGAGTATGATATAGTGTCCTTCCTCATCTCTTATTATAGTCTTTGGCTTAAAATCTAATTGATCTGATATAAGGATTGCCACTCCTGCTTTCTTTTGATGTCCATTAGCATGGTAAATTCTGTTTCACCCCCTCACTTTAAATCTGGAGGTGTCTTCAGGTTTAAAATGAGTTTCTTGTAGGCAACATATAGATGGGTTTTGTTTTTTTTATCCATTCTGATACCCTGTGTCTTTTGATTGGAGCAGTTAGCCCATTAACATTTAGGTAACTATTGAGAAATATGAATTTAGTGTCATTGTGTTGCCTATAAGGTGACTGTTATTGTATATTGTCTCTGTTCCTTTCTGATCTACTACTTTTAGGGTCTCTCTTTGCTTAGAGGACCCCTTTCAATATTTCCTGTAGAGCTGGTTTGGTATTTGCAAATTCTTTCAGTTTTTGTTTGTCCTGGAAGCTTTTAATCTCTCCTTCTATTTTCAATGATAGCCTAGCTGGATATAATATTCTTGGCTGCATGTTTTTCTCGTTTAGTGCTCTGAATATATCATGCCAGCTCTTTCTGGCCTGCCAGGTCTCTGTGGATAAGTCTGCTGCCAATATAATATTTTTACCATTGTATGTTACAGACTTCTTTTCCTGGGCTGCTTTCAGGATTTTCTCTTTGTCAGTAGGACTTGTAAATTTTACTATTAGGTGATGGGGTGTGGACCTATTCTTATTGATTTTGAGGGGGGTTCTCTGAACCTCCTGGATTTTGATGCTTGTTCCCTTTGCCATATTGGGGAAATTCTCTCCAATAATTCTCTCAATATACCTTCTGCTCCCCTCTCTCTTTCTTCTTCTTCTGGAATCCCAATTATTCTAATGTTGTTTCGTCTTATGGTGTCACTTATCTCTCGAATTCTCCCCTCATGGTCCAGTAGCTGTTTGTCCCTCTTTTGCTCAGCTTCTTTATTCTTTGTCATTTGGTCTTCTATATCGCTAATTCTTTCTTCTGCTTCATTCATCCTAGCAGTGAGAGCCTCCATTTTTTATTGCACCTCATTAATAGCTTTTTAAATTTCAACTTGGTTAGATTTTAGTTCTTTTATTTCTCCAAAAAGGGCTTTTATATCTCCCGAGAGGGTTTCTCTAATATCTTCCATGCCTTTCTCGAGCCCGGCTAGAACCTTGAGAATCGTCATTCTGAACTCTAGATCTGACAAATTACCAATGTCTGTATTGATTAGGTCCCTAGCCTTCGGTACTGCCTCTTGTTCTTTTTTTTGTGTTGAATTTTTCCGCTTTGTCATTTTGTTCATATAAGAGTATATGAAGGAGCAAGTAAAATACTAAAAGGGTGGCAACAACCCCAGGAAAATATGCTTTAACCAAATCAGAAGAGATCCCAAATCGTGAGGGGGGGGAGAAAGGGGTTAAAAAGAGGTTCAGAAAGAAAAAAAAAGAAACAATTAAAAAAAGAAAACGAATAAAGAAAAAATATAAAAAAGAAAAAAGTATATATATATTAGATAAACTAGTTAAAAAACATTAAAAAAGAAAAGGGTAAAAGTTAAAAAAAAATTAGCAGAAGAAGAGAAAAAAAATTGAAAAAGAAAAAAAAATTAAATTAACTGCAAGGCTAAAGAATCATGGGGAGAAAGCCATGAGTTCCGTGCTTTGCTTTCTCCTCCTCTGGAATTCCACTGCTTTCTTTGGTATTGAAACTGCACTCCTTGGTAGGTGAACTTGGTCCTGACTGGATTTCTTATTGATCTTCTGGGGGAGGGGCCTGTTGTAGTGATTCTCAAGTGTCTTTGCCCCAGGCAGAATTGCACCACCCTTACCAGGGGCCAGGCTGAGTAATTAGCTCGGGTTTGCTTTCGGGAGCTTTTGTTCCCTGAGTGCTTTCCGTAGATTTCCAGAAGATGGGAATGAAGATGGCGGTCTCCCAGTCTCTGGCCCGGAGGAGCTGAGAGCCCGGGGCCCCACTCCTCAGTGCACCCTCAGAGAACAGTGCCCAATTGCTCCGCCACTTGCCGGGAGCCGGCCCCTCCCCCCGCGGTCTATCTTCCCGTTGCTTTGGATTCACTTCTCCGCCAGTTCTACCTTTCAGAAAGTGGTTGATTTTCTGTGTCTAGAATTGCTGTTCTTCTTCCCTTCGATCTCCCGTTGGATTTGTAGGTGTTTGCAATCTTTAGATAAGCTATCTAGCTGATCTCCTGCTACCTGAAGTAGTCTCAGCCTGCTACTTCTCTGCCATCTTGACTCCCTCCGTCCATTCATCTCTTGAAGGACATCTTGGCTCCTTCCACAGTTTGGCTATTGTGGACTTTGCTGCTATGAACATTTGGGGTCCAGGTGGCCCTTCTTTTCACTACATCTGTATCTTTAGGGTAAATACCCAGTAGTGCAATTATTGGGTTGTAGGGTGGCTCTATTCTTAATTTCTTGAGGAGCCTCCATACTCTTTTACAGAGTGGCTGTACCAGATTGCATTCCCCTCAACAGTGTAAGAAGCTCTTCCATGTGATTTTAAATGAAATTCCAAACATCAGAATATTTTGACCATTAATATTTCAGTATACATCTTTAAGAGATAAGGATTCTTTTCTTAAATCATTATTTTTTGCAGTTTAATTTGCATGGAAGCAATTTAAATTCCTTTTTTATTTCTATTTTAAATTTATAAGAAACACATATTCACTGTAGACACATCAGAATAATCAGATGAACAAAAATAATAAGAATTTAACAATCACCCAAATCCCCACCACCAAGAGACAATTACTCTTTCATTTTGTTGTATAAATTTTTAGGCATTTTTTTCTTGTATGTAAATTAAAATGAGTTTATATTTTTCATTGTTTGTTGTAACCTGTTTTTTTTTTCTTTTAACAATATATTTATATAGACACACATAAATACATAGAATGCATTCTCTACCACTGAGTATTTTGTTTGTTTCCTAAAATTCTCAAACTTGACTTTTTCTCTGTCATGTTTCTTGGCATTCCATGCTCCTTCCAGGCTCTGAACTTTAAGTATTTTACTTCTTTACTCATTCTGTGTTTGTTTATTTATTTGGAAAGCTCTCCTTATTCATACTATAGGCAGTTATTTCCATTATTTTTAATTCTTAACACTTTATAAGAAGTATCTGCTTTTTGAGTGATGTTATATTTTAAGCCTATATTTTAACTTTTTTTCAAAGTTCCTGTTAATAATTAGATTATATTCATACAGAGAAAAGAGTTGCAAAATTATTTCTCATAAATTAAATTTGCAGTGAATTGACCACACTGATATATGCTGAAGAGCTTCATTATTTAGCATTTCAATGCACTTTTAGTCTGGAGAGAATTAGACCAAAATGGGAACTTTTAAAATGGAAATTATGTAAATTAATATAGTCAAGAAAATTTATTCTGCCTTCATAATTATGTTCAGAAGAAACTATTTTATTGCTCTGGATTTATGTACACTTTGAAAAACAATGTCACTGAAGTATAATTAATGTACAATATGGGGCACCCGGGTGGCTCTGTTGGTTAAGCATCTGCCTTTGGCTCAGGTCATGGTCCCAGTTCAATCTTGGGATTGAGTCCCATGTTGGGCTCCCTGCTCTGTGGAGAGTCTGCCTCTCCCTCTCTCTCTGACCCTTCTCTCCCCACTGATTGTGTTCTCTCTCTCTCAAATGAATAAATTTTTAGAAAATGCACAATAAATGAAACCCATTTAAAGTATAAATTGTATGAGTTTTGACAGCTGTACTCTCTAGTGAAACCATCATTACTCTCAAGATAAAGGACATTTCCATTACCCCAAACTTTCCTCATACTCTTCTGTTTTGAGTACTTTTTAAAGATTTTTTTTTTAGAGCAATTTTAGGTTCACAAGTACACTGAAAAAAGTACAGAGATTTTCCATATACTCCCTACCCTGACATGATCATTGCCTCCTTCCTCATCAATATCCCCCATCAGAATGGTACATTTTTTACAATTGATGAATCTATACTGACACATCATTTTTACCCAAAGTCCATGGTTTAGATTAGGGTTTGCTCTTGCTGTTGTAGTTTCATGGGTTTGTACAAATATGCAATGGTATTATTATGGTATCACACAGAGTATTTTCACTGTGCTAAAAGTCTTTTGTGTTTGGCCTATTCATTCCCCATTTTCACCCAAACCCTGATAACCCTGATCTTTTTACTATCTCCATAGTTATGCCTTTTCCAGGTGTCATATAGATGGGGTCATACAGTATGCATAGCATTTTCAGATTAGCTACTTTCACTTAATAATATGCATTAAATTTTCTCTATGTCTTTTCATAATTTGATAACTAATTTTTTAGTGCTGAATAATATTCCATCTTCTTTCAAATAAAGTACCACACTTTATTTGTCCATTCATCTTGTATA
Organism: Enhydra lutris kenyoni; assembly: GCF_002288905.1. NCBI lineage: Eukaryota > Metazoa > Chordata > Mammalia > Carnivora > Mustelidae > Enhydra > Enhydra lutris. The sequence continues at coordinate 4,641,449 of NW_019154086.1, forward strand.
GGACACCTTGGTTGCTTCCAAGTTTTGGTAATTAGGAATAAAGCTGCTATAAACATCCGTATGCAGTTCTTTTTATGGACTAATCTTTCAATTTCTTTTGAGTAAATACAAAGGAGCAATCCCATCAACAATGAATGAGTTCCTGTTGCTTCACATCCTCTCCAGCATTTGGCACTATTAGTGTTCCAGATGTTGGCCATTCTAATAGGTATATAGTGGAATTTCCTTATAATTTGCATCTGATAACTTATGATGTGAAGTATATTTTCATATGCTTATTTCCATCCGTATATCATCTTTAGTGAGGTATCCTTTAATGTCCTTGTATATTCTGGATAACAGTTCTTTATCAGATATGTCTTTTGCAAATATTTGCCCCAGTCTGTGACTTGTCTTCTCATTCTCTTAACATTGTCTTTCATAAAATAGAAGTTTTTAATTTTAATGAATTCCAGCTTATTATTTCTTTTATGGATCATGACTTCAGTGTTGTATCTAAAAAGTCATTATATCCAAGATCATTTTAGGTTTTTTGTTATATTGTCTTCTAGGAGTTTCTTAGTTTTGTATTTTATATTTAAGTCTGTAATCCATTTTGAGTTAATTTGTGAGGGGTGTAAGTTCTGGGTCTTAATTCAATTTTTTTGCATATGGATGAACAGTTTTTCCTGCACCATCTCTAGAAGAGACTTTAGTTGTCCTGTTGTATTGTTTTTTCCTCCTTTGTCAAAATAGTTGACTATCTTTAAATGGATCTATTTATGGGCTCTATATTCTGTTCCATTGATCCATTTGTCTATTCTTTTGCCAATATCACACTGTCTTGATCACTGTAGCTTGATAGTCTTGAAGTTGGGTAGCAACAGTCTTCCAACTTTGTTCTCTTTCAAAGTTGTGTTGGCTATCTTGGGTCTTTTGCCTCTCCACATAAAATTTAGAATCAGTTTGTTTATATCCACAGAATAACTTGCTAGGATTTTTATTTGGACTATACTGAATCTATAGATTAAGTTGGAAAAATGCTATCTTTAGCTTTAAAATACCCAAATTCAAAGAAATTTTAGAACTACATAAAAGTTGTAAGAATTTTAATAATGGATTCTCATATAAACTTCAACCAGATTTCTACTTTTGGGTAAGTACCTGGTAGTGCAATTGCTGGTTCATAGGGTAGCTCTATTTTCAACTTTCTGAGGAACCTCCATACTGTTTTCCAGAGTGGCTGCACCAGTTTGCATTCCCGCCAACAGTGTATGAGGGCTCCCCTTTCCCCACATCCTCACCAACCTCTGTCCTTTACTGACTTGTTAATTTTAGCCATCTGACTGGTGTGAGTTGGTATCTCATTGTGATTTTAATTTGTATTTCCCTGATGCCAAGTGATGTTGAGCACATTTTCTTGTGTCTGTTGGCCATTTGGAGGTCATTTTTGCAGAAATGTCTGTTTGTATCTTCTACCCATTTCTTGATTGAATTATTTGTTCTTCGGATGTTGAGTTTGATAAGTTCTCTGTAGGTTTTGGATACTAGCCCTTTATCTAATATGCCATTTGCAAATACCTTCTCCTATTCTGTTGGTTGTCTTTCGATGTTATTAACTGTTTCCACTGCTGTGCAAAAACTTTTGATCTTGATGAAGTCCCAATAGTTCATTTTTGCCTTTGTTTCCCTTACCTTTGGAGATGTGTCTTGTAAGAAGTTACTGTGACCAAGGTCACAGAGGTTATTGTGCCTGTGTTCTCCTCTAGGATTTTGATGGATTCTTGTCTCACATTTAGGTCTTTCATCCATTTTGAGTCTATTTTTGTATATGGTGTAAGGAAATGGTCCAGTGTCATTCCTCTGCATGTGGCTGTCCAATTTTCCCAACACCATTTGTTGAAGAGATTTTTATCCATTGGATATCCTTTCCTGTTTTGTCAAAGCTTAGTTGACCATAGTGTTGAGGGTCCATTTCTGGTGTTCTTTATTCTTTTCCATTGATCTATGTGTCTGTTTTTGCACTAGTACCATACTGTCTTAATGATTACATCTTTGTAATAGAGCTTGAAGTCCAGAATCATGATGCCACCAGTTTTGGTTTTCTTTTTTAACATTTTTTGGCCATTCAGGGTCTTTTATAATTCCATACAAATTTTAGGATTATTTGTTCCAGTTTTGTGAAAAAAATTTGATAATATTTTGATAAGGATTGCATTGAATGTGTGGGGCACCTGGACCCCAAAGTTTATAGCAGCAATGTTCACAATAGCCAAATGATGGAAAGAACCTAGATGTTCATCAACAGATGGGATAAAGAACATGTGGTATATATACACACAGTGGAATATTACACAGCCATCAAAAATGAAATCTTGTCATTTGCAATGATGTGGATGGAACTGGAGGATATTATGCTAAGTGAAATAAGTCAATCAGAGAAAGAAAATCATATGATGTCACTGATATGTGGAATTTAAGAAACAAGGCAGAGGATTATAGGGGAAGAGAGGAAAAAATGAAAGAAGACAAAACCAGAGAGGGAGACAAACCATAAGAGACTCTTAATCATAGGAAACAAATGGAGGGTTACTGGAGGGGTGGGGAGTGAGGGGTTGGCGTAGCTGTGTGATGGACATTGGGGAGGGTACGTTGTAATGAGCACTGGGTATTATATAAGACTGATGAATCAAAGACCTGTACCCCTGAAACAAAAAATGTATTATATGTTAATTAATTGAATATAATTTTTAAAAAATAATAATTAAAAAAAATAACTTCAACCAGATTTAACCATTCACCTATTGCTAATTACTGTATCTAATATGGAGCTATACTAAATTTCACTGACTCTCTCAACATTGTACTTTATAGCAACATTTTTTTCCCCTAAGCCAGAATTCAATATAGAATCCCCCATTACATTCAGTAGTTATGTCTCTTCAGTTGCCTTTATTTGGAAGTTCCTTTCTTACCCTTTATTGTTCATGTCATTAACATTTTGAAAAGTACAGGCTTGTTGTATAATGTCCTTCAATTTATGCTTGTCTTATTATTACCTCATGATTTGATTTTATTAGATTTTTTAAAAATAATAATACATAAATGGTGTTTTGTCCTTCTAAGGGCATCATCTTAGAAGACAACTGATGTCAGTTTATCCTAGTATTGGTGATGTTGATTTTGGTCACTTGGTGCCAGATTTCCTCACTGTAAAGGCTCACCTGTTTCCTCTGTAATTACCAAGTAGTGTGTAAGTAGGTGCTTTGAAATGGCATACATAAATTTTATCTATTGGTGAAATAGGTAAAATGATGATTCCTGCTTGAGCCAGTTATTAGTATCATGATTACAAAACAAATATTTAACAGTTCTTCCATTCCTTCTGTATTTATTGGCATTCTACTTAGATAATGTTTTCCTTCTCCTTCCTTTTATGTATTTATTACTTTCTTTGTTTTGTGACTTGTGTATTTCTATGGACTTGTAGACTATTTCTGTGGACTTCCTTTTCACTGTATTATAATCCATTCTTGTCATTATTTGTTTGGATGATCATTTTGTCCTGGGTTTGGCCAGCAGAAATTGCATCAAACTGGTTCTTGTGTTGTACTGATGTATGTGTCTTTCTCATTCCTGGGAGGTTTATGATTCTCTGGAATAAGATGTTCCAGGATCATCTTGTACTTTTCTTGCTCTAATCCTAGTTTCAAATAATTCTCCCAGGATCTCTGGTTCCTTGTAGTGTTGGTAAATAGTGTTTAGAAGTCAAGACATCAGTACTAGATGGCTTTTGTATCTTAACGTTATCACAATATCATTATCATGCTCAACATATTAATAATAATTCCTAATATCATCATATACCCAGAGTTCAATTATCCAATTGTCTCATAAATCTCATAAATGTTTTTTCAGCCTGCACAGTATGTAGATTTATAGTTCTTTTAAGTCTTTTTTTTACTTTGTAGATCTATTCTTTATTTCTCTTTTTGTGTCTTTGCCATTTATTTGTTGAAAAACTCAAGCTGCTTCTTCTATAAAGTTTGCGTTGTCTGAATTTTGCTGATCACATTCCTATGGTATAGTTAACCAAGTTCCTCTGGTCTCTATATTTCCTGTAAATTGGCGGTTGACTCTGGACCCTTTACCAGATTTGGATTCACCCCTTCTTCCTCTTTGTCCTCCCCTCCTTCTCTTCTTTCTTCTTTCCCTCCTCCTCCTTCCCTTTAGTCAAGACCATTTCATAGGTGGAATTATGTTCTATCTGGAACATAATAGAGACTGATTGTCTCTCTGTGATGTTAACAATGCTAACAATAAGTTAACTTTTTAGCAGTTACAAAATGATAATACTCTATCGTTCTTTCTTTCTTTATTATCTGTAATGCTGCTATAAAGAGAAACTATTCTTTGGTTACCTAGTAGAAAAGGTTATTTAGAAAAGACAAGACAAATGCTTGCATTTTTCCCATTACTAGTTTTCAAAATAATGAATTTGTTCCCTAGCATCCTCCCATGGTAAAACAAAACATAACACAACAAAACAACAACAACAAAAACTTATGGATTTAAGCATATTTAATATGTTTCAACCAATTTCAGTTATTATTCTCATTGATGTCCAAATTGTCCCAATTTTGATCAGTGGAAGCATGATCAGGTACTTCGGTACATGAGTCCTTTAAAACAACTTTCTTATGTTGATATCTTTTTTATGTTATGGCATGCTGTTCCAGACTCATCTATACATTTCTTGTCTCAAACCTGGAGAGAGCACCCCAGGACCCAAAGATTCTTGTTGTTACTGGTTTGGTCATGGTTTGTAGGCCTTTTAAGGAGACAGAGATATGTTTTTTCAGAAAAGATAAAACACTTCAAGGATTCAGAATAATAGTTCTAATTCAGATTCCACACTACAAGATATTTTACTTAACTTTTTCAAGCTTACATCTATAACTTCTTTACTCCACAAAGAGAATTTTACTACTCAAAGATACCAAAGATGATAGTATTAAAATATTTATAATGACTCATTCACCTTATCCCACAATACATACAAAGCACTATTAGAATCACAATACTAGTAGTACTACCAATAATATAATTATTGAAAGGGGTTTGAAACATTTTAAACAGTTACTTTAATCCTTAGATTATATCCTCACTGGGGATGTACAAATTTATGTTGAACAGTAACTTGAAAAAATTTCTGTCTGTACAATTATGTCATCAATAGATACAGAATAAGTTTATTTATTATATTGTTTTTAATTTATTACTGTGCTCTTGACTTCAAATTCAAGTTTTAAATTTTTATTAGACATCCTCAAAGTACTATATTAAACACTTTAATATGAAAAAAAAGTTCAAAAAAAAAAAGAAAGGAGAAAGAAAAAATTTGCTCAGATAATCTTTTTGACATCCATTTTGGCATCTACCTTCAGCTTAGTGGGATCGAGCCCCATATCAGGCTCCCTGCTCAATGGGGAGAGTCTGCCTCTCCCTCTGTCTGCTGCTCTGCCTACTTGTGTGCTCTCTGTCTCTCTAACAATTAAATAAATCTTTAAAAGAAATAAAAGATGAAAGAAAGAGAAAGAGAGAAAGAAAGGGAGAAAGGAAGGAAGGAAGGGAGGAAGGGAGGAAGGTAGGAAGGAAGGAAGGAAGGAAGGAAGAAAGAATCTTTCCTGTCTTTTCTTTCCCATTAAGGGAAGTTGACTTCATTGAGAGCAATGATACTCACCTGAAATCCTTAAAATTTCTCTATTTCCTATGGATCAAGTATAAACTTCTCATTTTGCCAAACTAAGACTTTTACAGTACTGCCTCTAACTCTTTTTCAGGACTTACATTTCCCTATTTTCATTATTATTTTTATTAACATGTAAGGAAAACTCATTTAAAGTTTGGGAAAAAGCTTCCACAAAGTATAAAGGCTCACATAGAGCTAGGATTTTTTTTTTTTTTTTGCATTGCCACCAATCATTGGAGATACACTGAAATACTGAAATATATTGAGTATTGATAGGACCTTCAAAAAAGTCATGCCCTAGTGGCAGGGTTAAATTAGCCCCACAGTAAAGATTGCTCTGGACTCACTATAACAAATCTTAAAAGTAAGCCTCAGAATAATCAAATCAATCTGCAAGTAACTTAACTACAGGCCAAAACACTCTTTAAAGGAGTACAACTAAATAAACAACCAATCAATACATAAGATCAGGTGTCCAATGAAAATTTTCTAGACATGCAAAGAAATATGAAAATAATTATTGATAATAAGAAAAAGATAAATTACTAGAAACATACTCAGAAATGACAGCTATGATGGAGATAGCAGATAAGGAACTTGAAACAGCTATTATAAATATTCACAAAGATGTAAAGTAAAACACAAATACGATAAGGGAAAAAATGAAAGACATTAAAATATATCTAAATGGAACTTGCAGAGATGAAAAATATATCAAAAATTAAAAATACACTAAAAGAGATTTGTAACAGATTAGACAGTGCAGAAGAAAAAAATGGTGAACTTGAAAACATGGCAATAGATGCTATCCCAAATGAATAGCACATAGAAAAAAAAGAAAGGCTGAAACAAGTGAACAGAGCCTCAGTGAGTGTGGGACAATATCAAATTGTCTAGCATACATAAATTGGAGTTACTGAGAGATAAGAGAAAGATGAAGACAAATAAAGATTTGAAGAAAGAATAACAAAAGAATTTTTCCAAATATGATGAAAATTTGGGGAACCCAGAGATCCAAGAGTTTTGATAAACTCCAAGCAGAATAAATATTGAACATACACATTAATTCACACACACACACACGAGCGTGTGTGCATCTGCATGCACACACACACACACAATAGCAAGCCATTATCAAATTGATAAACACTAGAGAAAAAGAAAAAGAATTTTAGCAACCAGAGGATAAAGACATAATATACTGAGAGGAATGAGAATAAGAATGACAGACTTCTCTTTGGAAATGACACAAGCCAGGAGTCAATGGAATGGAGGGAAGTGGTCAACCTAGACTTCTATAACTAGAAATAAAAATATTTTCAGACTAATGGAAACTTAGAAGTTGTGTCATTAGCAGGACCACACCACAAGAAATGTTAAAGGAAATCCTTAAGATAAAAGAAAAATAATTCCTTCAAACTGAATCGCTTCTCCCTTTGTACGATTTTGTTGTTTGCTTTACTGGGTCCACTGATCTGTCTTATTTTAATGGTTCCATATTATTTCTGCCATGAGATATAGGATATATTGCAGACCTAATCACTTAACCTGAGGTCAGGTTGGTTAAAAATAAGTAAAGTTTATAAATGTAATATAAATAAACATAATAAAGGTTAATAACTTGCATCTGGGTGGCTTTGCCTTCAAAGTCCTAAAGATACATGTAACCGTCCAGAGGCCATCCTCAATGTCAACTTGTTTAGCTCTTTCTCATAAACAGTTTACTCCTCTGTCCTCATATGGTTCCCTTTTCCATGTTCACGCAATCCATTGTTCACATTGAAGCCAGAGTGAACATCTGAAGCTCAAATCTGACAAAGCCACTCCCCTGGTTAATGTCTTTCCATTCTCTTAAAGGCTGAGCCTTTTATGCTTCCTGTGATCTTGAATAATCCAGTTTTGCCTATTGCTGTAGCATCATCTTTCACCATTTGCTGCTTGCAACTTTTATTTTACCCATTAAACAACTGACAGTTCTTGAATGTTCCATGGTCTCTTTTGCTTTCAGGACTTTGTTGAGATTGTTCTTTCTCAAACGTTGTCCCCCTTCTTCCATGTCATCTGTCATCATGTCCCTAATGAAGCCCCTCAAACATCTCAAGCCTGGATTAAGTGCTCTTACCCTGTCCCTAAGCCTTTGGTAGTACTAATCATACTAAATGATAATTGCTTGCTTACTTCTTCCTTCTCAATTGAGACTGTGAGCAACTTGAGGGAAGGGACTGTCCATTGCCTAGTGTAGTACCTGATACATTGTTGGATGCTCCAAGAGATTTGTTGGCTAAATGGTAGCTCTTGATTATTGATTTAATGTCATTATTAATTCTTCTAACCCCACTATACCTATCACAGTGCCTGACACATATTAGTTACTCAGGACATTTCACTACATTAAATAGACATTTATATTTACTATGTATCTGACATATTCCAATGCCCTTTTGTAAAAGTGCTTTAGTTTAATCCTATCAATCTTCCTACCATGAAGTATGTTTCATTATCCTCAACTAAAAGATTAGAAAGTATGATGCCATAATTTTAAATAGCTTTCTCAGGGGCAAATTAATGTCAATAATGGTTTTCCAGTTCAGCTTCCATTTCTAGTTGAAGCAAATACACACTCTAAGAATAAGGAAAGAATAATATGCAACTTCTTAACTCTCTGTTCAGTCTTCCCTTTATCAGATTTATTTAAAGAAAAATAACTTGATGTCTTTGCTACACATTTTCCCAGTAAAAAGAAAGAAAAAAGGAAAAGAGCAAAGGAAACCAACACTATGGAAACAAAAGAACATTTATTTCCAATGAATATCTGTGAAGTTAATCAAAGTGAAATGAATTTTGAGAAGAAGCAAATTACAGTTCTTTTATGATCAAATGTTTATTTGCAGACATTTGATGGGCCTGAGAGTTGACAAGGAAAATTGATATAATACCACAGGATCTACAATCAGTGCACAGACTGGAAAAAGGATGAAATGGATGATGACCGTGACTTTGTCTCCTGATTGAGATATAGAATGTTTATGTTTTAACTGTCAAGTTAGACAGATTAGTTTCTTTAGATGGATTAAGTGGCTGTCTATCTTGTATTGTTGGCAAGGGACAGTGAAGGTACTCCGAATAAATACTTCTCATAAATACCTAAAACATTGTTTGAAATTCATTATGAGGGAATCCAGTCAAACATTTTTTAGAGCAGAGAGTTTACATGGGAAATCCTGTTTCGACGGCCCCAGAAGGCTGTGTAGAAAAGCATGCCAGCTTTTGAGATCTGCTTTCTCCCTCTGCTGATAACTTGTTCTATGACTCTTGGAACACAAGAAGCAGGGCTGTTTTTTCCCTCTGTAAAATGAAGAGTGGGAGCACCTAACCTCTATGTTTAATCAGCATTACCATTGCTGTGTATCTTAGGGTGATCAGTGATCGTATCATGGCATTAGGCTGACCTGTCTCTGGTTCCTTCCTTCCTTCTGGTTCCCAGCTTCCTCCCACTATCTCCACTGCTGTGTAGACCACTAGATGACCAGGAGGTGGTCGTAGGTTTGTGGAAATTATATAAATCAGGAAAATCCTAATTATTCCTCTTTATTTCTCTCCACTCCTTTCAGTATTGTCCTGGATATTGAGGGTATGTTGCTAACTGGAAAACAATACTGCTCTTTAGTGAGCCACAGTTTCACTATCTTTAAAATGGGATTCATAATATGTACTTCTCAGTCTTCATTGCAGGCTTCTTTTTCCTCACCTTAAATTATAGGTGAGGTGTCAATGGGCAGTGCATTTGCAACAGTGTTGAACCAAATGCCTGGCACAATATAGGGAATGTAGAAATTACTTTCCCAACTTTTGCTTTTCTGGAGTGAGTTGCAGATCAAGTAAAATCAATATACATATCCTTATACCAAACTTGTCCAATATAAATGTGTAGTGCCTGACTTTTGATGGTTCCTCATGCCTAGAGAAATAAACCAATTATATTTTCTTGAGTCAACCACCTCTCAGTAACCATGGCTCCTTCTGCAGAGCTTGACTTCTCTTACATGTGTGGAGTGAAGTAGTATCTAATTAGAGATAGGTTGCCTTAATGAGAAGTTGCTTCTCATTACAACTCTCATCCTTGAATTGCCTGTCCTGATTTGAAGAAACCCACTTTGCCAAGGATCCCATTGGTACTCCCTGACACCAAGAAATCTTAAATGGCTGGGGTTAGAGGGCCTGACAATGGTGTTAATTGCTGTGTCTGATTTCATGTGACAGTTAATTATAATATTCATTCAGAAAAAAAAGAAGCTTGTTGTCATAGTGATAGCTGGCTTCCCAAGTAGGATGCATACCTCCAAGATGAAAGCATCTGCCTGCACAGAGCCAAATATCAATTTATTGTGTATACTGTAGAAATAATTGAGTGTACTTCAGGTAGAAAAAATTTGATGTGGACAGAGTTTCCTGTGCTTATGTCATATTGTATCTTCTCAACCATGATTTTTCCTCTGATTTCCATTTCCTTTTTTAAGAATGTTACTTTTCAGGGACTCGACTATATTCCAGGGACTAGTGGTGACACTGCTTCCTCATATCAAGGAGGCCTTGAAGGCACTGAAGCCACTAAGGGGAATGTAGTCTAGTAGCCAAGTCTGCCACTAGGGACCACTAAGGCGTTATCACTTGTACAGGTAAGAAAGACCCCAGCTAGAGCTCCTGATCCAAATGTTTGAATTGAAAACTGGGGAAAGGGGGATATTGAGTTTTCTCACCTTTCTGATTGTCCCGATATCTCCAGCTTGCCAATCTCAAAATTCCAGCAGATATGCCATGAGGTAAATTCAAGTTTTTTGTCCAATTTTTATTATGGAGCAGAGCAAACACCCTGTCTTGTGTTCACACTGAAGGATCAGGAAAATCAGAAGGAAGAGAAGGTAATGGTCATCAGACAATGTCTACAAGTCAAGTACTATCCTAGGACCTTTCATATCCATCTCCCTTGCCAAGTACAAGAAGGAAACACTCTTCCAACAGTTAGTGGCCAGTGGGGGGAAAAGACCAGAATATTCCCATAAGCTCTTAAAACCATCTATTTTCTATGATCCCCAAGTGCAGAACTGGCCCAAGTTGGTCATTTCTCTGCGTGCCTCTCCCTCAACTCCACTAGCAACCATGAGACTCTTAGAAACAAAATATATTTCCCAAATGAGATGCAGGGAGAGAATGGAGTCGATGCAGTTATCAGAACAGAAAATTAATTATTGGACTATATTCATAGATAGGTTGTCTGATGATTTTGCCCACAAAAACATCTTCTTGTATGGTATAAGAGAAAAATACTGGGCTGAAAGTCTGTAATATGAGTTTTGGCTTTGGGTTTTATATTTGCTGACTCTGTGATCTAAGGCAAGCCATGTTTCCTCTCTAAGCTACAATTTCTCCCACTTACAATTCAGGGGATGGAACTAGGTCAGTGACTCTCAGATGGAGAGGTAGATAAAATATATTACATGTAAGAATCATAGAAGGGAATTTGAAGAAGATGGTACAGTTTTACATTCTTACTAAATCCCCTTATAAGGGAGATAAAGCAAATGACTAATACAACAAAACTGAAATCTCACAGAAATTACATATAATCCCCACAAACCCCCAATATAGGCAGAATATATTAAAAACTGTGGGAGGACAGGAAGGTGAAAGAAAGGAACTTATAAATGCCCGAAGAACCAGAGGAGCCCCAGATAGCCAATAACCACTCCCTGAAAGCTTGACTGGTTGTTTGAGAACAGTGATTGAAAATGATGGGACACCTGGGTGGCTCAGTTGGTTGAGCAGCTGCCTTCGGCTCAGGTCATGATCCCAGCGTCCTGGGATCGAGTCCCACATTGGGCTCCTTGCTCATCAGGGAGCCTGCTTCTCCCTCTGCCTCTGCCTGCCATTCTGTCTGCCTGTGCTTGCTCTCTCTCCCTCTCTCTCTCTGACAAATAAAAAAAAAAAGAAAGAAAGAAAATGAGAGGGTGTTTTTGTGGGCTCAGATTTACTAGTGAGAACAGGGAGCTCACAGGAAGCTCAAATATACCAGAGTAGTCTAGGACCTATCAGCTACTGATACTAGCCAACCAAATACTCCTTCTAGGATAAAGCCCAGAATGGAGGAGGAACTGCTGAAGGTAGAATCCACATTCAGCAGGACAGGGACAATGGGGACAAAGAAATGAGAAACCTTGGGTAGAATGGAAAGAGGGGGGAATGTCAGCAGATTCTAGAAAATATGAATAAATTGTCTACCCAAACTTTCCATTTCCCAAAAACAAAAGAAAAACGGGCTCTGGATCTAGGAAGCTAGGAAGACTCTTCTGACCTCTTTCTCTTTCTAAGAGTATGGTACTATGGTTTCCAATTCAGTAGCCATTTAGTCACATCTAGCTATTTTACTTTTAACTAATTAAAAGTAAATAAAACTTAAATTTAACTCTGTCATGCTGGCCATATTCCAAGTTCTTATTAGTCACTTGTGGTTACTATATTATACAGAGCAGGACATTTCCATCACAGCAAAAACTTTTATTGGACAGTGCTGGCCATCTAAGATGTAGCCTACATCAACAGAATGAAGGTAGTCAAACCCCACTCAAAGTCACTATATGGTAAAAGAGAATAAGCAAAATAATGTACCTATAGGAAAAAAAAAAAAAAAAAAGGATTGACAAACTTATTGCCTAAAGATAGTCGCCAAAAACAGATAATAAGTATTTTACATAGATCATAAAAATTTTGGTTTTATGTGCCATCTAACCTCTGATACAAGTACTCAGTTCTGCCAGTGTAGAGCAAAATCAGCCACAGACAGTAAGTCAAAAGAGAGGTGTGCCTATGTTGTAATAAAACTGCTTACAAAAACAGGTAGGGGCTGGATTTAGACTACTGGCCATAGTTTACCAACCTCTGCTTTAGGCAACAAAGTATGTCAAAAAGACACATTCACGAAACAAAGGAAAATTGTAACTTAATAATCAAAATCAGCTACAAGAAAAGAAGAAAAACACATCAAGTCTTTAGTCTGTAAATATAGTAAATATAGGGCATGGAGAAAAATCAGGAACATTGACTCTATCTTAAGTTACAAAGAAATCCTCAGTAAATTTCAAAAGAGAGAAAAATATAAACAATATTCTCTAACCACAATATATTAAAAATAAAAATAAAATAAAAAATAAGACTTCTACCTAGAATTTTTAAAGTACTATTAAGTAATTTATGGTTCAAAGAAAAGATAAAAAACAAAATTGCAGAATTCCTTGAAAAAGAACTGAACTGACCACCACACGAGTCAGAATCTATGAAAAACAACTGAAGCAGGTACCAAAGAAAATTTTTTAATGTTAAGTGCCTATTTAAATAAAAACTAATGAAATAAATGAATTAAGTAAGAGTTTAGAAGAAGAATAAGAAAATAAGCTAAAAGAAAAAATAATGTGGGTCAAGGCAGAAATCACCAACAGAAAATGGAAAACCAGGAAAAGTAATAAATAAAGGTAAAAATCTGGCTCTGTGGGAAAAAAAATCAACAAGATGTTTAAACCATTAGCTAAGCCAATGTTTCATAGAAGAGCAAATTATAAGTATATAAAATTAGAAATGATTTTAAAATAATTTTAAAAAACAAGATATTTTTAAATTCTGAAGCTAATTTATAAGTCTGGCAGAAACATTGGAAAACTCTGATGAAATAGTTTTCTAGAAATTATGATTTACGAAATTTTACTCCAGTAGAGAGAGAAAAAATCTTGAAAGACCAAGTACCATAAAAAAAAAAATAGAGCTAGTATATTTAAAGAACAGAAAAGCTCCAGGACCAGGTTGATTCTATTTCTGTAAATAGACTATGTTCCCCATGAAGGTATCTTCACTTCCATTGTACACCCCTTACAATTTTGGAAAGCTTTCTTAAACATAATGGTCTCCATGCATCAATACTCTGAAATTTATGTACTTACACACTTATTAGATGCATTCTGTGAAATTGATGTTGTGGGGAGCATGCAGCAACAGAGGTGGGACTGGGGGGTGTCATGGGGTAGCAGAAGGCTGTATCAGCCAAGTTTCAGAAGCCTGAAACCAGCAGAAATGCAAACTGAAATGTGGATTTGATCTCAAATCTGATCTCAAATCCTCAAGTCTGAGGAAATACTGTGATTTGAATCTTTCTGTTCTTGCCCCTGATCTTCCCAAGTCAAGATATCTTCCTCAAAGGACATTGGGTAAAAATGGTGGGTTGGAAATGTGTATGTTGGTTTGCTCTATTCTCAAAACCCATTTAAACAGTAGTAAAGTGATATATTTTAAAAGGCAAACATTCTCAAGAGTGGAAAAGTGAAAAGAGACAAAGTTACAAGCAACAAAATTTTAGAAAGTGAAATGCAAATGAATGGGTGCTAACTAATTTAGTAGACCAGGAAAGCTAAACCTTAAACCAACACTGGTAGAAGTTGAAAAATAACCTGTTTATGTGAAGAACCTCTCAAAAATATATGAATTCACATCAAGTACTTCAGGACTTGAGAGTGAACAGTCTTGTTTAAAGTCTGTTTATGACTCAGATAGATACCCTCCTCCATACCTTATAGCCAGGCACATACCCATCCCCATTTTGATAGAAAGTTGGAAATGTATTCTCTGGATAGGATACAACAGATGCACCCTAGACTAAAAGATATTAGGCACAATTGAGAGTAGGAAACAATTCTGAAATCAGGGATAGCAAGAAAATATCTGTATCCTAAATGGTGACATCTCTAGCCAGCTCTAACAGAGCTCTAAGAATGCCAGCTCCATGAAACCACTGTGTCCTGCAGTGTAAAACTGGATAATTCTTCTCCCAAAATATGATCAGCCTAAGAGAAAAATTTATAGATACTGATATAAAATGACTCAAACTTATCATTAGAGTCTGCAGGCAACAAGTCACACCCATGATTCAAAAGCTTCTAATAAACATTTCTTGTGATCTAGACTAGTTCATCTGTATGGTGCCAAAGGATGATCATCCATCTCTAACTTGAAATACAGAGAATAAAACACACACAATAGAGATGCCTGTGTGGCTCAGTCAGTTAAGTTTAGTGTCTACCTTCAGCTCAGGTCATGATCCTGGTGTCCTGGGATTGAGTCCCTCATTGGGCTCCTTGCTCCGCAGGGAGCTTGCTTTTCCCTCTATCTGCAGCACCTCCTGTGTGTGCTCTCTATCTCTCTCTCTTCTCCCTTTCTGACAAATATATAAACAAAATCTTTAAAAAAAAAAAACAAAACCCACCACCGCACATACACACAATAGGCACCTTAGAAAAGACAGATTAAATAAATAAAATCTTAAAAAAGAAAGCATACTAAAAGACAAAGAAGAACTTGGAAATTGAAAATATGACAGTAGATATATAAAAATTCAGTGGAAGAAACAGAAGTTAAGGATGAAGATGTATACTATAAAATAGAAGAAAATGACAAATAGAAAAGCAGGAAGGAAAGGTGAAAAATAAAAGGATCAGTCCTTGAGGTCCAATTCTAAATAATAGGGGGTTTCCAAAGGAAGAGAAGAGAGGGAATGGGAAGAGAAAAATACCAACCGAATAGGTCAGGAAAAATTCCAGAACTGAATGACATCAGCTTCTAGATTGTGAGGACCTGCCAAATACCTAATGCAATGGATAAAAATACCATAATAGTGGGAGAGGGAGGGAAGGAGGGAAGGGGAAAGAGAGAAAGGAAAAAGAAGAAAGAATAAGAGAAGAGAAGGGGAGGAGTGGAAAGAGAGGGAAAATTGCAATAATGTACAAAATGTCGTGAATTGGAGTAGTTTCAGGGTCTGTCAACAGCCACACCAGAAGAAAGATCATGGAGGGGATCCCTCAAAATTCTGAATGGAGTGATTCCCAAGTTAGAATATCATACCCAGGGCGCCTGGGTGGCTCAGTGGGTTAAAGCCTCTGCCTTCGGCTCAGGTCATGATCCCAGAGTCCTGGGATCAAGCCCCGTGTAACAGGCTCTCTGCTCGGCAGGGAGGCTGCTTCCTCCTCTCCCTCTGCCTGCCTCTCTGCCTACTTCTGATCTCTGCCTGTCAAATAAATAAATAAAATCTTAAAAAAAGAGAATATCATACCCAATCCAACTGTCAAGTATGAGAATAAAATAAAGACATCTTCAACGATGTAAGTTCTCAAAATTCTACTTGCTGGATATTTTTTGTTAGAGAGCTCTACTCTGCCAAAGGATGCATTTCCTTTAAATAAGGAAGAAAACAAACAAAAAAGAAGGCATGAATACAGAAACAGAAGATCCAACATGTGGGAAAGGAGTCTTAATGATGACTGAAAAGGCAGATCCTAAGGTGTTACTGTGCCTTCAGTCAAAAGGCCAAAATTATCAGGTTGGACCACAACAGAAGGCCTAAGAAGGACTTCTTCAAAAAGATAAAATTGATGGAATAACTGATGTTTCTGAACATTTTGAGATGAGAGTGGAATGCTTGACAGAGGTTTGGGTGAACTGGTGTTACCTACATGGAAGAATAAGCGAATTAAAAAAACAAAAACAAAAAACAAGACCATTATTAACTCTAAAGAAAATAAAAAGTTGGGGCATCTGGGAGGCTCAGTTGGTTGACTGTCTGACTCTTGGTTTCTGCTCAGGTCATGATCTCAGAGTCATGAGATTGAGCCCTGCATTGGGCTCCTCACTCACTCAATGTGGGGCCTGCTTGAAATCCTCTCTCCCTTTTCCTCTGCCTCTCTTTCTTTCTCTCGCAAATAAATGAGTAAATCTTAAAAAGGAAAAATGCAAAAAAGAAAACAAAACTATTTAGAAAGGAAAAATGATCAGTGAATACTGCAGGATTCAGCTGGGAACAGTGTAGAGTTATTATTACTATATTATTAATAAATAAACTAATTATTATTGTTAATAATAATTATTAATAAACCCAGAACACTGGCCTGCCCAAATCAGATGCAATTGTAATGAGAAGACTTGAGTGGGCTGGGTGGATGTGTATATGTAATTATGGAAGAGTGGGCGGGGGGGGGGGTACTAAGAAATCAAGAAGTAGCAATATCTGGAACAAAACAAAACAAAAAACAAACCTAGCTAAAGTAGTTGAAGTTGCTTCTGGGGAGGAGATCTAGAGGGCAGGCAAAAAGGGGACTACTGCTCTCTGAAACCAATCTGGTGAGATCATTGACTCTGAATGTAAATGTGTAATTTTGATTAAAGCAAGTGCATAAGCATACTAAAAAGCAGAAGCAAAGCTTCTCAAATAAGCCATGTGCTCTCTGCCTGTGGATTTTCTGATTTTAAAAGGTTTCTGGGCATGCTAAGACTCAGTGTGTTTTCCTCACCACTACAGGGACAATGTGAGAGACATTGTGTCTGAGAATGAAAGTGCCCCACCAACCCTGTTATAGCAACCAGTGTTCAAGAATAATCACAGTTTTTACAAATGCAAACCTGGCACAGTTTCTCTGAGCATTTTTTCCTTACTGTTTAGACTGGGATTCCTAGATAGCTGCATCTTTGGTGAATGGATGGAAACGAGATTACCAATAGACAGGGACTACCCAGGAGAAGCATCCAGACATGTAACCAGATGGCAGTTAGCAAGGCTGGGATAACCAGTAGTCAGCAGAATGTAAATAACAGCAATGACAACTATCACATGACAGTGGAACTTCAAGTTTATGGCAAACTCACAACCTTAGGAAAAAAATATCTGCGAAAATTGAGAACATCATTGTTTCTATTTAACAGGATAGCTAAAGTGTAGGCTTTGGGGGTCAACAGCCCCCTCTGGGTTCCTAGCCAATGGCCAGGATCAACTGCAAGCCGTGTGAGTGAACCACCTGGGATACCAGCCCACTCAAGCCAGGTATCGACAGCCCAACTCCGTGAAAGTTCCCTAAGTAAGAATCACCCAGTTGAGCCTAGTCAGTCCAAAGGACCATGAAATGTAATAATAAATTTTTGTTTTAAGTCACAAAGATTTGGAGTGGCTTATTATACAGCAATGAATAAGCACAACAGGGAAAGTCTACTCCAATCCCTTCATTATCCAAACAGGAAAATAAAATCCTAGGACAGAGGGTGGCTTGGCCAAGATCTCAGAGCAGAGAAGACTTGGGCTTCAGACCTTTGGGCCATGGTTCTTCATCAAGGCCATTGAGTCTATACTAATGCTATCAATGTCTTCCTCTCCTCCCTCCTCTCTTTCCTCCTCATCCTCCTCTCATCTTCTGTACCTTTTTATCTTGATATTTTCAACTTATGGGAAAGTTTCAAGCATAGTACAAGAAATTCTCATATACCATTCCCCTCTAGGCTTCGACTGTTTGCATTTTACCTCATTTGCCAATGTTCTTCTAGAGAGTACATTTCCCTGCAGGGAGGCTGCCCCCAAACCTGATTCCTGCTGAGTGGTTAGTCACTGCTCAGTGCTTCCCAGCAGGCTGGAGAGGAGGAATGGTCACCTGAGGATGAGAGGGGCGGAGGAGGAAATGTTTGGGAGAAAAAAAAGAATGTTAATTGAGAAGGGATGTCAAAAAGGAGAATGGAATCACATAATACCAATTTGTCTCCATCAAGACATTCCCCAGAAGCTCTTCCGTAAACCCACCTGACCTACAGTGTGCGTGTTGAACTTGAAGTCTGAAGGACCAAGTCAGAATCTTGCCACTAGTTGTATGACCGGGCAAGTTCTCTTCTGTCTCTGAGCTTTGGTTTTACTTTTCTGTATAAACCAGATTCAATAAGCCAAGGCACTGAAAAGGCTTTGCAAATGATACAGAGGAAAGGAATTTTAACCACCTGTGTCTGACAGAACCGCTTGAAGAGCTTTCTAAAACTCCTAGTACTATGGCCGCATCTGCAGAAATCCCTATTTAAATGGTCTGGGGTCCAGCACTGGAGAATTTAAAAGACCCCATATAATTGTTAATGGGCTGCCAAGGTTGAGAATCTCTGTGATAGACAATAATGCCGTCGCTCAGGGGCTGCTTGAAGTCCTGGAACTCTCTGGACCAGATAACCCCTGTCTTGCCCCCTTTCCCACTTCTGCAACCTCTTGGGACCAAACTAAACCTCAGAGTTAGGAGTATCCTCCATTCTAAACCTGGGGTGCTTCACCTTTATTTAATCATCTCATTTCTGCATTGCCCTTTTCTTTGTCCCTAATGATCCACACTGGAAAGATGCTTCCGGAAAGAGCTTAGTAGGTTCCCAATCCCTCCGTGACTAACCAGAGGTTTTCTGTTTCCCCTGCAGTTCAGCAGCTGCTCTTCTTCCCCTCTAGCTCTTTAAACGCCTAATTGCTTGCATGCAGATCTATGTAATTTGGGATTGGCAGGAATTATGACTCATATGCAAATACCTTTGAAAAGAAGTGTGGGAGGGATTTTATATTCCTTGATGGTCTCAGCAGGGCGAAAGAAGAATTTCCAAGATAAGGCATAACTTTTATTTTTATTACAAAAATATCCTTTGTGGTGCATTTGGTTTCTTTTTTGGAGAGGTGGGCTACAAATATTCCACAAATGAACTACTTACTTTATTTTGAAGTTTAAATTCTTCCATCTTTCCTTCTGTCTCTTGTACTTTCGCTCCTTCTTTCCCTTCTTTCTTCCTTCCTTTCCCCTTCCTCCTTCCTTCCTCTGTTAAAGAAAAAAAAAATATTTAGGACACTTGTTAAAGACAATAAAGAGGACTTTATTCAAAGGGGGAGACTATCACAATAGTTGTAGGGACCACTGCAATGGGGATCAACTCTGAATACAAGGAAAAATAGGAATTTATAGCCAAGAAACAAGGTTGGGGTGAGTAATGGAAAATTATTAAGAGAAAATGTCAGGGGTAGGAGGGACTCTGATGGCAGGTCAGGGGATCACCCAGTAGGTGGGGAAGGAGGAAGTAGCTAATCAAATATGAAGGTAATCAGATATGGGGGATAGGGGATTCTGGCTAAACCAACTTCATGGTGTAAGGGCCTATTTAGCCAGAGCTATTCCATCTTGGATTAAACAGTGATTTTGTTGTTTATGCAGTAAAACTTAAACTGACCCTGCCCCCTACCTACCCCCTCAGAGGAACTTACTTAAAAGCAAGTCCAGGAAACCAGTCCCAGGTAACAAAGCCCAAATACAAGGGGGGGTCAGGCCAGGTAGAGACATCCAATCAGTGGGGCACGCATACTGTCTCCCTAGCTACCAAGGTGTGTGGGTCCCGCATTTTGGGCACCAATTCTGACCAAGGTGATAGGCTAGTTCAAATATCTACTAGGGCAAATTGTAATTCAATTGGCCACCCTTGTGTGACCTAGCATGACTGTGCAGCTTTCTCTGTGTGTTACAATCTCATTGGCCACCTGTGTGTGGCCAGGCCCAACCACATGGCCTTTGCTCTATAAAAGTTAGTCTGTAAGGCAGGGAGGGGTTGCCCTCTCTGTAAGAGGGGGCCCCAACCAGTCGGTTTGAATCTCGATGCTTGGTGCAAAATAAAGCTTTGCTTGACCTTCGCTTTGTATCAGTCTCGCTCCTTTGATTACAGACCTAACAATGGGATTCTTGCTAAAATTGGACCATGTAAATATGAGCACAGAAGCCTAGTTGAGAGGAGAATTCAGGGAAATCTGATCAGAGTTTGGTCAAGGAAAGAATGTTTGTCACCTTCTCCCCACCTTTCCTAATTGCCTGGTAATAGGCAACAACAAAGCACAATTTGAAATATGTTATAATAGAGTTATACAAACTTCTCCTTTGTTTGGGATAGGTACAGGAGAGAGGATATTTTAGTTGAATTTGGAAGGATGAGCTTGAAATTTCTTTGGGCAGAGACTGGAGGAAAGATACTCTGGAGAAAGGAACAGTAGGTGTGAGAGCCCAGGGCATAAACTAACAGGATGTGTTAGGAGAATTGCCTTGGAAATTCAGAGGAGTGTTTTCACATCTTGAAAAGAAAGATGATGAAGGAGGGATTGTTGTCTACAAATGGCTGGTGCAAGAAATTCTTAGGGGAAACATCTTTGATCAGAGGACTTTGATCAGAGGACTCATTTCTCAGATTCCCAAATTCTGTTTTCTTAGTGTCTGTAGAGGCAACCGGGTTTGAAGTTGTCCTACCCCACCTTTTCCTGCTTGCTCCTATATTCACTGTGTTTCCACGCTGTAAAACCTGTACAAGGTTATGACTGTTATATATATTGACCTGGTTTGTTTGCTTGTTCGTAGGTTTATTGCCCATCTTCTTTTAAAATATAAATTCCATGAGGGCATGGCCTCTTAGTTTCTCACTAAATCCCCAGAACTCAGCCAGTACAGGGCACTTGGTAAGTGTTCCACAAATTTGCTGAATAAAGCTCATGTTTTTTGACTGGAACCTTCCTTTCTCAGGGACCAGAATACTCATATCCTCCACCCCATTCTCAGTGTCAAGGTCTCTCAGAAGTAAGATCACAATTACTATTGATGAACATGGAAAGAAAACAAAAAGAAGTGGAGAGCCCTAAGGTAAACCATAGCTCCTCTCCTGGATCCTGGCTTCCGTCCCCTGCCCCTTCACCAACTCACAAAGTCCCCTTCCCCCACCCAACCCCGCTCCTACGGCCCCTCTATGGCAGCTACACAGGAGGCTCATCTGCCTCTCCACCCAAAGTCTTCAGAATGCCACGTTCCTTCTCCTGGGGAATTTTCTCCTTGGCATTGTCAACTCTACAATCACAGCTGGGATTGGGACTGTGTGTGTGGGTGGCGGAGTGGTGGGGGGGGTTTGCTCTGTGTCTTCCTACTCTCAGGAGGGGAGCAAAAGAACAAGCACTTTTGTGCCATCTGGGTAGGAGAGTGACACAGGGTGAGAGGAGGCAGAGGCTCAGGTGAGGAGGGGAAACCAAGAGCAGCTATAACCCTGAGTGATTTGGTGCTTCGTTAGTTGTTTTTTCTGACAAACCTGGAGGGCTTTAGAGTGTTGTTTTGTTTTGTTTTGTTTTGTTTTTGTATATTTCAAAGTCAGGTAAATTCTATTAATGAAAGCATCTTCCAAACCCCATTTTCTTTGGTTAAAAAGAAAATCAATTTTTTAAAAAGTCTTTAAAAAATAAAAAAAAAGCAAATAATTTAAGGAATGTTTTTATTTTATCTTGCTTCCAGTGAAGGAAAGAAGACTTTGCATCAGCTAAAGACAGAGTCATCTGTTCCTGGGCCTTGAGTGCTCATAAGTGAATCCTGTAGCTAAAGGCGAATTTCCATTTCAGCCACCTAGACTGTCCTAATTACCTGACAGAAATCACGGAAGGTGATGCCAAGTGGCATTTGAGCCTGTCATTTTCTTTTACTGTTTGGGGGATTCAGATATTTTCCACTCTAATGTGGCAAAATATTCAATCAACTTAAATTATGCATGCACTCCAGATCAAGCCAGCTAGATGTCAGGAGCAATTCAATATGTTTTTTGAATTTGGGAGACAGAAAGTCAGCAAGACAAAAGTTTAGAAGAGCTATATACAAATTAACTTTGTAATACGTGGAAAACAAGCAGAGAAGTGAGAAAACTTTTTCTTCCTGGCTGTCCCAATCTCTGGGATCACTAGACAATTTGCATTAGTAACATTCTGGCAATACTGAACGGGCAGTTTTAATTTCCAATGCCCATCTTGAGTTTCTAAGTATTCTTCATTTTTAAAAATAGATGTCAGATAACATGTTATATATGTCACTTTGTTTGTGAGTGTGACCATGTTGCCCCTCGTCTCTGTCATTGGGCTCATGTTTGAGAGGAGGAAACTGTCACGGTCAAGTTGACTGTATAGAAGTGAGCTTGGCCTTTCTGGTTTCCTTACATGGCATAATTGATTAATTTTGGGAATTCAGTAAACATTTATAAAACATCAACTATGTGACAGAAACAGAGCCAGGGTCAGCATGAGTGAAACTTTGGTGCTGCACACAAGCCTAACTCCTAATCTCCTGCCCTGCAGCTCAGTAACTGATGCAAGGCAGAATGGGATAAGGGTCATGCAGGCAAAGCAAACTCAGAGCTCATGGCGGGAGCATGGGGAAAGGTGATTCCTTATAAGTCAGGGATCCAAGGAGAAGGAGAGATTGTTAAGGATGTGTTAGACTTCCATGCATATGTGTGTGTGTGAGCAGTGTGCTCCAGACAGAAGAAATAGCTTGAGCCAAAACACAGAGTTGTACAAAATCAGGTGTGCTGTGGCAACAGCAAGTACACCAGCATGGCTGGAGACCAGGATATTAATGGTGCAAGGAGAGGAGGTACTGAATGAATGGAACACAAGAAACCTCGAAAAGACTAAGCAGAACTTTGGAGGACAGTCTGAGGGATCTGATCAATATTTAGCAGGCAAGAAAGAGCTACCTAAGGCTTCTGAGCAAAGGTATGGCAGAGCTGTTTGGGAAGATAATTTGAGCTTCAGTGTCACAAGGGCCTGGGTCTGGCAGTGGCTGCCAGAATGGCATGGAGGAGTGACATGCTTTATTGCTGACCCATCTTCATTTGGCCAGCTGCACAAATAGGGGAGACTGGGAATATGGAGATGCATGATCAAGTTGTCTCGTCTCAAGAAACTCAGTAGGCTAATGCCAGATCCAACCAACCTTGCTTCCAGGGACTCCTGCTCATATAACCGAAGACTTCCTGACTGTGTCTCTACAGCTAATAACTAATCCTCAGACAAAAAGGGAAAAGTTCTGACAAGCATCCAGAAATGAAATTTGCCAAAGCTAAATAGCTTGGTATTTTGCAAAGTGCAAAAAGCAGACTATGGTTTTTATTCAAATATTTGCTAAAAGCAAACAAACATCAAAACTCAGTCTTTAAGTTGTGGCATCACCTTTATCTCCAATAATTTGGATCTAGGAAATCTGGGTTCCAAACTTGAGATCTACCTGCATCTCCAATTTAATTTCCTCATCTGTAAATTAGTCATAATACTCAGTCTTTCTGTTTCAAATGAGATAATGAATATTAAATTATTGTGTCAACTGTGGATATTAAAGAATTATCATAAATGGAAAAATTTTGACTAAAATAAAAATTGCATTGTAAGATGCCCATAGCGGGTGATGAATTGAGTTCTCCCTTATCACATTGTTCAAAAGCTTAGAACTTGATTCTTGTGACCACCCTATATATTTCCAACAAATCATATCTCCCCAGATTGTAAGTTCTACCCTGGCTAATGAACCATGCCTATCAATCATCAACACATCAACATAACACCTAGAGCAGATCCTGGTACAGAGCAGGTGCTCAGTAGAAATTGGTTGAAAGAAATAAAATAATTAATGACTATGAGTGCTTTCCCCTTCATATTAGATGTGGCCTTTTTATTTCTGGCCTTTAACCACTTACCACCCTGCATTTACAATCTTTTTTTTCTATTAAAAAATGTGAATATCTACTATGTGCTGGATATGATGTTAAGCACTAAAGATAAAATGGTGAGGGAAATGACTTCGTTCTTGCTTATACAGAGTTTATAACTGAATGCATTTTTATCATAATCAGCTTCATAGATCCTATCTTTACCAAACTAATTCTATATATTGTTATTTGTATTAACATTCTTTAAAATTAAATGAAATTCATGTACTTGGAACCATTTGAAAGATATGACAAACAGAACTTTGTCATAAAGATTAACAACTGGATTTTTTAAATTTATAGTATAACTATAATCAATATTTATACCACTTATCTTTAAAACTTACTTATACCAAAGAGGTTTTAAAAAAAAATAAATTTCAATTTACTGATAGAGCATTGAATGGCTGGGCTAACGTGGAAAACTGAATTTTTGAAATTCAGCTTGTTTTTAAAATCAAATTAGGTCAACCAACCAAAGAGTGAGCATGTCATTTGCATGCTCATGTGTGTGCTACGTGACCAGAGAAACAATTTACAAACTGGTCATACTACAACCAAATATTTTGTATATTAATGAAAAAGTAGAATAGTGGGTTCCAGAAAATGACAAGGTATGGATTTATCAAAATTGTCAATCAGCAAAGCCTAAATGAAAGATTGAGGAAAAATTGTCATTAGAAGTATTCCTGCTTCCAGTGATCATTTTTTTAAATTGATTTCTAATTTAGTGGTTCTATTATCAGAGAATATAGGCTCAAACTCCTTAAATTGTATTGGGACTTCTCTGGTCTAACATGAAGCTATATTTCTGCAAAGATTCCGAGGTTGCTGGCTGAGTGATGGACATTGGGGAGGGTATGGGCTATGGTGAGTGCTGTGAATTGTGTAAGACTGATGCATCATAGACCTGTACCCTTGAAACAAATAATACATTGTATGTTAATAAAAAAAAAAAATGTACTCTCTTCCACTGCTGGATACTATACATATGTTTTTAGGTGGTTACAAGTTTAGAATTATCTTCATAGAGAATTGAAGTTTTTGTTAATATTTAATAAACCTCTTTATTGAGTAATATTTTTAACATAGAGTCTACCATGTTTGACTTTTCTCTAAAATTTCTTTTTCCATCTGTTTATTTAAGCATCCTATGCCTTTATGGTTTCATTGTTTCTTTTGTATGTACCACATAGCTGAGTTTGTTTTAAATCCTATCTAAAAACCCCTCTCTTCCAACTGGAGTACAGCTCACCCACATTAACTGAGATAAATGGCATGCTTGAATTCATTTCTTTCATCTTATTTCATACTTTCCGTTTTTCTGTTTTTTAAATGTTTCTTTTTAATTCCATTTTCTTTCCATCCTTTGGATTTACTCTGTCCCCTACTCCTACCCCATTCAAATTCTTTTCTTCCACCAGTTTAGAAGTTTTACATCCCACTTTTCTGGCTACCCTTATAATGTTAACAAGCCCATTTAACTCAAAGTCCTAAATAAATCTAAAGTTCAAAGTATTTATCTTCCTCCTGAACAACAGAAGGAAATTCAAATGACTTGAGGTAATCAGTTTCCTCATCCCACATGCCATTGTTGTCCAGGATATGAATTTTATCTTGAATTTTACACCAAAAGTGGAACTATATTGTTAATTTCTTTTATAGTCACTATCAGTTTGGTTTTACTCTGAAATCCACACTGTTCTTGGTTTGGTGTCCTTTCATTTGTTGGATCATTCTTCTGGAATCTTTTCCTTTTTCTGAAGAACATCACTCTCCCTTTTTTTTTTTTTTTTTTAAGTGAGAGATGTCAGAAGTACACTCAGTTTTGGTTGGTCTGCAAGTGTCTCTATTTCTTTATTGTTTTGATAGATTATTTCTCAGTGCTACTTTGACAATCATTTTCTTTTAGAAATTTAAAAATATCTTCTAGTTTCAAGTGTTGCAGTTGAGAAGTACATTATCAATTGTGTGGGTAATCCTTTTCCTTGACTACTTCTAGGCTTTCTTTCAGTGTTCAGACCCAAGCTCAGACTTTGTCTCCAGTTAGAAAAGTCTAGGCCACCCCAGATCAGAGCTCCTGCAAGGGCAAACTCTCCCCAGGGAGCCATATTTTCTTTTATGCCTGGCTTCTTCACTTTCCCCACAGCTCATCTATGCATTGACAAAATATATAATTTTTATATTTTAGATGGGTTATATAATGAGAGGTTTATCTAAGCATCTCTTTTACCATCTTTCTGCTCAACCTTTTCCCCCAAAATCATCTTCTCCTTTTGTTTGTCTCTCTGCAAACAAAGCCGCCATAAAGGAAAAACAAAATATTAAATAAATTATGTTTATTATAACACTATCATTTTGTTTGCCATTTGTTGGATAGAAATTATCTACTTTATAGATATTTTTAAGTTGATGATTCATCCTAGGCTTGCACTATTTTTTGAGTGTCCACATGTGTTTACCCGGCAAACTATTTTCCTTGCTTAACCTCAGTAAGAGAGTTCATAGTGTAATGCCATTTACCTAAAAGGCAATTGCTATTGTCAGGAAGGGGAAATTTTCCACTCATCCTTCTTGGTTCTTTCAGCTGGTCCAATAGTTAAATTGACACAAGACAGATTAACAAGAGAAAAAAACCCACAAAATTAATTTCATATGTATAGAGGTGTCACAGATTTGGGACCTAAGGATTGGCCAAGTAGGCTGTTTATGTACCTTTTAGACAAAGAAACAATAAATTTATGAAGAACTGACAAAGAAACTTGGGCTTGGGCACTAATTAGTGAAGTAACTAATAAGAGTTTGTTTACATAGCCTTCTTGGCCCTAAATTCTCTATCTCTGGCTGTAAGGATGTCTCTCTACATCCTGGTACAGGGAAAATAGCTTTCACATGGGACATTTATTTCCTGCTTTCAGGGAGATAGGGAGGAGTGTCAGAGTGCCTTCTTATACCTGTGATTTCTTAAGTAACTTCAATTCAAAATAATTTATATGCTGCTTTGGCCTATTTTGGGGAGGCCTTCCCCAGGCCCCATCATGGTTAAATTAAAACAAGAGCATTTTATAGTAAATATGAACCCTGGAGATATACACAGCCATTCTTTAACCCAGTTCTAAATTCTATGTCCTTACAACTCAAGATGCATCTGCTACTATCATTTTTCCATTTGCTAGAAGGTTCTAAATGTTGTTAGGTCCTGGAGAATGAAATCAGGGCCTAGACAGGGAACCAACAAGCACTTATAGAAAGTCTGCTCTTAGCAAGGAGTCATGTTTTGTGTTTAAAGGACCAGGAATGAGGGGCACCTGGGTGGCTCAGTGGGTTAAGTCTCTGCCTTCAGCTCAGGTCATGATCTCAGGGTCCTGGGATTGAGTCCCGCATCGGGCTCTCTGCTCAGCAGGGAGCCTGCTTCCCTCTCTCTCTCTCTGCCTGCCTCTCTACTTGTGATCTCTCAGTCAAATAAATAAATAAAATCTTTTAAAAAATAAATAAATAAAGGACCAGGAATGAGTAATAGTCTCTGCTTTTAAGTAACTTACAGTCATAAGAGCTGGAAGACATGATTGCTAAATCCTGTTAGATCCATTTTTTTACTTATTTCTCAGTTCCTATTGGAAGGAAAATATGAGGGATGGATGTTGCAACTAGCCCATCTGGTGGATCAGAGGAGCCTCTGGCAAAAGCCAGATCACAATGAGAACAATGGGATGATGGAGCTCAGAAAATCACAGCTAAACAGAGGCTAGTGTGGGTGCCCACATTAATAGCAAGCCTGAAAGGGAAGGAAATCGATCTCAAAAAAACACAAAAAAAACCACCAAAAACAACAACAACAAAAAAACCAAAACAAACAAACAAAAAACCCAAACCCATGATGCTGTACTTTAAACCCTTGCTACTCAAAATATGGCCACACCCCAGACCTACTGTATAAGGGTCTTTATGCACACAAATCCCCAGGGAATTTGCATGTTTGTTAAAGTTTGAAATGCTGTCATAGGGTAACCAACTGTCCTGATTTGCTCTGGACTGAGTTGGAATTTCAGTGCTAAGCTCAAACTGTCTTGGGAAGCAGGGACTCTGGTTGCCCGAGGCACTATGTTAAACTGTCCCAACTAGTTTCCTCAGGGCACCTATGCCATGAGAGAGGACTACATAGGAAAACATAAAGAATTCTATTGCTGAGGGTCCAAGTCGGGTACAGGAAGGAGAAAGTGTACCCCTATTTAAAGAGTTTTGGATATGGCTGGTGAGCAGGGAAGGTAAGAAGGTAAGCAGGTGGTGTAGTGAAGGAACCCGCTTCCTCAAGTATCATTTGTCACTAAGGGACGACCTGTGGCAATATTACAGGAAGCCTGAGCAGCATCAGGACATGACAGATGCAGAGCCACAGTAGGTGACCAACAGGGGTGTGGCTCTCCAGACCCTCCTCTGCAGGAGATCAGCAGGAACACTCTGTCAAACAGAGAGGTCAGAGTTGCAGAGGTGGGGAGCAAGGAGGCCCGCCTACCAGACAGGTGACAGCTGAGATCATATAGAGGGCAGCATTCAGAGCAGAAATATCCAGAGAAACAGCAGACATGCTGCTAGCAGCTGACTAATTTGTGAGAATTGACATCCCCCCTTTGGTTACTAGCTCATAAGATCAGAGAGGGTCTGAGACCTTGCTTCAGGAAGAGTAGGAATTCAGGGATTCTCTTGGCCTCCAAAGCCAACCACGAAAGGCAGTTATCCAGACTTTCTATCACCAGAAAATTCACCATTCATACCTTCCATCTATTCTCTCAAATGTAATTTTTCTGCTTAAGAGCTATTGACTGTTGTAAGGACAAGGACAAATTAAAAATAAGAGGTTTATTTTCCTTACTATTTTCCTTTGGAAAATAAAGGAAAAGATTTCCCTCCCTTCCTTTGGCTTAGGGCATTTACCTCAGAAAGCTTGTAGTTGTAAGCACTTTTTCATCTCTTTGACATGCTCTCCTTTGAAGACTAGAGAGATCTATTCTAAGTTTTTTGACCCAGGACTGTCTTTTCTCTTGAGCCTGGGAACTATCTTTTTGAAATGCAAACAAACATCAAGGGGGTAGCTCTCTGTTTCCCAGTTCCCATAGGAGGGTAAGAGGCTAATTTCCATGAGTACCTTACTCCAATTTGCAAAGCTACCTCTTGTCATAAAGATATGAAAAAATTTGTTTCTCTTCTGGATAAAGCCAATTGGTTTAACTCAGGTGGTCTCCCCAATTCCCTAGGCAAAGTTAGGATGAACCATGCATGACAAAAGTGCTGTCAGGTCCTCTTACTTAAGGACCTGTTGTCATTTATTTTGAGAACATGTGTCTACTGTATCCAATTGGTCATATAAGGGGCTGAAAGAGAGTCTTTTCTGTCTTTGCAATCACTTAGCAGGTTCCTTGTGATGCTTATCACATGGCTTAATGTTTAGTCAATGGTCAAGTGTCTTCTTTCTCTATGTCCTTTATGGAGAAGTTTTCTAGGTTGGGAAGAGATTTGTTTCTAATTATATTGTCCCAATACTTTTAAGCAGAATGATACCCAGCTAAACTTCTTAAATGTGTCGGGACCTGTTGGTTTCCTCCATTGAGCTCCCTGTCCAGGCACCAGCCCCCTTAATAGCAATGCCCAGGGTTAGCAACACTCTCCAGGAGCATGGAGGTGCCTGAGACAGATACCTGCTACGGGCTAAAGAACAGCTGGAGTTTGAGCTGATACCCAGATTTTGTCCCATCACTCACATGCACAGGTTTTATTCAATGAAAATTTATTTTTCCATGTACCTGTGTGCTAAAACTCAAATATGGTCCAGGCATCAGGTGTGTTAATTCTTATCCCTAATAAAATTTTTTTTCTTTTGCTATTTAACAAAGACCATATCGCTAACTATTTATGTCCATGTGGTCCATATAAATAAATACAAGTTAAGCAGATTAACCATGGGGCACCTGGGCGGCTCAGATTGTGATCTTCGGGTCCTGGGATGGAGCCCTTCATTGAAATCTCTGGTCAGTGAGGAGTCTGCTTCTCTCTCTCCCTCTGCCCCTCCGCCTCCCGCTGCTGGCGCTCTCTCTCTTTCCTCCCTGTAATCTTTCTCACATAAATAAATAAAATCTTTCAAAAAAAAAAAAAAACCCAGATTAACCATCAACTGTATTATTTCTTTACACTTATACAGTGATTTTTTTTTCCTTTTATCAAGTATATTTGTCATTTAAAATTTCTGGAATGCAATTTCTGGAATTTGGTCAGAGGCAAAGAAAAGATTTACCACCATGCAGTTTGCAAATAACAGAGACATAGCTTCTCACAACAAACCAGAAGTATGCTCTGAAGAGGAAGGATTAAGCTCAGAGTTAAAGAGGCAAAAAACACAAGTTCTGCGCCCTTTAAGGACTCTTGTCAGGCACAAGTCCCAATCTGCAAGTCTCGGGAGCAGAGTGGCAGGCAAGAGACAGCTCACTATTTCCGGTAGCAGTTTCAGTATACAAGAACTACTGGAGAGCATAATAGGATGTGTTGCAGAGTTCTTTTTGCAAATTTGGCTAAATTTTGTGCAAGCTCGTCATCTCAGGCTTTGCTGACTGGTTTTGTTCCTCTTGGTCATTTGGACTGATTAAAAATTTCCGTGTCTCTCCCTTGACCTGGGGAGCCCACCTTGTCTGTCAGTGGTTACTGTCTAAATCACTGGGGTCTTCTGCTCGTATTCGCATACATTACCTCATTTGAGCGTTACAGACATCCCGCAGACAAAATGGCTGCTATTTCCCTGGACTTCGGATGAATACGCAGTTTCAGAAAGAACGGGTTTCTCAAGGATAAACAAGGAGTCAAACAGGGAGTTAAAAGTCCACTGTGCTGGCCCAGAGCTCATTACACACAGCCAGGCTTCCCCCTTCTGGAGCATGTCTCAGGAGCAACTCTTGAAAAAGTTAGGCACGGCGCACTGACAAATGTCTGCGATGTCTTTATAATGACAGATGTGAAGAACAGAAAATCCCAGGGCAGCCAGGCTGTTGACAAGATGAAGCCCGATCTCTGCTGGCAAGTATGATAGGCTTCTCAGGTGGTTCAGCGTGGTGGGATAGGATCCAAGGTGACACTCTCATGTTTCTTTTATCTTGGCTGAGACCTTGGGAAGACGTTAAAAAGCTGGAGGAAGCTTGGTTATGTGAAGAGGATACTTTTCTTGAGAATCTGGCGTTCCACTTTCTTTTGCTAGGCTTTCAGGAAATTAATAGGTTGCATTCCAGCCTCGGGACCTGGGGCGGTAGCAGCTGCTGGGTATTTGGTCTGTCGATTAAAAAGGCGACTGTTAGAAACCTTACGCAAATTAAGACAAAGGCCAGGTTTGTTCCTGCTCTGCTGGGGGACATACTCTTGCCTTTTCAGCTAGAGCTCATTATCCACACCTGAGAAAATTGCCATCCCAGAGTATGATCCGCCTGAGGTCTCTGTGAAGTGCCTTCCAGAACTTTCTGTTCTTATCTGTCTTTATTACCTCGAAAATCTCAGAGAATATCTACACTGCATGGAAGACTAAGATGTGAGAGAACAGCTTCCCTCTTTGTGCATGTGTCTTAACTCGTACATCAGGATGACTGTCCTGTAGGATGTTGATGATCTTCCCCAGGGCTTTTGTAAAATTACTTCTTCGGGTGATGGTTTGGAGCCTCACTCCACTGGATAGACACAGTTGGCTGAGTTGATTGTCTGAATCAAGGAGGTTATTTTTGCTCTGTTAAAACTGTTCTAGAACTGAACCTTAAAATGAGAATTGACAGAGTAGGAGCATCCAAAGAGGTCATAAAAGTCTGAACGAGAAAAAAATACATTTCACAAGATCAAAGACTTTTCTGGCTGACTGAGTGTTTCTGGCCTGCAAGATCTGGGTCTTATTTATCTCTATATGCCCAGCCCTGTTACTAACACACAATAGGCCTCAATATATGTTGCCTGTTGAATGTTTACTGAGCTGGAAACATGTTCATGGAAGCTGGTTTTGGATACACATAGCAGAGAGAGAAAACCCCTTGGCAAGAATATACTGCAAGACTCTTAGAAAAATGCATTGGAACTCCCTCTGCATTTCAACTGCGACTTTATAGAGTCGTAGACCCCAGAGGTCAGGACTGGAGGTGACTGGAGAACAGAATGAGAGAACACAGAATGAGAGAACACAGAATGAAGTGGGTCTTAGGGATGGGATGGGAATTACTATTACTGATATTTCCCCAAACCTGCAACAACTCCTAAAATCGTTTGCTCAGACCCTGAGAAAAAGGTGATCTCTTTTAACAGTGATGATCATTTATAGCCTCATGTGAAACTTGGAGATCTTCTGCTTTTTTATGCTCTTAGGCAGTTTGACCAGAGAACTGTGCTAACAAGGCAGGACTCACATGCTTGCACAATTGGCCTTGCCCAGGAAAACACTTGATTTCCTGGCAGAACTGCCTAGCCCTCTCTAGCAGCCCTGCGAAGTGGTGACCTTGGGTCTCAAAGAGGCACTTCATGGAAATGTACAAGGGAATTCATCACCACTTTTTTTTTTTTTTTTAAGATTTTGTTTATTTATTTGACAGACAGAGATCACAAGTAGGCAGAGAGGCCCGCAGAGAGGAGGAAGCAGGCTCCCCGCTGAGCAGAGAGTCCAATGTGGGGCTCGATCCCAGGACCCGAGCCGAAGGCAGAGGCCCTAACCCATGAGCCACCCTGGTGCCCCTTTGAAAACAATGCACCCATTTGGAGCCAAGGGACTGAGCAGCCTCCTTGGGCAACAGGTGCTGGGGAAGGGTGAGCATCAGAGAGATGGGCAAGGAGCTTATCCTAGTAGGGGGCCTGAGACATGTACCTAATAAACACATAACAAAATGGGAAGCAGTGAATGTTATGAGAAATATACAAAAAAAATTATTATGGGATTGTAGCAGAGGGAGAGGGTAACAGGATTCTTAGGGGATATCATGTTTCAGATAGGCTTTAAATGATGGCTGGAATTTAGACAGGCAGGTCTGGGAGTGAGAGGCGAGGAGATTCCAGACAGAGGAAAAGGAATGAATGAGGTTAGTGAAGCAAGAGAACACCGACTGTGCTTGGGGATAAGCGAGTGGCTCCATTTGGCTGGAACATATGCAGGAGGAGAAGGGGACTGAAAGATAAGATTAAAGAATTATAAGCACCAGACGAAGGTAGCCAGGCCTTCTTGGAGGCAAAATGAAGGGCACATATGGGAATAGTGGCAGGTCAGGACTTTCATCCTTAGAGAGAAGATGATCAGAGCTTCCAAGGAGTTCAAAGCACTTTACCAAGATTTTCACCAGCCTCCCTGCTTCTTTGCAAAGAAAAGCAGAGCCTGTGATTACACTGTTCTTTGTTTTAGGTGGAAAAGAAGTAAGGTAACATTGGAACATGGAACATTATGCCAATTAATTATCAGAGCTGGGCTTTGCAGTCAGACTTCATAGCCCCATCCTAAATCATATCTCGTTCCCAGGGAACGGTAGACTTCTTCAGGTAGTCAGACCATGCTGGCAGCCATGGAGGTGGAGTGTGTGATGGTCACACTTTTGAGCCTATGATTTCACATTCTTTCTTACACTCTGCCCAAGCATCATGCGTCATTCTGAAGCCTACACTCTAAAACCACTGCTTCAGCTTCTTCTCAGATTCTCTCTTCCATCAAACCAATCTAAACCAAACTAAGACTGAAAAAAAATGGTTGATAGAATGCTGTGCCTTCAAAGCTCTGTGCCTAATATATCGTGACTTTGTCTTGGATTTTCTTCTCCTCAGTTTCTCAGTGACTTTCCGTCTTATATGCTTTTCTCATTGAGGATTCGGTCAAGGTCACTGTTAGAAAATTTTAAATCTTCCTTCCTTGCCTCTCTTCTTTAAAAAATTGTTTGCCACTTTATTGAGGTAGAATACATGTAAGATAAACCGCTCACATTTAATGTGTAAAATTAGACAGGTTTGACATATGGCTGTATCCTATAACCATATCACAATTAAGATTACAAAGATTTCCATCATTCCAAAATTTTTTCTCATACCATAGCCTTCTTTCTACTCTTATTTGCAGGAAGCCCCTGATTTGTTTCCTGTAGGTTAGTTTGCATTTTTAAAGAATTTTATACTTGGGGCGCCTGTGGTGGCTCCGTGGCTTAAAGCCTCTGCCTTCTGCTAGGGTTGTGATCCCAGGGTCCTGGGATCAAGCCCTGCATGGGCTCTCTGCTCTACGGGGAGCCTGCTTCCCTTCCTCTCTCTCTGCCTGCCTCTTTGCCTACTTGTGATCTCCATCTGTCAAATTAAAAAAAAAAAATTTAAAGAATTTTATACCAATGGTGGCACCTGGGTGGCTCAATTAAGTGACCAACTCTTTTTTTTTTTTTAAGTTAAAAAATTCTCTTTATTTTTTTTTTAATTTTATTTTTTATAAACATATAATATATTTTTATCCCCAGGGGTACAGGTCTGTGAATCGCCAGGTTTACACACTTCACAGCACTCACCATAGCACATACCCTCCCCCATGTCCATTACCCCCCCCCCCCTCCCCCAACCCCCCTCCCCCCATCAACCCTCAGTTTGTTTTGTGAGATTAAGAGAAGTGACCAACTCTTAATTGAGCCTGGGCTGTGGGATTAAGCCCTGTGTCGGGCTCTATGCAGGGTGTAGCTCCTGTTTAAGATTCTCTCATTCCCTTAATTGATCTCTGGGCTGTGGGATTAAGCCCTGTGTCGGGCTCTATGCAGGGTGTAGCTCCTGTTTAAGATTCTCTCATTCCCTTACCTCTGGCCCTTGCCCAACCCTCTCTTAAAAAATTTTTTTAATACAAATAGACTCATGCACTATGTACTCTTCTTTTGTCTGGCTTCTTATACTCAGTATAATTACTTTGAAACTTATTCATGTTGTAGCATGTATAAATAGTCTGTTCCTTTTTATTGCTGAATACTGTCTCATTGTATGGATTTGCCACAAACTGTTTACATTACCTTGATGATAGACACTCAGGTGGAGCCCAATTATTGGCTAATACAAATAGCACTGTTATGAATATTCATGTACAACTCTTATTTTGAATAAATACTTTCATTTCTCTTGAGTAAATACTTTAGCAGGTGTACATTTAACTTTTTAAAAAAAAAGTGCAACTGTTTTGCATAATGGTTACCATTTTATATTCCCACCAGCAGTATATGAGAGTTCTAGTTGCCCAGCTTCTATATCAATTTTGGAATCATCTTCTTTTGTATTATTTTTTAAATTTTTAGCCATCCTAGTCAATGTGTAATTGCATCTCATTGTGGTTATTTTGCATTAAATAAAGAAATAAAACCACCTGGGGGGCTCAGTTAAGTGTCTGCCTTTGACTTAGGTCAGGACTGAGCCCTGGGCTGGACTGAGCCCTGCTCAGTGGGGAGCCTGCTTCTCCCTGGGCCTTTGTGCCTCCCTCTCCCCCTGCTCATGCACACAGACATCCTCCATTTCTCTCTCACATGCTCTCTCTCTTCCAAATAAATAAGTAAAATCTTTTTTAAAAATTTAAAAACATAAATGACTAGTGAAGTTAGGAGCTTTTTTTCCCCGTAGGTTTATATGCCACCTAAGTGCCAACCGAAATTATTTGCCCATTTAAAAAACTTAGGTTGCTGGTCTTCTCATTCTTGAATTGTAACAGTGCTTTATATTTCCTGGATAAAA
This sequence comes from Enhydra lutris kenyoni, assembly GCF_002288905.1. NCBI lineage: Eukaryota > Metazoa > Chordata > Mammalia > Carnivora > Mustelidae > Enhydra > Enhydra lutris. The sequence goes on from NW_019154086.1 coordinate 4,677,309, forward strand.
GCCCATTGTCAGCCATATATTATGCAAATGTCATCTCCTAATCTGTGACTTCACTTTTATTTTCTTAATAACCTTTGAAGAGCAATTTTGACGAAATTCAACATACCTATGTTTTTCTTTCATGTTTTATGCTTTCAGTATCTTACTTAAGAAGTCTTTGTCTAACTTACAGTCCCTAAGACTTTTCCCTTCCAAATGTTTTATAGTTTTATCTCATAATTAAGCCTATGTTTCATGTGAATTGCTTTTTTTTTTAACATTGTTCAGGTTGATTCATTTTGCAAATGGCTATCAAATTGTACCAGCACGATATGTTGAATATGTATCTTTTCCCCTTTTTAATTCCCTTTGCATTTTTGTCAAAAATCAATTGACCACATATGTTCATGTGGGTCTAATTCTATACTCTATTCTGTTGCATTAATAGGTTCTTCTAACTTTATGTCAAATCTTTACTGTCTTGATTATTATAGATTTATAAGTTTTGAAATCGGGTAGTGTGAGGACTGCAATTTTGTTCTTTTTTTTTCAAAGTTGTTTTGGCCATAGCATGTCCTTTGAATTGTCATATCAATTTTGAAATCATCTTGAAAATTTTTATTTGTGTTTAAAAAATACCTGCTGGATTTTTAACTGGAATTTCATTGAATCTACAGATCAGTTTAGAGAGAATTAAATTCTTAAAAATATTAAGAATTAAATTCTTCCAGTTCATGATAGTGGCATATCCCATTTGTTTAGGTGTTCTTTCATATTTGTAATTTTCAGTGTATAAGTTTTGTACATCTTTTGTCAAATTTATCACTAATTACTTCATATATTTTTTAAAGATTTTATTTATTTATTTATTTATTTATTTATTAGAGAGAGAGAAAATGAGCATGAGTGGGGTGAGGGGCAGAGGAAGAAGCAAACTCATCGCTGATCATCTGATCACGTTATGGCAGGGCACCAGCCTGGGACTCCAGGATCATGACCTGAGCCAAAGGGAGACGCTTAATGGACTGAGCCACCCAGGTACTCTTAATTACTTCATATTTTAATGAACTTATAAGTTGTTTTTAATTGTATTTTATGATTGTTTATTGCTTAGATACAATTAATTTTTATTGCTTCTAAACAATTAATTTTCGTGTATTCAACATGTACTCTGCAAACTTGATAAACTCCCTTACTATCTTATAGCTGTTTTAGTGATCCCTTAATATCTTATACCATCTTTCAATAATGATCATTTTATTTCTTCTATTCCAATTTGTATGGAAATTTTTCTTGCTTTATTGCACTGGCTGGGATTTCCAGTACAATCCTGAAGAAAAGCATTGAAAACAGGTGTTCTTGCCTTTTTTCACCAATTTTAAGATTCAATCTTCACTCTTAAATATGATATTAGTCAAAAGCTTTTTTTAAGGCTCTTTACCAATTGAACATGTTTCTTCTATTTCTAGTTGGCAGGAGTTTTTAGTCATGAATAGACATTGAATTCTGTTGAATCCTTTTTCTGTGCCTATTGAAATAATCATGTGGGCTTTCTTTTCAGTCTCTTAATATGGTAAATTTCACTGATTGATTTTCAAATGCTAAAGGAAACTTGTATTTCTGTGATAAAAATCACCATCTGGGCATGGTGATTTTTTTGTTTGGTTATTAATTAATTTTTCAATTTCTTTAATAGACATGGGCATATTTGTGTTTTTTGTTTTTGTTTTTGTTTTTTTTAGCGAATTTCGGTAGTTTGTGTTTTTCAAGGCATTTGTCCATCTCAAACAATGTGTAGAATTTACTGGCATATAGTTGTTTATAATATTACTTTTTATACTTTTAATATCAATGAAATCTATACTGATGGCCTTCCTTCTTTCCTCTTTTCTTTCCTTCCATCCTTTCTTCCTTCCCTGCTTCCCTCCTTCCTTCTTTCCTTCCTTCCTTGCTTTCTTCTTTCCTTCCTCCATCCCTTCCTTCTTTTTCCTGATCAGTATGGCCAGAGGTTTACCAATTTTAGCACTTTCTCAAATCATTGATTATTTCTATTTTTATTCTGTTTTCTATTTCATGTCTTCACTTTGATCTTTATTATTTCTTTTCTTTGGCTCATTTGCCCTTAAAAAAAAAAAAAAAAAGTTGTTCAAGATGGAAGGGTGATTCCTGTGATTCTACCACAGCTCCAAAATCCTCTGCTCAAATTTGCACTGCACTCATCATGTTTGCTCCCACCGTTTTTGCAAACACTAGGGATTTAATCAGTAATAATACTCTAAGTTGAGAGTATGAAATATGTTGAGTGTGGGCAGGGGCATTCTGCTGGTGTTGTAAGGGAGTTGATAGTTGGTCCAAACAAAGAACCAGAGAAGTGATTATAAATTTTAATTCACAAAAGAGAAGATGTTCAAAATAAGGGTCATAAATACAATTCTTCCGTATCTAAAAACTTGTTTTATAAAATAAGTGTGAGACTTCTTGGTGATCTTGAAGCATCATTGGATCAATGGGTACAATTTACAGAGATACACAATCAGTGTCCCAAGAGGGGGTGATTTCTGTGCAGATGTGTTTGAGGTCTCAGTCCCAGGAAGAACTGAACAGAACTAACATTTGAATATTCTTTGAACTTGTAATTTCCATCCCTGAGGTCAGACAGGTAAATGTTCAAATGCTACTGTCACCACACACCAGTTATGTGACTCTGAGCCAGTTACTTAACCTGACTCAGTTTTCTCATATGTAAATGGAAGTAATAAACATGCCTGTTTTATAGGGTCATAAAGATTAAATGAGATATTGTGTGGAAAAAAATATTTAGCACGGTGTCTGGTATAAAGTATATGCTCTATATATTTTTATTTGTTTGTTTATTATTTGCATGTGCTGAGGTCATAACATGCAATTTTGGAACTGGGAGGCACCTTATAGGTCATTCAGGCCAAACCTGTTACTGAATGGATGGGGAAGGTGAGGCAAGAGAACTGGCTTGCCGTAAATCACACAGTGTCGTTTGATAAAATCTGGAACCCAGGTATTTAGACTCTCTGGCCCACTGACCTTCCCCACCCCATCCCCCACTCCAAATCGCACATACACAATGGGAACTGGGGACAGGAAGCTCAGGTGAAGATTCTGGTTTCCACTGGTGTGCTGTGTGATTTCAGACTGGTCCTTTCTGCTCTCCAGATCTGTTTCCTCATCCATAAAATAGGAATATGGCCATATTTCTTTTTTTAGAAAAGATTTTATTTATTATTTGTCAGAGAGAGAGAGAGAGAGAGGCAGGCCGAGAGAGAAGCAGGCTCCCCAGGACCCTGGGATCATGACCTGAGCCAAAAGCAGACGCTTAACTGGCTGCTACTCAGGTGGCCCATGAACATGGCCATATTTCTAAAGGCCTTTCTAGGGTTCGGAGTTTTGTGTTTTAAATGGGTTCGGAGTTTTGTGTTTTAAATGGGTATTTTAAGCTAATGTGGAATTGTTTTCCTCAAACAGGCATTTCCACTGTCTTGTCCATGGTGACCAAAAAAAAAAAAAAAAAAAAAGAAAAGTTTTTGTTTCATGTTCTATTTTAAAAGGAAATCTACCGTTTATTTCTAATCTTGTTTGTTTGCAACTATCTTGAGTTGAATAGCCCAGTAGGCTTAAAGCAAGCCAGCCGGCTTCCTGAGAAAGCAGTATGAAGGTGGCTCCTTTGTTTTTCTTATCTCCCTTGGGGTACTGATAACACAGCCAGGCTTCCTGCCCTGTCCCGGTCATCGGCTTAAGGATTTGCAGACACCACACTGTTCCTCCAGCTCCAGGGACCCCCACCATCACCTTAGAGATAATCACTCATTGAGGCTGTTCCCAAGTTGGTGGGGAGCTGACTCTGCCTGCCTGCTTCATGAATGCCTGCATTCATGCACAAAAGAGAAGCAATATTCTGAAAAGATATGTCAATTAACGCTCCTGCCTCCCAACTTCCTTTAGCTGCAGTTAAAAAGGGAAAGTTTTCCTTTTCTCTTGTATTCATTTTATAAGGTTTTCTTTGTTGTCACTTTAAATGGATACGTAGCCTGTCAGAGACACTTGTCTTCCTTCTAGAAGGTACTTCCTGAGCACTACTTAGTGCCCAGTGTCTTGTCGAGACTCTGTGCCTGCTTCAAGGAATGCATAAAACAGGGATGGTGGGGAAATGAGCAATTTTTGAGCCTAATTTAGTATTTTAATTCATATACGTTGAGTGCTAAGAGAGTATAGTTTAGGGAGACATGAACTGTGGACTTGGGAAAGGCTTCTTGGAAGTGGTAGAATTTATGACTGAAGGATAGGTAGAAGAATACAAATGAGGGGCTCCTGGGTGGCTCAGTCGTTAACCGTCTGCTTTTGGCTCAGGTCATGATCCCAGCATCCTGGTCGAGCCCCACATTGGGCTCCCTTCTCGGCAGGAAGCCTGCTTCTCCCTCTCCTACTCCCTCTGCTTGTGTTCCTCTCTCTCTCTGTGTCTCTCTCTGTCAAATAAATAAATAAAATCTTAAAAAAATAATACAAATGAGCAGAAAGAACAGTTTGGGCAACTAATTTCTTTAACAAATTTTATAACCAATATTAATTGAAGGCGGCATGCCCTATGGTCAAGGACAACATCCTTCTTAGATGAGGGCTGTTGCTCAACTTAGGTAGAGCAATGGAGCCAGTCTTACATAAGATTTCCTAGGGTTCAGAGGAAGAGTAAAGAATGGAGGAGGCTTATCCTGCCTTTCCCCTAGCACTACTAGGGGTGCTCAACCTCAGACCTACTGATTTTTTTGGCCACCTAATTCTTAGCTGTGGAATGCTGTCCTATGAATTAAAGGATGTTTAGCAGCGTCCTTGGTTTGTACTCATTAGGTGCCAGTAGCAATCTCTCTACAGTAAAGACAAATAAAAATCTCTTCAGACATCGTCAGATGTCTCCTGGTAGGCAAAATCGCCCTGGCTGAGAACCACAGTGAGATGCAGGTTAATACGTTGGAAAGATCATAAAAATCAGGGTCAGAAGAATAGGTCTCCTCTTTGTGGTTCTGAGCAAGTCGCTTTCAATTTGGGAACTTCGGTTTCCTCATTTTAAAAAGAAAGGAGGGGCACCTGGGTGGCTCAGTGGGTTAAGCCTCTGCCTTTGGCTCAGGTCATGATCTCAGGGTCCTGGGATCGAGCCCCGCATCAGGCTCAGCGGGGAACCTGCTTCCTCCTCTCTCTCTCTCTGCCTCTCTGCCTACCTGTGACCTCTGTTAAATAAATAAATAAATAATCTTAAAAAAAGAAAGAAAGAAAGAAAGAAAGGGATTGTACTACATTGATTTCTCCACCCCTTTATTTGTCCCTTCATCACTCAGGAAATCCTTCGTAAGTTCCGGCCATGTGCTAGTTTTTCTTCTAGGTGCTGTGGATACAGCAGTGTCCAGGAAAAACAAGGTCCCCGCCCTCATGTTGCTTACATTCAAGTCATGGGAGGCAGGCGATAAACAACTAGGCATAAAAAATACAATAAAATCCTCAGCAATGACCAATTCTTCAAAGCTAATAAAACAGAACAATCTTAGAGAATGTGTCTGAAAGTAAGAGGCTGTTCTCTGAGGAATTATTCTTGCATGGCATTTGAGCTGAAACTAAGTGCAGAAGGAGCCATCCACGTGAAGCTCAGAGGAAAGAATGCTGCAGGCAGAGAGGATGGGAAGTGCGAAGGCTGTGAGCTGGGCCTGCCTAGACGGTGGTCAAGAGTGGGGAAAATGCTAGGAGGGGTCTGAGCAGTAGACAAGGGTCGGTTCCTGCAGGACAGTGTAGACCAGGTAAAGGAGTCTGAATTTTATTCTACTTGCTACAGAACGCTACTGGGGGGTTTGAAGCAGGAGAATCATACAATCTGATTTATTTTCATTTTCATAAAGATGATTCTGGCTACTTTGGGAATAATGGATCTTAACGGGAAGAATGAAAGCACGAAAACAAGGTCGTGAAGTGGTTTCAGTAAATGAGGAGAGAGAGGGTGATGGCTTAGTCTAGAGATATGGTAATGCAGATACACAGAACAGGATAGAGTTTGGGGATATCTTCTAAAGATTTTTAAAAATTTATTTATCTGAGAGAGAGAGAGAGAGAAAGGAGAGAGAACATGAGGAAGGGGTGGGGGCAGAGGGAGAGGGAGAAGCAGACTCCCTCCTAAGCAGGCAGCCTGACTCGGGCTTCATTCCAGGACCTTGGGATCATGACCTGAGCCAAAGGCAGATGCTTAACTGACTGAGCTACCCAGGCGCCCTGAGATTTGGGATATCTTTTGGAGGTAGAGCCAACTGGATTTGCTCCTGCATTGAATGTGAGGGCTAAGAGAGAAAAGGTAAGCAAGGATAATGCCCAAGCTTTTGGCCAGAAGAATTGAGGGGATCATTTTGCTATTTGCTTTTGAGAGAATAATAGATTTGGGGTGAAAGGCAATGTTCAAGATGAGTTTAAAATAATTTCCAACTAGAAAACTCAATTCTACAGTGGGATTTAGTATTGCCTTTCTTTTAGTTTCTCGGTCCACCTCTCCACAGCACACGTATATCACAGATGCACACATGCAAAACTCTAACAAAAAAATGTGTGAAACAATGGCATAGCAGGAACCCAGGGTGGTTTCCAAACTATCTCATGCATGCGGAGATAGTCTCATGCCTGACAAGCAACAAGGGTGTTTGGAAATTCATTTTGAAGGAGATCTTGTCAATGGGAGGTTTTGCTATCAAGAAATTTAATGAGGCTTAAGGAGAATTGATAATTCATTAGCATTCTTGAGCATGCCCCACTCTGCTACATGGTAATTATTGAGTAGCTACAGACCAGCTCAGAAATACAGTGACAAGACAGAATGCACCATCCATCAAATCCCAAAGCTATAATCATCTAATGAATGCTACAAGAATCAAACAGTGGAAAATAATAATAACGTATTTGCTTCCCCCTGAGCCTTTCAGCAAGGTTTCCAGAGCCTATAGTGAATAGATTTACTGGAAAGTTTGGCTCCCTCTAGGGTATAGGTCACAGTTGTCTAACAGCTGCTGGACAAATAGTACTCCTGAGACACAAGGCAGAAAGGCAGGAGATATAGTCTTTTAGCCTAAAAGAAAGTAATCCTTCATCTTGGACCCTAGCAGTAAAGTAAGAAATTGAGAGCAAGCATGGATCTTTCATGAGGCTTGGGGTTTTCAGGGATCTAAAGTAAGATTGGGCTCCTCTTTAGTACTGGCATAAGGAAGACATCCCCAGAAGTCTTAAATCCTTTCCATCCAGCACTGAAATGAAGAGACCACAGGGAATGATAACAAGTGAAAACTGCAAAACTCTCAGCACATATGACTGTCCGCCATGCCCACCAGCCCTTCACTCCCCCCCAATTAAGAGACTTGAACAAACTTAACATGACTTCTATTAGCTTAAGACCATATCCCCAGCATGATAACTCCAACTCCCTTTAAGAGTCCACCTGAGAAAGCTCAGTGATGCCAAAAGAACTTACTATTTGTTCCAGCTAAAACCTGACTATAAGCCCCTGACCTCACTTTTCTTAGAGCATTTACTTTAGAAATCTTGTGATTTTAAGTTCTCTATGCCTTTGAGATGTATCTTCTGCAACCCAGGAATGTCTGTCCCAAGAACCTGGGTGCCATCCTTTGAATATGACCAACAAGAAGACAAAGCCAGAGTCTCCTAGTCTCTGTGGGAGAATGGGAACCTAACTTTGATAACTGCCACAGAGGCCTCAGCACATTGGCCACCGGCCCTAGTGTCCTTCAGTACTTGCCTTTCAGCACATCCCAGCATTTTAAAAGCCTCCTGTTTCTTGTTCAGTGGAGTTGGGCTCAATTTACACACTGTAGTCTCTTCCCTACTACACTTAGCTCCAATAAAATCTGTCTTTCTGCTTTTAACAAGTATCTTGTGTGAAATTTTTCTTTTCCACAAACCTGTATTCTGGGACTTGAAAGACACAGGAGCAAGTCTGGCCTCAAACTCTTCTAATTTTTTTTTTTTTAAAGATTTATTTATTTATTTGTCAGAGAGAGAGAAAGGAGAGAGAGCACAAGCAGGGTTACTGGGCAGAGGGAGAAGCGGGCTCCTCACTGAATAAGAAGCCCAATGCCAGCCTCAGTCTCAGGACACTGGTATCATGACCTGAGCCAAAGGCAGATGCTTAACAACTGAGGCCCCCAGGCACCCCTCAAACTCTTCTATTGACATAACTATAGGCAGAGGACTCCATTGTCTGTAGCTTTAACTTTGTAAGTGCAAAATGAGGATGCTAAAATATCCTCATATATCTAAGTATTTGTGATCATAAAACTGCATAATGCTTTATAAAAAGAATGCTTGCACTCAAATGGTAGAAAATATGAGCGGATTTTAGACTGGATACCTCTTAGATCAGGGCAACATTTGACAAGGATGTACTTCTGACTCATAACTTGCCCAACACAGAACATCCTTGTGCCTCTCCCCCAATGTATTTTCTTCTCTGTTTTTCCTTATAAGCCAAGCATAAAATCCCGAGATTTATACCATCCCTGAAAATATACTTATCTTGGGTTTAGTAACTACATTTTTTTGACTCTATTTTTAGGTATATCTTTATTAAGTACAAATACATTACTCAGTAGGGACCACACCTTCACTTGACTGCAGCCATTTCTGCTCTGGCAAAGGTGAGTTTGTGAGAACCTAACAAGTCATGCAACAGAAGGTGATAAAAAAGAGACCTAGACCACTATCCAGCCAGGAGAACGGCATCTGCGTTCTCCCTCCACCGGAAATTAATCATTTCTCTTCTACCATGTTACAGCTGTCCTGTGGGTGAGTGGTGACTTTCAAAGCATAAGTTCTTGCCAGTGTATAGTGGTGGGCATTGAGGCCCTCACCTCCATTCCTGGAGTCAAGCTTGGAGACCAGGAGTACACTGAGCATACCCAGGAGAGACCAGGGGTAATTTCTACACCTTGGGCTTAGGAGGTATCTTGCTGAGGTAGACTCTGGCCTGGCATCCTCCCTCACCTAAGTTACAGTCCTTACCTGTTTCTGCTATCCTTGCTCAGTCAATATGATAGACTTTTCTGCCCCAATACCCATCTGAAACTGCCCGTTTATAGCACTTTAACTAGGCCTGGACACTCTGCCTGTGTCTTGCCATTCCCTCTTCTTGGGATACCAGATCCTGTCTCCCCTCCCTTAACCCCCAGTTAGTCCTAGGGTCCTGCTCAAACAGTCAGCTCATCTGGACTACACTGCCATGTTGCCACACTTACCTGAGATGAGACCACCTCCCCATGGCCTGCAGCCTCCTGCCTCACACCCTACCGTCCAGACTGGTTCTCTGTTCTGGATCCACCACTCACCTGAGCTGAGTTTTGACACTCCTGCAGATGATGAAGTTTGAGCCCTCAGCCACTCTGGTCAGAGGCAGCTCACAAGTCAGAGAAGTTCCCATAGTCCTCATCCTGTTGTGTGTTCTCCACCACTAGCTTCTCACAGGGGTCCTGAGGTGAGGTCTCAAAAGATCTTACACAAAATCTGGCTTGGGATCATTCTGAGTCTTTGTGCAACTTTTTCTGGAACTTACTCTGACTTACTTTGACACACAAGTACCTCATTCTCACTGCTTTAAACACTCGCCTCTTCTATGATGAAGATGAAGTGTCTTGCTTGGTGTTGTCAACCCACATCTGGTTTGCACTTTACTTGTAAGCATGGGATAATTTAAATTTGAAGGGCAATTCAATACATTATCAATTCTGAGATAACCAGTTGTCAGAGTTCAATGAGTTTGTGTTATATTTAAACTAGTTAATGGAATGCTAATTTGATCACAGCCAATCCTTTTATTGGATGGAGCTGAGCAACTTCAGTGAGTTTAGCACTTACATATCCTTCAAAGTACTGATGATAACAAAGGCCTACGCTGTGATTGCAAAGAACCACAGTGCCATCTGAACGAAGACCTTTGAGGTGAAGAGCTTTCCTGCGGAGGAAACTGGATGATGTACCCATGGGTGTTTAATCTTCATGGAGAGCAGTGGTGTTACAATTCAGATTTCAGCCCTTCCTCCTTTTGTGTGAAATCCACTACCTCAGGTAAACCCATCAATGACTCAGCTCAGGGCCATTAAGTTTTTCTAACTATAACAAGGGATGATGATAACAGCTCAGAGGACTGTCCCATTATTGAGTCACCATGAAACTCTTTACCCTTGCCTAGCCTCGATTCACTCAGATGTAAAATGGAAGTATTGGGTAATATCTCTTAAGTCAATCCCACTCTAGGTTTTTGAGGGAGTCTATAGGCCTCCTCACTCAGCATCTGCTAAACTTCAATTTAACTCCAAACAAGTTTGTCTCTGAGTTAGACAAAGGTATGTCTTCAGATTACTCTTAGCTACAAATTTTCAAAATCCAAACTCTTTATTCATTCATAAAGATTGACTCCTAATATATATAATACTAAATTTGTTGCAGTTGTTAGACAGTCACTGTGGAATTAAATATAATTATTTTCTGGTATCTGTTGCTTTGGGACCCCTGAGACTGAGCCAGCTCCCTCCTTCACAGACTAAGCCATCAGACCTGAAGACAATGCTATTGCTCCTCCAGGGAGATTCACAAGAGGCAGAAGGCAAGGGAGAAAAGCTCCATCTTAAACTCTTATCTGCACTGATGGGTTTACATTCTTCTTGACATGAAAGAAATTTTTGAAGTTCTATTGATGTAGTTTTGGAATATAGGTGAGGTTTGGTGGGGTAGGGTCCGGAGCCAGTGAATTCTTGAGAAGTCCTTGGTACAAAATGGTGGTTTTATTAAAGCATGGGGACGGGACCCATGGGCAAGAAGAGCTACTGCATTGGGGTTGGGGTTGGGAGGGGTTGCTGATTATATACTTGGGAGTGGGAGGAAGGTTAGGAAAAGGAAGTTTTCAAAAAGATTTTCATCAGGAAGACTCACAGGATACCCAAGTCCTTGCTATTGTCAAACTAAGGTTGTTTTTCCCTCTAGGAAGGCATTAACGTTAGGACAGGAGCTTCCTGGAGGAACATTATATTCTGCCTGCCTCAAGCATTTGTCCATGGACTGCTCTTTATAAGGACATTTATTGATCTACATTTCCTTCTGCCTTTGTTTCCCACATCACTGTGATCCATTCCACCCCTTTATTTTACAGTAAGGAAACCAAGACTTGGAAAGGTGAAGCAAAGTAGTTAGAACATTGGTGATTAGAACTGAGGCACACACACCAGGGTTTGAGAACTGGCCCTGGCATTTGCTCATTGTGCAACTCAATCAAATTATTTAATTTTTTATGCCTTGATTTCCTCATTTATAAAGTGACTATACCTTACCAATTTCACAGAGCTTTGTAAGGATGGATGATTAAATGAATATAAGCATGTAGTAGAGCACCTAGCCTATTTTAAACACTCAATAAATGTCAAATATATTGATCACAGTGATTTGGGACCAAACCCCCATCTCTGGCTCCCTTTGATTATATACTTGCAATTTTGTTTTATAGATCTAGAGAAAAGCTAAGTGAAAAATGTCAGTGTCTTAAGTGTCAAGAATGGTTTTTTTTCTTGAGACAAAACATCTAAAAACAAAAAAGAAAGTGAGACCAATGGCTAGACTTTAATACAAATAGTCTGAGCATGAAGATTGCTGACAAATTATTCATAATTGCAGAGGTTGCTGAAGGAGACATCAGGATAAATTTACAGAAACAGTTACAGAGGACAGAAGAGGACTGTGATAAATGAAGCACAGGATATGCAGGGTGTGGAGACAGATGGTGGTCCTGGCATGTGACTGGGGAAGAGGAGTGCTAAGGGAGGTGGTCAGCAGTCTCTGGACCTTGGATACAGAAGTGAAGAGGGCACTAGAGCAAGAAGGCAGAATTTCAGTCCCAAATGTGTTTAAGACCTCAAGGGTTGTTTTAAAAGTTCTGGTGGGGAATTGCCCAATGACCATTGATTGAGAAGATGCCCTCTTCTACAAGGAAGGTCATCTTCCCTGTACAAGGATTGGAGAAATATCCTTGAAGCAGTGAGGGAGGGAAAGGGACAACTTACTTGAGTAGCTAGAAGAGTGTATTAAATCTTGGTCTTTATAGATGTCTGGCTATAGACATTATAGCCAGATTCCATTCTTGTTCACCTGAAACAGAGAGATTTAGTGTGCTTTCCATAGAGGGTAAGTGGGCCAAGCCAGGGGCAAAATTCACAGACCAATGATATGGCATGGGGCTTGGTCAGAAGAATAAGGCAGAAAGACACAGACGTAAGTAGGCATTCTTGATGCTAAGTGCTCTGCACTCCTGGCATAGGAAGCCTTAAATTTCCCTTCCCACCCCCACAGTGATAGGATTGGCCTTTGGGGCCAGATATGAGACTAGGTCAGTAGGGGCTAGTGAGAATAGGGTGCAAGGAGGTGAAGCATAGCAGCTGCCAGGACTAGTGAAGTGGGAAGCAGTACAACTTGTTGAGACTCTTTCCCCACATACCTCGCACATATCTGTGTTACAACAACCATTGTATTCTACCATGACTGTATGTCTGCCTGGTTCTCTAGATGGCAAAATATTTAAGACAGAGATTTTGAAAGACAGCAGTTAAGAGCATTCACTCTGGAGCACTACAGCACGGATTCCTATTCCAGCCCTACCAGTCCCTAACTGTGTCATGTCAGGCAAGGTTCTTACCTTTTCTATGTCTCAGTGTTCTTGTCTGTGAAACAGGAATAATACTATCCCTCTCACTGGTGCAGTAACAATTATATTAGTTAATAAAGCAGTTACACAGTGCCTAACATATAGTGAATGTAATGTAAATGTGTGTTAAATAAATAAAAGTTTACCTCTGCCTCCAGCTCTTGGTATGGTGCTCGTTTTCAATTTTGGTAAATGATAGTTGAAGAGAAAAATTAAATGACAAGGCTAGGCATTTTGCCAAGTGGTGGCTGGCACTCTAAACTCCTGGCCTGTGATCTGTGACCTCACCTTGACCTAAGACACCAGCACTATGGTGTGTTGAATTAGTTGAGATGGTCCCAGTGCCCAGCCACGGATGCAGAGAGTGATCACCATAAATGAAAAAGACACATGAATGTTTAATCCTGTAAATTAATAATAGTAATAACCATGTAAATTATTCCATCCCATCAGGCTGCCACAGGAGACAATGGATGCTGGTCCCCCCATCTCCTATCCCACCCACTTTCTTTCCTTATCAGGCTCCAGGTGCAGGTACAGATAGAATGACAAGGGCCCTGGGAGGAGAACATCTGTAGGCACGGTCTCTTGAGCACAGGAAGGATTCACAATGAAAGAGTATACATCTGGAAAGTGAGGAGGGTAGATGCCAGTAAAAGCTGAGGCACAAAGCCAAAGGAAGCTGATCCCAGAACTACTGAAGAACTTTGTCCTCTAAGGTGCCCCTCGGGTTTTCCCTCGCCCACTCCCCATCCCATACTTTTCCCCTTCCTGCTTTCCTCCAACATATACCACCTACCACCATCAATAGCATGGCTTCTCATCAAAATGTGACTTCGTTTGGGGAGACAGAGCCTCAGCTTCCCCTCTATTTCTGATGGGGATCATAACTCCTACTTCATGGGGCTCTAGTGAGGATAAAAAGACTGTGGGGGAGAAAGTATTTTGAAGAAAAATTGCACCATTTACAGCCAATGGTTGGTTTTATTTTACTTTATTTTATTTTATTTTTGTAATTAACACCCCACCCAACACACACCATGAATTATATCTGGAGGGTTTGTATAAAACTGACAATGTTCAGTTGATTTTTTTTTTAAGATTTTATTTATTTATTTGTCAGAGAGAGAGGAGCGAGAGTGAGCAGGGAGAGGCAGAGGGAGAAGCAGGCTCCCTGCCAAGCAAGGAGCCAGATGTGGGACTCCATCCCAGGATACCAGGATCATGACCCGAGCTGAAGGCAGCTGCTTAACCAACTGAACCACCCAGGCGTCCCTGTTCAGTTGATTTTTAAATCAGAGTACATACATCTACATACTAACCAAGTCAACTTTACAAAGAACTTCTAAAGGTTTCTTACACTGGTAAGCATTATGTAAGTAAAGGCGGGTGTGTACGTGGAAATGACATGCATAGGGAAGAGTTCTGGACCACATAGAATGTTCTCTGGAAAGTTCTATGGCTCCCACACAGGACTCTAGATCTGGCTTTATATTTCTGTTTCCTCATTTTGTAAATGCTGATACTTATACTTATTCTGCCTACTTTATACATAGGGTAGTGTTGAGAATCACAGTAGAGACGTTAGCTGGTGAATATACTTTATAAACTGTAGTATACTTGACACATTTCAGAGATTATCCATGGTGTGTGTGTGTCAATGTCAATATGCTGTTCCACCTGTTCATTTCTTTCCAAATATTTCTATCTCTTTCTCTCTCTCTCTCTCTCTCTCTCTCACACACACACACACATACACTCATACACAGTTGGAACACAAAATATCAATCAGGATGGTTCATCAATTTCTAGACAACCTTATAATATTTGCTTTGAAATGTAACTTATAATTACTAAGGTTAGAAAATAGTAGAGAAGTGCATGCGTGTGTGCACATGTGCACGCATACACGCACAAGTTTTGAAGCTCTGATACTCCCCATCCAAAAGGAATCAAACATTTGGGCTGAGTGCTGAAACATTTGATCTGGAGTGTTTATTCTGACCTGCAATGTAATTGGACTTGATCAGCAGAGTTGGAAATACGAGCTAGCCCTTAATAGGATTAGAAAGATTATCTAAGACTTTGCTTCACAACCTTCAGGTTGAAATCTGTATTGGTTTTTCAGACATGGAACCTACTGTGACCTTCTGCTGCCCAGCCGAATGGCTTCCTCAAGTTTGTCTATTCAGAATGGAGTCTGACTATACTTAAAACAGCAGTTTGTCCCTATCCTGGTTGCTTTTTCTAGGAGAAATGAATGTGATCCAAGGTTGGATGAGAAACATATGACAGCCGTCACGGGTTATTGACACTAGCCAAGCTTCAACGCACAACATGACATTGAACTGGACAACAGAACACTGGCCCTGACCCCAGTGCTGCCAGTATAAAGCTTGATGAACTTGGAGAAGTCACATGGACTCTCTGAACCTCAGTTCCTTCATCTGTGAAATGGAAAGAAAAGCATCAGCCTCACCTACTTCAAGTTTGCTCTGCATCTCATGTGTGATATTGTCCTTTGTTAACCAGGTCCTGCAGACAAACCCAGAGGTCTATGCAAACACCTGGACTGGCTACTAAAGAAAGCAATGGCTTTATCACACGTGTGGGGGGAGTATTCATAATGTAAAATTCAGTTCTCAGAGAATTTGAGGGTGATTATTGATTGCCTGCTTTCAACTTTTCTGAAACTTTGCCTGGGGATCGAAACCATAGTTCCCTTTGAGATTTTTCACACATTTCATGCATTGAGGGTAGCTACAAGGTCACAGATTTCTGGGAAACTTGGAAGATATGTAGTAGCCCTTGTTCCCAGACTTTGACAGAGATGTGGCAGTCCTGCAGAAGCACTTTCCGGACTCTGCCAGGGTAGCAAAGGAAGCATGCTAAAGTTTGTGGAAGGTGGATTTGTGTTGACAAAGCTCCCAAGTGTACTGGAATTCTAGGTGGTTTTCTGCCCTTTGATGCCCCAGTCATTTCCTCTGGAAAACCCAATAAGAAAGTGGCGCTCCTGCACAATCCACAAAGCTCCTTTTCCCGGACTTCTAGCTGTACAGCACTGACCTCAAGAGACTTCCTCTCTAGCGGAGTCTGCGTGGCTCAGTCGTTGAGCATCTGACCCTTGGTTTCAGCTCAGATCATGATTTCAGTTCAAGATCTCAGGGTCGTGGGATCAAGTCCTGCATTGGGTTCCACATTCTGAGAGGGGTCTGCTTGAGATTCTTTCCCTCTCCCTCGGCCGCCTCCTGCTCACTCACGCTTACTCCCTCGAATTCTCTCTCTCAAATAAATAAATAAATAAAATATTTTAAAAAAAGAAAGAGAGAGAGAGACTTCCTCACTAGTGCTGCATTTGCTTCTTGCTCCTCTGGTTCTGGGAGCCACACTGAGTGTACTTGCTAGGCATGCACCTGCCAGGAGCTCACATCAGATAGAAGCGACACATCCAGAGCCAAGTATGACCTTCTGGCTGCAGTGACAAGTGTCTCTACAGACACAATTGGGAGTACAGGAGGGACTGGACTTAGCAAGTGTGTTAAATAATAAACCACAGTCACTCTTCTTCCCCTTCAGCTTGTTTTGGATTCCTTTTTCCATCACCTCTCTCTGTCTCTCCTGCCTACGCCCCAAGACAACCCCTCAGAAGAAAATCAAACAAAACAGATGGTACTCACTTTTGGAATCAAAAGAATGGTATTTGAATCCTGCCTCTACACATCACTAGCTCTGTAAGCACAGAAAATTCCTCCCAACTTCTCCAGTTCTCAGGTTCTGCACCCACAAAATGTCAATTATAATAAATATGAAAACAGTAAAAACTCCTGGCCCATGGTAGGAACTCAATAAAGCCTAAAACAACAATAATAGAGTGATCCTCCAGAATCCCATCATTAGAGTCTAACAACCCCTTTCACATGCAAGAAATAATAGGAGCGGCTCACCCATCGTCCCTAAGAGATGAATTGATGCTTGCATCAGCCCTTTGTAAACAGACTGATCGATGGAGCCAGTGATCAGGAAAATTGAATTCCACTGAATACACATCGCTGTCTGCCTGGCATCATCATATTTCAATGAAGCAAAACTGTAAATAGTGGGAGGCATTTCTGATGAGTTATGTGTTTGGGAATAGGGGATTTTGAAATGTCATTTGGAGCTCAAATTAATCAAATTTTGAGCAACCAAATTCGGAGAAATAAGTTCAGTAGCATCCAAGTGGTAAATAAAAGAGAATTCAGTCTGAACCACAAAATAGCCACAGACAGGATGAATTCCTTGGTGCTCCCTTTGACCTTAAGAAAAAGCTTATATTGGGTGCCTGGGTGGCTCAGATGGTTAAGCATCTGCTTTGGATTGGGTCATGATCCTGGAGTCCTGGGATCAAGTCCTGCTTCCAGCTCCCTGCTCAGCAGGGAGTCTGCTTCTCCCTCTGCCCGCCCCCCCCTCTGTGTCTCTCATGCATAAATAAATAAAATCTTTTAAAAAAAAAGAGAAAGCCTGTATTAATGTGTTTTCTGTATTGTTCGTTGTCCAGATACTTATTTAGAGCATCTCACAACCACGAATTGTGCCAGGCACTAGGGAAACTCTGCTGCAATGAAGATAGGCCCTGCCATCAGAAAACTCCCAGTTCAGTGAGCAGAGAGGTTGCTCAGATAGAATTCAGATAGCAGATGAGACTAGTGTGCCCCTTAGAGATCTGGTCAAACCTGGCCTCACCCGTTTTCCATGTGATCTTCCAAAACCCTTCCTCAAATTTCCATTAGAATCCTTGGCTTATTTCACGTCTCTAAGCCAGTGCTATGTGTCCTGTCTTTCCCTCAATACCCTGGACTTAGACTCTTCAGTGGTGCCCTGAGAACTCTACTCTTACCAAATATTTCATAACGACATAGATTTTACTCAGGATTTTAAGGAAATTGTGGTGTGGGTCACGTCACAGAGTGGATGACCTCCTTTTTTTCTCTCTGAGGCATTAAAGAATTGCTCTTACATTTGAGCAAGGTAGCTCTGACCTGTTTTACATCCCTCTCAGTATAAGCTTCTACCCTGAGCCCTCATAATTTTTCCAAATTACTGTTTTTCTTCCCAGAAGTTTGGATGACTATCATCACTATAACATCCTCCTCTCTCCTTATATAGATAAGATGTTATAATATATGATATCAATGCTATTAGAGAAGTGAAGAATAAGGAGTCTTTCTCGACCTTTCTCCTCGATCTGGGAGAGTCAGAGGTGGCCTTCCCGAGGAAGAGGACTTTGCATGAGCTCTGGCAGAATAAATAGGGAAGGGTTAGGAAAACACTCTAGCAGGAGAAAATGGTGAAGAAGTTTGAAAGCCAGTGGCATGATTCTGTCTGCTTCCCCCAGTCTCAAGACAAAGTAGTGCTCTCTGAGGGCTACGGTGTTGTGTCCTGCAAGTTTGGGCAGAGTGGTGGGTTGGACATCACTGTCAGAGCCAGGTGAGAGTCATCAGTGAATCAGGAAGAACGATAAGAAAACCAGAAAATCTGCTGAGTAAATCCAGCCAAGAAATTTGAAAGAAGGGAAATATCCAAATAGAAGGCATGGGATAGAAACTAGGTGAAGAAGTTTTGAAGGGAAGATGGGACAGAGGATGTAGAGAAGTGGTTCTCAACTTAGCTGTCCACCGAAATCTCCCGGCAAGCTTCCAAAACCCCCTGCCAAAGACCACCCAGACATCTGAGGTAGATGGTCTGGGGTGTGGACTGGACATCAGGATGGTTGAGGGCTCTCCATCTGATTGAAATATGCTGCCAAAGTTGAGAACCTCTGGTCTAGGGAATATTACCCAAAGGTTGTGCTAATAACAGTAGAAGCTTTTTGCTCCTTCCACTGGGCTTAGAGGTGAAGGTAGGGAGAGGAGATGGAAATCTTCAGACTGTAAGTCTGATCTGGACTTTTTTGAGAGCCATGAACCAGGAGAAGTCAGATTTTAAACTTAAAATGCAATCCAGTGCATTATTTCTCAAAGAGTGACTACTGAGCCACATCACCAGAGTCACCTGCTAAAAATGGCATATTTCAGAGCTCCACGTCAGAATCTCTTGAAGGGACGTGGGACTGAGAATCTGTGTCTTTTAGTAAACTCTGTAAGTGATTTTTACACACATGAGGGTTTAGAAATCACTGTACTATTGCAGGTAATTAGTATATTTTATACTGCAGCAGTTAACAAATGACACCAGGAGTAATGGCACTTTTCACTGAGCACATACTATGCCCAAAGGCTGTTTACATAGATTATTCCATCTTGTCCTTAGAAGGACACTTTGAAGTAGGTATTGCTATCTTGGCTTTACAGATGAAGAAACTGAGGATCAGGGAAGCTAAATAACTTTCCCAGAGCAACGGAGCTAGTGAGGGGACAAACCTAGTCTTCAAGCCAACATTTTACTCCAAACTCTTGCTGTGCTTTTTTCCATCTTCCTCTGCCCTGCCCTTCTTCCCAAGGCCAAGGATCCCATCTTTCATGGTCAGACCAATCCCAGGTACTTGGCCTACCTGCTTCATTCCCACTGCTACCAATTATTAGCAGTGGCAGTGAAATGAGAGGAAACCCAGACCTGGAGTCAGACTATTTGTACCTTGGTGCATGGTATTGGGTAAGTCACTTTGCTCACTGGAGCATTTACTCAGAAATCAAAGTGTAACTCACCATGTTCTCCAGATATAGCTCTTTGCCCCACTTACCTAAACGTGCTCATATAGCCTAAAGTGGGGTTGAGCCCACTCCTCCTCTTGAATCTATCCACTCCATTAGCAATGTCTCTTAGCCAAGGTCTTTTGGCGAGGGGCAGTATTCTTTTTCCTCCTCTAATCTTGTTGAGGCTACATCAGGTCAGTAACTACTGCTCTGATGGAGTGCTACCTGCTCTTGGGAGTGGGAAAAAACCCTTCTCTAGTTACTCCCCCTTACAAAGACAGGAGACTCTGATTATCCAGAACCAGGACATTCAATGAGTCCAGTTTACTTGTGGTCTGGCTTACCGTACCTTAAACAAGCAGTACTTTGTGCTGTATCTCTTGCTTTTTTGCCTGAAATGCAGGTAAAGCCTTGTCCCCAGGCCAGATTGGCCAGTTTTGTTGGTCTTTAAGGTCCCTCTTGGGCCCAATTCTCTCTTTCTCTTAGCAAGGATATTCCTGAATGTATGAGACCCAGGATAGAAATTTGGTACTTAGGAAGGCATTTAGTAGGCCTAACTCATGTCCTCCAAATCAGCATTTAACAGAAAACTCCCTATTAGGGACTATCAGGCCATAGCCACAGTGGTAAGCAAAGTGGCAGTTTGGTGGCAGTTTGGTGGCCATGCTGCCACAGCTTACTATGTGTTCAACAACACCCAAGAACCCTATGCTGAAGACAAGAATCAGGCATTCCTGGGTCTTGGGCCAAAATACCAGCATAATAGAGCCAAGGCATCCCTCTTTACTTCCAACCATGCCTCCATGCTCTCCTTCACCATGTCCCCAAGTCCCATTTTGACTGCAGACTAGATGTTGTTCCTTTTTTTATCTCCCTCTTATCCACATACACAGCCAGTGCTGTGCACAGCAAGTGGTCATTGTTATACTTAAATAATGTCCAAATCCACTAACAACTTCAGTGAACAAAACATGCACACACATGCCCACACACACACACACACCATCAAAGGATAAAAAAAAAAAAAATTGATGCTAAGGGAATTTGGTCCTCATGCTGTCATTTCTTAAATGGCTGATTTTGGATGATTAAAATCATGAGGAGTCCAAAAGTGGAAAATTCGTCATGTTTGACGTTGGCACATTTTAACCAATTTTAAAAATTGCTTCCGCATCAGCAATGCAGCCAATTTACATGTACTTAGGTAATGAGAAAGAAAATATGCAGACACTGAACGTGAGAAGGAGAATAACCATGAGGGAGGGCAGGGAAGGAGCCATCCTGAAAGAAGGAAGAGAGAAAAATGAGGAAAAGAGAGAAGGCAAATAATTTAAGACAAAAAAGAGAATGAATAGTGAAAGTAAGACAACAGAGTACATAAACATCCTCCTTATTCAAATTTAGAATGTCAGAGTAGCAAGTGAAGTTTAGATTCCGGATGTATGCAGGAAAAAACTCAAGCCAGAGAGGAAACAAACCACTGGAGGCCACAGCTGGTGTGAGGGCTGGAGCTAGAACGCAGGTCTCCTTTCCCTAAATCAGGCTGGTGCCATCGTATGTCGTCACTTCCTGTTCACTGTGATCTATCCCACACATACAGTAGGCACATAAGAATTGCTTGTGGAATGGAGAAATGTAGCGTAACATGCTGACCTGGTATGTTTTAATGTGCCTCCACCATGCCTTCCTGTGTTTTGTTTTATCAGGTACCCCCACCTCACTCCATATCACAGCCTTCTTAACCTTTCAAAGATCTTATTCGTTTCTCCTTTTATACCTGGTGGTGGTCACATTTACCTTGTATTGCTCTCTCCTCTTTGTCTGTCCTGTCTCTAAGCCCTCTTAGATCAGAAATCTCATCTTAGTTGTGATATAGTATCAGTGACATTGAATTAGCAAACAGGGTTGAGAGCCAACTTTGTTTGACTTTATTAAACCTAAAGGTCAGTATCCCCATCTGTAAAATGCTTGTTGGGAGTTCCTGAACACTACACCTCAGAGGATGCTTCTAAAATCTTACAATGTTGTGAACTGTTACAACAGTGCAGTTCTGGAGTGGGAGGATTATAGCTGCTGTTGATGTCTCTTTCCCTCATAGCACTTGACATCTAGCCTTACTGAGGGTAGCACCCTGCAGACACATGTTTGTTGATTGAATAACATAGCACTCACATTAGCAACTTCTATTTTAAACCAGCTCCTTCTCCTTCCAGAATTAACAGAATCTTCTGTTTTCTAGAGTTTTGGAGATGACAAAACTTCATTTAGAATTTTCTTTTGAGTCCTCAAAACTTATAAATCTTTTTGAGTCATTCAATTCTCTTTGCATAGTCCTTGGACAAGAACCATGAGCCAAGCTCTTCCAGAGACCCTGAGTCTATACACAAAGCTAAAGCATATACATAGCCAGACATTTGACGTGCCCTATCTAATTGGGAGCCTCACCATGATAATGTAAGAGAAGCACTATTACTAGTTTCATTTACAGATGAGAAAATTGAGGTATAGAACTTAAAATTTTGCCCAAGATGATTTTTCTCTCCATATGGCAAATTTCAAGACACATGGACTACAAAACACCACCATCTATCCCAACTCCCCTGACAACTATGTTATATCATTTGGAGACATTGATTTGGCTAATAAAAAAGGTTCAAAATCAAGAACTCCATGTCTTTTTACCCCCCCTCTAAGGGTGATTCCTATCTGAAGGCCGATTTGCAGTCATAGGAGTTGTGGAATCTTATCATCTTATGTCTTTCTGGCCTTTTGGTGGAATTGACAACATCTTCACTGTCTGCCTTCATGAAAAATCCAGTTGTTTTCTTGGCGAAACCTTTGAAATACTCCCCTCAAGTCAAGGAGGAATAGAAAAACTCTGCTAACCAGCTATGTTTCCCCTTACTGCTATAATAAATTACCACAACTCGGTGGCTTTAAAATAGCACACATTTGTTCTCTTGCACTTCTGGAGTCAGTTTCAATTCGAGGTGTTGGCAAGACTGCACTTCCTTGGGAGGCTCTAGGGAATGATCTATGTCCTTGTCTTTTCCAGCTTCTAGTTCTACATCTCTTGCTTTCCTCTGCCTGTGGCCCCTTCCTTTATTTTCAAAGCATGTTACTCCAAATGTCTGCTTCCATTGCCATATTGGCTTCTCCTCTCTGTAGTCAAATCTCCCTCTGCCTCCTCTTACGGTGACACTTGTGATCACACTCAGGGTCCAGTTGGGTAATCCAGGATAATCTCCCCATCTCAACATCCTTGATATAAACACATCCACAGAGGATTTTTTTGGCATAAAGTAACATTCACAATTTGCAGGGATTAGGACCTGATATCTTTGGCATCATTCAGCCTACCACACCAGCCTAGGGAGATTTAGAGTAAAAAATTATACTACCTATGTGTTTCAGGAATCCTTAAGCCTCAAGATTTACATTAAAATGTTCCTGAGATCGTGATCCTTCTGGGGTGCTCAGCAAAAGCAAATGCAAAGCTTTATCTAGAGCGATATTTCCACATCCCATATCGCAATGAATTCTCAGCCACTCCCATATTGTCATTGTAAATGTGCTCGCACTCAAAATCACAAAATTCACTAGTAAAAAAGCAGAGTACACATACACAATACACAGGAGGATTTGCACACCAAGAATTTAGGATAAAACCTTCTAAAGGGAGATTATAACAAGTTTAAAAGGGAGATTAAAGATGTGAAATTTGTACTCAAACTGTAAGGAAAAAATAACGCTCCATGAAAAAAAAAGAAAGAAAAGGCAGATTTTAAAAAAATCTTTTTTATTTTTTTTAATTTCTTTTCAGTGTTCCAGAATTCATTGTTTATGCACCACACCCAGTGCGCCATGCAATACGTGCCCTCCACAATACCCATCACCAGGCAGATTTGAGAAAGAAGCAAATGTTACTTCTAGGAACAAACAAAAATCATTGCAGTTGAAAGCTTGATGGTTCAGAGAACAGAGTAGATGCAGTAGCAGACAGAATTAGTGCCTGGAAGACAGATTTAACATGTTAACCAGAATGCAGTCCGAAATCTTTTAAGGGGTTCAAAGAGAAGGGAAAGAGTCAACATTCAGTGAGAAAATGGCTGGCAATTTTCCATAGTTGAAAGAGAACATAAACCCTCGGTTTGGAGATTTACAGCACATCCAGGACAAGAAGAAGAAAAAAAAATGAATCCACACCTATATACTTTAAAATAAAAACACAGAACTGAAGGATTAATGCATTGGGATAGATACTCTTTTAGTCACAACTTCACATTTCCATAACTCTCCAGTCATTTCTCCATTTTTATTTGCTCCCTGAATCACAGAGTTGAATGGAAACTAGGATAATCTCACCTAAAACTTTTATTTTATTAAGGGGAAACTGAGGTCCAGAGAGGAGCCATGGGTTTCCCAAGATCACTCTAGAAGCTCAAGTCAACAGAAATCTGGTATCCCAAACTCTAACTCAGGCTGTTTCCAGAAGCTCTGAGGCTTTATCTGCCTCTCCATGGTGGTCTAGGGACAAAGGAGAAAACACGCACAATGGGGAAGTCACCAAAAGAGACAAGGACAATCTATTAGCATTAAACACTGGCTAAATGAGACCCAATATTATCCTTTATTAAGTCAAGCTGAGAAGTTGAATGCCGGGGGTGTTTTATATGTCAGCACCATAGCCATTATGATTGGACTGATTAATAAGTAAACAAACAAATACTAGGAAATCAGGCCTGTTTTGATCCTTCAAATTCACAATAACACCCTGTTAACATGAACTTCAAGTATTAACACTAATAACCACACTAATCACAGGGATGAAAACTCCAAATTAATTCAAATGCTGCTCAATAGACCATCACTGTGTCCTCACTGCTTGTTCCTTTTCTATCTGTTCAGATCTCTATGCAGTAATTAAATCCATTAAAATGTAAAACTAGCTTTTGTTCTCAAGGGGAAAAATGAAAAAGGGAGCTGAATAACATCCCTGGAGATGGACATGTGACTTCTCAGAACTTCCGTTATATCCAAATTCTTGGCCCTTTTTTTCTGAAACAACAGCTCTCCCATGCAGGGATCCTGCTGCCAGGCTGGGTCCATGGTATTTCTTATCAAGAAAGAAGATGTGGCCTAATGAAGAGAATGAGCTTAGAACTGAGAAGACTTATATTGATGTCCTGGCTCTGCTTCAAATAGCTGTAAGATCTTGGTTTTATAAAACATGTTGTTTTCTCTGGCCTCATTCCCCTATTTGTGAAATAGGAATTATATCTGCTCTCCCACGTGGACTGTAGGAATCAAAGGAGATGATAAAAGTGGGTGCTTTGTAAACCCTAGAGTATTTTGCAAAGTGAGTTATTATTCCCCAGAATGCTCTGAAGCTCACAGGAACTTCCATTTATTCTTTAAGTGAGGTGTGGGAACAACGTGCAGAGTGAAAAAACAAGGTGTATGCATGGTTTACACTGACTTATTAAAAGACACATTTTTAAAAGAGGATGTAATCATGACTCTCATATGGATAGAAAATGAATATATGCCAAAGATTTTATTTAATTCATTAATTAATGAGGAAATCAGTAGATGTTGCAATGAATCCAAAAACAAACTCATGGGGTCACATATTTTTAGTCAAACATGGAAAGCTGAAATGAATTTATAAAAAGATACAAAAGTGCTCACAATAATCAATTGCATCCCATTAGACTCAATTTGCATTTCTGTGGACAGGAATTATTTGCACTACTATCCATTTTCTACAACTTTATTTCTATCTGTACGGGGTTGTCAAATAGCCAAGTCAAAGACAAGGACAATCAGAGATAACCTAGGTGGGTGAGCTAATGATTAAATATTAAATGCTTTCCCAATTTTCCCTTACAGAGCCTTGACTGAAAGAATCCCAACTGCACTCCAAGTAGCTGCTGAAATTTGGGCTTCATTCCATACCGACTATACAAACCTTAGGTAAGCATTGGGAAAACCCTGGGCTGGGCTCAAATAAACCTACTCAGCTGCCTTGGATTGCCAACAAATGTACTATGTGGGATAACCTTGGCCAGACTTCTTCTTTTATCCAAGCCTCAGTTTCCCTCTCTGAAAAATGAGTGCATTAGACCAGTTGACTACTGGCCCATGTCAATGAAAGTGTATACTAAAAAGTGCTTTCTGGAGTTGAGACAGTTTTATCCCCCCAAGAGGGTGTATTACTTTTATCTGACCACTCTGAACAGAGAAATAACATCATGTGGTTCTCCAACTGCTTTACTCCTAAAATACACTTGTTTAAGAAGACAGACAAAATAAGAATTATCCAAGAAAGACAATGGAAAGAGTATTTATGCACACTATCTGTGCTGGTTAATTTTATGTCAACTTGGCAGGTGTTTTGGATGAGTTGAACATTTTATCAGTAAACTTTGAGAAAGCAGATTGCTCTCCATAAGGTGGGTGGGTCTCACCCAATCAGCTGAAGGTCTGTATAGCACAAAAATACCAGTCTCCTGGAACAAGAGGGAATTCTCTATCAAACTACCTTTAGAGTTCATCTCCACCATCATCTCTTCTGGGTCTTGAACCTGCTAGTCTGCACTATAGAATTTGGACTCAGCAGTCTCTATAACTCTGTGAGCCAATTCCTTATAATAAATCTATTTCATTCTCTCTATATGTATCCTCTTTTTGGTTTTGGGCTTTGAGGGGAGAATTCTGACTAACACACCACCCATTACCCAAATGGGAGTCTCCACAGAGGTAATGGGTCTTTTTGACTCCACTTATGGGCACTCCATAAAGCCCCAAGAAGGGACTTCCCAATGATAACCTGAGAATCCTGGTTTGTGGGGTGGAGTAAGGCCTGGTCAGTGGCCCCTATAGCCAGGGAGGGCATCCTGTCAACCTGGCATTCCCAATTCTCAAGGTCTCAGCTCTGGTTCAGAACTACCAGCCCCTCTCTGGGTCAACAGACATTCCTGGATTTCCTAACAAGTGAGTTAAGAGAAAGTTTTGGAGAATCTGAGAACTGGAGGGCAAGGATAGAAAGAGTTATACCCACATCAGAAAGCTCCTGGGAGAAGAAACAGACTCCTAAGAAAAGTCTTGTGCCCACCTTTGTTGAGACTCCAAATGAAGACACAGTAGCACTACTGTGTTATCATTTATTGAGTCTGGCCACTATACCAGGCACTGTGGTAAGTGCACTTTATATAAATTATACATGATCATATCAACAGTGCTGAATATAAAGGTATTATCCCCATTCAACAGATGAGTTTGTTGAGGGTAAGTAATTCACCCTAAGTCACCCAACCCCTGGGAAAGTGTAAGATGGTTCCCTAAGGAAAGAGTATGACCCACAACCAAGGACCAGTGAGGGAGACACTAAAGACAGCCAGGGAGTACCTGCCACAGGAGTTCAGGAGAAAAGAGAGGACATCAAGAGATTTGGGAAGGGGATTGGGCAGGCAGGCAGCTGCTTGAGAATGGCTTGGATGGGGGCCAGAATCTCCAACTGTCCTTCCCAAAGCTACTGCTCATTTATTTATACATCTGGTTGTCAATCAGGGGTCACCACCAACATGTCACCTCTCCCCAATTAAGCCTTATTGGAGTCAGCCAAGGAAGGAGTTATGGTTGGCAGGATACAGCTCACCCAGCTCCAACACCACCCATGAGGCCATTTATAGGTAATCGATGAGTTTCATTTGCTAAGAATTACACTCCATTTCAGGGAGTCTGGGGAGTAGCTGATGCAAGCTCACATTTCCACATCCCTAGATTTCCTGAGTGAGCTCCTTAGAGATGCTAAGCGAGGCATTTGATAGGGAATGGATTACAGGAAAAGGAGGTACCTCCATGCTGTCTATCTTGAAGAGCAGTGCAGGTGTAGGTGTGGTCAGGACAGTGGGTTGGACACGACCAGCTCGGCCACCTTGAAGGTATGCAGGCTTGGGTGCATGTCTTCCTTTTCTGAGCTTCTGAAAATGGAGATGTTACTAGTAGGCCTAATATGGGAACCAAATGAACATGCAAATTGAAAGGTTTTTTACACTTTAAAGCAAGTGTCAGCAACCTTTTTCTATAAAGGGACAGATAGTAAATAATTCAGTCTCTTGCAGTCACTCAAGCCCAATGTTGTACTGTGAAGTCAATTGTAGACAATACATTAAAAAAAAAATGGGTACAGCTGTGTTCTGATAAAACTTTGTTTATAGATGCTGAAATTTAAACATTATATAATTTTCATGTGTCGTGAAATAATATTCTTCTTTTGATTTTTTTCAACAATTAAAAAAAATGTCTTAGCTCTAGGCCAGACAGAAAGAGAAAGCAGGTCAGATTTGGTCACGGGGCCATTGATTGCAACCTCTGCCCTCAAGTGCAGCATAAATGGAGAAAGCACAGCAGGGGAAAGATGGTTGCAAAAAGATAAGGAAGATTGCATTTTTTTTCTATATTAATGTGAGGCTTTTAAAAAGCGATAGCTTTCTAGGTTTTGTGGTGCTACCATGAAGCAACTCGTAATCTAGAAGAAGAGACTGGAGTAGGCTGGGGCACCCGACAGAGGGATTCATGGAAGGTGGGCATTAGGTTTGAGCTTGGAGGAGGAGGAGGAGGACTGCAATAGGTGGGGCTAAGGCAAGAGAGCAGGTATTTAAGGAGGAGAGGAAGAGTAAGGGCCAAAGGACACAGAAGGACAATTGAAAGACAGCTAGAGAGAGGAATGTGGTATAATTGGCCATGTCAAGACTCCAGTGTAATGCTTCCAGCTCTTTCTGTATTCTGGATGCCTTGTAAATTGTGTGGATAAATAGAAAATCCAGATATGTCCAGCTCTAGGAGAACATAGCAAGACATTTCAGAGGAAGTTATTAAAAATAACTCAGCAATTGACATGACAGAAACAACAATGAAATAGTAATATCCCTTAACTGAGCACACGCTCAACTGAACATTTAGTATTCTGCAAACACTATCTCATTGGGAATTCATAATAATGCTTTGGAGGTCTCGTTATCCCCATTTTAAAATGAGGAGGCTGTGAAAAGGCTACCAGCATGTTCCACTGGGCTCAGTGATCATCCTTAAAACAACAAAGATCTGTGTATTGTTTTCCAAAGACTCTTGGCAGGAATTGAGGAAAACGTGGTGAGGAATAAATAACCTAACGGCTGGGGTCAGTGCCATGAAGGCGGACAGAAGCATGTCACAGGTGAGGCAGCCAGGGCTTCAGGTGAGACGCACATAAGCAGTGCTGTAGATGAGTCAGTATCAGCCTGATTGGAGTGGGGGCAGATTTCTTAAATCCAATTGGAAGCCTGGAGGGGTTCACAAGGATGTTAAAGATGCCTTGCTGGGGAAGGCATGCTCTGGAAGGAGTTGTACTAGCAGCAGCATGGGGGTTGGAATAATTCAGTAACATTTTAAGATCTCCCAAGAGCCTTTAGACAAAAACAAAGAAGCAGGTGAGAAGAGGAAGTTGAGAGTTATTTGTGATTTTTTAATGGGCCTTTAATCAACAGACCCCCACCCACCACCAGCAGCATCCGGTCCCTGCAATCTGGGGAGACTGTGTACTCACAAAGCGCCCATTCAAATGCCGTGAAAGCTAGCACAATGCAGCAATCAGACAAGCCCTAGCTTCTCCATGACGCTACACCTGCACCTGTTTTCACAGCAGGAACTCCTTAATCAGCCTTAGAAACTTACAAAATGGAAGAGGTTGTCTATAATCACTTCTCTTCCATCCAGCCTTTGGGTGTAGAGATATATAAGCCAATATCAAAGGCTAATAGCCCTCTTTCCCTGGAGAACCAGTGAGCCCATGTGGGTCTGGGCTGCTATAGGTCCACCATGAGATGTTGACATGACTGAGCCCTTTGGACTGCGAACCAACTCCAGCTGCGAGGGTGGGTGTAGGAGTGGTACTGATGACTATAGCTGGAACCAGGGGGATGGAAGCTGCATTAACATCCTCCCCACCACTCTTGGGGAGAATGCATGAGCTGGCTTGTCAGGTGCGGAAGGAGGATGAATGCTTTTTTGATTGCTATAATTGCGGTAAATTGGACGCTTGAGAGCGCCTCTTTAACGAGAAGAATCTCATGGATGAGACTTAGGGAAGAGGCCCCTCTTTGGATCCCTCTCCTTTGTCCCATGTGTATGAGATAATTCCCCAGCCATTACGGATTATGAATGGGCTGCTAATTTTAGTTGTGCAAGCCAAACAAAGACCCTGGTTGGTAGATCCGGAAGGTGATTCATCTGATATGATGTTTGTATGGTGAAAACTAAAGGTCTTGATAGGCACCCCTGCTTATTTCAAACTTTCCATCCAAATAGCTAGAGAAATTTTTAAGTGACCATCTCATCTCAGCACTGGCAACCAAACACAAACTCCAGTACATTCTTTTCTACTCAAGGTCTTTCCATCTTGGTGGTGCTGGGTACTTTGAGTGTGTCTTTTCATAATTCTTACTTGGGAAGAATCACCAAGGCAACAGTGAAACCAAAGTCAGTGAAAGACCCACAGTAAAAGCCACAGAGACCCAACAAAGTCCAACAGTCTTTGATACCTCTGGGGAGAACAAACAAGAGGTGAGAGAATTTGGGAATCCAAGCGGAAGAGAAGTTCAGGAACTTGTGAGGAAGGTTGAAGGTGACTGGAGAGTCCTCATGCCTTCTTTACTTGACTTGTTTATTGCTTGTGAGTGGTTCTTGGATGTGTTGGGCTGAGAGACGAAGTGTCGTGACTTTTTTTTTTTAATGTCCACCATAATAGGCAAGAGCATATTATACTGTATTTAGCTGGTTCTGCTTACTGACTTGCTGTTTCTCTTTAGTAAGTTCCTCTATTTTGTTGGTCCTTGAGGTGACAAACTTATCCCAGTTGGCCAGGCACTTAATAGTTTCAGCTCTGGAAGTCCTGCATCCTGGGATACCCCTCAGTTCCAGAAACCATATATCCTGCTTCACCAGGGCAGAGTACCAAGGGATAAAAGTGGAGAGGTAAGAGTTAGATGTGATGAATTTTGAGTCTTAGGCCAAAGGCCCCAACGTTATTTTGATAATCCATTTTTCATCAAGCTCTATCCAAACATTGCCATTGTCTCTCTCTGGAAGCCTGTGTCTCTCTAGCTTTTATTATACTAACTGATGCACTTGTCTTCTCTGTGAGCCATTTGAAGGTAAGGACCCCTCACCAAGGGGCTGCATACCTGACACCTAGCAGGCTTGCTGTTAATGTATTATTGAAATAGATCCATCAGCCCTCGGGTCTACTATCTGTAGGTCCAGAGGTCATTCAAATGGACAGCTTCTTAAGATCATTGTGATAACCAAAAGGCTTGAATAGCATAAATAGAAAAGAATATGTCCAGGCCCTTAGAAATCTCCTACGGGGTGCCTGGGTGGCTCAGCGAGTTAAGCCTCTGCCTTCGGCTCAGGTCATGATCTCAGGGTCCTGGGATCGAGCCCCACATCAGGCTCTCTGCTCAACAGGGAGCCTTCTTCCCCCCTCCCTCTGCCTGCCTCTCTGCCTACTTGTGATCTCTGTCAAAGAAATAAATAAAATTCTTTAAAAAAAAAAAAGTTTAAAAAAAGATTTTAAAAAAATCTTCTTCTACAAATTTGCTGTGTGACTTTGGGTAAATTACTTTCCACCTCTGCAGCAGTTTTCTGATGAGTAGTAAGAGATACTGATAATGTGGTGGTCTTATACTATATCAGCTCAGCAAACTGGAACTACAAATCCTAGAATTCTCTTCTCTATATGGTTTCAAGTTAGAGTTGGCCATAATACAGTGTTGCAAATTAGGGCCAAGTGAACTTTAGAAGAGGGACACAAGGAGAGTCATTTTATGCTTTTGCACTCTGAAAGTCGGTGAGGGCAGTCACTGTTATCATCAATCTAAAAGCTTACTTGACTGCTATGGAGTACTGTTGGTCCTTCATCTCCTCCAGCTTCTCCAAGATCCTCTCCTTCAACTTCTCTAAGTCTTAGGCCAAGTGGGCCAACGGCACTCTGTGGTGTGGGGAGCCAGCTCTTCGTGTAGGTGAGCAGAGTCATTGAGATTGAAAGAACCAAGAAACAGAGACTATTCCAGATTATTATTGCAGGTTCTAGCCTATTCTTGGTATCTCTACTTTATGTCTGTTCCCTTCTCTATTTCTAGGTCTGCTGACTTCAGGGCCAACACCGAATGTACTTTACTAGCCAACATTATCAGCTCCCACAAATGTGTATGGTCCGATCCTTGTAACATATTTCTTATTCTATACCACATGAAGCAGTTCTGCTTTTTAGAATCCTGTGCTAGGCACTTTCTCAATGGTTTCCCTGTTAATTTATTTAAGCCTTGCAAAACTTCTTGTGATGTGGATGTCATCATATTTTATGTTATCTCCATTTTGTAGATGGAAAAACTAAAGCATAGAGAATTTAAGTAACTTGCTCAAAATTAGATAGCTTGTAAGAGGCCAAGCCAGGAACTGAACTCGGACACTTTGCTAGAGTCTTTCTATGCCTTTACCCACCATATGATACTGTTCCATTCGTAGAATGAAACGCTCTTCTAGATATCCTTGAAGTCTCTTTCAGTCTTCATACTCTATGAAATGGTTTCAGAATTGAACTTTTAACCCCCAGAATAGGGTATCTCAAAGTGTGTTGCAAGAATCATTGACACAGGAATCACCTGAGAACCTGGTTAAAACACAGATCCCCTGATCCTGTCGGATCTATGAGGTGTGATTGTGGTGATGGTGGAAGGAGCGGTTCCCTAGCATTTATAGGTTTTTCAGGTGATTTTGATGTATGTTGAAGTTTGAGAATTACTTAGTGCCCTGGAAGTGTAATAGTTAGAAAAAATATACATATGTGGGGTTTTTGGTCTTTGTTTATTTTCTTAAATATTTGTTTGTTTGTTTGTTTATTTTGAGAAAGGAAAAGCTGAAATGAGTCCATTTAGAAGCTGTTTCTCCTGCAGGTTTACATTTAAGTGGAGGCTGAGCTGCAAGCTAAGTCAAGAAGGCACAGTTGAGGGGAGCCTGGGTGGCTCAGTGGGTTAAAGCCTCTGCCTTCAGCTCGGGTCATGATCTTAGGGTCCTGGGATCGAGCCCCGCATCGGGCTCTCTGCTCAGTGGTGAGCCTGCTTCCTCCTCTCTCCCTCTCTGCCTGCCTCTCTGCCTACTTGTGATCTCTGTCAAATACATAAATAAAATCTTAAAAAAAAAAAAAAAAAAGAAGGCACAGTTGATGGTTATCAGAATGTTCTCGCAGGATTTGCCTCTGCTCCTCCCAGAAGCACCCCTAAAAATAGTTTCAGAACTGTCTTTGCTGAGCTAAATCATCATCACCCTGCCCCATAACAGTCCCAGGAAGCAATTAGAGTGACAGCAGCTGAAAGGAAACAATGTCACTTACATCCTGCGTTTCTGACCAATGCTCTGTTATCAGCCCCATATTGTTAATGAGAAGTGTCTCCCTCCCCTCTCTGTGGGCTTATCAGCCATTTATCTTCTCTTGGGAAGTCAGAGTCATCCTGGCTGGAGATAAGCAGAGGTTCACTGGAGGGACCTTGCCTCTTACCAGCCGTTGGGACCAGGCTCCCAGAAGCAGAGTAGCCATAGGTTTCACAAATTAGTGTTAGAAAAAGGTACCACGACCACTTCACTCATGGTCATCATGAGCAGGCCCCCTCAGGCCTAAGATGGTTCTTCATACATGGGGGACTTCAGAGTCTGCAAAGGCTTTCCTATGTGCTACCTCCTTTTTTTTTTTTTTTTCTAATTTATTTTCAGTGTAACAGAGTTCATTGTTTTTGCACCACACCCAGTGCTCCATGCAATAGGTGCCCTCCTTAATACCCACCACCTGGCTCCCCCAACCTCCCACCCCCTGCCCCTTCAAAACCCTCAGATTGTTTTTCAGAGTCCATAGTCTCTCATGGTTCACCTCCCCTTCCAATTTCCCTCAACTCCCTTCTCCTCTCCATCTCCCTATGTCCTCCATGTTATTTGTTATGCTCCACAAATAAGTGAAACCATATGATAATTGACTCTCTCTGCTTGACTTATTTCACTCAGCATAATCTCTTCCAGTCCCGTCCATGTTGCTACAAAAGTTGGGTATTCATCCTTTCTGATGGAGGCATAATACTCCATAGTGTATATGGACCACATCTTCCTTATCCATCCGTCCATTGAAGGGCATCTTGGTTCTTTCCATAGTTTGGCGACCATGGCCATTGCTGCTATAAACCTTGGGGTACAGATGGCCCTTCTTTTCACACCATCTGTATCTTTGGGGTAAATACCCAGTAGTGCAATTGCAGGGTCATAGGGAAGCTCTATTTTTAATTTCTTGAGGAATCTCCACACTGTTCTCCAAAGTGGCTGCACCAACTTGCATTCCTACACACAGTGTAAGAGGGTTCCCCTTTCTCCACATCCTCTCCAACATATGTTGTTTCCTGTCTTGCTAATTTGGGCTATTCTAACTGGTATAAGGTGGTATCTCAATGTGGTTTTAATTTGAATCTCCCTGATGGCTAGTGATGATGAAGATTTTTTCATGTGTCTGATAGCCATTTGTATGTCTTCATTGGAGAAGTGTCTGTTCATATCTTCTGCCCATTTTTTGATATGATTATCTGTTTTGTGTGTGTTGAGTTTGAGAAGTTCTTTATAGATCCTGGATATCAACCTTTTGTCTGTACTGTCATTTTCAAATATCTTCTCCCATTCCGTGGATTGCCTCTTTGTTTTGTTGACTGTTTCTGTTGCTGTGCAGAAGCTTTTGATCTTGATGAAGTCCCAAAAGTTCATTTTCGCTTTTGTTTCCTTTGCCTTTGGAGACATATCTTGAAAGAAGTTGCTGTGGCTGATATCAAAGAATGAAACTCGACCATTCTTTTACACCATACACAAAGATAAACTCGAAATGGATAAAAGACGTCAACGTGAGACAGGAATCCATCAGAATCCTAGAGGAGAACATAGGCAGTAACTGTGCTACCTCCTTTGAGCTTCTTCCCACCAATTCTGGAATGAATATCTTCAGGTACTTAGAACCTGATCAGAGAAAATGTTGATAATAATATCCTATCTTTCTTGACAAACTTCTCTGACAAAATGTGTGATTTTTTAAAAAGTATTTCAGGGGCACCTGGGTGGCTCAGGTTAAGTGTCTGCCTTTGGCTCAGGTCATGGTCCTGGAGTCTTGGGATCAAGCCCCGCATCAGGCTCCCTGCTCAGTGAAGAGCCTGCTTCTCTCCCTGCCCCTAATCCCACTTGTGTTCTCTGTCCTCTTGCTCTCTCACTCAAATAAATAAGTAAAATCTTTAAAAAAAAAAGTAAAAATAATAAAAAGTATTTCAGTTTTCCTCAATGTGATGGTATAAGGAAAGTATTGGGTTCTAGCCAGGTGACAGGCACTGTTTGGCAAATTGTTTAAGTGATATCATTTAGTCCTTATGGTGCCACCCAAACCATATCATCAACATCATGAAACAGATGAGGAAACTGAAGCTCAGAGAATTTACATAAATAATCTCATGAGATTTTGAGGAGGGATTGGTGCATCTACATGCTGCCAATACAAACATAAGCCAAGAAATTAGCTGATTACCTCAAATGCATCTTTGTATCAACCAGCTGATGGCAAACTTTTTACCACTAAGAACTGACTTAAATTTTCTCCTTTCCTGAGTCAGTTTAAGTGCCAAGCCTGGGGCGAAAGGAAACCAGTCTCATGCTTTCTTGACTTTGGAATTGGGTTAAACCTGGAGGGTGATTCTCCCTTTTTTTGTGGACGAACTCTGATAATTCTTTGAATTCCTCAGCTCTCCCAAGAGGACTTGGCCTATGGCTGCTCCACCACACATTGGTTTTCCTCCAGAGGAAGGAAGAAAAATATCTCCCTGCTTCCATTTTTTACTCCTTTTGAGTCTAATCCTAGTAAAAGGCCCCATCCCAGACTCAGATGCCCATACTTATAAACAAGTTTTTATATTTCCATGTTGAGAAGGTATTTTAGAAATTTAAGTCTAGTTCCTACCCAGTGCCAGAATCACCTCCAGAGTCAGGAAGATCACTACATAGTCAAGTATTCCTTTCCCTTTGCTGGACATCTTGAATTCAGCAATATCACTTCACTCTCAAACACTGTAATACTGCATGCATAACATTATAGGATGATTAGTTCAGAACAGAGACTGTAAATTATTTGTAGACAGGAATTATGTCTGGTTTATTCACCCCTGATTTTTTGAGCTTTGACACACCACCTAGCACATGTACTTCTTTTTACAAATTTGTTGTATATAAATTCAATTTGTTGAATAAATTCATTGGCTTCCTCTTGTTGGACTTGGAATGAAGGAAAGATTAAGAATTAAATGTCTGGGCTATAGGATCCTGAATCTTTGAATTCTATTGTTAAACATTTCTAAGGACTTCCAAGTTAAATACATGCCAGGTATTATGTGAAAAACTCTTATTTTTTCCACCAATTCTAGTGACTAATAAGCAGATCAAAGGAGTTACCCTGTTTCTTATTTTCAAACCTGAATCTGAATTATACAGCTCATCATTCCAATGGAGAGGAAGGGTGAGCCCAACATCATGGAGATGGAATTTTCCCTGAGCAGTATATCTCTGGAAACAGGATCAATCAGTGCTGGTGGCCTTGACCAATCCATAGTAACAAGCCTTCCTAATTTGTTATTCAAAACTCTCCACAGTCAAACTATTTCAAAGACTATAATCAAACTAACTCAGAATTCCAAACCAACTTCCAGCACTACCAAAATGAATCCTCCTGTCTCTAACTGGTCTGGTCTACTCAGTAGAGACCATGTCCCCCAGAACATTCTTCTCTCCTTATCGTGATTGTTAAGTCCCTCCCTGTCATTGTCTCCTCCTATGCCTACTCTGCCCACTGTTTATCCAGGACCAGCCCAGTGTTCCTCCCCTTCCTGAATTGAGCCTGGACCTTTCTTCCTCAGATGCAGAGAGTAAGACACCAAGGAAAAACCTCTTATACAGTCTCTAACCCACACCTTCCCTACAACCCCTGCCCAGGATAGGGATGTATTGAATTCAGCAAGAAGGAAGGACCCAGATTCTGCACTTTCTAATTGTAAGATTTGGCCCATTCACTTCACCTTCCCAAATTCTAATGTCCTCATGTAGAAAATGGGGATAATTTCTACTTTACAAAGTTGTAAGAATTAAATAATACCTAGTACTCATGCAATAAGCTTTTACTAAGGGTTTTCTAGATGTCTGATAAATGGTGACTGACATATAGTATGTTATTACTAAATATTACTGGGTATTAATAAACATTCATTAAGTGGTTTTGTAGGACTTGTCTAGTTAGGAAAATAATTGTTAAATTAAACATGGGACCTGTTTCCACAGTCTTCTTTATGCCTTATCTTTTTTGACTATGTACTAGACACAAAAGAAAAGAAATAGAAGCAGCTTAATGACTTTACACTTTATGTTCAATATCCCATATGTTATCCATATTCTATGTCCAAACGTTTGGATTTCTGTTGGGGGCACAACTGCAATATCTAGAGTAAAAATAATAGGTGTGACTATGAATATTATTCCTATATCTTTTGCATTGGTCAGTGACATTTGTCAGGTAATATTTGATCTTCTTTTTAAAGATTTATTTATTTATTTCAGAGAGAGAGAGAGAGAGAGAGATCGTGCACGAGCAGGAAGGGCAAAGTGAGAGGGTGAGAGAATCTCAAGCAGACTCTGGGCTGAGCCCAGAGCCCAACTCAGGGCTCAATCTCACAACCCTGAGATCACAACCTGAGGAGAAACCAAGAGTCAGATGCTTAACTGACTCACCCACCCAGGAACCACAGGTAACATTTATTAAGCCAGCTTGAATGTTTTCTAAGAGAATAGGTTTGTGAAAGACATAGTAATTATCTTGAAATACATGAAAGCCTTCATAAAAGATTAATTAGACCTTGTCTATCTGTCCTCAGGGGAGAATCACCATTGACGAGTGGATATCCTTTCAGAGTAATGTGTGTGTTCATTTGGTTGGGGGTGGGAGTGGAAACCACTGAAATGACAGTCTGAGCCACAAGACTGACATGATTCTGGAAGGGATCAAGACTGAGCAGAAGAGAAACAAAATGCTTCTCATTTAATAATGGGGTTCCATTGGCTTCATTTTTAAATGAGTAATTGATTCTATTTTTAATTGGCTAAAACCCATTTTACCTGACATCCCCCAGACCCTCACAAACACACTCACACATGCTTGCACAGGCAAATACATGCACACTCACACACACAATTGATGTTTGTCCTTGGGAGTTTGTCTTAATAGGCACCTGTTAAAAGGAACTTTTAGCCTCAGTATTCACAAGGGAATAAGAACGGGAACCCTCAAAAAACAACTCCACGTTCAGCTTCCCCTGGGGATCCAGCACCCATCATGTGTCCACCTGTCTATGAAATTTGATTGATGACCAACATTATAAGGGCTTGGAATGTTAGGACCACATAATTAAAACTCAAGTCAAATTATATCAGAAAAGGGCAAAGGCTCTATGGGGAGAAAAGTCTTCCTTCATGAAGAGGTAACTTTTCCTAGAAGGAAGTGGGGTTGAGGTGGAAATTTCAATGGAGACCTTTGAACAATGAGACAACTAATATGAGAGAGGAGGAAATGGTCAAATCTGAAGATAGAGGTTCTAGGCTGAAAGCTCAAGAGTGGCCACAGAAGATCTTCACATCTTTAAGCCTCTTTATTTTTTTTTTTTTTTTAGATTTAAGGCAATATTTACATTTGCTACAATTATACTTTCTTCCTCTCTATGTATAATCCTCTATGAAAATCATCAAAAGTCTTTAGAAAAAGAAGGTTATATGTAACCATACACCCAGAAATACTGGTCTTGAGAAAATGCAGGCACAGTGGCAAGAGAGGAGGGGATGACCTCACACCCATCTGTACCTTCTACTGTCTCTATGTACCTCCTCTACAATCAAGCAGACAGGGTGTTGCTAGACAGAAGAACCAGATACACCCCATCAAGAGATGGAGCCCATTTGTCCAACCTGAATCTGGTTGGCTTTATGATTTGCTGTGGCCAATAGAAATGTGGCAGAAACAATGAGCTATTTTCAAAGTTAGGCCTTAAGAGACCCTGGAAGCTCCCTTTTCACCCCCTTGGAAAACTGCCTGGAGGTCACCATGGAAGAATGCCAGTTTAGCCCAGTGAAGAAAGGATGGGCATGTGAAGGAAGGTCAAGGAATCCCCAGCAACTGTCAGCACTCACTGCTGGACATGAGAGTGAGGTCATCTTATCCCCTTCCACCCAGCCCAACTTTCCAGCTAAATGCACATTGAGGCCCAGGAGAAACCAGCAGAGCAACTTCCCAACCAATGCTCAGAACTTAATAAATAATGGTTTGTGTTTGTTTTAAGCCACTATGTTTTGGGGACACATATTAAGCATCAACTCATTTACTGGAGCAAGAGCCCCAGATGATGCCCAGGGACATGAAGGCCAGCCATAGAAAAGCCAGAGTCAATAAGAGAGTCCCCCAGGGCTAGGGAGCACTCCAGAGAGGGCAGAGCCATAAGCAAAGAGAGGAAGACATCTGCGTGGATTAGAGACTACTGCTGTCTGGAAAGGCAAAGAGAGCAACTGAGCAGACACCTAAGACACTAATGAAAGAAGGAACTTTCTGGCAGTACTGCTTAAGAATGGAATGGACCGCTTTATTAGGTGTTGAATTCTCTAAATCGGGAGTATTCAAGAACAGGCAAGAGGGGTGATTGAAAGGGAGATTGGAGGACTTTGTCGTTGGCTCTCTGAGTTTACTTCCAGTACCAGGCATCTGTTAAGTTCTCTAAATCCTGTTTGAGAATATGGCAGTATTCACAGTTACGTCAATAAATCTGTCATGTTATCTTGAAAAGAGGCTCTGGTTTATCAAGAGTGGCTGTGAAGTGTATGTGAGTGAGACAATTCCTCTGTGTGTGAAGCTTATGGACATGGGTGTGGCCAGGCTGGTCAGAGCACGCAGATGCATACCCACAACGGGCACCAGAAGACCTTGAGAATGGGTTACTGGATAAACATTTGGCTCCAAAATAAGGCCTCTAGGCAGAGATTACATCTTTTTTGAGTCTCTTTTTGGGGCCTGGCCCTGTTGCTACCCATTGAGTGAACCCGAAACATGATCATAATAATGACGTCAGTAATAATAATGACTGTAAAGGGCAACACTCAAGTCCCCAGCAACAGATCTGCCAGCAACTCTTACTGCCAGCAACAGATCTGCCGCCAGGAGGAGCCATCTCTCTCTCTCCTCTTCAGAAAAGGTTCATGAAATGCCAAGAGGTGTGTTTGGCCTCACAGCAAATTGTCACTTCCTTCCAGAAGCTGGTGGACCCCCTTGAAATTTCCTCATAAGAAAGGCTGCAGGCTTGATGCGTACTCATTACAGTGCCTTTCACTGACATTCTAAGGGGGAAATTAAACCTTGCAACATGCTCATCAAAGGTTGTGCTGATTTTCTCTTCTAAAGAAATCCAAAAAGGCTCCCAAGACTGAGTTTTTTCATTTTGAACTCCACATCCCCACCCTCACTGGATGAGAGAGCTCAAAAATAGAAAACACTTGGAAAACAACATTTAGAAATTACATCAACAAACTCTTTGGGGTTTAACTGCGTACAGGAGAACCATATTTCAAAGCAAAAAAAAAAAAAAAAAAAAGAACCCAGCAAAAATATTTCCACAGGAAAACAAAGGGTGGTTGGTGGGCAACATGTCCTTAAGCATCCTCAAAAGAATGAAACTTCAAATATATACATGTAGGGTCTTTCCTTGAGAAATAGAGTCTGTTCAACCAGAGGGCACATCATTCTCTCCTTTTTCAATTTGAACCTTAACTGAGAGACAATCTCCCAACAGAATCATTGCTTCTTGACTCTGGAACCTAATGGGGAAAGAAGAGACGTTATGGGAGCAATGGAAAGAATCTTTGACCTAATCCTGCCACTAGCTTGCGGGGTGATCTTCAGGAAGCCATTTGCCTTCCCAGACCCTGGGATCATTTTGTATCTTTCCAGATTTATGAACTGGAGAAATCTTGGCATCAGAGACTCTCAATTTCACTGTGTTTTGCAAAGCATTCAAAGGAACATATCCTGAGTGAATCCCATTTTGATATTAGAGATGGGCCCTTTAGAGGATGGGGCAGACAAGGGAGGCTGCTCCTTTCCCACAGAAAACACATGTGAAATTGAACTGTGATCTGCTCTTTGTACCTTGACTGTCACTCTTAAAGGAACTTTCCTATTCTGTGCTATTCAGAGACATGGAGAAGCCAATGAGAGGATGGTCAAGATTTAGGGTCTGGAGAGGAGGGTTGTATTATGATGGCCCAGTGAGAAGGCACCAAATTTAGGTGCAACATATAATTTAGGGTGGCCCAGAATCAGAAGAAACACCCAAGAAGGCAGCTGAGCTATGATTAAGAAATGATGATTTCAACTGTACACCTCACACTAATATAACACTATATGTTAATTATACTGAAATTAAAAAATCAAGAAATAAAAATTTAAAAAAAAAGGAATTGTGATTTCACATTTGTGTTCCTTACCTGGGAAAAGCTATATGCGACCGTTAGTCTACTCCAGAGTCCAGCACTGTGACCTAGAATTGGAAGCTCAAGAAGTTGGCAGTTGGGGCTTGGCAAGGAAAGGGGGTTAGTATTGTGCTAGGGCTGTTCCAGTCAGGAGGCAAGCCCAGGGTGTCAGCTCACAGGGACAGGCAGGCCAGAGATCAACCCAAGCGATGCGTGCCAACCAGTGTCATGGCAACGATAGTGAACTGGGTGCCTCAAAGACCCAGGATTCAGTTCTAGCTCTGTTGGGCAAACCTCTGAGCTTAGTTTCTACATCCAAAAAATGAAAAAAATAATCCTAATTTTGTTTTTCTCTTGGAGTAATGTTGTAAAGCTTGCATTTAAACATAAGTGGGAAAGTTCCTTGTCCACTAAAAAGCATGAATTAATATTTCTGAGAAGACTGTAAAGACTTGTGAAGAAAAGGGAAGGTGAATTCCTTCCTAGGTTCACTTCTCTAATGACATTTCAGACATCAATAACACCATTTGCAAAAGAAATCTCAAACATTCTGAGCGCCTCCCTCTTTAATCCACACACACCAAACAGAGTGACCACCGTTCTACAAAAGTAGAATCTTCAGTGTAAAGATAAAAGACTTTTGATGGAATTACTTTATCAACAATAATTTTTTTTAAAGATTTTATTTATTTATTTGACAGACAGAGATCACAAGTAGGCAGAGAGTCAGGCAGAGAGAGAGAGAGGAGGAAGCAGGCTCCCTGCAGAGCAGAGAGCCTGATGTGGGGCTCGATCCCCGGACCCTGGGATCATGACCTGAGCCGAAGGCAGAGGCTTTAACCCACTGAGCCACCCAGGCACCCTTCAACAATAATTTTTTTAAAGATTTTATTTACTTATTTAAGAGAGAAGGAGAGCATAGAGTGAGAGGGGAAACAGACTCCCTGCTGAGTAGAGAGCTTGCCGCAGGGCTTGATCCCAGGACCCAGAAACCATTATTTGAGCCAAGGGCAGACATTTCACTGACTAGCCACCCAGGATCCCCTTATCAACAATAATTTAAAACCCTGGACCCTTCATGGTGTGTTTAGGCTGGTGGGGTAGAAGGTGCAGGCAATGGTGTACTGCCCTCGGCAAGTCACAGGCTAGGTGAAGCCCTGAAGAGTTTCGCAGAGACACATTTGCTCTGGTTTTCAAACCTCTAATCTTTCATGAGGAGGGCAGGAAATTCCCAGCTAAAGGGCAGATTTGGGCCATAGCTTTCTAGATCTTTAGCAGACCCAATCCTGAGTCCCAAAAGAAAAAATCTTTTTTTTTTTTAATAAAGATTTTGTTTATTTATTTGGCAGAGAGAAACACAGAGACAGAACAAGCAGGGGGAGCAGCAGGGAGAGAGAGGAAGAAGCAGGCTTCTGGCTGAACAGGGAGCCCGATTGTGAGGCTCGATCCCAGGACCCCAGGACCACGACCTAAGCCGAAGGCAGATGCTTAACCAACTGAGCCACCCCAGCACACCAAAAACTCTTTTTTTTTTTTTTAAATAAAAATTCATCGAACTGCTGAATTCACCACCAGCCTTTGAGTGTGTACCCTGTTAATTTTCCTGTGGTTAGAGACTTTCATATGGAGAAAGGAATAAAATTTATTTCAGCTTATTGAAGTATAATTGATAAACACAATTGTAAGATATTTAAAGTATACAATGTCATGATTTAATATACATATACACTAGGTACGTTCCCCTATTATTGAGTTAATTATTTCTGTCTGGCTTATTTCACTGAGGATAATGCCCTTTGCTTTCATCCATGTTATCCCAAATGGCAGGATTTCCTCCTTTTTAAAGGCTGAATAACATTCCATTGTGTGGATGTCACATTTTCTTCACTCATTCATTTGTTGACAGACACTTAGATAGTTTCCATACCTTCACTATTACTGCAATGAACATGGGGTGCAGATATCTCTTCAAGAAAATTATTTTGCCTCTTTTGGAAATATACCCAGAAGTGGGATTTCTGGATCGTATGGTAGTTCTACTTTTAATTCCTTTAGGAAGTTCCATACTGTTTTTCATAGTTGCTGTATCAGTTTACATTCCCAGCAACAGTGCACAAGGGCTCCCTATTCTCCACATCTTGACCAGCATTTGTTATTGCCTTATATTTTTTAAAGGAATAGAGTTTGAAGAAGACCTGTAGAGAAGGCGAACAGAGTTAGGGTTAGGACTATGGGTTAAGACTAAGGAGTCTTGCTAGCCAGCTAAGAACCCACTTGAAAAATACAGTTCTCTTTAAGGAGGGTTGACTGTGTGTTGGAATCTGAAGGACAGCCTGAGAGGAAGACTTTTTTTATAATGAGGTATAATTTATATACACAACTAGTAGGTATATGGACACATTTTATCTAGTTTCGTTTCCAGTAACCTGGAGAGCGTTCCTTAACAGTTCTCCTAATGCAAGAGTGCTAGTGACAAATTCTCTCAGCTTTCATTGGTTTTATTTTGCATTCCTTTTTAAAATATTTTCTTTGGATATGGATTTCTGGGTTGATAGATTTTTTTCCTCAGTGCATTAAGGATGTCGTTCCAATATTCTCTGTT
Organism: Enhydra lutris kenyoni; assembly: GCF_002288905.1. NCBI lineage: Eukaryota > Metazoa > Chordata > Mammalia > Carnivora > Mustelidae > Enhydra > Enhydra lutris. The sequence goes on from NW_019154086.1 coordinate 4,720,963, forward strand.
TTGAATAGAGAAACCAGTGGTCATTTTTACAGTTATTCTTGTTTCTCTGTAATATGTCTTCCTCTCTTCACCCCTCCCCTATCTCAGCTTCTTTTAACATTCTTTTTAATCATTTATTTAACCCATCTTGGCCTACAATAATGTTATTAGAATACAGCGTGGGGTGGGGTGTTTGTGTATATGTTTATGGGGCTTGAAGTATACTGAGCTTCTCACATCTGTGAGCTTATCTTTTTCATGTCCTTAAATTTTTTCAATCATTATTTCTATAAATATTGTCTTGCTCTTGTCTCCTCCTGGTAATCAAGTTATACATACACTAGACTCCTTGATATTGTATCACAGGACAATTGTCTCTGAGAATCTATTCATTTTCTTCTAGCATTTCATCTCTCTCTGCTTCCATTTGCATAATCTCTGTTGTTCTGCCTTCAAGTTAATCAACCTTTCTTAAACACTATTTAATCTGATGTTAAATCCCATGATCTTTTCATTGCAAATATTGTATTTTTTAGTTCTAGAATTTTCATTTCTTTCTATGTTAAGTTTTTCTTTCCGTCTTAAGATCCCTACTCATTATGTAAATGTTTTCCTTTTTTTATTAGAATTACAATAGCTGACTTGAAGTTCTTGTTTGCAAATGTCATTGTCTTTCTCATTTTTGTTTCTCTGTTTCTGATTTTTTTCTTTTGATTATGGATCATGTCTTTATGCTCATTTAAATGTCTAGGAAATTTGAATGGTGCATTATGGGTTCTACATTTTCAAGGATTTTGTCTTCTTTCATGAGAGAGTTTAATGTTTTATTTTCAGCAGACATTTAAATTGCTCATGGATCAACATAGTTCTTTCAAGTTTTGTTTAGAAACTTTTCTTAAGCCAGTATAGAATGACTATTACCTTAAGATTAGACTAATTCTATTCCTAAGGTGCTACCTTTCTATGGGTTTTATTTAATTTCTGGAATGTTCATCCAAAGACTCTATTCTGCTGACTAAAATGCTGTCCCCCAGCCCTGTGCAAACTTTGGTATTTGTTTCGATCCTGGATCCCCATAGTTGTTTTCCTCTGGTTGATGTTTTCAGTCTAGCTTCATCCCATTTTTATCTACACATACACAGGTTAGTATTCAGCTAAAAGCTCAAGGCAGTCCCCAAGCAGATTTTTAAAGCTCTTTTTGTACCTAGGTCCCTTCTCTTCCTTATCCTGTCCCAGAAATTCTAGATGCCTTAGTGTCCTGAGTTCTGACCTCTGGCTTTTCAGCTCTGTGAGGCAGCTGTGGTCTGGGAGGGCTCCCCTTCTCTGCTCTACTGTCTGAAACATACCTCTAAAAGAGAGCAACACTAATAGTGGTGATGGCCTTGTTTGTTTCTCATCTCTCAGAGATCACAGTCCTGAATTGCTTTTAGTTCACATCAGGAAACAGTTATTTTATAGAATTTGTCCAGGTTTATAGTGATTTACTACAAAAGAGCTAGTGTGGTATCTATTAGTCCATCATGGCAGGAAACAGACATTCCACCAAACAGAATGTATAACTACTTAATAACAAGTACTGTGTTACTCTTTGAGGTTTTACAAATAAATAGCACATCTCTGGCCTCGTTATCTGGTAGAACAGACAGTTACACAAATAAGTTCAATGATGTCAGAGGAGCTTTCATAGAGAAATGTACTGAGTGTCAAAAAAATAAGAGGAGGGAATATTTAACTATCTGAGGAAGTCAGGAAAGATTTCCTAGAGGAGATGGCATTTAGGCAGGAAGTTTCTATTTTGCTAGTTGGAGAGAAGAAAGACACATTAAGCAAACAAAAAAGAATAAAGTGTGTGTGTATAGTAAGAAACTCTAGATAACTGTTATATAGGTTCTACAAGGGTGAAGGAAAATCGTTACGATGTGAAACTAGAAAAATAGGGTCTAGTTCATGAATGTCTCATTAAATAGATTGGTTTATCCTGTACTGGAACACATAGCATCATAATGATTAAAAAGCAAGGTCTCCGTGAGACCCTGTCTATAGTTTATTAGCTGAGATTTTGTATAAGTTTATTATAAGCCTTGAGGGGGTTTGTTCTTTTAGTTTTTAAAATAAGATAATGTCACAAAATGCCTTATTAGCCCAGTGATGGTTAATGTAACTAATGCCTGTGAAGCACTTGGCTCGGTGTTTGGCACTTACTGCTCAAACATGATAGCTGCTTGTGTTATTGTTATTTCTACAGGCATATGGGAGCTAGAGTTGGTTTGTGAGGTGGTGTGTTTTGTGAATAGGCATGTGTTTTTAGAAAAAAAAATGCTGTTGACTGAATGAGGGATAAACTGCATGTAGGAGAAGGATTGGAGAAGTCTAGAATATGGAATGGTCTAGAAGATATGCTCAATAGAAACCAAGAAGGTCCATCTTCTGGAGGCAGAATCATGGCATGGTCAGCACCTCAAACCATGAACAACTGCTTTGACCCCATTTAGGCGTGTTTTACCTGCATTTATTCAGTGCTAATTGACATTTACTAATCCCGAGACAAGGAGGTATCATTACCAGGGTGAAATGCTCATTCAGACATTCATTTAAAAGCATTACCTAATGTGAGCATGTTTGCTATTTGTGGAAGATCATATTTTTCAAAATGGTCACAACAATAACTCCAACCCCACATGTTCTTCTTGCTATGCAACATTGACATTTTACCCATTAATTCTGAGTGGGCTTGTCACTGGAGCAAAATGGAGCTATGTGACTTCTGAGCCACAGTCAAAAGGCAACACAAGTGATACCTGTTCCTCTTGGGACACTTTCTCTTTGAACTCAATTGCTATGCATGAGAAAACAAAGAGCTGACACAGAGAGGCCACATATAGGTTCTGTGGGTGACAGCCCCAGTTGAGGGCCAACAGTGGGTACCAACATCTAGACATGTGCATGCCTGAGGCCATTAACAATTCTGGCCCCCCTCTGCTCCACTCTGTGGAGCAGGGATGAGCTGTCCTTGCCAATCCCTGCCCCAATGCTGATTTATGAGCTGAAAACAAGGGCGTTGTTTTAAACCACCAAATTTGAAGATTTAAACCACCAGATTGCTTGGTAAGCAGCAATAGATAACTGGAATACTATTTTATATTTTCTCCCTTTCATGGTTACTAAACATACAACTGCTAGCATTTTAGGGTCTCAATTTTTAAAAGATACTAAAAGGAGTCCCATATTAACAATAAAATATGAAGACCTACTGAGCTAGGAATTTTAACTGGTAAAGTATAGCAGAGGCATTGTAGCAATGATATTGGTTAGTTTTTTCTGATAAAAGACTATTCTCCACCTGTAAGAAATGCAAAAAAGTTTCCTGAAACTGGATTCTATCTCCTATAGCAATTATCTTGACAATATATTTTCCTTTTACTCATGGTAATGCACTTATTTCCTAACAGGCATAATTTGTTTTTTAAAAACAAGAAAATTATGCCTCTCTTGATGTTGACAAAACCAGGTGAGCTTAAGTAATTGGGAAAACAGGCATCTTTTGAAATCATTTCTGACATTAGGAGAAGGAAGGGAAAAATGAAGGAGGGGCAGGAATCCGAGGGGGAGACAAACCATGAGAGACTATGGATTCCCAGAAACAAACTGAGGGTTTTAGAGGGGAGGATGTGGGGGGATGGGTTAGCCCAGTGATGGGTACTAAGGTGGGCATGTATTGAATGGAGCACTGGGTGTTATATGCAAACAATGAATCATGGAACACTACATCAAAAACTAATGAGATACTGTACAGTGACTAAGATAATAAAAAAGAAAGAAAGTAATCATTTCTGCCAATTTGTCCCCTTTCCTTTCCTCTTCCCTATACTTCCTCCACACAGCACCTTGCACACATTCTCAAATGAGGTTGCAACAGTTGGCAATAACAACTAAAGAGTAGGCTTCCCAAAGAGAGAAAGACTAAGAAAACTGGAGCTGGAAACATCTTCCAGTAGTTAGTTCTCTTCTCCTTAAAGATGGCTTGTGTGGAGAGGGTTCTGCTACACCTGGTTTGGGATAACAGTAGGTTTCCCAACATCCTGGAGAATTGTTGTTGAGGCCTTACAAATGGGAAGGGATTGTGTAGACTATGAGATACCACAGGCAGATACAGTGAACATCTTCTCAAAATAAACACCAGGACACATTGAACAATTAATGGTCTGACAATGGGGGAAAGCATTTGAACCCAGTACCTATAGTTTGTCTACCGCTCTGGGGGAGAAGAGAAAATATCCAATGATAGCTCAGTTGTTCTGATCCATTTAGGGACTATCCCACCCTATTCTAACATACAACACGTGTCCATCAAACTGGCCAGCATTAAAAATAAATAAGTAAATAAATAAATAACCCCCCAAAACCTTTTTATTCCTACCCAAATAAAAATACAGTTCCCTGTGACACCCAGAATTTTTTTTTTAAAGATTTTATTTATTTATTTGACAGACAGAGATCACAAGTAGGCAGAGAGGCAGGCAGAGAGAGAGAAGGGGAAGCAGGCTCCCCGCTGCCCAGAGAGCCCGATGTGGGGCTCGATCCCAGGACCCTGGGATCATGACCTGAGCCGAAGGCAGAGGCTTTAACCCACTGAGCCACCCAGGCGCCCCCACCCAGAATTTTTTTAATCCATCAGTTTTTGTTATTATATCAAATGAATTCTTACATTTGAATGTCACTTATACATTTTGAATTCATGTCTCAGAAATTCTCAGTGAATTCCCCCAACTGACTACTGCACAAAGACTTGGAGTGGTCTCCGAAAGAGGAGATAAGATGCTTACTAATTGTTTGTTGATTGATCATTAAAACCAGAAAATAATGGTTTGCTGTGTGTTTTAAAATGACTGATAAAAAGAAATGGCTTAAGACAAGGCTAATCATTTAGGGAGTCTGAGAACCCAATTAAATCAGGATAGCTACCCCAGAAAAAGGCACAGGACACAAGGTATCCAATTTTTATTACAATCTCAAACAGTGCATAGACTTCAGATTAAGAACCTCTGCTTAATGATGACGTTCTGCACGGAGTATGAACTAACTTCTTTGAATTTAAAATCGGTCATCATTTTTGCAAGCCTACTAGATGTCAGGCACTAGGAGAGGCCCTCCACTTCTACTTCATCACTCTTTTGAGAAGTAGTTCGAGATGGCCACTGTTTACAGACCAGGAACTTTCTTCTCTCATCTTTTCTCCACAACTTTTTTTTTTTTTAATTTTTTTTTTAAGATTTTATTTATTTATTTGACAGACAGAGATCACAAGTAGGTAGAGAGAAAGGAGGAAGCAGACTTCCTGCGGAGTAGAAAGCCTGATGTGGGGCTCAATCCCAGGACTCTGGGATCATGACCTGAGCCGAAGGCAGAAGCTTTAACCCGCTGAGCCACCCAGGTGCACCCCCCCACCCACGACAACTATTAACATTCTCAAAATTCAGCGTTCTTCCAAGGAACACATTCTGGAAATTGTTAATATAGTCAAAACCCTTTATTTTAAGCGTAAGAAAATTGGAACTGAGAGAAAGAGAGAGAGAGAAGTAACATGCCTAAAGTCAGATGGTGAGTTGGTACAGGTTGGACTTGGAACCCCAGCTATCCATCTATTATAAGAGAAGGGTATTTATACGCCAACCCCAGTCAGTTATTTGTTGCAGGCTGTTTGGCAGATGGGGAGATTCATTAACTCCAGCCTTTCCATCTTCCTTCAGTGGCCAAAGCGGGCTGTGAAAGAAATGCAAGTGTTGGTAGGTGCAAGTCACTCAGCATCTATAGAAAGTGAGGGGATATGTTCCAGCTACTGATGATGTCTGTTCCATCTGTGTATCCATGCATGTCAGATCCGTGGATTTGTTTGTGAGTTGGAAGTCTTGGCTCCTCATTTCAATACAGTTAAGCTCCATGTGAGAATCTATAATGGAACACCATTTGGAAACTCAAAGAAATACTTCTGGAAACAGCAACCAAGATAATGAAAGGTTTGTGAAGCTAGCCAAGAAAGATGATGGCTCTGGGTTTATGTAGCCTGCAGAAGGGAAAGTTGAAACAAAGCTTAATTTTAAACCACTGAATTTAATCACTTTCCAAGTTCTATTAATTTTGCATCCACAGTGACTTCCTTTTCTACTTCTCAGTCCTCCACCAAGGCTCTTAATATTTATCACCTAAATCAGTCACTTTCAACACTATTAGATCTAAAGCTTCTTTCTCTAAAAAAATAAAATAAAACATAAATTAATTAATTAAATTAATAATAATAAATAAAATAAAAATTAAAAATATTTATGCCTTGTATATTATTTGGAAATGAAAATCAGATATAATATAATCTATCAACACATATCATTTCACAAACAGCAACATAATGCCCTGCGTGTAATACCTGGAGAAGTAAAGGAAGGTAATTTATAACAAAATGATAACAGATTTCGGTAAACTAGTGTACATAATCAAGTAGTAAAATGTTTGCATACTTTGAGTGTATAATTACAAATGCATACCAGTATAGATGTGTTGGTTTGGAATTCAAATATCATTAGTTTATATATACATAAAACAGAGTTAAATGTCAGGCTCTGACTATTATAAAAAGAGATGTTCAATTTTTATGTGGCATTCAGGACAATTCTTGGTTATTTGTAGCTGGCTTGTACAATGCAAGATGTCTGTATTCCTAGCCTTTGTTCCCTGAACACCAGTAGCAAACTCTAAAATCCCTCAAAGTTTCAAAACAGGCCTCAAAAGCAATATTACCTCCCCTGAGAACCACTGAGTCATTATAATAAAATCTTAGTTGTTCCTCCAACTTCTAATCTCTCTCACCTACCCTCCACATACCCACCCAAGTCAACTTCCTTGAATGAAGGGAAGTCCTTTCTCCTAAATTTTCATGGCCCCTTCAGTCCAAATTCCTTTCACCTGCTAAGAGACCTGGGGGTAGGTCTGGCTAGTAAGGGTTTCAGAAACTTGGAGCCAGAACCAGCACCTATAGTCAGAGTTTTATATTGCTCAGTTCCTGGGTGTATTACTTCCATCTTTTCATAGACATAACATGTAATGTTTAAAACAAAGAAGTATCAGGGCCCCTGGGTGGCTCTATCAGTCTTCAGCCCAGGTCATGATCTCAGGGTCCTGGGATCAAGCCCTGTGTTGGGCTCCCTGCTCAGCGGGAAGTCTGCTTCTCCCTTTCGCTCTGCCGCTCCCTCCAACTCATGCTCTCTCACACATGTGTGCATGCTCTCTTTCTCTCTCAAATAAAGAAAATATTTTGAAAAATCTTTTGAAAAACAAACAGGGGCGCCTGGGTGGCTCGGTGGGTTAAGCCTCTGCCTTCAGCTCAGGTCATCTCAGGGTCCTGGGATCGAGCCCCACATCGGGTTCTCTGCTCAGCAGGGAGCCTGCTTCCCCCTCTCTCTCTGCCTGCCTCTCTGCCTACTTGTGATCTCTCTCTGTCAAATAAATAAATAAAATCTTTAAAAAAAAAAAAAGAAAAACAAAACCAAAGAACTATATATAGCCTAGAGTCTATATACAAGACTCTAAATAAAGCAGTCTGGTGTTCCACTAAGTGCTCTGAGAAGCCCTTGTTAAGGTCTGGGTTTCATAGAAGCAGGGGCATGCTGTCAAGGTTCCTCAAATGTCCATTCTCTGCTGGTGACTCAGGAAGTGAGTGAGGCTGTTACTGGAATCAGCAAGGATCTGGAAGCTCCTTGTCTCTGCTTGTGCTCTCTCTCTGGTTTCCTGGTCTGGGTTCTTGGGTATGCAGTGGACTGTGGACTGTTTGTAGGCTCGGAGCAGTCAGAAGAGATAGAAGATGGATAGGATGATATGAAGGATGAAGGATGGCAAATGAAAGTGTTGACAACTTCCTCCTCTAGGTAGAGCGCAGCTACAGTCCTCCCGGTTCCTTAAGGACAGGTGGTGCTCAGAAAAGCCAAAGAGCATGTGGTACTGGAGGTCATGTCCTGGTTCTTGGCACCTATCAGCATATGCCTCCAGAACTCTGTCAAACCCAAAGAAGAATGAATATGGATACCCCACTAAGGGGCGAATATATGGGTAGAGTAGAAGGAAGGAGTTGAAAGAGGCCTAGAAGTTTAGAATAAAGTAACATGGCTGCAAACATAATTTCTTTGAAATCTTGTGCTTTATCTTCATGATTTATTATTGTTATATTTCATAGTACATCATAATATTTATTTTTTATACCTATTTAGGGATGTGTGTGTGTGTGTGTGTGTGTGTGTGTGTGTGTGTGTGTAATATTCCTCACTAAAGCAGCTATGAGCTAAACTAGCACTCCAGGAATAAATGTCATATTTCTCCTATAGTTTCAAGTCACCAGGAGTGGGTACAAACACTTCATTTAGGACAACTTAAGTCCTTTCCATTTACCTGTGGCTCTTCAAGGTATTGGGCTAATCACGGTGCTCTGGGATCAGAGTCTTAGCAGGAGAAGAATCCATGCTTTGGGGAGATGTTCCAAGGAAAATAATGTGGTTTGGTAGGGCAAATCTGTAGTGGCACTTGTGTAGGAAAAGACCTTCAATTTTAGGACCAGGTGATCCTGTCTAAGTGAAAGTCAGTATGGATGGTGAAAAGAAGACTGGTTTATCAATTCACCCCAAAATTATTTACTGAATCCCTACTTAGATGTGTCAGGTACTGATGAGAGCTAACGTAGAAAACTCAGCACTGCCTCTTTAAAAAAGGGCTACATGGCTATGGTTAGACAACTAATGGGTCATGCAGAAGGGAAGGTTCCTTCAGGATAGGGCAGTGGTGCAGATAGCTGGGACTTGGAGCAAAGAACCCAAGTCCATGGTGCAGTTCTTCCATGAGTGGGTGCAGAGATCTGTAGGATTCTAGGGACATGTTTGACCATAATACTTCAGGCCTGGATATGTTAGCTCGGGTTTCAGGACATCTTCTGTTTCTGATTAGAGTAGTTACCGTTGGTAATAGCAGTCGATCAGGGTGGTGACATGCCAAAGTGACAGTTCATAGCTATGGGCTTCTGTTGCCAGTACAGACAGTCCCTGACACAGGATGGTTCCACTTTACAATGGTACAAAAGCTATACACATTCAGGAGAAACTCTACTTCAAATTTTGGAATTTTGATCTTTTCCCAGTCTGGCTGATATCCATGATAATGCTCTCCTAAAGCTGGACAGGGGAAGTGAACCACAGCTCCCAGTCAGCCACAGGATCACGTAAACATGGTAGACATGCTGACAACCATTCTGTACCCATACAGACATTCTGTCTTTCAGTACCATATTCAATAAATTACACGATTATTCATCATTTTATTATAAAATATGCTTTATGTTAGGTGATTCTGCCCAGCTGTGCTCTGAGCACATTTAAGGTGGGCAAGGCTAAGCTATGATGTTTGCAAAGTTAGGTATATTAAATGCATTTTCAACTTATACTATTTTCAACTAAATAATGAGTTTGTCAGGATGTAATCCCACTGTAAGGGGAGAAACACTTGTATATATTCCATTAAGCAGACCTCTTTTATGAGCCATTCCACCTCTGGGCCACGAGAGGAAAGCATCTGTCTGCAGTCCATTCGACTTCCGAGCTCCACTGAAACTGTGTTCTTACGGGTCACCATCAACTCCATACCATAAAGTGTTAGTCTTTGTTGTATGTAACTGAGGTGAATGTGACGCTGCTAACAACTTCTTGGCTCTGTCCTTGAGCTCCTTTGACACCATCCTGCCCTATCTGTCATCCTGACTCTCAGCTCCTCTCACTTTCTTCTACTTGCTCAGTCTCTTCTACTTGAGCTTTAGAACCAACATGCCTACGGTACAGTTCTAGGTATCTTTCCCTAATTGCATCCACATATCTGGATTTTATTACCCTCTATTTACTAATGACTGCATCCACCCCCCTCAGCAAACCCCTCCATTTTTACAGCTTCTTGCTCCATATACATATATATATATTTTTTAAGATTTTTTATTTATTTAACAGACAGAGATCACAAGTAGGCAGAGAGGCAGGCAGAAAGAGAGAGAGGAGGAAGCAGGCTCCCTGCTAAGCAGAGAGCCCGAGATGGGGCTCAATCCCAGGACCCCAGGATCATGACCTGAGTCGAAGGCAGAGGCATTAACCCACTGAGCCAGCCAGGCGCCCCTCCACATATTTTTGTGATGATTTACAGGCAGGGGTATGCCAGAGTAAGCTCCTCCTGGGTCATCAGAGCCTGTTGCTATGTTTCCAGAATTTTTTCTGAGTTGCTTGTTAAACCACTGGGAGCTTGAAATCAGATATGATGGAAGCTTCTATAGCATGAAAATCAGGAAATGCTATAAATCCCCACCCGTTCCCTTTCCTCCAGAGAAATGTTTTACTGGGCACCCCTGCCACAGGCACTTTTAACTTAGCATTTCAGTACTGCTCTATCAGTACTCCTCCTTCATCTCAAACCTGGCTCTCTTCCAACATTGCCTCCCAGAATAGTGAGGGAAACCACCACCCACCGAGTTGCTTCAGTTGAAACTTTAGGGACAACATGGATATCATTCTCCCTAATTTCTTTATTTCCACCCAGTTCTCTGACTTATTTTTTTATTTGATTCTATCGAGCTGTTTTTACATGTACTGAAATGTGGCCATTTTTAACTATATAGTTTGATGAGTTTTTGACAATTGTATATACATATGAAACATCAGCTCTATCAAGATATAGACTATTTCTGTTTAAAAATTTTTTAAAGATTTTATTTGTTTATTTGACAGAGAGAGAGTGAGAGAACACAGCAGGGGGAGCAGCAGAGGGGGAAAGAAAAGCAAACTCCCCGCTGAGCAGAGACTCCAAGGCAGTACTCAATCCCAGGACCCCAGGATCATGACCTGAGCTGAAGGCAGATGCTTAACCGACTGAGTCACCCAGGTGCCCAACATATAGACTATTTCCACAAGCAAATCAGTTCTTTCATCCTTCTTCACAGCCAATTATCCCCACAACTACTGACATCAGGTAGCCACTGATCTGCTCATAGATTGATTTTACCTATTCCTAACTTTTCTAGGAATGGAGACTCGTACATCTATACTCTTTTGTGTCTGGCTCCTTTTACTCAGTGACATGGTTTTTTTACATTTATCCGTGTTGTTGCACCTCTCTCTAATTTTTCCTTTTCATTTGAGTAGTATTTCACCATATGTATGTACTGCAGTCTGTGTGTGTATGTGTGTTTTGAGATTTTATTTATTTATTTGACAGAGAGAGAGACAACGAGAGAGGGAACACAAGCCAGGGGAGAGGGAGAGGGAGAAGCAGGCTTCGTACTGAGCAGGGAGCCCAATGCAGGGCTCGATTCCAGGACCCTGGGATCATGACCTGAGCCCAAGGCAGACACTAAACGACTGAGCTACCCAGGTGCCCCCACAATCTGTTTATCCCTTCTTTGACTGGTGTATATCTAGACTGTTACTGGTTTGTATCTAGTATAAAGATTGCATAAAGATTTGCATACGGACATTTTTATGGACACCTGTTTTCATTTCTTTTGGATTTGCAGATGTTGTAAGACTCTTTTAGGAAGGCAGGATCCAAACAGTGCTGCTAGAATTTCTTCTAATTTCTTCGTCTACTGGCAGAATAATATATTATTGCTTTCTTTGTTTTCTGAAAGACATTGTGTAGGATTGTTATTATTTCTTCCTTAGATATTTGAAAGAATTCACCAGAGAAGCTATCTGGGCTAGGATTTTTCTTTGTGGAATGTTTTTAATAAGAAATTTAATTAAAAAAATAGATATAGGACTGTTCGGAATTTCTATTTCCTCAAGTTAGTTTTGACCTTTTTTTTTTTCCAAAGGTTTCTTTCGTTTCATATCAGACACTGAATTTTTTGGTATAAAGTTATTCATAATAACTCCTATTATCCTTTTAGTAACTGTAGAATCTGGAATAATGTCCCTCTTTCCTTCTTTACATGGATAAGCTGGGCTTCTTTCTTGTTTTTCTTGATGAATTTCAATAGAAGGTATTAGTTTTATTGAAATGTTGGTCACAGAAGCCAATCAAGATCGTGATACACTGAGTGGCAGGTCATAGCTACGGGACTCAACAGCCAACATGTACTCCTCCATTGGGCAGACCTCCTTTATGAGCTGCTCTTATCTCGAGGCTTCTAGATGAAGATATCTGCTGGGAACTCAGGGCCTAATGTTTACGGTTAACTTTCGGTTTCACTGATTTTCTCCATTATTTGTCATTCTCTGTTTGACTAATTTTTGCTTTTATTTCTATTATTTTATTATTTCACTTACTTTAGATTTGTCACCTCTTTTTGTATCTTTTTAATACAGAAGCTGAAATCACTTATTTTTTAATATTTTCTACCATAATCATTTAAAGTTTCACAACTTCTTTTAGGCACTGCCTTACCTCCATCCCACAGATTTTGATATGCTGTCATTTTATTTTCATTCAGTGCAAGATATTTTCTAATTCCCCTCAGGATTTCTTTTTTTTTTTTTTTAACCCAACAGTTACTTAAAACTATGTTGTTTATTTTTTAAAATTTTTTTCTGTTTATATTCTAATTCAATTCTGTACAAAGAACGTACTCTAGGATTTCAATCTCTTAAGACTTACTGATTTTATTTTATTTTTTAAGATTTTATTGATTTATTTGACAGACAGAGATCACAAGTAGGTAGAGAGGCAGGCAGAGTGGGGGGGGGGGGAGCTGGCGGGGAGCAGGCCCCCCGCCAAGCAGAGGGCCCTACGCAGGGCTTCATCCCAGGACCCTGGTATCATGACCTGAGGTGAAGGCAGAGGCTTTAACCCACTGAGCCACCCAGGTACCCCAAGACTTACTGATTTTAATCAACTGAAGGATTCACCTTATTTATTTTCCTGCTCCCAGTAATGATGATCCTGTGATATTTATGTCCAATGTCTGAAAGTGCTTTTTGTTTCATATCTTTTCCCCAGTTTTCTACTCATTTCTAAACGGCAGTGCACGTCCTGTGTCTGCTACTTTGTGATGACCCCAGGTCTCCCTGACTTACTGAATCTGGCTCATAATGATTAATTTCCTTACTGCTCACTTATCCCTCAAGTCTCAACATTCCCTGACCGCCCTCCTCCCCCAGAAACTTGGTTAGAGCCCTCTTTTGTGTGTGTGTGTTTTTCAGCATCCACAAACTTTCTCATATTTGTATCTATTCCATTCTATTTTCCTGTTATATTTTTACTACATCCCATAAAGACTATGTATTTTTATATATAAGATTGAACTGTATGAAATTTCTGCTATTTGATCACTTTTTTTATCTGCAAAATTAACATCTTCCCTTGGTTCACCTCACCACTGTGAGGATCAAATGAGATAATGTATGTAGAGCAATGAGAAAAGTGTCTGGTATATGGTAAGTGCTCGGTTTAGTTTAGTCCTGTTGCTGTTCCGTTGGTGGTGTTTACCTGCTTCTTGTCAATTGGGCTTTGTCTCTGCTAGACGCCAGGCAGCTGCTCACTCTGATATGTCCCTGCCTCATGGCAGCCTCTTAGAACCCTCTCAGCTTTTCCTCAGCACTCTGCTTTCAGTTAATGCCCAGGAAAGGGCATCCGTTCCTTTGTGACAGGGACAAGGTTCCTTGGGCTTCAAGTTGGTTGGGAAAATCCTTATACTCCATCTCTTCATCTCTCCAGGAAGTTCCTCAGGTCCCTAAGACCAGCTTCATGACCAGCATTTCTCATTCCTGAGGTGGAAAGGGAACTGGATCTCAAGCACATTCAGTAACCTTTTAATGTTTTATTTGTTTTTTTGCTTATCTTATTTTTTATCTCCAGTAATGTTTGGATCGTTTTTTTTTTTTTTAAGATTTTATTTATTTATTTGACAGACAGAGATCACAAGTAGGCAGAGAGGCAGGCAGAGAGAGAGGGGGAAGCAGGCTCTCTGCAGAGCAGAGAGCCTGATGTGGGGCTCGATCCCAGGACCCTGGGATCATGACCTGAGCCAAAGGCAGAGGCTTAACCCACTGAGCCACCCAGGCGCCCCAACGTTTGGATTGTTTGACCAGAGTTTCTTGATTGAGTTCTGGACTACAAATAAGATGTTACTGATGGCAGGAGCTGCTATCTGATGGACCTGGTGTTTCTATAGCTGCCCTGTCAGAAGGTCGCAGGAGACTGGCACCAGTCGTCCCTTTCAACCATCAGCTTAGCCAAAGTGAGGAAGGCCCTTATCTAGAAGTCTTAAAATCTGGTTCTTGTCTACCACTTGCTGAGTGACTTGACCAAGTGCTATTTGCCCTTTAGACCCCAGTTCTTCCAGCTGTGCAAGGTCCTGTTAATTCCCAGATTCTATGACTTACTCGAGGATTTTTGTTTTTTTGTTTTCTTTTTAAATGCATTTTGGGGGTTTCTATACAGAAGAAATTGGAGGAGGAATTCTTTTTCTGAACTACATCTTTCTTGGACAATGCAAGTTGGTAGTTTATTAGATAATGCTTTTGACCTTTTTTAAATGGAGGTTTAATTTATTATCTAGGAAAGACTCTGTGCCCTCAGCATTAAGGACATAGAATGAAACTCAACACCAGGACTCAACTTTGTGTCTCCCCTCAATCATGCAAGTGAATGCGTCAGCTCCTACTTTAAAGGTACCATTTCTCAAATAATAATATGGGGGATAATGATTTTTGGCCACCTACCCACATCAGAATATTGTCACTACACATTATTTAAAAGGCACTCTAAAATAGTGCTTCTCCTGGGATAACTAAAGTGGAAAATGGCAGTAATCACAGGTGCATATACCTCCGTGGGCTGCATTAGCCATGGTCCCTGGGAAGTAGTGGGGGCTGCTTAGCTGATAGGAAAATTGTAGGCATGTGGGCTCAGGTTCTGTGAGGAGCAATTACAGCCCAGAATACAGAGCAATTGTAGGAGGAAGTTGACAGCTGTAATTGAAGAGCATAATATGATAAGTCAATGGAGTGAAAAGGAGAGAAAAGAGTGCAATCCACAACAGCAGGATAGCAATGAAATCCCTGTGTTTGATCATTTTCGTGTCTTGTTTCTCTGTCTAAAGAGAAGGACTCCATAGGAAGAAGGCCAGGATTGAATCCTGATCTTGCCGTTTACTAATGTTACTGTCTTGAGCAAATCATCCTCTCTCAGGCTTAATTACTTCCTCTGTGGAAACTAGGGTGGTAATGTTTTGCAAAGCGGTTGCAAGGAATAAATGAATCGCATATGTAAAAGCAGCTGGTGATAACACTTCAAGACCATAAACATACCTTCTGAGTTCTCGTGATGCACCAGGCACTGGACTGGCCATCGAGGAGACGCAGGTAGAAATGAGATAGTGCCTGCCCCTCAGGGAAAAAGAGGCTCTGGATGAGAGACACACATACACAACTATTTGGGAGCAGAAGGCAAACTACTGTTTTACCATAAAAGAATCCAACTCATTTCAAAATATTTCTTGCAGGCATTTTAAAGATCTGTCAGCTCCTCTTTTCCTGTTGATATAGATCATGTCCATAATTAAAGTGAATATATCTGAATACTTTTTCTCTATCAAAAGCATCAAACATGAGTTAATCCTTTATTAACAATGATCACAACCACAAACCACTGTATTTATAATACTTTCTGGGATTCTGAAGATCTGGAGATATCCCTATTTAAAAACTCGGTAATTAAAATGAATTGTCAAGTGAAGCCAATGTTCTAAATTGTGTCATTGCTTAAGCACCAGTCATCTAAAAGGAGAGTTGGGGCACCTGGGTTGCTTAGTCAGTTGAGTTTCTGACTTCGGCTCAGGTCATGATCTCAGAGTCTTGGAAATGGGCCCCATGTCAGTGGGGAGTCAGCTTGTCCTCTGTCCCTCTCTCTGCTTGTACTCTCTCATTCTTTTTCTCTCAAATAAATTAATAAAATCTTTTTTAAAAAATAAAAATAAAAAAAGTAAAAGGAGAGTTAGTTCCAAGAAAATCCTGGTCTGATTTGAGCTCTAAGGAGCATGTCATTGAGGGTTCTTCCTGCCGGGGTCCTGGCTACTTAAGGAACCTGAGACCCAGGGCAGAAGATAAGCTCCTTCAAAAGGGTGTGACCCTCACATTCCCAGCCAGAGATAAATATTTTCTAAGACCCTGATGCAGCACAAAGTAGTCCTGGCCACTCTTTGACCCCTGGTTCCCCCAACAATTGTTCATGGAAACCAGCGGCTCCATGTTCTACTTCCTTCACCCCAACCTTTGCCATTTGCTGCATTTTCCAGCCTTAAGCCACATTCAGCGGCCACAAACCATTCCCAGGTCAAATCTTAAGTGACTAGGCTCCTGTCTTTGTGAAAGGAGAGGGACATACACAGGCTACAATAGAGGTAACAATGTAAAGAAAAAAGATATTACCCATAGGGCCTCAGGAAAGAAAGCTGCTTGGAGGAGATAGAATTGCAGATGGGCTTCGAAGAAATGTTTTGATTTCAGATGATGTAAATGACAAGGCGTGAAGGTTCTCCAGTAATTTCTCTGGACCCAGAGCTATAAATGCACCGAGGCCCTCCTCCCGGGGCTTTCCCAGATGGAAGAAGTTCTACTTCTGTTTTGCTCACCAAGGAATTCTCTGCTCCCCATCACCTAGGGGAGAGGGCTTTGGATCTTTCTCTGCTTCTGAAGGAGAGCAAGATATAGAATAGGTGTCCACAGAATGCAGCATGCCAGTGTCTGAACTATTACTTCAAAGTCCGTATCTCTCCCTGCTCACCCCAAATCTATTCCATGTCTGAAAGTTCTCTGCTAGAGAGATTTTTTTTTTTTAATTGCAAAAGCCTTTCGGTATTCTACAGAACACATAGCTGGTGTTCAAAAAATTTTTGAGAAATAAATATACGGGGACGCCTGGGTGGCTCAGTGGGTTAAATCCTCTGCCTTCAGCTTATGTCATGATCCCAGGGTCCTGGGATCAAAAAATAAGGATAATTCATTTTGGAGAGTAGTTTGCAGTTTCTAAAAAACTTCCATACTCACTTTTTTATTGGATTGACATAACATAACAACTCTATACTAGCTTTTGCTACCTAAAAAACCACTCCAAATCTTAGTGGCTTAAAAAACACAATCAATTGTTCTCACAGAGTGTACTCATTCAGGTGGTTTTGCTCATCTTAGCTGTGTTGTTCATGGGTATAGGGGTTATCTGGGCGTCAGGTGGTGTAGGATGAGTCATCTGGGACAAATTGGCTCTACTCCACCTTCTGGGACCAGTGTGTTAGCCTAAGCAAGCTCTACATGTGGTAAAGGAGGAAGCCCACCAGAAAGCAAGTAGAAACACAAAGGCCCCTTGAAGGCTAAGCTCAGAACTCTTTTGCTGTCATTTCTATTTTATTTTATTGCCCAAAGCACATTATATGGCTGCACTTCACAGTGTAGAGAAATAGCCTCTTCCCTTTTGGGGGAGATCACATGGCAAAAGGCATGGTTATGGGAGCAGGTAAAAAATTCGGAAACTTTGTGAATCTTTTATAAAGACACTGTGGTAAAAGGGCAAGCATTACTATCATTATGCTTATTCAATGTGCAAAGAACCTGAATCTCAGAGAAGTTAAATGATTTTTTTTTTTTTACCCCATGGAGTAAAGCTGGGTCTTTTGACACCAAATGCCATTCACTTCTATTGCACCACAGATTTGCTTAGGAACCCATGTGCTAAAGTTAGATGGAGAGGATTCTAGGAGAATGATCCTTGAGAGACTAAATATTGTCCACGGTCAGTGGCCAGACCATATATATGAAAACAGAACTCTGTCCCACAACCTCTGCAACAGCTAGTCCAGGAAAACAAACCACAGCTTCTGCAAAGCTGACCCCAAACAGTCAGGACCTGACCAATAGCTGCCAGCTGCCCTAGTCCCCCTACTTCTGCTTTAGGACTAATCAGAGAAAGCCAAGTATGCTCCTCTAAACAGTCGCATAGGATGCCTCTGTTCTAGGTAGTCCTCCTTCGGCTCCCCATGCCAAAACCTCCAATCTCTTGGGGCATACTTGAAGCCTCCCCTTTGCTCACTACAAAACTTTCAGACTCTCTTGTCTGCTTTTGCCAGAAGTGTGATGGTAGCTGACTCCCTTGCTAAAGCAAGCTCTAAGTAATAGTCTTTGCTTTTTCTCATTGGAGTGGTCTTTATTTCTATACCCTGCCACCTAGAGACCAAACAGGAGACTCTTTAGGTCCTGCATGTAAGGTCAGAGGAATGAGACTGAGCCCAAAATATTCACTTTAGATGGCCCCAATGTTTCCCCAGCATTGGGCAACCATCTTGATTCTTGACTCCAGGAAGTGATTGAAGTCTTTATTTTAAAATGTTTTATCACCAGCCATCAGGGAGATTCAAATTAAAACCACATTGAGATACCACCTTACACCAGTTAGAATGGCCAAAATTAGCAAGACAGGAAACAACATGTGTTGGAGAGGATGTGGAGAAAGGGGAACCCTCTTACACTGTTGGTGGGAATGCAAGTTGGTGCAGCCACTTTGGAAAACAGTGTGGAGATTCCTCAAGAAATTAAAAATAGAGCTTCCCTATGACCCTGCAATTGCACTACTGGGTATTTACCCCAAAGATACAGATGGTGTGAAAAGAAGGGCCATCTGTACCCCAAGGTTTATAGCAGCAATGGCCATGGTCGCCAAACTGTGGAAAGAACCAAGATGTCCTTCAACAGACGAATGGATAAGGAAGATGTGGTCCATATACACTATGGAGTATTATGCCTCCATCAGAAAGGATGAATACCCAGCTTTTGTAGCAGCATGGACGGGACTGGAAGAGATTATGCTGAGTGAAATAAGTCAAGCAGAGAGAGTCAATTATCATATGGTTTCACTTATTTGTGGAGCATAACAAATAGCATGGAGGACAAGGGGAGATGGAGAGGAGAGGGGAGTTGAGGGAAATTGGAAGGGGAGGTGAACCATGAGAGACTATGGACTCTGAAAAACAATCTGAGGGTTTTGAGGGGCGGGGGTGGGAGGTTAGGGGAACCAGGTGGTGGGTATTAGAGAGGGCATGGATTGCATGGAGCACTGGGTATGGTGCAAAAACAATGAATACTGTTACGCTGAAAAGAAATTAAAAAAAAAAAAAAAGTTTTATCCTTGGGGAGCCTGGGTGGCTCAGTGGATTAAGCCTCTGCCTTTAGCTCAGATCATGCTCTTAGGGTCCTGGGGTTGAGTCCTGCATCAGGCCCTCTGCTCAGTAGGGAGCCTGCTTCCCCCTCTCTCTCTGCCTACTGTGATCTCTGTCTGTCAAGTAAATAAATAAAATCTTTAAAAAAAAAAATGTCTTACCCTTGTATCCTTTTCCTGCAGTAAGTTGTGGATTTTACGCATTGGCATTTTGGGTCCTATGAGTCCTCTTAAACAAACATTGACTAAACACAAAACTGGAACCAATCCATATCTGTCAACTGCTGAATATGTAAGAAAATGTGGTACATCCATACAATGGAATACTTTTCAGCAATTACAAACTAAACAAAAAAAAAAATGAGATAACAATAAACCACATGTCACATACTTCCACTTATATGACACTTTTGGAAAAGGCAAACTTCTAGAGACAAAAAGCAGATCATTGGTTGCTAAGGACTAGCTGTGGGAGTGGGGATTGACCACAATTGGGCACGGAGGACCTTTTTGGAAACATTCCCTCATTTAGAACATTTGGAAATGTTCTAAGATGGATTGTCATGATGGTTGCCCAACTGTGTACATTTACTAGAAACCACTTAACTAGGAATTTACAATGGGTGAATTTTAGGGTATGTGTTTTATACCTCAATAAAGCTGTATTAAAAAAAAGCATTTTGAAAAACAATGTGCCTTGGAAAAGAATAAACACATAGCGTGGATGAAAAGGAAACACTGGCAGGAGAATTGCCAAGGACCCAATGTTTGCTGTAACATTAGTTGCTGCACTCTATGGAAGCTGGATACTCAGAACTCATTCCTTGAATATAATTCCACTATGACTGGAGTGGGACCTTCTCAAGAGTCTTCTGTTTGACCCATTGTTTCTTACTTTTTTGGCTTTTAGCACCCAAAAGGTCAGCACTGGTAGGCGTCGCAGGTACCTGGGCTTTAGAGTCAGACAGACTCAGGTTTCAACTCTGGTTCTGTCATGTATCAGCTGTGTGACATTGGGCATATAATTTGGCTTCTCCAACCTTTGATTCCCTCACATATAAATTGGGACTAATAATTCATATCTCATGAGGTAGTTGTGAAGATAATATTAACTGGTACATAACAAACTATCCCAAACTTGAAGGATTAAAAACAATAATTTGATTACATTTAGTGATTCTATGGGTCAGAAATTCTGGAAAGGTTTGTTTGGGTGGTCTGTACCTGACCCACATGGTATTAGTGGGGGCACCTGGACTGGGGGATCTACTTCCAAGATTTTTTCTTCACTCACATGCCTGGTGCCTCCATGATCATGTGTCACTCTAATCATTAGGGCCTTTCCATGAGATACAAGCTCCTCACAACATGGTGGTCTTGGGTAGTTGTGCTTACACAATGGATGACTTCTCCAACAGTCAGGAGGCAGAAGCTGCCAGGCAAGTTGGGGCACTATCTGGAATGGCAGAGCATCACTTTCACTGAATGTTATTGGTCAAAGCAGCCCCAGGACCCACCCATCCCACAAGGTAGGTGTGGGTGGGTTAGAAGGTCACATTTTCACCTGAGCGCATGGACTATCGAGATAGTATCTTGATGATACTATCGAGACATACTGAAAATACAATCTACCACAGAGTTAATGGCCACCTACTGCAGGGGTTGGCAAAACTTTACAGTAAGGATCAGGTAGTAAATATGTCAGACTTTATAAGCCATGTGCTCTCTGTCATGATTTCTCAACTCTGGTCTTGTAGCACAAAGGTAGTTAGTCATAGACAAGATGTCATAGATAATTTCTAAATGAAGAGTTGTAGCTGTTTTCTAATAAAATTTTATTTACAGAACGGAGGAGGCCAGATTGGTCCATGGGTTATAGTTTGTGACCTCTGATATAATTCATGACATATAATAAGTGATCAGTAAAAGTAGAAATTATTATTGTCATCATTATTAAAAGCCTTTAGAAAGACCCTAACCCACTGTCTACCTCTCCTTCTATTTATAAGGTAATCTGACTTAGCCAACACTCACAGTTTAGTGTCTCTGGTCACCTATACGCTCCCTCTTTTCACTTTCCTCCATGACTGGCACCTACACTTCAGGTTCCAGTAAACACCACCCCCCCCACACACACACACCCCACCTTAACATCAGTTCTCCTTCTCCCTGATGCAGCCATGCAGGTTTGGTGGGGTTTATACCATACCCTTTTTAAGGCTCTCTTTAAGGCTCTTTTTAAGAAATAGAATACAAAATTGAAGCAAGAGTGAATCTTTTCCTAGAATGAAAAAAAAATCACAATAAATACATTTTAAAATACTGAAAACCCCACAAAATGCAGAAAAATGACATACACTGACATCTATCATATTTCCCCTAAAATCTTAATCAAATTTTTATTTGATTTTGTAATATCATTTACTCTAGAGAGACTAGAAAGATAATACAGTTTTCTTCTACCATGGTTAATCAATTCTTTATAAAAACATTATTGATAGTTTAGGAAAGTTCCTTTATGCTTTATTAATAATGCCATCTGAAGTTTTAGGATTGTTGTCAAACAAGGGAACTTCTGTCAAGTTTTTTTCTTGTGTGAGTAGGACATTTTCAGGGCATTTCAGGTTTCTTTATACAGTGACTCATCTTAAGTACTCTGAATCAAACTGCTCGTTAATGAGCTCACTGTTGATGTCCTTGGTATAGTATATATTATCGGTTTTCTATTATCCTTCATTGATATTATCGTTCCAGGTCAGGTTTACAGAATATTTTAAAATTTTCCAAAGTGCTTGCATGATTCACTTCACTTTGTTGATTGGATTATCAAACAATCCAAGAGTTACTTACTAATTTTATTAGAAAGTTCTCTTTCTCTTTTTTTTTTAAGATTGAATTATTTATTTGACAGAGACACAGTGAGAGAGGGAACAGAAGCAGAGGGAGTGGGAGATGGAGAAGCAGGCTTCCCACTGAGCAGGGAGTCTGATGTGGGCCTCAATCCCAGGCTCCTGACTTGAGATGAAGGCAGAGGCTTAAGGACTGAGCCACCCAAGCACCCCAGTTATCGCGTTCTCTTGAAGAAATATTGTCTTTGGTGATTTTTGGCTTTGTTACAATTTGCCTTTCAAGATCAGAAAGTTTTTATCCGGGAGGCCAGGGTGGCTCAGTTGGTTGGACGACTGCCTTCGGCTCGGGTCATGATCCCGGAGTCCTGGGATCGAGTCCCGCATTGGGCTCCCAGCTCCACGGGGAGTCTGCTTCTCCCTCTGACCTTCTCCTCGCTCATGCTCTCTCTCACTGTCTCTCTCTCAAATAAATAAATAAAATCTTTAAAAAAAAAAAAAAAGAAAGTTTTTATCCATTCCCTCACTTGTGTCAATGCCCATTGTTCTGAATTCCATTAATGTTTTAAAAAGTCCCTGAATTTTTATTATGAAAGGTTTTAAACATGCAAAGTAATTGTTTACTAGTACAATAAATATCCACTAATTTTCATTTGAATTGTCTTTCAATTCTTCAATAAATTAATATTTAAAGACTAAAACAAGGTATCCTTCATGTATGTTCAAATCAGAGAGCCATAAATTCTCACTTGCTTTACTGAAATGTTCCTATGTCTTTTCAAATCGCAGCTAAAATGGTTTATTTGAACATTACCAACTTTCTGAATAAAATTGTGCATCTTATTTATGTTCAGATATGTGAAATACATAAAGTGTGTCCCATTCAATTAAGACCGAGTGTATCCCCAACTTCCTCATCGCTAGACCACCCCCACACCCAAAAAACAAAACAAAACAAAACAAAACACCCTACAATCTATTTTATGCTACCTGACACTAGCAACGTTGAGATAAAGGCAGATTCAGAGTAGGAAAGGATTGTGATTTTAACTAAAAGTGATTAAAATAACCTTACCCAGGAAAACAGTATGGAGGTTCCTCAAAAAGTTAAAAATAGGGCTACCCAACACCCAGCTATTGCACTACTAGGTTATATGTCCAAAGGATACAAACATAGTGATTTGGAGGGGCACATGCACCCCAATGTTTATAGCACAGCCAAACTATGGAAAAAGCCCAGCTGTCCACTGAAAGAAGAATGGGAAAAGAAAATGTGGTCTATCTATCTATACACAATGGAATATTACTCAGCGGTCAAAAAATTGCCATTTGTAACAATGTGGATGGAACTAGGGGGTGTTATGCTAAGCAAAATAAGTCAGTCAGAGAAAGACAAATACCGTATGAATTCACTCATATGTGGAATCCAAGAAACAAAACAGACGAACATTGGAGAAGGGAAGGAAAAATAAAATAAGATGAAAATAGGGAGGAAAACTGTAAGAGATGCTGAACTCTGGGAAACAAATTGAGGGTTGCTGTAAGGAAGCTGTTTGGGGGGAAGGGATAACTAGGTGATGGGCATTAAAGAGGGCACTTGAAGTACTGAGCCCTGGGTATTATATGCAACTGATGAATCTCTAAATTCAATCCCTGAAACTAATAGTACAGTATATATAAACTAAATTGAAATTATAAAGAATTTTTTAAAATACCCTAACTTGGAAAATTTACAAGAACAAACAAATACATTACTAACTTCTATCCCCATTCCCAGTTTTGATTTTGGGTTTTTTTCTTTTTTTTTTTTTCTTTTTTTTTTTTTTAGATTTTTTTTAAGTTTTATTTTATTTCTTTTCAATGTTCCAAAATCCATTGTTTATGCACCACACCCTGTGCTCCATGCAATATGTGCCCTGCATAATACCCGCCACCAGGCTTATCCAACTCCCCACCCCTCCCCCTCCAAAACCCTCAGTTTGTTTCTCAGAGTCCACAGTCTCTCATGGTTTGTCTCCCCCTCCGATTTTGCCCAACTCACTTCTCCTCTCCATCTCCCAATGTCTTCCATGTTATTCCTTATGCTCCACAAGTAAGTGAAACCATATGATAATTGATTCTCTCTGCTTGACTTATTTCACTCAGCGTAATCTCCTCCAGTCCCGTCCATGTTGCTACAAAAGTTGGGTATTCATCCTTTCTGATGGAGGCGTAATACTCCGTTGTATATATGGACCACATCTTCCTTATCCACTTGTCCTTCGAAGGGCATCTTGGTTCTTTCCACAGTTTGGTGACTGTGATCCTGACCCTTCTTAAGTGATGTGCTTTATTTCTCTGTACATAAATAAGCATTATCTTTTATGCCAGTGCTCCAAAATTTCTAATTTCTAGTTCAAAAAGCCTGGTCCACATCATAAGGTTTGGCCCAATTTTGAGGATCAGTAAAAAATATTAAGTCAGTCATTATTGGGAGGAGTCAAGATGGCGGAGAAGTAGCAGGCTGAGACTACTTCAGGTAGCGGGAGATCAGCTAGATAGCTTATCTAAAGATTGCAAACACCTACAAATCCAACGGGAGATCGAAGAGAAGAAGAACAGCAACTCTTGAACCGGTCGCAGGCTCGGTCAGCTCGGAGCGCCGGAGGCAGGGTGACGGGAGTAAATCAGCGCTGTTCTCTGAGGGCGCACTGAGGAGTGGGGCCCCGGGCTCTCGGCTCCTCCGGGCCGGAGACCGGGAGGCCGGGTTTTTTTCTAAGAAAGAGCAGGAGAGTTCGGCAAAATAGCACAACAAATACGGGAGCAGGGGATCCGCGACCTCTTCTGCTAACCACACTGTGAGACTCACGGCAAATCTTTTCCTCTCCAAGCCGGTCTCTGTGTCCTCAACTGAGTAGGAATCCGCCTTAGCCTGCTTGTAAGTGTCAAGACACAGGGACTGAAGAGGAATCCAGATACCCAAGACAGCGCCATGAGAAACATTTGATTAAAATGTTTTGATTTTTAAATGATTTAAAATGCTTTGAGCTTTCATTCTTTGGGATTATTTTTCTCCAAATTTCATCTTTCTTCAAAACAAAAGGCCCAAAGGATTTTTACCCAGACTCCCCTTGCTGCATCATAAGTATAATCAAAACATACCCTTCGGCTAGAAACATGTTGTCCCAGATGCAAAAAAAAGCAAGCAAGAAAGATCCACATAATTTCCTATACAATGACTCCAGAGAACATTTTGCAGGAGACAATTGATTTCCACCAACACACTCATTAATTTTCATGACACCTTCTCTAAGTTTCAGAAACAAATGAAGTTATTAATATTTGAAGACACTGGGCAGTATTTTCTGGGCCACCTCATTAAAAAGGCTCCACTGTCGACTAAAGAAAAGGAGGAGGGTCTAGAACCAAAATCTAGTCTTAGAGCAGGCTTATGAAAAGCCACAAGCCCCGCCATTGTGACGAAAAAGTGGATTGGAAACACTGGAAGCGTCAAACTGTTTCTCAGAATTGGCACTTCACAGTCCCACATGAGTAGAAAGGAATGTAGGCAGGAGCACACAAGAGGGATGGAAGGACTTCAGAAACCCTCTGCAAACTCCTCCTTCCATCTCAGGGACCACCTTTGGGCCCGATGCCGATTTATGAACTAATCACTCTCCTTGGAGCTGGGGGTGAACATGTGAGCTGTGTGAGAGAAAGATAGATACCTGAAAAGAAACTGATGCTTTGCAAGGAAAGGGTGGAAAATGGGCACTGGGCAGGTAACCCACAGTGTTCATGAACTCATTTTGAGCTGCCTTGGTTTTGCACTCAACTTCTTTAGCCCTTGACTGTCTCAGATTTTCACTGTCCAATGACAGTGGCCTGCACTTGACTAGCAGTAGAATTTTCTCCTGAGGAGGGAAGCGAGATGAGAGAAGGCAGGATATTAAGGAGATGGTGTGGAAGATTGCAAAGCACAGAGCTTAAGAGCAGAGCTGAGGACTAAGATTTCCAGCTCTGTTGTCACTAGCTGTTGGATCTCATGTGCTCAGTCTCAGTGCCCAAATGAGCCTTGGTTTCCCCCTTTTATTAAATGAGGATAACAGTACTGGCCTCAGCATTGTTATGAAGATTAATTGAGATACTAGAGGTGGAATGCTTTGAGCTTGAAACTTCTAATGAATATTTGATTTAAAAAAAAAAACAGCTATTTTATTAAAATTTCTGAGAAGTGAGGACAGTCAACGGGGAAAATGTTGGGGGTGAGGCTGGCAGAGACAACAGCTGGTCCTGGAGGCCCTGTGGGCAAAATCTGAAGAAAGGTTTGATTTGAGGAGAGGGGAAGTGGGCTAAAACCACTCCTTCCTGTTTCTGTTTTGTTTTTATAGAGCAGCCTCAGAGAACTATCGCTCATCAGTGGGACAGTTCAGTAGACAAGGACTAGCTCCAAGATCTTAGAGCTCTGCTCCTCCTGCCTCATCTCTTACAAATCTCAAAAACAGGCATCCAACACAGGGGTGTGAACTTGAGCAAGTTATGCTCTTTCTTTGGGTCTTCCTTTCTCAACCCATAAAATGCTGATCTCTCATAATCTCTCATATGCCCTTGGCTCTCATATGCTGTGGGTCAAGGAACAAGATTAGAATTTGGGCACAGCACTTCTGAAACGTTCCCATTTCATCCTAAACTGGGATCTCCGCATGATGATGGCTCTGAACTTCCCTCAGCCATAAAGAACTTACTCTTCTTAGAATTTTCCTCTTCTTTTTGAGGATAAAAAGATTGCAAAAACAAGCCTCAGAATCAGGG
Organism: Enhydra lutris kenyoni; assembly: GCF_002288905.1. NCBI lineage: Eukaryota > Metazoa > Chordata > Mammalia > Carnivora > Mustelidae > Enhydra > Enhydra lutris. The sequence continues at coordinate 4,747,788 of NW_019154086.1, forward strand.
CGTGGGGGTAGATGATTCACTCCCATCATGTTATCTTTTGAATGTAGGTAATAGCTCCCCCTGCACTACCCCCATTCCTTATCTACCTGAATTCCACTGCAGACAAACAAAATGATAATGGCAAAGGCAATCTTAGAGAGACACTAGCAAGTCTGATGGACTCTGGTAATGAAGTTATTACAAACTCTGCCGCCCACAAAGGTCTGGCAAGAACCAAAGCATGGGTGTTTGTGCAGATGGCTTGTTGAAGCTCGGTGTCACTTGCCTCAGGCTACCAAATCTCTCCACAAATAAGTAACTCACTTATCCTCAGAGACCTTCCCAAAGGAAGGACATCCATATTCACTCTGATGAAGAGCCAGGAAATTAATAAGAGTTTTTCTAAAGCCAAAAAGTCAATGCTAGCTTTGCAAACCTACCTGAGGCTTTCTAGGTTTTATACGCAGGTTCTCACTCCCATTTGGGAAAGCAAATTTGAATTTAAGAACTAGAAGTGTTTTTAACTGATGCCAGCAGAGTACATTCAGTACTTAAATCCCTTTTTAAAATATCCAGTAGGTGTCCTCTAGCTTCACGTGAAAACATCTAATGAAGGTTCCAACAGAAAATATACGGAAAAGGGCTCTAGAGATAGTGAAATAATGAGGATTGAGTGTGGAAGGGTGGGTGATGGAATGATTAAGGAATTCTGCTGGAGGGAAGACAGAGAGTCTTAAGACCACACCTTGGGTTTGGGAAAAGAGGGAAGGAGAACTCAGTTTGGACTTCCTCAAAGGTCAGTGGTGGCATGGGTAGCACCTTACGGGGGTAGATGGGCTGGGCAGACAGGAAGTAGGGAGTGCGCTACTTCCCTAAGCCGTCCTTTCTCCAGTTGACGAGTTTGGCTCTTGTACATCATGGTCCTTCTGGATTTTGTTGTAAGGACAGAAAGACTGGTTTGGACAGAGGGAAACTTCCATGATTATCCTACATCTACTAGCAATTACCAGTGTAATTCTGACAAGTTAAAAAAGTTACCTGAAACTTGGAAATAGGTGAAAGAGACTGTCAGGTCCTCTTTCAATGCCAGAGTTGACTCTCTACTTACCGGACTATTTTTCTTCACTATAAGGCAAAAGCTCATTTGGAAAATTTTGGTCCATAGAAATGCAAATTGTTTCTTCCCAGTGGAACTAAGAGCCTCAAAGTTTACAGCTTATGATCCTATTAAACATAGACCAGTGTTTGTACAGCTTGTGACCCTGCAAGCCATCAGATGGCCTGTACATATCTAGGCTCTCAAATGCTCTTCAGGCCAATTTTAAATCTTATTGCTCTCCATGTTAAGGAACTCAACAAAATCTGCGAAACATACCCATTTAACATCTGAATGAAAGGCATGGTTTTATCTTTTTGAAAATTGTATTTTAACAGGCAACTCACTTCTGCCTCCAAGGATTTGGTCTCTTTTTCTGTTAGAATTTGCTTTAGGACTAGAAGGTGTCCAAGGACCCGGTCTAAGGTCTCTGGACCTAAGCCACCTGGAACTCTCTCTCTCAGCTTCCCAGGGTCTCCAGGGAAAGGGCTACCCTCACTCTTCGGAGCAGAGAATTAGAGCCTGCCAGCACTGTCCCTGCCACCCAGCTCCCAGACAGCCGTCAGAACACACCAGAACACTTTTCTGCAAATCGCAGCAATTCAAAGTTTGTTTAGAAGTTCCAGAAACCAGACTACATTGTTTTCCCCAATTTACTCCCATTCCCCTGCTTCTCCCTCCCCTAACCAGTCCCTACTTCCCAAGATAAGCCTCAGAAATTCCTAGTTCCACATCCCCAGGTTTTAGTTTAATTAAGATGGTAAGGCAGCTTCCTCTAAGTGTTCACCTATTTGACAGGTGCAAGTGGAAATTGGTGCCTTTTGGCTACCCGTGAAACAGCGGAGGTCAAACCACTACCTCCCCCATTCCCACTGCTGCAAAGGGGCACATCAGGATTGCTCTCTAAACCTGTTACCGGCTCTGATGTCTGATGAATCTGTCCTTTTAAACCTCCAGAAGCTTCTCTCCCTCCACCTTCCTGGCCCCAGGATGTTTAGCTATCATGCTCTCTGACTTCATGGGGGTGAAGATGTGAAGGGTAGATGGGGCAAAGAACATGAAAGGTGAGTGAAGAAGGACTACTGGATGCATTTAGTATTCCCTGAAACCCACAGCTTTTGGCCCTGGGCTATAGTTAATGACCAACACGTAGAAAAACTTTCCCATTTCAGAGGATGACTGATTTTGTTAACAGGTTTTTGTTTTGTTTTGTTTTGTTTTGTTTTGCTGAACCTCCTCAGGTCAGATGTCTGTTTGCCTCAGAATCAGAAACAGCTCAGTGCTCATCGTATTCATAAAATAAATATTTTTGTTTCTGATCCCAGCTTGGCTGCCTGGCCTGACGGATAATCCTTGCTCGTGGCTGGGTGAGGTGCTGCTGAATTTCTCTGCACACCTTTCTTCCTTCCAGTGACATCCCAATGCATTATTTCAGGCTTCCAGCTAATCCCTCAGCCTGGGGACACAGTCATGGTTCTCTCCAGACCAGCCCCATCCTAGACCTTTACCGTTGCTGGAGTTTGGGTGGGAGGAAGGCCAACAAGTCACAGAATATTTATTGGATACTGAGTGTTTACATAAGGTTCCATAGAAACAAAAGCACCAAATGCTTGGGTATGGTAATCCTGGAAATCTAATTTGAAAACTATCAGCAATGTACCTATTTAACACCCTGAATGGGTCTTTTTTTGTAAAAACACCTTCCTCCTTCCTGGAAGGAGGAAGCCCCTGCCTGGGTGACTCAGTTGGTCTCAGCTCAGGTCCTGATGGCAGAGCTGTGAGTTCAAGCCCCTTGTTGGGAAAAACAAAACTGAAACAAACACCTTCTTCCTTTATAGGATAAAAAACGTTAGGATCCTCTGCTCCAGTTTAAAAAGAAGTTTCCCCAAGAACTTTGGATGAAGGAACATGTGCCTCTCTAAGAAAGCAAGCCAACTCCAAGTCAGTCGCACACCCTTTACAAAAGCTTTGAGTTTCAGAGACACAGTCCTCTCCAGGATCACATCCTGAGCAAGAAAATGAACAGGCAAGGGAAGGGCGGGGGTGGACACTCCGACTTTGCCCCAACCACAAGCAGCGAGAGAAGAAGGACAGAAGGAGAAGCAGGACGGAACTGGCGGTCATCCCACCCCGCCACCCTCCCCTGCCTTTGTTCTTTCTCGGGCCCTATCATATACCCCCCACCCACAGGCCTCCACCCACCGGCGCCCAACACCATTCCGAGGCCAGGGCTGCCCAAGTGCCCCCTGCGTCGCGGGCAGTTCTCTCCAAAGCCAGCTCCAGCACCGCCAGCGGGCGATTTGGTCCAGGGCGTCTTTGGGTCTGGGTGGTCGGCCCTGGGCGAGCACGATTAGGGGACAGCAGAGGGGGTGGGCCTGCATCCCGCTGCGTGGCTCTCCTTCCGGGGCTGGCAGGCGGGGGCCAGGACCAGGGTGGCCCAGATCAGGTCTGGCATCTGCTTGGTTCCCAGGGTCCCGATGCTGGGCCCCACGCGCACCCGGCCAGGGCAGGGCCGGCCCCCACTCCGGACCAGTGTTGGAACTTCTTGCCCTGTTGGAACTGTCCGCCCTGATTTATGGGCTGCAGCAATGCCCACAGACAGAGTAGTAAGATTCAAACGTAACCGCAGCATTGTTTAAAATTTAGACCACCAAAAGAGTGTTTTCGGGGAGTATTCTGCCACCGACGTTCAGAACTGGCAGAGCAGGGGATGTTAAAAAGCAGACGTTTCACGGGCTTGACAGAGATTTAAAGCTCTCCTTTGTCCGCACTGAGCCTCCCGCCACCCCGCCCTTCCTCTTTCCTTCCTGGCCTGCCGCCGAGCCTGAATTGCGCACTGAAAACATCCCAACCAACCGCATTCCTACAGGATCTGCATTGTGCCTAGAGGAGGGGTCCGGGAAAAGAAAAGAGGGGCCGGGATGTGAGAAGAGCCCAGGGAAGAGGCCTGTTAAAGTAAGCTCAGGATGGGGAAACCAGGGGCGCTGGGAGAACCCTGGAAATTTTACCAGATGCCTTAAAAGTGGCATTTCATTCTAATTTTTGTGAAAGCCGTTTGTGCACAGACCTCCAGAAAAATATTCTATAACGTTTATTATAGAAATCTACCTTTCCCTGCCCCCTCTACTTCCATTTTCATCTGCAGAATCAATCAACCTTTGTCTCAATTTTGTCTTCTAGTATTTAAACTCCATGTTTCTATTTCTTGATTTGCAAAGCCATCCACGGATTTCCTCCCATCAAGATAAAGATTCAGTTGTCTCACACCCTCAGCCCTTCAGCTTTTAAGTCCTAATTTTTTGTTAAAATGCTATTCGGTGGTGATACCTATTTTGACTGAATATTATTCATAGCTAAACAATGCTGAGTTGTCTCATTGCCTTTATTGTATAACCGTTTGGTTACTCCTCCCCTTAATGAGCATGTTGGTTTTCATTTTGTTTCTCTGCATATTTTTCCCTGCGCCAATCTAAATCCTCCCCAAACTCTGGTGGAAGTGTGAAGTCTTCTCCTTTGCATTCAGATGCCTCCGGGAACCTCTCGGTTCCCTTTGTTTGCTACTTGGAAGGATTTCCTCCTGGAGCCTTCCGTCAGCCAGCTCCAGTGTGGATTTCTTTCTCTTTTTAGGCCAGCTAGGAGCCATTTTCTCTGGCATTCTGAGAACTTACTCGGTCCCTCTGCTGTGTGGAAATCCCTACTAACTGGGCTCCAGATCTTTGCTATATTTGGTTTACTTCCTTATTTTGGGAGGAGGGAAATCTCCTCTAGTAGCTTCCTGAAAATGGATGGCAAATATTTGACTTCATGTGTGACTGAAAATGAAGTTTATTCCACACCTACATCTGACTAAACTTTGGCTGGGTGTAAGATTCTGTGTTGGAAATCATTTTCCCTCAGTATCTGGAAGGCTTCGTTTCGTTGTCTTCCAGCTTGCTATATTCATGTCAACTTTTAGTGTCTTGCATTTCAAATTGGACAGAGAGCCAAGGACTACCAGATGTTTTAGGAAATCCTCTAAGATGAAAGGTAAAGACCTTTCGTAAGAAAAATAAGTTAGAGGAGATAGTCAGTACAAGTATCAGAAAATAATATATGCATGATGTGGTTTTGGAATATAGTTGAGGTTTGGTGGGGTGGGCCCTGGTGCCGATGGCCCAGAAAAAAATCCTGAGGGGGTAGGGGTGAAGGGTGCCTGGTTATATACTTGGGGGGTTGGAGGAGGTAAGGAAAAAGGGAGGTTTTCAAAAGAAAGTTCATATGCTAAAAAGGACCTACAAGATCCTGGAGGCCTTGCCATTGTCAAGGTTGGTTTTCCCCTGTGGCAAGGCCTTAAGACAGCTGGGAACTTCCTGGACGAATGTCATGCATATCCCACCCAGGAGTAGGGGGGGTGAAGGTCCATTTGATTGGGGGGTTACGGCTTGATAGTAATCACCGTTTGTTTAAATTGCTCCATGAGCATATAGGACTGGGAAGGCATATTTGGAGTCAATATATAGTTTAATTTTTAAGGCTTTTGCCAGTTGCAAAGCACAGGTGGGCATGATTCACTCTGCTTTGGGGGCAGAAGTATTTGCTGACAGGTCTTTGGCATCAACACTCTGAGTTAAAACTGGCTATAGTATACCCAGGTTTTTATACCCTCTTTTCCATGAAGCTACTTGCCATCAGTAAAATTGCTGTCCTTTGCATTTTAAATAGGAGCATCTTTTAAATCTGGTAGACTAAAATAAACAAGATCAATAACTTCTGAATAGTTATGCTCTATAGAAGTACAATGGTCAGATCCAGACATAAGGGTAGCTGTGTTTAAAGTTTGACAGATTTTAAATATTATTTCAGGCATATCTGTAAGCATTGCCTGGTGTTTAATAAGTCAGCTTCCCATCATCCATTGGTGGCTTTGGTCTGTAAGACACTCTGGACTCCATGTGAGGTCATTAGAGACAGGGACTCTCCCATACTGAGCTCTGAGGCTCCTTTTACCAGGATGGCTGTTGTTTGCTTGGCTAAGCAATTGTTTGCAATTGTACATCAATAGAGGAAGCTTCTAGGATGAGTATGACTATGAGGGATGAAACTGTCAAGAAGCCCTTTTTGTTTTAGGTCCAGGCTTAACAATACTCTAATTACAAGGAATCACTGGCAAGTGGAAGAAGACTTGTCTCAAGAGATAAGGGCATCCCCAAGAGCATCATCCAATCCAATCATAAAGAAAGTGGGGCTATTCAGTATCTCCACAAGTCCATAGTTAACCGCATGGAGTGGGGTATGCTTTGGCTTTTAAGGAAAAATTCATCATCCCAGCCACATGGTATTTGTCAAGGTGATAGCTGGGTTATACAGTTATCAGAGGATTAATCCCATTTTCCAGTTGTTTAAATAATCATATGCCCATAGGGTCCTGTTATTATCCCCACAGAATAAAAAGCATGAAGATTACCTATACATGAGCTATTGTGTAGAAATAGAAAAGCTATTTCTCTGAAGTTGACCTCAAGTTGTCTAGCTTAAGCAAACAACATTTCAGAACAAAACCAGGATTTAATATCCACAAAGGTTATTGAAATGTAATTTTTCTCTCTAAAATAACACTCGTTGCCAGAGATAGCCAAATCAAGACTAACTTGTTTGCAAAACAAGTTCAATATTTAACAAACTTGGCCTAATTACTTACATAAGCTCAGCAAGAATGATTGATTGTATAGATCTTTTAGAATCTGCTTTGCTGGAACTTTTTATAAGGAATCTCTAGGTTGAACTCTTAGTAGCCTCTCCAGGCCAGAAACAAAGCTAAGTATTTGCCATCAGACATGCCTGTAATACCTGTAGATTTGGGCAAATTCCTCTTCACGAGGTCCCCAATATATCCTGAGATTCCTGCAACATGCCAGGAAGTGACATTCTTTACTCACCTGGTGAGGCTGCTGAGAAATCTGTAAGCAAGGTACCAGGCCAACAGTTCCAAGGGGCTTTATGGTTCCATGTTTCATAAAGTCAACCTCAATTCCTTCAAGATTTCTGGTCACATCTGAGTGTATGCATGTCTCTCTCAGATAAGACATTGCAGCCAAAACCTTAGTAAAATAACCAATGTTTCCAACGGTGTCCTGTGATCAGGAGAACAGATTCTTACTGAACTTATGCAAACTAACTAAGATTGTCATGGAAGAAAGAATACTTACTTACCCAGACCTTTTGAATTTGAGGATTCAGGTTAAATGCTTTAATTTGTTTTATTATTATTTCTGTATATCACTGATGTCTTAAGAGAAATTTTCCTTAGTCTGGAAGAGCAAATATTAAAGAACCAGCAATGTTTTAACCAAGAGTTGGAAAAAAATCTATTTAATCATTTTTCTCAATTCACTTAGTCCCAAATTACTATTCTTGTTCAGTTTGACTGCAGCTTTAGTTAGTTCTGGAAATTCTTACCCATTTCAATTTTGATCTTAAATATACTAAATACCTATATTTGTCCTACTAGTCCTTTATATGAATCTCCTTCAAGATGGAACAGTAACCATAAATGACAAGACTCAAAATGGACATAGTTAAAAATCTGATGAGGCAAGGCACCTGAGTGGCTCAGTCATTAAGTGTCTGCCTTCAGCTCAGGCATGATCCCAGGATCCTGGGATCAAGCCCCACTTCTGGCTCCCTGCCCAGGGGGAAGCCTGCTTTTCCCTCTCCCATTCCCCCTGCTTCTCTTCCCTGGCTCACTGTGTCTCTCTCTCTGTCAAATATATACATAAAATCTTTTAAAAAAATAAAAATTTTTAAAAAATCTAATGAGGGGGTACAATAGGGCTGGCAAGGAAATTTCTGTGACACGTGACACTTCAATAATCAAAATATTAAGTGATGGTATTATACCAGAACATATAAACTTTAGGAACTGCATAGCAATTCTAGACTAGTTAGAGCAGTTACTCAGATATAACCTAAGGCTTATCATTTATTTAACAGTACTTCCAGAGTAACTGAACATACCAAATAAAAAGGCCTAATGAATCAAGGAGACTTCATGTACAATTTAAATCTTGGGAAGTTTGTTTAAAAAACATCAGGAAGTTTTTGTTGTTGTTGTTGTTGTTGTTTTACTTGACAGAGCACAAGTAGGCAGAGAGGCAGGCAGAGAGAGAGGGGGACGCAGGCTCCCTGCTGAGCAGAGAGCCCAATGCGGGGTTCAATCCCAGGACCCAGAGATCATGACCTGAGCTGAAGGCAGAGGCTTAACTCACTGAGTCACCCAGGCACCCCATCAGGATTTTTTTTTAAAAGATTTTATTTATTCATTTGACAGAGAGAGAATCACAAGTAGGCAGAGAGGCAGGCAGAGAGAGAGAGAGGAGGAAGCAGGCTTCCCGCTGAGCAGAGAGCCTGATGGGGGGCTGGATCCCAGGACTCTGTGATCATGACCTGAGCCGAAGGCAGAGGCTTTAACCCACTGAGCCACCCAGAAACCTCAGGATTTTTTTTTTTTAAAGCGTGTGCCTAAATAGAATTACAGATTATTCCAAAACCCAATTATTTTTATTTAAACAAGGTGACAGTAAGAGATTCCAAAGACAAATATGTAGGGTTATAGTTGTTAGAAAAACTTAGCTCCTTTAATATTGAGAAGTTTTAACCAAGTGATCGAAAACCTGATAAAGATAAAACATAGAATCTGGTTTTCTGGGTAGACAAAGGAGGAAAAAACCTTTGTTTACATTTTCTTATCAAGAGAAGACCAATAATCCAAGAAAATGCTGTCTTTTGAATACAGAGAGAGAATTTCAACCTTATACCACTGTACTTTTAAAATCCCTTTATTTTACAGATTAAAATGTGATATCTCTCAAAATTTTTCTCAAGTAGTTTGACATACATCACAGTTGTCATTTCTTTAGGCACATACAATGTGATATTCATTTCCATCAACAGTTGTTGAGAATTTGACTAGAACCTGTAGAGTGAGGGGACCATATGTATTAGTTACAGCTTCATGACTGGTATGTTCTGTTCAGGAAAATTTTTTCACCTCTCTGGACCTCAGTTTCATCATCTATAAAACACACAAGCTGGATGACTGGCAAAGCACTAATAAAAGAGAATTTAAATGCAAAAAAAAAAAAAAATCCCTTTATTTTATTTATTTTAATCTTAATCTGTTCTGACCACACCTAAAATTCCTTTCCAAAGATTTTCTTTCACAAACCTTCTACAACTTTCTTTTGCTCTCAGATTTTGTCCCAAGCCATTTCTCTCCAAACAACCATCTTATTTAGGACAAAATTACCTTATTTTACCTTTAATAAAAATGTATTTCCATTCCTTAGATCTTTCTTACACATCTCCTACTTTTTTTTTTTTTTTTTTAAGAGAGCGAGAGCACAGGGGTGAGGAGGGGCACAGATAGAAAGAAATAATCTTAAGCAGCTTCATGCCCAGTGCAGAGCCCAATATATGGTTCAATCTCATGGCCCTGAGGTCATGACCTGAGATGACATCAGGAGTCAGACGCTTAACCTATTGTGCCACCAAGGTGCTCTTCTCCTACTTTTCTATATACAGAGTTGCTTCCCTTATTTCCATCAGTCTTAATTACATTTAGTAGAATTTTGCACTCCTAGAAACCTTAGTCTCCAGTGAAAACAAAGTAGTAACCAATTGTGAACTGTTACACCAAATCTTTTTAGACAGCAAATTTGTGAATCAGTTAAGAACAAAGTGTGTTTACCAGCAGGCTCAAATATCCTTAGTTCCTTTGCAATAAGTAGTCAAAAGCACAAACCTATGTCCAGTGCTCAATGCTTTAGCAGTTAATCCTATTTTGGAAAAGACCTAGATGTCCAATGAATTTAATTCCACTTACCACCCAGGCAAAACTATTTAAAGTTTCAGGCTACCAAAGACTCTGAAAGCTATCTTAACAATTACCCATGAAAACTTTGAGACAGACAAGATTAACCATTTTAGGTCATCTTTTTACTAACAAATTGCAACGGAGATAACATGAGCTTATATGACCTTTAGTAAACCTCAGTCAAGTAAAAGTTTCATTTTTGATGCTGATAACTCCAAAGACATGTCTATCTTAATTAAACCAATAAACTTAAATCCATGTAAATACTGAATTATATTCCACCTGGACCCTCTTTTAAAAGTCAGTTTGCTCCCCATGTCAACTTTCACCTAAGACACTGGCAGGGAAACCCGGAGTGGGTGGTGTTACATCCAGGGCGTGCTCTTCTTCACTCCTTGACAGTTAAGGGAGGAGGAGGAGCCAATGGTGAAGGAGGTGCTGAGGATGATGGTCTAGAAGCCCATTATGCAGGCCGCACCCAAGGTGGTGCAGAAACAGGAGGAAGGGGAGAGGAAGGCAGAAGTGAAGTGCTGCCAGAAGGCAGAGAAAAGGGTTCTGGGTTCTAGAGCTCACCGGTTCCAACAGAGTGAGAAAGGGACAGTCAGGGCTAGGTGGAAATTGATAGGGGGCTCCATGATTAAGCTCACAGAAATTCCAAAAATGTGGAGATATAAGGAATCCAGAGGTAAGGAATACTCCAGACCACCCTGCCCTAAGTGTCTGAGGGGAGGAGTCTTATTTATGACAGTCAACTGAGGTCAACAGAAAATAAACAGACCCTAAAAAAAAAGGTGAACCATTAAAGATATTATTACTAGTCCTGCTTACACAAAGGTGCTGTCAGTAAAGAAGCAAAAAAGATTTAAGATCCCTGGTTAGCTTTCTATAAAAGACCAACCCTAAAATCCCTCAGTGGCAACCCTGTCGGGACCTCTCTCACTCCAGAGAGCTTTTTTTCTGTATCCTTGCCTAATAAATTTCTGTCACTTTGCTCACCCTCCCTTGTCCATGAGACTCATACTTCAACACTATGAGACAAGAACCTAGCTCTCCTACTTCAAGAGAAGGGGACATCATGTTTTCCCACAACAAGGGGGAATAGGCTATCCATGTTGGGGTATAGAAGGCAGGGAATTTCCATGAAACAAAGGCAGTTTTGGCAGCTGCTTGGGAATATCCTTTAAAATCCCCATCCTGAGGTAGACTAACCACAGTTGGCTCTAGTTATGGCCGTTAACTCAGGAAATGAGTGTGGGAGAAGCCTTCACATCTATTAGGTAGAACAGTGAGAGCAAGAGAGTCCAGTCCCCTTCATCTGGGATGACCTATATTTCCTTCAGCAAACTAGGTTTACTGGAAGGAGGTTTGTTTAGATAATTATCATCCAATATCCAGGGGGGAGTTTACTAGCCAAACATTTTCTGCAAGAGGTACTGACTGAGAGCCCCAAAAGACTGAATGGACCTAATACCTCTATTTGCCCTATTTCCTGCTGAAGATCTAACTGATAGACCCAACTGAGGCCATGTGTGTGATGTTACAGGAGCTCAGTCCTTTCCTAAGTTTTACAACCTGAATTGTTTCCAGTGCGTTAAAAAGATATCCCAAGGGAGAGTCCCTGGGGAGTGAAGCAGAAGCCAAGGTCACACTCCTGGAAAAGTAGAGAAGGTCCGTTACCAAATCCCCCCTCTCTGACTCCCAGGTCACATCCCACACAGGATATATCAGAGGTGCTATGTGTCAAAAGTGACTGGAGGCATCCCTCAAGCAAAAAATCACTGTTGATCACCCTCCTGCTTCATCATGAAGGCATCCCTGCAATACAAGGCCCCAGAAGGATGATGGCATCCTTCCCTTTCCCCATGGCATCCTAGGCTACAGATAGGTGCTGGTGAATGGACTGAAATACGACACCAAGTTGTCCCATGCCCTAAAAGCTGCCTTATAGCCCTGCCACTTTTAAGCCATGGAGAATACTAGAAAAGTTTTACAAGGGGAAACTACCCAATTTTGTAATTTAAGTAGTTAGTAGAGGACACTGACCGAAAACAGTAAAGATAGAAATCCATCATGGGTCTAAGTGACATTCCAACGCATGTAGTCTTAAAAAACCAGCTTCCCGAGGAAATGGTCCCAGGTCAGTCTTTAGTTCAGTTGGGTACTGGTTTGGGCTGGCCCTCAGGTACTGTGGCCACAAACGGCTAGAAGAGAGATGTGGATGGGATCACATTAGACCAATGAGGTGGAAACCTCACACAGGAGTGTTAAGATTACCAGCCGTCCTGGTGGTGTAGGTGGTTGTCCTGTGCCCAAGACAGATAATTTTGTATAAGAACAGGAATAAAGAGAGGACATCAAGTTTCTGGGTCTTATTACCATCTCAGGCAGGGTACTAACTTCCAGCCAAAAGACAGGCTTTCTTCTTCCCTTAGAGTAGCCATGGGCTGGAGGAATTGATATGAAAGTGTTCCAATAAGACATACTCCTTGAAAAGCCCCTGGAATGAGAGTAAAGGAAGAGAAGAGAAAAATACTCACCAAGTTTGTGCCAAAGCTCACAGTCCAGATGAAAAGACTCAAAGCCCCACTTTTGGGTGGCATATGATGTCGTTTTGGAATATAGGTGAGGTTTGGTGAGGTGGGGTCCAGAACCAAGGGTCAAGAAAGAATTCTTGAGACCTCTTTGGTGCAAAAAGGTGGTTTTATCAAAGCCTGGGAAAAGGACCCAGAAAGCAGAAAGAGCTGTTGCAACCGGGTTGTGAAAGGTGGCTGATTATATAATATGGGGTTGGGGGAGGTAAGGAAAAGGGAGGTTTTCAAAAGAACTTTCATATGCTAAAGAGGACCTACAAGGTACTGAAGGCCTTGCCATGGTCAAGGTTGTTTTCCCTCCCAGCAAGGTATTAAGACTGTTGGGAGCTTCTTGGATGAATGTCCTGTACACCCCATCCAGGAGCCGGGAGCAGGGTTCACAGGGTGTCAGCTTGTGCTTTGTCCTTGGCTAGCCTTCTGTTCCCACATCATGCAACCTAACAAAAGCATGAATGCCTCACAGAGATATTGAGAGGTTGGAAGACCAATACTGTTATAAGTCTAGGTCCTTTTACGTTTGGTTTTTTGTTCTCTCTCCAGAACTTCTGGAGTCTTTTTTATATCTGGTGTTAGAAATTTCATAATAATATGTCTCGATGGGAACCTGTCCATTCATTGTGTAGGGACCCCTGGCATTGACCCTCTCAATCAGGAAATTATGTCCTTTGGTTCTAAGAAATGTTTTTAAAGTAATCCTTTCATTATTTCTTTCTTTTCATTTTCTGTTTTATTTATTTATTTTTTTCTTTCTGGAGCTCCTATTGTTTGGATAGTGGGCCTTCTGTACCAGTCCCCTAAAACTGTTTTATCCATTTCCTGATCTCTACATAGAGGACAAATAGGTGGGCAGACAGTAAGAGTATTCTCAACTTATGCAATCAAAAGAAGCCAGAAATGAATGGTCAGGAGACTGAGACCAGCTAACCAATTAAAAAAAGAAAAATCAGAACTCTATAGTCAGGAAAATCTGAGCCACTTTTCAGACCCATAATTCATTGACTGAAAGAGAGGGTGGTTCCAAACAAGGAAGATTGCTGCCAAAATCCCCAATCCTTCCTCAAAGAGGTGTATGGCCTTTTATTTGAATAACTGTATGCTGGGAAAAGGAGAATATCCAGACATTTTGAGGGCTTTTATATTCAGAGTCTGAATTGATACTGATCCTCAGGAATCTGCAATAAATCACAGACTGCTATTGGAGTAGAAGTATGTGGGGACCAAGTAATAAGTTGAGTCCTGGCTCAGGTCAGGCTCATGATGGATCCACAATGAATCCATAGCTCAGCTGATGGTCATTTTGCCAGTCCCTGAATAGATCATTGGAATGGACACATGTGGAAGATGCCAGAACCCTTCATTGGTTCTTCAGTCCACGGGGTAAGAGCTATTGTATTGAAAAAAGCTGAGGACATCTCTTTCCAAAAATCTCGATACAGTATCATAAAAAAACAAAGATATCATGCCTCAGGGGGAATGGCAGAGATTAGAGCCACCCTTAGGACCAAAAAGACACAGAGGTGGTGATCTCCAGCCTGTTCTCATTTGATTCACCAGTCTGGCTCCTAGAGAAACCAGTCAGATCCCGGAGGATGACAGGGTACTCTCTGAGATGCAACCAAGTAGAGGTCTTAGGTACAACCACTGTGCCAGAAGTGATATTTTTGCCAGAGCAAATTAACATGGCTTCAGAGACATGGTGTATGGATATTGATCTGACAAATTGATTCTTTCTCAGAAGTACTTTTCACGTAGAGAGTAGAGCAGCTTACATTTATACTTTCATCCCAAGACCATGTTAATTCTCTCATCCTCTGTCATAATATAATCTGCAGAGTCTGAACCATATAGAATTTCTTCAGAATATCACATTAGTTTACTCCATCAATGATATCATTTTAATCAGACCAGAGGAGTAAGAAGTAGCCAAGTGCATTGGAGACCTCACCCTCCAGAGGTGGAAGTCCCATGGAATCCTACAAAGATTCTCTGCCAAGTCCACACATGTCTTAGAGGTAGAGTAATTTGGAGCATGCCACAACAACACTTCCAAAGTGAAGGGCAAGTTATGGCATCTTGACCCTCACACCACTAAAAGGAAGCACAATACCCGGTAGTCCATACTTCTATGATTCATTTACCAAGTGATAGAGAAAGCTGCCAACTTGAGTGGGACCCAGAATAGGAAATGGCTCTGCAGCAGGCCCACAATACAATGCCCTGCCACATGGCCCATACTATACAGCAGACCCTTTGGTACTAGAGTTAGCTCTCACGCCAGGCGGTGTTTACATCAATCTCCAGCAGGAGAAATACAATTTATAACACTTGTGTTCTGAAGCAAGGCCATGCCATCTGCACCAGAGAATTACATGCCATTCAAAACCAACTCCTATAAGCCACTTGGCTGCATAGAGGTAGAACTCCTGATGATGAGATATTAAAATATGATGGAGCCAGAGATGCCCATCATGACCTAGATTCTGAAAGGCCCATTTAGTCAAATGCAGGCTCAGTATAATCCATCAGAATATGGAAGTGATGCAGCCTGGGACTGAGCACACGTCAGGCATAGAGAGTACAAGGGAGCTGGGTGAAGTGGTGGCCCAGCCCCCAGGTCAGCCTCCACTGGTGCACTAGTGCCTCTCCCTCAGGTCACAGCTGATCATCTGTTCAAGGAGAGGCTGTTACTTAGGACCAGTCAACAGAGGAAAGGAAAGGCCACTCTTCCTTCACTGGTGGTTTAGTTCAATTATGTAGTAAAAGCTGAAAATAGACAGTAATTAATTAAGATAGGGTCATACTGGAGTCCTTATAAAATAAAGGGGAAATTTGGATATAGAAATGCACATGTGGAGAACACCACGTGAAAGTGAAGGGAGAGATCAAAGTGACATTTCTACAAGCCAAGGAAGTCCACAAACATGGCCAGAAAACCACTAGATCCTAGGCAAGAGGCTGAAACAGATTCTTTCTCACAGCCCTAGCGAACTAACACATCGCATAATATCACATTAGATCAATGACCAAAGTTGTAGAAAAAGAGTTACAGCAGAGGTGATAAAGGCATGGGATTTCCTGGTTTCATCAAATATAGCTCCACCTGGAAGCTGCCAGCCAACAGATCAATGACATAGCCTCTTAAAGAGGCAGCTGGGGTACTTCTTGGAGATGCTGCCTTGCAAAGATGGGTCAATCCCACCAGGGTGGAGAATACATCCTGAATCAATGACAACTGTGGGTGTGGTCCTAGTAGGTAGTGTATGGGTATGGAAATCAAGAGGTGGAAGTACAGGTGACCCTGTTTATCATCTCTCCTGATCGTCAGAGGGATATAGGACTCCTGTTACACAGTGGGGGCAGGAAGAATACATTTGGCACCAAAGTGATCCACTGGGGGCTCTCTTGGTACTTTTCTGTCCAGTTTTGACAGTGGGTGGACAGATGCAGATGCCACAGACTGAGAAAGACCTTTTGACCAAGGGCCCACACCCCTCAGGGATGAAGGTCTGGATAACCCCATAAGGTAAGCAGAGGTGCCTGGGGAAGGGGAATGGAGAGTGGATAGTAAAGGGAGATAGTGAATTATCTAGTTGCCATCCCAAGACAGATGCAGTGATGGGGCTCAGTTTGCCTACCAGACATTTTATACCAAGCAAGTGGATTGAAGTGGTCCAAAATATTGACTGTAATGGAAACTGTGGTCCCCCACCCAGATCCCTGCCCTTGGGACCGGTGCACTCATTCCCTCAGTTTTCAGGAACATTGCCTTCTAAAGACCTGTGATTGAATTCCCCCCAAGGACTCACCTCCAGCCAAAGATAGCTGCCTCACCTAAGTTTACTGCAGAGAATAGGTCTAATTTGTTTCATGAATATTATACCTTCTCTTGTCTTTCTGAGGCATAAGTGATAGCTTTACTGTTGAAATATGTTTTGGTTTGTGTTCTTATCCTTGAATTATCTCTGTTTTCTTGAATCCTTACTTTTTTTTAATCTTTTTTTTTTTTTTTGCCTTCACATTTGGAAAGATACCAAATATTTGATAACCCTCGGCAGTCTGTCCAAATTAAGTGTCTGACACCAAAGAGTTGACTAGAAGCTCTGCAGGGTTGTTGTATCTGGTGGATTCACTCTGGAGCTACTTCAGCTAGTCATTCCATTGGATGAAACACCCCCCTCCACCACCACTACCCTTTTAAGTATATATATATTGTTTTTTCTCTTGAGCTCATAAGTGTCCCCAAAGAGGACCCATCCACTCGCCTGTGTATTTGAGGATTGGATGGGTAAGATTGAAGGTTGGCATGGCTCCCAGGTTTCATGGTGGGGTAAGGGAGTCCCAAAGAGTCAGTGTATAGACCTGAGCTATCTTTCTGATTGCTGGGTGGCACTCTCTCCCTTCACATCACCCAAGTCCCTGAGTCCAGAGTCCCTCTAAATCTTCAGAGACTAAACTTCCATTCTTCTCCCAGGAGCCAGTTAAGAATGGTCACCCACTATAGAGGGATGGAGGAAAGACTTGCTGTAAAGGCTTTCAGCCAGTCCTCTTACTTCAGCAGCCTCAGCACCCACCTTCAGAGCCACTGTTGCCTACAGTTTTTGAACTTTCTGAAACTGTGCCATACGAATTGCTTTGTACCTCAGTTTTCCCCTTGCCTAATTTCTGTTCCAGATCTCTCTGCCCTGCTAAGTCAGTGATCTACCACTAGCTGATCAGTTTTCTGGCTTCTGCCCATTCTTTTTACCCTTGTGTACTGATGCCTTTTTTTCTCCTTTCGCTCTCACTCAGTAAGGTTTCAGGGAAGCTCAGAGGGAAATGCATGTGTTCAATCCATTATGTTTAATTGGAAGGCATTAACCTATTTTAGAGATGGAGAAACTGAGGCACAGGGAATGTCCCACATCCCACAGCATAACAAGGCTAGACATAAAGTGTCTAGTCCCCAGGCCAATTTTCTTTGTGAAGGAACCAAAAATGTATGAAAACAGGAGTAACACAGAGAGTCCAGGGGGTGGTTTGGGGAAGAGGTAGTGATAAAAGGAGCATGCTTGTGGGAATGGCCTAAGAGGAAAAAAGAAGATAGCGTCAGAGAAAAAGAGATAGTTTTATCCTTGGGTTTCCTGCTGACATTTCACTGTTTTCAAATTCCTTCAAGACCTTTATTGTCTGTAGATACCACTCTCTATTTACCACTCTGCTTTCCCAAGTCAGACTCCTATTCCTATTCTCTACTCCATTCTTTCGTAGAAATATATAATATTTTAAAAATGTGATTCCACTCAAATTGCCCATATCCTCAAATGCTAGTGATGACCCCTCATTGCCTATGGGGTAAAGGCAAATTTTCTAGTTATTTCAGTAATTTAAGCTCTTGGACTGGTTGGGGAGAGATGCTGATAGGAAGAAAGGGATAACTTGACAACAAAAGGGACAGGAAGTGTAGGTGACAGGGAGAAGAAATTAAAAGATGGCTCTAAGTTGATCAGCTTGGGTGACTGAGTCAAATTAGGCCTAGGAAGTGAGACATGCTTATGAGCCTGGCTTTAAACATGGCGACTGTGGTTTGAGAGGTACGTAGAAATGCCTGGCAGACATGAAGATAGGGAGTGAACTATGCAGCCATGCATCACACGACTTCAGGATTGGCAAGCTCTTGCATGCTTCCTCCTCCAGTGCTGGAAGAAGTGAAAGAATAGGATAGCTCCAGGAGTCACCAAATCAAAGGGAGTCTCTTGTATGGGGGCATTTGGGTAGATTTAAGTAGGGGAGAAAGGCAAATAAGAGGGGATCTGCATATCAGTATTTCTAATTTCTCTTTTTTGGTTAAAATATAATTGCCCAGTCCTTGGGACGATATTGATAACTGTATTACTTTCCTATTTTAGCTGTAATAAGTCACCACAAATTTAGGGCCTTAAAACAACACAAATTTATTATCTTACAGTTCTGGAGGTCCAAAGTCTAAAATCAGTCTCATTGGGCTGAGGTCATGTGTCAGCAGGACTGGGTCCTCTTGGAGCCTCTGGAGGAAAATCTGTTTCTTTGTCTTTAAGAGCTTTTAGAGGTGTCTGCGTTCCTTGGCTCATGGCCACTTCCTCCGTCCTTGGAGGCCATCATTCCAAGCTCTGCTGTCATCATTAAATTTCCTTTTTCCCACTTTGACACTCTTGCTTCCCTCCGATGAGGACCATTGTGATTACATTGCGTCCATCCAGATAATGCAGGATAAGCTCCTTATCTCAAAACCCTTAAATTAATCACATGGGCAAAATCCTTTTTGCATGTAAAGTAACATATGCACAGGTTCTGGGAAGTGGGGAATGCATATCTTTGGGGGGCTATTATTCTGCCTACCACAATAACTCTCTGTTAACACTAATGACCCTCAGTTCTTGGGAAGATATGTCAAGATAGAGGCAGAGAGAGAAATGAATGAGTGGATGAATGAGTGAAGAGCTTTTAGTGATTCAACAAATATTTTTTATTGGTCCATTATCTGCTAGGTTATGTTTTAGACTATCTGCTAAGGAGATCTAGGAAACTAGTGCTTATTCTTACAAACCTGACCCTACTAGATCTCAAAGTATATTCTGTGTCATATTAAAATAGCAACCAGTTCACTGATTACCATGGAATTAAGATGGAAGAAAAGAAGACAAACTTATTTCCCTCCTTCAGCTTCTGAGTTTTTGCCTACAAAGACAAAGAACAAAACAATACAGATCCAGAGGTAGAAAAATACATCCAGTTCAGAGAATGTATCTTGTTGCATGGAATGAAGGTACATGCGACCGGTGTTTGGAACAGCATTATCTGTGTGAACGTCTCCAGGTAGCTTGAGTTCTACTGACGATCACAAACCCCCTAGCTGTCCTGGGTGTGAGATGTAGGTGTGACCCTAGTGCAGAGGGGGCTGTTCTTCCTCTAGTCTGAGTGTATGACCCAATCATCGTTGACATGGTCCATGTGGCTTGTGAGCGTGACTGCTGTGTAGACTGTTGGCGGGCCAACCTTAAAACCTCAGAGTATGTCCTCCAGGGGGTCTGTGGTGCTGTCTCCTGTGTGGATTGTGAATTTCCCTCTGGGGCCTCCCTGTCTGTCATTGGAGTGGGCTGTTTACTAGTCTCCCATGTGGGCTGAATGCCAGCCCCCGGTACTTGAATCTCTGCTGTGGTATGGCTGGGCTCTGGGTCCTTAAAGACCTGGATAGACCCACACTCCTGGTTTTTGCTGTCCACATCACCCATGTGACACGAGGAACTCATAATATCCAAATAGGAGGATGGGGATATTGGTGGTTCTGTCATGATGTTTTGTGACCTCCACGAACAGCAGCCCAGAGTGCATGCTTCACAATTTTGTGTGTCATGGGACCCATCTAAAGGCACCTCCCGGATGATGGGGAGCTCCGGAAACTTCCTAAAGTCATTCCTGTAGAATTTCTCCAGAATACGCCGCACCACATTTTTCAGAATCCGCATGGCACTCTCTGGGGAGAATTCAGGATTCTCAAATCGAGACCAGGAACACTTCTGGCACCTCTGAGCAAAGAGCCGCATAATCACCTGGCCCTGGGATTTCCGGGGCTCCAGGTGCATGTGACAGAGGATGTGCACTTGAGCGGAAGCCCAGTTTCGCCGGCATGAGGAACACTGGAACCTGCAGACAGAAGGAAGAAGGCTGTTGTGTCTTCAGGTGATCATTGACCTGAAGGAAGCAGGCCTGGTCTCTGTCTCCGTGATCTCTCCCAATTCGAGAAGGTGCATATGATATTAAAAATTTGCCAAATAAGAATGAGAGGGATTGTGTTTTTTCATAAAGCCTTTTCCTGTGATCCATTGAGCTTCCACCTACATGGTCCCAAGTTTGCCTCTTTGCTAATAAAACATCTCTGGATGGCTCAGAGGGAAAAGTAGTTCTGCCACCTGCCAGCAAAACTTGGTCCTCCACATGATCGCAGAAAACGTGTACAGTAAACCCTTTAAGGCAGGCACTGTAAGAGGGGCTACATTGTTAGCCCACTTCATCTTTAAAGCTCCCCTCTAAGGGAGGCATCATTAAGCCCAGTATCCAGATAAGGAAACCGAGTCATAAAGGGACACACAGCTTGTTTTTAAATATATATATGTAAAACCATTATCTTATGGGAATCTAGAAGAAGGGACACTTACGCTGCCTAGGAAGACCAGGGAATGCTTTAAGGAGGAGGGGGCACTTGAGTTGGTCCTTGAAGGATGAGTGCAGGGGAGGGGTCAAAGGGCCTGCCAGACACACAGAAGATCATGGTAAGGGAACAGAAGTCTGAAAAGGTGCGGGCTTGGTTCATCATCCATAAGGATGGAGCAAAGGACAGATGGAGTCAGGGTAGGACAGAGAGGGAAGAAGGACAACAGGTGAGGTGGAGAGAACAGCAATGGTCCCCGTGTGCCACATAAAAGGAGATCTGGTTGCCTAGGTCAACATTTCTCACTGCCACCCCCACACCCCACTCGACACCGCTCTCTGCAGTGTGCAGGTTCTCTGGGGGTGAAAGGGGGAGATGGCCCCTAGGGGAGGAGCATTACTTACAGACTCCAGGAACTGGGTTTTAGATATCTTTCTTGCTGCACCATTCCCTCTATTATCCCCAGGCCTTCAGCAAAGTCACGTTCAAAGTGATCGTGTGGCCTTCCTCCATTCTTGGGGCTTTAAAGGAAGACCCTGGTCCCGGGCTGGTGCTTGGCCCAATAGGGCTGCTGCAGCCTAGGAAAGTCAGGACTGAGGGCAGATATAGCAGAAGTCTCTAGGTAGACCAGTCTGGAACAGGAGGTGGTGCGAGAACGGGAGGGCAGCTGTATGGAATACGGAAGCATTCCTTGAGAATTTCTAGGAATAATTAGGGAGGAAACCTAGCAAAAGAAGAAACTTTGGTATGGCTAAGCAAAATGAAAAGATCACTGTGACCACAAAAGAATAGAGACCCTGGGGACACTGGTTCCTTTAACAAGCTCTCTCAAAGGAATCAGTCAGTCGTGGCTAAGCTGACCTCCTTTGCCAGAGAAGGTCTGCTGAGAGGTCAGCTCTCACTCACCTGCCAAATCCTTTCTGCTGGTACTGCTTCCAGCCCTCGGCGAGGTACTCTGGCTCCAGTTTCTTGTCTAGTTTCAGGGTCCATGTGGCCCGGGGTTTCTCCTGCTGCATCAGCTCTTGAAATGTCTGCTCCCAGGTCCGAATATCTAAAACTGCTTTCTTCCCCTGAGTCTGGGAAGCCATGTCTAGTGAGTCTTTCGGTCTTACTCAGCAGCCCAGAAGAGGGGAGGGGAAAAAAAAAAAGCAAAAAACACACCAGTTTCGTTTTCTCGGTCTGGAATGTGTCAGCTGTCTTCCTAACTTTCATTTCAGGCTGTTTGAGTGCACAAAACAGGTCTTTGTTTCAAAGACAGAGGGCAGCAGAGTTTTGCCAGTTTGTGAACAGGCCTCTCAGAGATATTCCAGAGTACAGAGCTCTGTTCTAGATTCTGGAGGCACCGGTAAGTGCCTTGGATATTTTATTTTTCTCTTATTTTTACACCAGGCAAAACACTATGCTCGGTGGTGGGATGAATGCCACAAGAAGCCATTTCTCACTTACATTGATGCTCACGCTCTCATGGAGACATGGGAAGGTAGCTGGGGGGACCTGTGTCCCATGCTGGTATCCTGCACCCACTGGTCACCACATCCCCTGAGGGGATTATTCCTGCTCTTCTGCAGGGGATAGCACAGAGAGGTGGGTTACTTTGCCCAAAGCCACACAGCCACTGAGCAGTGTAGGCGGACAAGAGACTTGAACCCAGGCCTGCAGGGCTCCAAAACCTGTGCTGTCTCTACTTACTTCCATCCCTGAGAAGATGCTAAGAATGGTTATGTCAGGTTCTAGGCAGGCACTCTGGAGCCAGGGTGGGAGGAAGCATCTTGAAACCTGACCAGGGGGTTTGGTCCAGTGAGATCTCTTGGGTCCTGGGGCGGGACACCAAGCTAAATGAAAGGATTATTTAACTCTGCCATTTGCCGTGTAAATTATCTTGCAGGGTGGGACACAAGCACGTGGGAGCCATCTTTTGGGGACAGGCTAAAAAGAATTCCCACTCAGGGGGAGAGGGACTGGAGCTAGATGACCTGTAAGTCACTTCTAACTTAGAGTCTGAGATTCTAGAAGGTGAGTTCTGTCCCTCTGGAGTTCAGACTCAAATGGGGGAGCAAAGACAAGCAGGACGTTACGTCCTTGGAAGCCCCACTAGGGTTACTGTGTCCCAGACAGGATCAGCCTAAGCCTTGTCAGATGTTCTAGACTTTCACCTGCTCCCCTTCCTCCCTCCCTGCCAGGATGCTCTGTTTTATACAAACGTTCTGTTTTTATAACTTTACACATCGAGGCACCTATGTCTACACAGACAATGAAAGAAACTCTTGTGTACCTAGATAATTATAGGAATTTGGAACTGAATCCGCAGAATGTGAGAAAAGCCTGGAAAGCCCTTAGGAATCAACTTTTTCTCTTTATGGCAGTCGTCCACTATTTCCGTAGTTACTCTAGCTTGGGGTTGGAAAGGGCTGGAGGGACTTGGTTTGGTTAAATGAGAGAAACAAGAAATGAGAAGTGTAGTCCCAGGGCACCTGGGTGGCTCAGTGGGTTAAGCATCCAACTTTTGATCTCAGCTCAGGTGTTGATCTCGGGGTCATGAATTCAAGCCCCATGTAGGGCTTCACATGGGGCATGGAGCCTACTTAGGAAGGAAGGAAAAAAGGAAGAAAGAAGAAAAAAAAAAAGAACGGAAGGAAGGAAGGAAAAGAAATGTAGTCTCTCTAACATAGCAATAATTTTATTTTTTTTTAAGATTTTATTTATTTATTTGACAGACAGAGATCACAAGTAGGCAGAGAGGCAGGCAGAGAGAGAGGGGGAAGCAGGCTTTCTGCTCAGGAGAGACGTGGGGCTCGATCACAGGACCCTGAGACCATGATCTGAGCTGAAGGCAGAGGCCTAACCCACTGAGCCACCCAGGAGCCCCCTAACATAGCAATAATTTTTCTTGCACTTTAAAACAGCTCTTCAACTGGCAGAAACTCTACAGGTAGATGCCGAACAGATACAGAAATTTTTAAGGTGGCTGATCTGGGGAACAATGAGGCTGGGTGACCCCTAAGCTAGGTCCATTTCCCTGCCTTGGGGATTCAGAATAAGGAAAAAATGCATACTAGGATTGGAGTGCCTGCTGCTGGGTTGGAGATGCCAGACACAGTTTCACCTGCCAGACCTGAGGATGACCAATCTATTAAGTGGCAGAGCCAGGACTCAAACTTCTCTGGGGCCACACGAAATGCCAGGAAAGTCTGGGCTTGTCTAAATAAGGAATGGGTTGCTAGTGGTAAAAAAACAAAACAAAACAAAACAAAAACAAAATAGGCAAAAGGAACAATTTGGAGGAATTCAAGTGGGAGGGGTCTTTATGCTGCTCGTCTAAGGGTTCTGCTCTCTGGGCTGGGGCTCCTGGACACATACTAGGAAGGACTACTGCTCCCCTTAGGATGACTTCTCAGCAAAAGGTCAGCCTGGAGGGGAAGGAAGGCATTAAGATCACACTGTCCGAGAACACAACGGAAGGGGCAGGTTCTCCTCACCGCTGTCCCTACACTGCACATTACGGAGACAGCCAACTACTTAGAACAGAAAGCAGAATGAGACAGCTGACTTTAAAAGAGCAAATAAGACGTCTATTAAATACCTATAATCTGCTTGCCCTCACTCTCAGGCTAGCAGGAAAGACAGATCTGTGAAGAAGCATCTACCTTCACCTTCCCCGTCTCACTCTTTTCAGCTTATCCTTTTAGTTCAGAGCAAGGAGCAGAGCCAGGCAGCCCCGGTTGGGTCCTCGTCCCGCCACTCTCTGCCTTGGCAGCCTGGGGAAGCCCTTTTACTGCTCTGTACCTCAGTTTCTCCATCTCAAACGTGGCGATAACACCACCATCTTACCTCCCAGGGCTGTTCTGAGGATTGAATGACTTAAAAAACGGTTATCAGCCCTTGGCAAGCAAACAGAAGTGTTTGCTACTTCTTGTTGTCGCTGCATGGCACGTTTCTTTGTTAAGTTACCACAAAGCCTTTCTTAAACATGTTGGGAACACAAACGAAATGAAAGTATATAGAGATAGTAGTACAGGGCGAAAAAAAGCTACAAATAAGCTACATATCAGGACTCGGAGAGCGCAAGAGTCACAAAAGAATTCATACTGGGCAGAGACGTCCACTCCTATCACCGTACGTTCTTAGATATACAGATACATTCCGAGATGATCCAGATACACATTTATTCCCATCACCCTACTGGTACGTGACCCCTGGCCCCACTCTGTGCACCTCCTTGGGCGAGGCCAATGCTGCCCCAGGGCTCACCTCTGGCCCCCATCTCGGCAACCTGTACAAAGTGAGCTCAGAAGTGGAACAGTAGGAAACCCAGAGCCCGCTGCTGCTCCAGCCAAGGACGAGGCCCACTGGAAACTCCACTCCAGAGAGCAAAGGTCATGCCAAAAGGACTAAAAAATAAATAAATAAGCCAGAGGAACAGGGTAAAGTCAAAAGACTGGGAACAAAAAATCACCAGTTTTCAAAGGAGCAGCTGGTTTCACAATTTCTGGGAAAACCTGTTTGGCTTCAGGCCCCACACCGTCCACATGGGAGGCTGGGGTTTGCCCCGGTAGGCAAACATTTGGTTATGTGGGGTAGAAAGACCTTCGGTGAGCCCCAGACAGGAGGGTGACCAATGCCAGGCTGTCCAGCAGCCCCCACACACAGAGTGCTTGACACTACTTCCTCTTTTGATACAGGTAGGCTTAAAACCAGTCAGAACTACACAGGCTCTGTTCCAAGGCTATGGTGAAGATGTATGTGTTAAAGCAGGGTCTTTAAGCCCCTCAGGCCTCCGCCCCCACTGCAGACCAGTGCCAGGAAACCAGCAGGCCAAAGCCAGGCCGTTCACTGGCTTTTCTCCTCTCCCTGACTCACTTTACCCAGCTGTTCCCGTCCCCGAGGGATCGCCTCTCACATTAACCACCTGCACCAAGTTCTTGTCTCAGGCTGCACTCTCTGCACCCCAGCCAAGACAAAAGAACAACTTAATCACTTTTTCTTTACTTCTTTCCTCTGTGTACAAAGGCCTTTTCTGATCTGACACATAGGAGCCAAGAAGTCATCACTGCCACAAGTAAAAAACCAAACAAACTGAAAACTAACAACTCTTCTTAGAGCCTTTAGAGACATGGGGTTTCAGGGCAGACTGCTGCCTTGAAAACTGGAGAGACATATGGGTGGACACAGAGAGTCACAGCTTACCAGAACCAGGAGCCCAGGAGCAGAAACCGCCACCGCGGGAACCAGCAGGAACATTGGAAACTGTCACTGGCCAGTTGCTGGAGGCTCAGTGAAGACTAGCTTCAGAATTGAATATCCAGGAGGCACCGTCAGGGGAGAGTCCCATACTTTCGTGAAATCTACCTCCAGGAACCCCAGCAGGGCCTCACTATAAAGGTGGAGAAAATTCTTTTGCTTCCAGCAGGGGGAGAGGAAAAACAACAATTTTTTAAAGATACCCACAACTCTGTTCTTCACAAGGTCTTCCCCCAAGGAAAACTATTTCACCAGAGCATAGCATACTTGGGTTTCAGCCTAACTGACCTGGGGATGGAGTGGGAAATACCCAATGCCAACACCTGCTGGCCTCCACCGTGTACATGGGAACGACCCCGCTCTTTCCCAAGTGTAACCTCCGTTCTGCCTGGTATAAGGACAAGATCTACCAAGCTTGCAGTGATGAGAGAGGAGAGCTGGGCATAAGCTCAAAGGGGCAAAGTTACCCCTGTGCTGTTCTCTGGGAGAAGAACCAGGTCCCACACAGGGCAGACTCATCCTCTTCTCAGCTCATGATATCTGGAGGAGAAATAAAGAATTCAGTCAGTCATCAATATTTCCAAACATACACTAGAATCCTTCACCCACCAAGCCATGGAAGAGATTTTAAAGGTCCTCTAAGCCCCATTCTTTACTGGCTCACTTTGTAATGGTTAACATTTGAATTGTAAGTAAATATTTAGATAAAATTCTTGGGCTGACTCAAGGGGGGAAATCTTGGGCATCAAATAAGAAGACAAGGGTATACGTTCCCCCTCCAGGACTTACTGAGTTATGGAAGCTCTTTGAACCTCAATGTTCTCATCTATGAAATGGGAATAATACTCAGCCCACTATATTTAATGAGGTATAGAGTAATATGATTTAAATATCAACCATAACTACAAAATATCAGATAGTATTATTTCAAAAAAGAAGACTGTATAGAGGCTTGAAATAGATGCATTTGGATGGACTAGAGCATTAGAACTCAATAGTTCAAGAGTAAAGAAAACACAAGGACCCACTTACAGAAAGAAAAGAGACATTTAGACCAATAACTTAGAGAGGGTCTGTGTCTGTGTGTTGGGGAGAAGAAAAGCAGCAGATTAAAATGAATAAATTTTAGAGCATTTTTCCGCTAGAATGTACCTTTATCCCCATAATTCTCTTGTCCCTCTCATAACCCAATGGCTTTGGTACTCTTAATAAGAAATGTTTCAGAATGGATACACTTACTGGAGCTTTATAAAATATAGATGCCCAGGCCCACCTCTGGAAATTCTGAATCTGCAGACCTAGCAAAGGAGAGGGCATATATATATATATATTTTTTTTTAATTCCAAGAATGATACTGAAATACACTCTTGCATAAAAATCACTATACATTCAAAATCTGAGCCTCAGGCAGTCTGAGCCACTCCCCAAGAGCTCTCATTCCAAGTGGCAGCAACGCCAGGTGAAGCCAGGTGCTCTAAGTCCCACTTGGGCGTTTCCTTCCACTGTGTGACCCAGGACGGCATGGCCAGCCTCCATTAGTCCTGTCTTTAGGGCGGAGTTGCCGTAGCACCAGCAAGCGGCTTGCTTTCTGATGGATGGAGTCCAGGAGACGGCCGCAGTCGTAACGTGCAAAGTGAATCAAAGATGGTCGAAGTCCAGGGAGGAGGGTTAAGAGCAATGGAGGCAGATCTGCTGCGGCCGTCGCAAGGCGAAGCGGCAGGGAAGGACGCTGCACATTCTGCCAGCGGTCACACCAGTCAGCGGGAACTTGGCTTTTTACCCCTGCAGCCTGAGGCTGACCCTGAGAGTGCAGCTCGGGCCTCGGGGAGACCCAGCAAGCCCTCCTGCAATAACTGAGAGTTTAAGCCTGTGCAGAGAGCAGCCGAGACCCCCGGCCAGTGGCAGAAGACAAGCAGGCTCAAAGTGGCCGGCCCCGGAGCCTGTTTTGGTGAGTGTATGAAAGGATTCCCCATCTTGGCCTCCAGCTTGATGTTTTCCAATATTGTCCACCCCCCCCCCCGCCGAGCCCCCAGACGGTTCAGGAGACTGGTGCTGGAGCAGTGCCACAATCTGACCTAGTATCTTCCATGAAGTTATTGATTTTTCCCAGTTCATTCCCCAGATCATTTTCACCGCCTGTTTCCTGTACCTCTCTGCCGGGGCACTCTTCCTTCTCGGCCATGATACTGAGCATTAGGTTTTCCATCGTTGTTAGAGGAAAAGAGGTCACTGCTGTCTGTTTCCCTGCCAACTCTTCAGAGATTTTTTTTTTTCCATTTCATTTTTCAAAATCCAGATTCATGATAACCTTGTTTCAGCGAGAAGGGGCTTCCCTGGCCCTGTGAGCACCTTTAATTATTGAGTATCAGTAGCAGGTGTCAGATCTGCAGAGAGCTCAGGGAGAGCAACTGCTTCTAGATACACCCTGCCATGTCCCAGGGCCCCCCTGGGAAGGGAAGCTGGGCAGGCTGGGAGGTTGCAGGTGATGAATGTGGCTGGAGTCATCAGCACCCCCTCAGTGCTTTCTCCCCTTGCTCGCCCCTTCCAGCCCCACAATTTATAGTGCTCTGTCGTGTCCGATTGGGGTCACAGCCTGATGAATGTCATAAGGTTATAAACACTCTGAGGCTTTACTTGTGTGTTTTCTCCCACTTGTTTTGTGGGATTTGTCATAATCCATGTCACCCAACAACAGATTAATTTTTGGATCTACTTTTTGTTCTTGTTAAGCTCCCGCAGCTTAGGAAATGAATATTCAGAGCACTAAAATGTGGAATTGAGCAGAAAAATTATTCTGGCACATATATTACAGGAGAAGAAAACGAGATCCTGTCCCCCAGGGAACTGAATAAACAAAGAGGATCGGATTCCGGCAAGAGGACCTCGATTGGAATCCACAGTCGATTGCCACGATCTGGACAAGGGGCTGTATCCTTCTGCCTCAGCTTCCCTTCTGTGTAGGAAAGCATCAGCTTAGATGATGTCAGGTTCGATCCCAGTTCTAGCATTCTGTGGGGGTGTCAGGGCTCTGGATCTATGTAAGGGGTTGCATATTAATGCGGCAGGCAACATCAGGTTGTCCCAAGTGGATAGTAGAGTAGTGAACTTGAGGGTAGTCCATTGAATATCGAAAGCCTACTTCCTAGGAGAACTTACTTTTCCCTCAGAGAAAACTGGGGAGTAGGTAAAGCCGAGGAGGAGATCCAGACGCGCCTGCTGGAAGAGGTGGACAGCACGCAGAGGTCAGTGCCCTAGAAGAGGGAAGAGTGGTGAAGTAAAGGGGACTATGTGCCTTGATAAAGGGAAGATGCCCTAGATGGAGCGCTCGATGGAATTTTTGTGTGCAAAAGGATGCAAGCTTGTCCCTGCTAACTCCAAGAGCTGAACTGCAGGTGGGGGATGAACTACATGGAGAGCTTTCATTCAACATAAGGGACAGCAGAACAAGACTGTCATTCCAGACTGAACAGAAGTGGACAGTCCCTCTCTCTAGTAGCATTCCAGGAATTTGGAGTTACATGCAGAAGGGCAGATTGGGAATTAAGACTGGGATTGAAATATAAGCTCTTCCAGCAATGGACAGGGCAACCACATAGAGAGGATATTGAACGGGTCTACACTAAAGGTCAGCTGGAGAAGATGACCTTCAGGCCTCTTTCCAGATCTATTAAAAACTCCTGGGGTATCTCCCCCTTCCCTGGAATTGAAAAGAAAATACAGGAGAAATTGGCATGGCCCTACTGGGCTTGGTGCAAGTCAAAGTATCAGTACAAGTGGGCCAAGTGGGTGTTGGTTTACAAAGACTATTATAAAATCTAGGCGACCACATTCTCCATAGCTCTAACCCTCAAGTCAATGAGCACACAATGGTCCATATTCATATGTGGCCTTCAGAAATGTTTCCATTCTTCTCTGCATGATTTCCTGAAGTGTGCCTGCTAGATAGATTTGAGTGTAGCAAGTACTAGTGGGTCTAGATTTATGGATAAAACGCAATTGAGAATCAGAAACCAAACATCACTCAGGATCTGTGCTAGCTTTGAGAGGTGTGCTATGCTTCTAGTCTGCCAAGACAAGTCAGCTTTGTTGAAGAAAACCCATCTTCTATCCCTCACTCTATTCATTTCCAATGACATTCACCTCCACTCCGTTTAGTTACCCTGTCCCACAGCCTCATCCTTGACCTTGTCATGTTCTAGATTATCCATCTGTCTAAACATAGCAGCTCCCTCCTTCGGCCACTCCACCCAAAGCTATTGCTAGACCTGGCTAGCCCCCAACCTCCCTACTCTCTCTGCCCATCAGCACCCTGCCACCTTTACCTTCGTCTCTCTCCAGGTTAGACAATGTGGTCTTACACCGAGACTTACACCAAGTCTGACTGCTAAAAATCTCAGCCGGGGATGAATCTACTTCCCACTTCAGTCAAATACTTAAGTACCCTGCTGGATGCTGCAGGGAGAACATTGATGCAATTGCATATTTATGTCCCCAGTCTCAATAGAACTTTCTACCTTGTCCATAAATCTCTTGCTTCCTTCTCGTCCACTGTATTACAGCTATTTTGAACCGTGTGCACTCTCCCCCAAATCCCAACCCTGCCATTTTACCAGCTCACTCTGGAGACATGGCCTTACCTTGTGCACTGGGAAAGCCAAAAGCTTCACACTGGCTATCTACTCAATGTTCTGCCACCAACCCTACAAAGTCCTTTGTCTGTACCCATCCCTTTGTCCTTCACTCCTGCTTTTTAGAGGAAGTGTCCTTCCACCTAAGTTGAGCGACAACTTTAGTCCTTCCTGCTAACCTTGACATTTTCATTCCCCTATTTTATATTTCTGATCATCTTTGTCTACTGATGCTTCCACTCAGCATTTTAATGTGTTGACCCCACATAGCCTTCTAGCCATCACTGACCTCCTCCCTCCCTGTCGCAGCCACATTTCTCAAATGAGTCCTCTTACACTCTTGGCCTCCACTTCTTACTTCCCACTTCCTCTGACTTCTGTCCCCCAAACCCCACTGAACCTGGTCTTACCATCATTTCCCTTAACCTCTTTTTGCTGAATTCATTGGGTAACTCCCAGTCTCCATATTACTTGATCTCTGTGCAGAACGTTGGCCTCTTTGAAACAATCCATTTGGACTTCTGTAATACCACACAGTCTGTGCTGTTTTGTTTTTCTCCTCAACTTTCTAGTGACTGTCTTAACTTCCTTTGCAAGCTCTGTTTCCCATGCTTGTTAGTGTCCCTTAGAGCTCTACCTTCTCATCTGATGCTCTGCTCATCTTAGGATAGGACAAGCCTTCCCATAGTCACTGCCTGATGCACCCTGCTGCCTGCCTACAGTTCCAGGGACATCTGAGTATCATAACCTTATCTTCAGTGGCCTCTTAAACGTCTCCACTTTGATTTCTACAAGCTCTTCACTGTGCTACCCTGAAAGTGATCTCTTTAAAATTCAGATCTCGGGGCACCTGGGTGGGTTAAGCCTCTGCCTTCGGCTCAGGTCATGATCTCAGGGTCTTAGGATCGAGCCCCACATGGATCTCTCTGCTCAGCAGGGACCCTGCTTCCCCCACCTTCCTGCCTCTCTGCCTACTTGTGATCTCTGTCAAATAAATACATAAAATCTTTAAAAAATAATAAAATAAAATTCAGATCTCATTATGCCAATTCCCCCCACTGAATCCCATGTTTCCTTACTATTCTTAAGTGGAAAGCCAAATTCCTTGGCTTGACCCCATAACCGTCATGACCTCTGCTTGCCTCTTCAGACCAGGATTTCTCAACCTCAGCCATTGATATGTTGGGCTAAATAATTCATTGTTGTGGGGTTGGTGAGGGGAGGGGGGTGGGTATCCTGTGCATGGCAAGCAATTTAGTGGCATTCTTGATCTCATTCTTTTTAATTGTTGAATAGTATTCTAACTAATGATATTTTTCAGGTCTGTAAATATTTTATGGACACTCTGCAATTTTTCTTTTATTCAGATACTCTCTTTACCTTCATTATATGATTCTGTCCACTGCAACCTACAGTCTCTAACCTACATTCTAGAAAGAATCATGTTATAGAATGGCCTCAATAGGCCATTCTAGAAGCCAGCTAGCTCTGATCTTATATTAATAATAAGGTTTCTCCTCAGCGAAGACTACTTAATCCTGCCCCTTTTCCTGCCTCTCCCCTCATTCTTGCAACTGGGCTTGGTGAGATCAGAACTTTGGGCTTGTTACCATACTGTCCTGTGCCTATTTTTATCAAAGCACTGTATTATGTATTATCTGTCTTAGTCACAATTCTGAATGGTTTAGACAACCAGAAACAAAGACAGCACATTATTGTTAACACTTCTAGCACCTGACATGTTGTCTGGCACATGTTAAGCATTTTAATAAATATTTTGTTTGAATGAATGAATCAAAGGAAGCAGTCATTGCTTTGATAACTTGCCTTGTATTGTGGTTTCCTTGGATCAGGGCCTGACTTGGTCCTGGTCAGGCTTCCCGGAGATGGAGTCTTGTCTTTTCACAGGGTAGAGAAGCCTTGACAAAGATCTGTTGTCAGTATCTCTGACCACTGGTATGGCCCGCTGACTGCTGCCTTGCCCCTGCCTCTATCTTAGATGTCACATGACCATCTCTCCAGGATTCTTGTGGACCCCCTGCACATTTGCTCATTGGCTGAACTGAGCTTCCCACTCACTCCTCTTCTGGTTGTGTGCTTTAGCCTATGTCCTGAGTGAGCTGGTTTAGTCCAGGGAAGGATCAAGCAGGCAATCTTGTTGAGGAAGCCGAGGTTAGAGAATAAGCATAACTATCTTGAATGGGAGACGCCAGAAAGTAACTTGTTACTCACTGCTGGCTGATGCAGTGTGGAAAGATGTGTTTTATTTTTTATGTAACATTCCTTTTATTTCTTATGTAACAAAGCATTGTTCTAACTTCCTCAATCTTCATAACAACATTATGAGGGAGCACCCATTCTTATCCTTGTTTCACAGATGGAAGCACAAGGAAATTAGTTCATTCACCGTCATAGAGCTGCTAAGTGGCCAAGCCAGGATTTGAAAGCAGATATTCTAGCTCTAGAATCCTGCTCTGCTGCCTCTTGTTTTTGGGTCTTTCCACAGGCTGCTCCCCTGCCTCTAAGACTCCTTCATCATCTTCCTCTGGCCAACTGCCCACTGTCCCTGAAGTTTTATCTCAGATGTCTTTTTTCAATAATAGACAAGCATTTACTAATTCCTCAAGACTGGATTTTGTGCCCACCCCATGTGTTCCCAGAGAAGCTGGTATTTCTCCTTTTATAGAACTTTCACACTTAAAAATCTATTGACTTTGTTCTAATCTCTTCGATCACTTAAACCCTTTGAGAGCAAGAGCATTTTCTACCTGGCACAACATTGTACCCTCACATCTAGGAATGAAACAACTGGAAAGTAGCAGGTGCTCAAAAACAATGTTACATACAAGAATGAACCCAAACCCCCATATTTTAATATCAAAATTTAGTCTTATTCCATGAAATTCTTCTAATCTAATCTCTTTGCTCCCTTCTCATCAATTTTTGGATTGATGGAATACCAAAGTGGAATAAAACCAAAAAAATGGCTAAGGGGTTTCCCCAAACTCTCACTCCCACTCACACTTTTCATAAACTGGGTAATTAATATAACAGACTCGCATGGCTAAGTAAATGTATCTCTGCAGTATTTAGACCACTCCTGGGACTTGTCTCCAGCTCTGAGGACACAATAAAAGGGATGGACATTAAAAGCTTGAATATATTATAGGTGACTCCCCATCACCCATTTAATGCTGTGAGGTGGTGGGGCAGGGAATAGTAGTGAATGAACTCCATCCCAGCCCTGGGGACAGGAGGACGGTGACATCTGGTCTAAACATATCAGTGAAAGTGCATTTCCCTTCAACAGTTATAAGAAGTTCAGGTGCCCCTCCTGAGTGAGTGAGCTCTTTCTCCTTCAGGATCGTGTGGGTGCAGATAGGATCTCTGGGTCCTACTACAGCTCCTCTGTCTCCTTGGGGAAGTTCAGTGTCTAAGTGAGGTCAACATTTCACAGGCAGAGAAGGGAGATCAAAAGAAACTTGGTTCTTGACAACATCCCTGGACTGCAAAACACTCTTGGAGAGTTCACCTTATCTCATTTAACTGAGCATGTTGTTCCCCTTTATTGTCTGAACCTGTTTGAAGTAAGTTTCCTGGTCCTTGCAACATGAAGCCTATACTGATACATTGGAGCAAAAGTCCACGGACATACGAGCCTGGTGCCAGGGAGCCCTGAAGGTGGGCAAATGAGGCCACTACCCCAGCTAACTTCCAAATCACACAAACACAGGGAAAAGAGCACCAGCAAAAAATGCAGAGATCTAGACCATACTCACCGCCTCTGGCTCTGTGTCTCTCTTCCAGAGTTTGGGAATGCAGAACAAGCAAAGGAGAACTATCCTGAGCCTAAACTTCTTCAGTTTCTCTTTGTCTACACCTAAATATCTAAATGGTCAACAAATAATTCTTGAGAGATTCAGGCTCAACATCTGACATTGGAAATGCACAGACTTGAAGAATCAGAGCAACATCTTTCTAGTAAATAAAGTTGCTGGTGAAAAGGGGATATTTAATGTGTATCCTGAGAATGTTCAAACAGATATTTCTTCTAGCAACGTAATACAGGTTTATAAAGGAAGGGCTGTTTGACAACAAAGAAAACCAACAGCCAAGTACAAACAAACAGAGCCTCCTGGATACCAAAGAACACCAAAGCAGGAGAGGGCATGTTCGAAAGTGATCCCCACGATCAAAGGAAAGGCAGAAGGAGGTGAGCAAGTGAAGAAAATTGAAGAAAAATAAAGATACAAGGAACACATCCAGAAGAGCCCATGTAGGTATAAAACAAAATCTGGAAAGAGAAAATTGCAAATTGAGGAGAAACAAGAAAAGGAAGAAGAAAAAACATTGCTTGAGTCAAAGAAACATTTCAGTTTGAAAAGATTTCATAAAAAGCATCAATAATTAAGAGTCCTACACATACACATACTGTGGTAAAGTTTTATGTTTTTTGTTTTGTTTTGTTTTTTCATATCAGAGGAACTGAAAAAACCCCACTGGACCTATGAGTACCCAGACAAGACTGGGAAGAAACGGCTTACCTACAGAGAAAACAGAAACCAAATTGGCTTCAGATGATTTTTTATTAATATTAACTGCCAGAAGAAAAAGAAGCAACATTTTGAGAGTTTAAAGGGAAAATATTCAAGGCCGAAAAAATGTATCAAACTATTTTCACTTCCAAGGAGGTAAAAAGATACTCTTAACCAAGAACTCAGACAGTACATATATCTACACTTCACAGAAACCTTATTAAAATTTTGCCCTAAAAGATAAATAAAACAAGAACTCTAGGATGTGAAGATCTTTAGTGCTTAAATATTTAATATAAAGTTTGCTGTTAACATCTGAAAAATAATTTTTTTACCATATTTAGGATGGTTCACATTCTTACTATTTTGCATAGAGTTTTACTTTTTCTTTATTTTTTAAAAAATATTTTTATTTATTTACTTGACAGAGAGAGACATAGCAAGAGAGGGAACACAAGCATGGGGAGTAGGAGAGGGAGAAGCAGGCTTCCAGCCGAGCAGGGAGCCCAATGCGGGGCTCGATCCCAGGACCCTAGGATCATGACCTGAGCTGAATGCAGACGCTTAACTGACTGAGCCACCCAGGTGTCCCTCTATTTTCATTCTTATGAACACAGCCTAGACCTGTCAGCACCATCAGCCAATGTAAATTCCCTCAGCAATATCGAGGCTGGGTGTTGGGACATTGAAGCCATTAGACCCTCTCCAGGAATATCCACAGCAACAGGTAGATAGGCTAGGATTCCTGAATTAAGGAAGGGGAAGACCCCTGGGTTCATGAACTTATCCTAGTTCATGAGAGGGAAAAGAGGGCACTGGAAAAGAGCAGTGCCCTAGAAGGCCTGGCCCACCAGGACAGTTGTTTCCAGCAGGGCCAAGCCTGTCCTGGGGCCAAGAACACCACACAGACTACCAAGCTGGCAGCTGCTGGGCTTTGCCCTGGGCTGTCTGAGATACAAGCCATCACCTGCTGAGAGCAGGTCCCAGGTGGTTGCCTGAATCATCTCCATGGTAACTGAGGTGCCAGTCCAATAGGTAGGACCTGTTCCAGGCTTCCTTTCTTCTCTGAACTCCGGCCACATGGTGAAGCCATCTCAAAGGAGTCCTGAGACAGACATTTGCGTTCAAAACATAAAGTTAGAGTCTTTCCTTTCCCCTCTACACTTAGAGAAAATCTACTCTACTATTTCTAGTTTGGGAGGCAAAAGTAACCATTGTTTTCTAAAAGGGGACTCATGGCATGGTGGCGATCATCTCCTGGGTGAAGTCAGAGACCACCACAGGGCACACAGCTTGCGTGAGCCAGGCCTGCGGTCCTCATCAGTGAAGATTGCTGATGGAATGGGCCCACACCTCTTCCCAGCAACCTTGTGAAAATCAAACACTAAGAATGTGAAGATTGTCTCTTAAAAGTAAATCATTACGAAAATACAAGCTGATGTTACTATTAATATCAATAAGGACTGGAGTTATAATGAAAAAGAAATAGACTGTCTCACACAGCAGTAAAACTCCCTGTCACTGGACGCATTCATGAGCAAGTGGCACAGCCGTCCCTTAGAGATATTTGGGGAGATGGATGCATCGGGCATTAGAATCGTTAATCTCCAAGTCCCTTTTCAATTTTCTAAAAGTCTGTGATTCATCCAGCTCTTGGAAGTGTCACAGGCCTGGGAACCAAAATTTCCCTGAAGTTAAACTCAACTCTATAAATTGGAAGTCAAGTAGGAGCAAATATTCTAAATTGGGGTGAAGTATGGCCTCAATATATGGCTAATGCACACAGACTTCTCCTTCACTAATGACAGGGAAAAATATTACAGTGGGAATTCTCTAGTAAAATAGCTAGCTGCGGCTTACTGTCCTCATCCTGACAGGCTGAGGGAGAGAGGGACTCCAGACTTAATTAGCAAAATTTGACAAATTTTCTCTTGAGCCCTAGCTAGCCTTCGAGCACACCTGCTTCTGCTGTCTCCGAGGCCCGTATTCCAAGTCTCCAGTCTATACTGAGATATATAAGTGGATGAGTTCATATCCGCAAGTTATCAAGAAAAACCATCCACCCATACTCAAATGAACCTGAGCAAGAATCATGTCTCTGTCAATTATCATATCCAATATATTCTGAAAACTAATGAGCCTTGTTAGGTTTCTGCTGGAAACTGACAGGAGACCCCATCCTCATGAAACTAAATACAGAACGCAAAATGTAAGGGAAAGTCGAATCTGACTAGGAAGGCTTTTCGGGATTTACTTAAATCATTAACTCAAGCAACACTAACAAAGAATGCTTTGTGCACTGGGGCACAGGTCTCGGTACCATGGAGAGAATCCAGAAATGAACCCGTGATGTCTTCTGTTCCTAAGGTGTTTATGGTAGCAAGTGCCAACAAACTATGACAGAGTAGAGAATAACCATGATAAGTAGGAGTAGGAGGTTCAGTTGAGGGAGGTCAGTGGGACATGGGAAGGTTATTTTTCAGCAGGAAGATTATGAAACATTTCCTGGTCAATCAGGACTTGAGCTCAATCTTGAGGAATGAGAAGAAAACAGATGTGTGAGGATGAAGGCAGGGAAGGCTCAGAGACAGGTAAGTATGGAAAATATTCACAGGACCAGAAGCGAATGCACAGTATTTACAGTATTTATCAAGTGCTTACTGTATGCCAGGTGCTGTGCAAAACTCTTTAAACAAATTATTTCACTCAACTGAGAAAACTAGGGCACAGAGAGATTGAGTGATTTCTTAAGTTACATAGCTTAGAAGTGATAAAATTGATACAATACCTGGTAATGGTTATAGGAGGATGTGTAAAAGCCACTGATGCTAGATCAAGAGGATATGGGATGCCAAGTTGAGGAGACCAATGTGTCTACCTCTTGAGATAGTTTCTCTAGACATTTTTTTAAAAGAGATTTTATTTATTTATCTGACAGACAGAGATCACAAGTAGGCAGAGAGGCAGGTAGAGAGAGAGGAGGAAGCAGGCTCCCTGCCGAGCAGAGAGCCCAATGCAGGGCTCAGTCCCAGGACCCTGAGATCATGACCTGAGCTAAAGGCAGAGGCTTAACCCACAGAGCCACCCAAGCACCCCTTTCTAGATCTTATTATTGAAAAGATTCAATAACTCTGTTATTCACTAAATTTTCCACATGACAGTTTGAGAAATCTTGAAAACCTAGACTTATTTAACAGAGTGAAAATGGCCAACTTCCATTACTTTCTTTACCATATGGTTCTGGGTTCTGAATTCAAGAGAAATCTGAGGTGATTTAAGGAAAGACTTACTGTAAGCTGGAACCACTTGACTTGTGCAGAGGTGGAGGAAAGAGCCTTGGGAAAGTCCCTTCATGAAATAGTCAACTTACTGGAATAGAATAGAATCCCACCACTTGCTTCAGACCGAAGAAGGCAGTACTGTTGTGTGGAAAATAGAATAGACTAGAACAAGAGTCAACAAACCAGGGGTCAACAAACCAAATCAGCTTGCCACCCGTTTTTGTAAATAATGTTTTATTGAGACAAAGCCAAGCTCATTAATTCATTGTTCCTCCCATGTGATAACAGCAATGCTGAGGTGTTACTGAGACCATGTGGTGTACAGACCCGAAAATATCTGGCACTCTGCAAAAAAAGTTCACTGACCTTTGAAATAGGAAAATCAGAGCCTTCTAGTATATTCACATTGGAAGGAAGAATGGAAATCAGTTTATTCCCTACTCCCCTCCCCACACCCAACACACAGATAAAGAGACCGAGCCCCCAGAAGAAAGAGATTTACCTAAAATCACAAAACTGTTAAGGGAATATAACTAGGGCCGTTAACCACTAGACTAGTGTTCCTTCTACCACACCAATCCTGAAAGACTAAAGTAGCTTGTTTTCTTTTCTTTTCTTTTTTTTTTTTTAAAGACTTTATTTATTTGTATAGTGAAGGGGGAGAGGATGAGGGACAGGGATAAGAAGACTCTGTCCTGAGCACTGAGCCCAACACGGAACTCAGTCTCTTGACCCTGAGATCATGACCTGAGCAGAATCCAAGAGTCAGACGCCTAACCAACTGAACCATCCAGGTGCCCCCAAATTAGCTTGTTTTCCAAAAATTTCTCAGTATCTAGTTCCTGAGATGCTGGGTGTCCAGCACCATACTTCCTCAGGGTTCTGAGGAGATGAGAGTAGAAGTCCTGGTGTCTTCCCATCACGTGGTCTGCACTGGAGGCGATGACAGGCCTGATAGGGTGGAATTGTACCTGAACACCCTCCCAGGTCGACATCTGAGGGAAAACCAAACCGCACCCAAATTCCCCTCTAAACTCCCTCAGGAAGTCCCTCAGCGGGACCCAGGTGAATGTTTCTCATCGAGCATGCCACCACCGACCTGCCAGCCTTTCTAGGCTAGAAGTGACATCTGCTCTCTGGTGATGTCTCCAGTGAAGTAGCTTGTGTGAGCAGCCACGTCACCGAGGCTGCCTCACACCCCTGAGCAGCACACAGGGGACGAGCCGCGGTGAGGGAATGGAGGCTCTCGCCAGTCACCACGCTCAGCCCGGCATGGGGGCCCCTGTGGAACAAGTGGGAGTCCACGTGGCATCCCCACAATTATCCACATTATTTTCCAGCTCCTCTTGAGGGGAGGATGTGCCTCCAGCAGATATTTGAGGCCACCTGAGGCAGGGTGTGGTGAAGCTCCTGGGCGCCACGGAGATTGTCCGTGTGGGGATGTATGCAGAGTGTATGTGCACCTGCGTGTAGAAGTCGGGCGCAAATGTGCAGACGGGTGGGAGATTTTCCCAAACAGGAAAATCTTTTGTGGAAACAGCAAAACTTGGTGTGGATTTTGCATCAGAGGTTAACAGAATCTTGGAATTCGAATACATCTGAGGGCCAGAGCCTCCCAGACTGTGCCTGGAGCAGAACTGCACCAACAGCATCTCCACCAGACAGCCTCTGCCCATGTCCTCCAGGTGGCACACTCACTGTTTCCCCAGGGGAGACCATCTCCATGTTCAAACAATATCAACTGTCAGATCATTATTCTGTACATTACAATGAACTTTCAGCTTCTAGTCCCATCGCCCAGAGCCACACAGAATGAGTCTCTTCTCCCTTTCCTTGTGATGGTTCCTGGGTGCACCACACCCATCCATCAGACCCCCTTCCTGCCCCGCCTTCTGTCCTCCCGGTCATGGAACAGTGTGGATGCATGTGTGTGCATGTGCACGTATGTACATATGTGTTCGGATATGCAGGGGAGGGAGGAGAGAGAGAATTACAGCAGTTCTGAATTAGTGAGGTAAAAAAATCATGCATGACAGAGGATTGAAAAATAAGCAGACCATGGTGCCCAGGGCATTAGATGCCAAACTAAAAAGGCTGTACTCTGGATAGAGTAATACAGTCTGATGACAAATTAGGAAGCTTATTCTGCCTCTGTGCTATAGGCGATATGTGCAGGACCAGGCAGGAAGCCCATTAAGAGCACTCTACAAAAGTCCAAGTGAGAGAGGATGAGGCCCAAGCAAATCAGAGCGCACAAAGATGGGCAAAGACCCAGCCCCAAAATGTTCAGGAGGGACCAGAAGAGCTGGTAGAGACTGTGAGGGAGAGAAAGGGATCAGGGATGATGCCAGGGGTGATGGCAGAGTCAACAGATGGAGCATCTCCCAAAGGCAGCCCCCACCAGAAATGTTCATTGCGTGGCCTTGGATCCCTCCCAGAGGAGAATCTGCAGGGATACAATACATTAACTGTGGAAGCTGGCAAGGAATGAGGAATAAGAAACACTAATTACAGGCCAAGATAATTAACCAGCCGGTCTGGGATCAGCTGCATGTAACCTCAGCTCATCTGTACCCGAAAATGGCCAAGGGAGGATTTGAGGGGCCGACTGAGGGCAGGACATTTTGCAAATGTTACGGGAGCAGCTGAGCTCAGACCTTGGTGACACTTGAGTTTGATGTACTTGGCACTTGAGTTCCGGCGGCTGGAACCCTTGGGGTGCCAAATGCACTGCAGCCAGCTGTCCAGTTGTCCAAATGTCACTTATGCCTCGAGGCCACTCATTACCACACTCCCCTTTAGCCTTATTGCGTCACTCCATTAGGGCTTGCTGGCGAGGTGGGCAGGAAATGGATTGGAGGCCATTAGACTGTCTGGGCTGAGAAGGGTCAGGTCTTGCCTCTTGGGAGAAAAGCCAACTTTTATAATCTGAAGCAGGAGAAAGATCTCAGGACTAGGAAAGAAGATGTTCTTGTCCCAGGCCCGCCACATGGCCTTGAGCCAGCGAACTGTTTCATGTCCCACAACCTCTTATCTGTTACCTGGGGCATAAATAACCCCGACGGGTGAAGATCAGGCAAGATGAGAGGTTTAGGAGTATGCACGTAGGGAGCTGTTGTGACTGCTGGTGATGGTAATGGATATCCTGAACATTTAGGTGTGTTGGACTAAGAATAAAGAAAACGGGGTTTAAGTCCTATTATCGCTAACGTGTTATATGACCTTGGGCATGTCACTTCTTCCATCTAGGCCTCAGTTTCTTCATCTGAAAAACTGAAGGGGTGGGTCTAAATCCATGACTCTTAACCAGAAATGTAAGCTAAACTTGCTCATGGAGTTTCCTAAAAAGCCAGGGGCCCACACGCTACCCCAGACATACTGAAGTAAATTCTCAGGGGAGATGAGAATCACATAACCTCCGAAGACCATTGGAATGGACAGTCGAGTCCCACCTGCCTCCCACCTCTGCGTGCCTGCTCCCTCCATCCCTGGAACTACCTGATTCCCGTCCTCAGGTAAGCCTGCCCACAGCCTCCAGCACTGACCCTGTCCTCAGGCCAAAGCTCTGGACTTCAGCATCGAGTCCTGTGGTACCATCCTGTCTTGGACCTCCTGTATTACTCTCACCTCTGAGCCTTGGAGGGCTGTCCAGATGTGGTGTTACCTTGTTCCCTGAGGAAGCTGCACTGTTGGGCTTGTCCAACCCAGATGGGCGGGACACTGTCTTGCTTTTCTCGGAGTCTGGGATCCCATCCCTGACTCTACGCTAAGGCGAGGAGACCTGCTACTGGCTTCTTCCACATACCCCAGCTGTTGGACCCCCTTTTTGCCATGCCTGCCTCACAGAGAATGCTGCTCCGTCCAAGATGGGTGTGAAGACCATGATGCCGCTTCCTTCCCAGGACTGCCACACAACCAAGCCAGTGGCGTTTTCTGCCTACAGCCCACCTTGGGCCTGTGGTTTCCTTCCTTCACAACTCCAGCCTGATTCCTACTCCCTGTCCAACTGCAGCCAAGGTCATTTGGACCAGTTCTGCCCTACTGTGTGGCTTTCAGTGGTTCTAATACTCCTCCCAGCCAAAAAGTTAGTACCGGGGGGTGGATTTTGACCTCCTGGAGAGGTTGGGCCTCGGTTGGCTCATCTGTAAATCAGAAAGGCTGATGTTTGCCTTATCTCTGACTCCAGTGCTTCTCCCCACCTAGTAAGTGAATTAAGACCTACTTGTCCTCATTAGATCTTAGACATTGCTTCATAAAGTA
Organism: Enhydra lutris kenyoni; assembly: GCF_002288905.1. Lineage (NCBI taxonomy): Eukaryota > Metazoa > Chordata > Mammalia > Carnivora > Mustelidae > Enhydra > Enhydra lutris. Next base: position 4,790,412 of record NW_019154086.1, read on the forward strand.
GGTTTACCTGATCAGTATTCCCAGGCATCACTGGCACATGCTCTGATAACTTCTCCTCTGCAAATCCTTAAACTCATGAAATTCACTGCTAATGATCACCTTCTAGTCTCTCTCCCCTACTAGATCGTCAGGTCCATAATGGCAGAAATTGCCTTGCTTACTAACATCCCCATGCCTAGCACGTAGTAGACTTGAGACATGTCCAGTGACCCACAGATGAGATGTTGGATGTGCCTGGTGCCGAACAGGTGCCTGGTCAGTACTACTCCCTCCTCTCCACTCCTAGGGAACACCAGTAAGCCAATCCCAAGACGTGAGCCCCTAGCATAAGGGCACACCAGGGCAGTGCTGAGCTTTCTTCTGGACCCTGAGTGGGAGCCACAATCAACTAGAAATTTGGCAGCAGCAGTTAGCAGCTCAGAAATCCTCAAATCAAAAGAACTCCACCTGAGAATCCTCTAACAAAATACTAGTGCCAACTGGGCCAGCCCATGGAGACTTTGTTCTAAATCCTCTGGATTATGGTCTGGACGTTGGCATAGTTCAGTAATACCCCCAGGTGATCCCAATATGCAGCCATAGATGAGAACACTTGATCTGGTGCATCCAGGTTTCAGGTATGAAGGGGAAGCCCAGGGGGAAGGAATTTGCCCAAGAACCCACAGTAGCTACAGCAGAACTGGAGCTAGAACTTTGAGGAGCTAACTTTCCACCCACAGCTCCTCCCACTGCACCAAGTAACAAATTGAAATCCGCTTTATCAATCGCAGAGGCGGCTTTCCTGGCATCAGACCAGGCTGGGGGCAGACAGCTTGTTTTTTCCACCCTGGAAAATCTGTTATTAAAAGCCTGTTTATGCAAGAAGGATATAATTTAAAGTGAATGAGTGTAATTCCTTTATCGCAATGAATATTAATTACAGGTAAACACAGCATCAATACTCCTTTAGAGGAGGATGGAGGCTGAAAAGCAGACTGCTCACACCCAGGCTGTCAATCACGTCAGAAAGAAAGAGGATGACAGGACCTGATAGCAAAGTGTTGCTCTATTTTCCTCAGATCCTCTTCGATTAGAAGTTAGTCAAAATGCAAATCTTCTATCAGGGTGGGCTCCGAGACCGTGGGCATCTGCATGGGCACAGGTCTGCCTTGGTCAGGGCACAGACTGTAGGAAGTTTTTTTTTTTTTTTAAAGATTTTATTTGTCAGAGAGAGAGGGAGAGAGAGCGAGCACAGGCAGACAGAAAGGCAGGCAGAGGCAGAGGGAGAAGCAGGCTCCCCGCCGAGCAAGGAGCCCAATGTGGGACTCGATCCCAGGACGCTAGGATCATGACCTGAGCCGAAGGCAGCTGCTTAACCAACTGAGCCACCCAGGCATCCCGACTGTAGGAAGTTTTAAGCTGTAAAGACTCTTCTTCATTTGGGGTGGGCATGTTGGAGGGGCAGCTGGCCGCTTGGGCCCTCCTGGGAAGGGAGAGGCCAAACAGACCCACCACCAACCTTGGTGCTCTGGACTGTGTGCACTGGGAAATGGCAAAAGCACATCATTTCCCAAGAAAAATCCCCAAAGCTCTGGCAAGTCCCCAGATCTGATGAATCTGACTCATCCATGGAGGCTTTTGAGAAAATGTAGATTGCCAGGTCTTATCCTGGTCCCAATCAAAACCTTTACAGGCTGAAGCCTGGGAATAAGCGTTTCAACAAACTCTCATGTTAATCCTGACTTTTGACCAAGCTCAAGATCTTTGTTTTGCCAGGTGAATTAGGGTCTAGAGTCATTCATTCACTCATTGATTCCTTCATTCATCTGATAAGTATTAAATCTTAGGCACGGTGGTAGTCATGGGTGAAGGCAGAGAGCAGTACTGTTTCGTAGTTCCTTGTGGTCTAGCAAGAGGAACTGATATGCAAGAAATGCAATTATAATACCCAGTGATGACTTCCATCGTGGAGAGAAGAAAACAGTAGTAGGGGAGCACAAAGGCAGGTGAACTCAGTTCTGACTGTGGCGTCCAAGAGTGCTTCACAAAGAAGGTGAGAGCTGGTGTGAGTAGCATGCTCTCCCAGCCAGGAAGGCTTTGAGCCTTGGAGACATGACTGGAAAATTAATTTAACCAGAAGGCAGAAAAAGTGGCTTTTCATGAGGTGGATGAGTGCTAGGTTGATGACTGTATGGATGTCATGCACAGGCATTTGGATTTCACCATGTCAAAGACAAGACATCCAGATGACTAACCTACACTCTGGTGGGTTATGGTGGGAATGCATTCAAAGACTGCACACTTGGGGCACCTGGCTGGCTCAGTCAAGAGAGCATGCAACTCTTGATCTTGGGGTCATGAGTTAAAGCCCCAGGTTGGGCACAAAAATTACTTAAAAAACAAACAACTCCCCCCCAAAAAAAACAAAAAACAAAGACTGCAGGCTTAAATGCTTCTTCATAATATTGGACTTACAATTAAACAAACGTTTGGAGGATGTTAAAAAGAAATGGCAAATAGAAAGTTGGCATCTACCTAGGAGCCAAGACAGTGAGTTGAGAGAAGCAGTACCTTGCTAGAGAAGCTGAGTGTGTCCTGAACAGTCAGGGAGGAGGCGAGAAGGTATTTCAGGCTAGGCAAGGCTTGGTGTTGGGCCCGGCAGCAGTGGCGAGCAAGGGTGTTAACCATGATTATAGGTCAAGAAGGTCTTGATAGGCTTTTTTCCCTGAAGTTGTGGGCAGACACCTAACAAGAATAGAAGAGGGACAGGTTTGGCTACAACAATGTAGAGAGAGCAGCAACATGGGTGCCAGCTCTGACGACTGGGAAGGGGTGAGCTCTGTACTCATATGGGTCCCATGTGATAAATTCTAGAAGGAAGTAAATGCATTCTCTTCTTTCTGAACTGGCCTTTACAATCAGAGCGTCTCAACTCTGGCAGGACCCATAGAGTTTGTCCATATCAATGCCCCCAGCATGAAGATGGACAAGATGAACGTCATAAGGGTGCAAGAACCTAGCAAGCTCATGCTGGAATCACCTACAGAGTTTTATTTCTTTTTGAAGATTTTATTTATTTATTTGAGAGAGACAGAGCAGAGAGAGAGAGGGCAAACGAGTTGGGGGAGTTGGGTAGGACCAGAGAGAGAAGCAGACTCCCCACTTGAGCAGGGAGCCCGATGTAAGGCTTGATCCTGGGATCCTGGAATCATGACCTGAGCCTAAGGTAGACACTTAACTGACTGAGCCACCCAGGTGCCTCATCCTGGGGAGTTTTAAAAACTACTGGTGTCTGAATTCCTCCCCAGAGGTTCTGCTCTCACTAATGTCGGGGGACGGAGGGGGGCGCTGCTATTGAGAGTCATAAGCACTGCCCAGCTGATTTGAAGGTGCGGCAAAGCTTGAGCATCACAGCTCCATCCTCACTTAAACAGCCAACCAGTAGGTGTTAGAGGGAAATTAAGGAGTTACTCAGTGGTCCAGGTGTCAGCTAAGACTGCTATTTCCGTTCTGATGGCAGAGTCTTTTTTTCTTCTTTCATATGTAACTTGCTGACTTTCCTTTCAAACTCTGAAATGCACACTAGAGCTGCAGTCCAGGCTATACAATAAATCTCTTTTTCTATAATCTCAAATTGAGCTGTATCTGTATTTCCCCGTTTTTAACAAAAACATTAACCTCTTCTTCCTCCATGTTATACATATGGATCATTTTGGATTTGAGATCTAGCATAATACTGATTTTTCTTCATAGTCAACAATGAGTAAGATTAATTTTTAAATTGTCTTTGTTTCTTTCTGCAACAATTCTCTTTCATGTTCATTTTTTCCTTTTTGCTAAACTAAAGCTTTCAGAAATTCTGAGTGAGAGCTGCTGTACAGACTTTGTATGTACAGCATATATACTGTACTTCAACCTTACATTTTAATGATCATCTGGGTTAGTTTTAGAATTCTGGGCTCAAAATCATTTTCTTTCCTAACATAAGATATTATCCCACTGCTTCTTGTAGTCATTATCGACAATCACACACTTGTTGTTGATCTGATTCTTTCTTCTTCACAGGTCATCTGTTTTTTATCTGAAAGCTTTTAGATTGTGTTTGGCTTTTTTTTCCCTTTCACTTCCGCAAATTTCACTAAGATGTGTCTAGGGTTGGCTTTTTTTTTTTTTTTTTTTTTCACTCTCCTCAAAAGCCTGGAGTGTCCTTTCAATCTAAACATGTATTTTTCTCCAGCACTGGGATATTTTCTCCTATGAAATCTCTGATTTTCTCTCATCTATTTGCTCGATTCCCTCCATCTTGAACTTCATCACAGAGATATTGGACTTCTGACTCTTTCCTCCAAGTAATCAGAACTTTCTCTACATGTTTTATCTCTTGATCCTTCTGCTCTAAGAGCTGGTGGGATTGCTCAGGGACAGCTCACAACACACTCACTTTCTCTTCACTAATGCAAAGAGAAATGTGCTCTGCCACCTCATTTATTGACTTTTTCTTTAACAAGCATTTTTCTATTCTAAGGTCCCTCGTTGGTATTTTTCCAGAACATTCCATTCTTGTTTCGTAAGTGTAAGTAGTAATTACATTTTCTCCATTTTTATTTATTCTATTTTCTCTGCCCCAGGGTATTAATTTTTCTGTTTGTTCAGTTTTGTTCCTTTCTTATACAATATTTGTTTTCCTTAAATCTTCAGCAATTCTTGGTAACATGCCCAGTTTCTATTAGAGATTGCTTTTAAGGCCACCTCAGTGCCTTTTCCTTATCAAAATCAGATTCTAGCCCTGTGATGGGAGAGTGGGATGTGCTCTAGGCAATGAGTCACGTCTGTGGCCAGACTGCTGGATGTGGGGGCTGCCAGCGACTCCTGGATATCACAGGGGCTGCCCCACCTTGCTGCTCTAGCACACAGAGGCACTGCCTGTTCTAAGGGCACTGGCCCATGCAGCTTGCTGCTTGGCTCAGTCAAAGGAGAAGATGATGATGGACAACACTAGCAGTGGGTCTTGAGACCCTCTAGACCTGGGGAATTACATTGCTGATGCCCACATGAAGAGTAAATATGTCTCTCTGAATTGTACTAGCACTGGGTTCAGCGACAGATGAGAGATATATAGACAGAACTTAACCCACCATCAGAAAGACATGAAGCACTTCATTCTATTGCTCCTCCTTATTCTGGGGATATAACAATATCTACCTACGTATCTATCTGTATCTGTACTATCTATACAGACATCCACAGAGACACTTACATAGATATGTGCTGTATCTATCTCTACATGCAAATGTCTAGGATACATTGTAAAAGATGTACGTAAAGTGTAAAGTGTTTTACACAAGCCTTGGCACTTGAATGAAAGCTGCTATGAAAGAACATTGTTAAGGGAATGTATTACTGTTACCAAAGGCCATAACTCTCTGCTTATTTTCTCTGTCTCTATTCTTTCTTGAAATTCATATTTTGAAGGAATTTTCAACTCCTTCGTTTTCACATCTTTTTTAAGGTTGATGAATACATGAACATTTTAAAGTGAGTTTAGACATTTTCATTGTAGAAAATATGGAAAGTACAGTAAAATCATATAAAGAAAAAAATTCATTCATAAACCAATTATAACTAGCAATCTCAGCTGCATAATTGATGAAGTATGGCTCAGGAAGAAGAAGTGGTGGGCCAACCATCCATCGGGCAGTAGGTCATGGGCTAAGCCTCCTCCATACCAGTCCTCTGTATTTCCCTCTGAAACAGGAAGACTTTGGTGTTTGTCTCTTGGTTAGAGGAACTGAAGGTTGACCACAAGCCTGGGTGGAGTAATGGAGTCATTCAAGAAGCTCAGAGGAGCCCTCAGTTCTGCCTGCTTGTGCCCTCCTTCCTGCTCATAATCATGTTGGTCACAGCAATGTCTGCCTCTTGAATTCCATGGCTGCTCAGAGCCGAAGAAATCATTCTGCTCTTCGGTTGTCTGAAAGTATTAGCATGGCAGGTGTCTTGTCATTACAGGTGTGGATGCCATGCCAGGACCTGTCTCAGGGAGGGAAGTGAAGGGAGCTGTGCGGGCTGTGCAATCATTCCCCTGCGCAGTCTAGAAAACTCCTCTAGAAGCTGCAAGGTCACCTCCAACTTGAAGTCCTCCTTCCCCTGCCCAGACAGTGAACCCCACGTCTGTGCTCCTTAGCAGTTAGTCCCTTTCCCCTCGCCTCACTGATAGAATTTTTGTTTGTTTGCAGGTCGGTACTACCTGATGGATTACGAACCTCCTAGGGCAAGGATCCAACACCTAGTATAATTCCAAATTCATAGCAAGGACTCTATAATCATTTGATGAATGGATGACTGAATATTTGAATGAATAAATTTTACTGAGGATCTTTACCAAATATTTCAGAGGCATTTTTGTTGGTACAGAAAGAATACCTCAAGAACAAATAAGACAACTTCACCTACTATACAATGTATGATGTGAACAATTGTGTATTTCATAACTAAACCATTTAACCAGACTGTCTTCTAGTAACATAGACATCTGTTCCCTGACTTACCCACAGTAAGGGTGGAAAGCATGTGAGGGGTCGTTTGCTCTGACACAACAATTATTGCTTGAATATATGCTACAGAATCCCAGAGGATTGCTAATCTAGGTTCCTGAACTTCTCCAGCAACAGCAATACACCTGCTCTCCTATTCATCCTACTTCAAAATTAGCAAAACACTATTTTTAAAGAAAGTATCTTAGGAAACAGAAAGAGTATTGAATTTAAAATTAAAGGTTTAGAGGAGCACCTGGGTACCTCAGTCAGTTAAACATCTAACTCTTGATCTCAGCTCAGGTCTAGATTTCAGGGTTGTGAGTTCAAGCCCAGCATTGGACTCCACACTGGGCATGGAGCCTACTTTTAAGAAATACGTGAATAAGAAATTTTAAAAAATTGAAGGTTTAGATTTGAAGCTCAGGTTACTCTTAACTGAATGCTGGGTTTATCTCTTTACTATTCTAAACCTCATTTTCTTATCTTGGAAATAGGAATAACAATAACTGCCATCGCAGGATGGCCATGGATAAAGTGTGAAAATGAATATATAAAAGTATTTGGGGAACAATGAAACATCATATATATATTTAAGAGAAGAAAGGAAGTGAGGATGGGAGGTTAGTAGAGAAACAGGTATCTATCCTAAATAAAAGAGAATATCTGTCAGAATAAAGGAAAAAAAAATCCTTTTCCCAAGAGAGGAAACCACCGGAATCATGGAATGTTGTGTTAGAGGGATCAGGAAGCTTATGCTTACGAATGATTATGAGCTGAGTCAGTGGAAAGAACAGTCCCCAAACTAACCTGATGCCTCCTCTGTCCTGCTTCTTTCCTCCCACCTCTCTGGTCCTGCCTCTGGGAACATGTGCTCTGAGCTGCACCGCTGAGTGTGGATTCTGATTCTGCTACTGACTGAACCCCCGAAAGCACTTCAGTTCTCTATCCATCACTTTCCTCATCTGTACAATGGATTGATCATAGTATCTGCATGTAGGGTCCTCTCTTCCCTCGTACCCAGTTTTACTTCCAGTATATCAGTACAACTTCCTCAGGTTTACTCTCAACAACTTTCTCCCTTTCCCCAACCGCCCCCCCATCACACACACAGAACTTGCTTTGCAAAACCATAGCTCTAGTAAACCCCAACCCTCCCCAGACTCCCTGCTGCCCCCATGCGGCTGAGTGGAGCGTGAGAAAAAACCAACACCGCACCCACCGCCCAGTTTTAGATAGAGGACCAAGAACCACAGGTGTGCCCATAAACTGCCCAACTGTCGTGCTCTTATTCCCTTAGACCCTTCACTCTCACCCCTCTGGAAACAACTTCACAACATCCCCTCTCCTCAATCTGCCTTTGCCGGCACTCTGAGCTAACGACCTTGCTTTCCACATCTCTGAAAAAATGGAAGCAACCAGAAGGTCACTTTCGCAGACTTTCACGAATGTATCTACAAACCTGCCAGCATTTTCAAACAAGTACCCTACCTTCTCTCCTATTACTAAAGATATATTGTCCCTCCCCTATCTAAAGCTATTATGTGTTGAATTGTGCCCTCTAAAAATTTGTATGTTGACATCTTAACCCCCAGCACCTCAGAACATGCCCTGATTCAGAAATAGCATTGTTGCCAATGTAATTAGTTAAGATGAGGTCATTCTGGAGTAGGGTGGGCCCCTAATTCAATACCACTAGTGTCCTTATACAAAGGGGAAATTTGTTCACAGTCATGCACACAGGAAGAACACCATTTGAACAAGAAGGCACAGACAGGGTGATATGCCTGCAAGCCAAGAAATGACAAAGATTTCCAGCAAACCACCAGGTAGGGAACACATTCTCCTTCACAGACCTTAGGGGGAACCAACCCTGCCAACTCCTTGACCTTGGATTTCTAGCCTCAGGGACTGTGAGGCAGTAAATTTCCATTGTTTAAGACACCCAGTTTGTGTACTTCATGATGGCAGCCCTAGAAATCTATGACAAAAGCCAGCCCTTCAGTGACCTAAAGTGACTGTATTCTTACCCCGTTTAGACTATCCAAAGGTGTTGTTCCAACAGTACTCCCCTTTTTCTCCTAGAGCCTTGCTTTGCCTCTCTCTGCTTATTCTCGTGTTGATAGACTCATTGTGTCCAATTCCTCTACTATTTTCTCTTAAACACACTCAAACTAGGCTGGCCTGCCCTTTACTCCACAGAAGGGGGTTCTTGTCAAGGTCATCAATGACCTCCACATGGCTAAACCCAAAGGCCACTTCTGGGTCTTGAGCCTGTCTGCACCACCAGTGACATTTGACACAGGGGATCCTTGCCGCCTCCTTGACAGTCTCCCTTCCTTGGCTTCTGGGATGACACACTCCAGGCTTTGGCCTTCTTCTCTAACTGTTCCTTCTCCTTCTTCTGGGGGGTTCCCCATCTTCTCCCAGACCCAGGATGTGGGAGACCCCAAGGCCCTGTCCTCAGTCCACCCTCTAGCTATGCACACTCCCTGGGTGAGCTCATGCAAGCTCAAGGTTTTAATTACCATCTATGTGCCAACAACCTCTAAATTTATACCTCCAACTGGCTTTCTCCCCTGAACTCCAGGCTCACATATCCAACTTCCCACTCCAGTAAACACCACATGTCCCAAAATGACCTCTGTTCTCCTCCAAAAGCCCACTCACTAGCATTCTCTACCTTGGCTAAGGGAAACTCTGTTCTTCAGATGCTCAGGCTGAAAACTTCTGTTCATTTTTAATTCCCCTCTTTCCAACCACAGATCCAAGAAGTCCTATTGACTTTACATTTAAAATATATCTAAGCCTTTCTCACCTCCTCTGCTGATCTATCATCATCTCTCGCTAGGATCATTGCAGTAGACACCCCACTAGTCTCTCTCCTTCTGTGTTGCACCCTACATTCTATTCTCAACACAGCAATCGGCGAAATTCTGTAAAACATAAGTCACAATAATTCAAATCCTCCAGTGCCTCCCAGTTGGTTAGAGAGAAAGCCAAACCCTTACAGTAGCTCCCTAAGACTTTCATGGCTTCTGCCAACCTTCTGCCAACACTTACATCTCTGGCCTTAACTCCACCTTAACTCCCTGGTGCCTCTACTCCAGCCATGGGGCTCCTTGGTTCTAGAGCTCCCAGGCTGTTCTTAATGCAGAATCTTTGCACTGGCTGTTCCCTCTACCTGGAACACTGGTCCCCCAGATAACCACAAAGATCCCTTCCTTACCACTCCATCCCCACTCTGATGTCACTTCCTCAGTAAGGCCTACCTGGACCAACTATATACAACTCATCCCTGCCTTCAGGTACTCCCTTTTCCTTCCTTTGGTCTATCACTTCCTAATATACAATGCAATTTACCTGTTCATTATAGTTATGGTAAATGTCCTGTCTCCCTTTACCAGAATGTAAGCTCTGGAAGGCAGGGATTTATTCTTCTGTTTTGCCTATTTATATACATATTAAATGCCTAATAAATATTTGTTGAATAAGTAAATAAACGAGTGGCTGGGTAGAAAGGGTTTAGAAGAATGGTGCATGGCACAAAGTAAGTGCTTAATAATTATTAACCATCATCAATATTACCTCCATTTTTCAGATCAGATTTCACAGCATGCAGATCTAGGAACTTGGCTGGCAGAGTGTCCCCTAAAGGGAAGACGTTGGGCGATGGGGAGGGGGGAGACTTGCCGGGTAATGAAGCTTATCCAGGCCTCATTTATTTCCAGTTGACTTGCATGGGCTTCTTTGGGTTTCCTCCAATTGCTCTCTAGTGCCAGCCTTGGATGGATCCCTTGGCCTTACCCTGCTGAAATCACTGCTCTGTGCTTCTCAAGAGAACCTCAGGCCCAATTGAGCTAGTGGGAAATAAAAATTAATAACCTCAAAGAATTCTTAGCCTATTTCTGCTGTTCCCTCATTTTCAGGAATTTTTTTTTCCAGTCTTTAAGAGGAAATAGGAGAATTAAGCCCAAGCCCAAGAGCTGATAGTACTTAATGCTGGTGAGCAAAGCAGGGGAAGATGTTGTAGAGCCTGTCAAGACATTGGAGCCATCTGTAGAGAATACAAATGGGTTTTCATCTGGTTTTGTTTTGATGAAAGGGTTTGCAAGGGAATTGATTTAATGTGGCTTATGTTTTTGCAGGACGGCCCTGCTGTCATTTTGAAAAGAGAGTGTAAGGAGCCAGGGTTTAAGTACAGTGTGGGGGTCAAGTGCCTGGAAGGATGGGGACCTCGCAGCAGCCCACAGGACACATGGGACACCCTCAGTGTGCTGAAGAGATATATGTGAATTGGAACAGGGACAGAGACACTGTTGCATTAGGTCAACTGTTTTGTACACAACATACTGCACGTACGTTTTCCATAAAGCAGGGCAGACAAAAGTTCCTTTACTTTCTCAGAAACAGGAGAGAAGGATTCATCCTCAGAATTCCTAACCATCCTTTCCTGTATTCCCTGCCTTTTGGCTCTGCCCAGGAAAACGAGTTTCCTGAGTAATCTCTACAGAAGAGAATAGCCCCAGTCTTTTATTCTTCAATAAAAATGTGATTTTTAGTGATGGGCATCCCCTTCCTCCCTTTCTTGAATGAACTCAGACCCTTTACATATAGCTCAGTGTGAATGGAAAGCCCACCTAGTAAGAGGAGTGGGTATTCAAATGACTGAACGGGTTGTGGAGGGAGGGAAGGGATTATATTTTACATTTCTCAACACTTGAGGTGTGGTGTCCTGCTCTCTGGTCCAGAATCCTCTGGGTTTGTTGGGTGTCTGGGGCTACTCAGTGTTAGCCTGTCTACTGACAGCCTCTCACCCAGGGACGAGCCTGGCCCAGAAGAAAGCCTTGTTGGAGATGAAAAGGGGATGTGGAGGTCCAGGGACTCCCAGCTCCCTACCACTATTATTAGCATTCTTTGTATACATAACCTAAGGCTGTAGGAATTTAGAACCACACAAAGCAGTAGGGTCAACAGGAAGCCTTGAACTGGTTGTCTTTGGAATCGTTTTGCCTGGAAGGCTTGGGGCACTGCAGGGAAGAAAACACGAAAAGCAAGGCTCTTGCTGGCACCCAGGACACCCAGAATGGGCTCAATGACAGCCAGAAGAGAGCCTGCATGTGGCCCCGATGTCAATGACCTTGTTCAGAGGCGCTGTGTTACAAAGTTTTCTAGTGATTCACTGCTTTCTAGATCAAGGTGCCATCAATGTCACCCTCACCCTGTCCCATTTGCCTTCTTAAAGGAGCAAAAGGAAATGGAATTAAAGTTTCAAGGTGGGCATGTTCGTAGCCCTGGGAAGAATCATGCATATCTGGCAAGGGGATATCACAGATCACATGTATAGAATCATTAAAAAGATTAGGGACAGATGTCCCAGACTGAGCAGGGCCTACCTCCAAGCAAAAGATATGTGGGATGTGATGAGGGAAGTGTTTGTCTTCTAGGAGTGTCCCCAAAACAGGGCCATCCCACACCTGTCATCTTTGACACTTGAGGAGAGATGTGTAGACTTTCCAAATGCTCCTCAGTGATAAGAGAAGGACCTTTGCTACTGGGAGTGGACCTGGTAGAGTGGGAGGTGGCAATGGGTTACTCTGACCAAGTAGCAGACTTCGAGGGCAGGGACAGAGCTTCAAACAGGGGCCCAGAGGGGCACCTGGGTGGCTCAGTCGTTAGCGTCTGCCTTCAGCTCGGGTCATGATCCCAGGGTCCTGGCATCAAGCCCCGCATTGGGCTCTCTGCTTGGCAGGAAGCCTGCTTCTCCCTCTCCTACTCCCCCTGCTTGTGTTCCCTCTCTCGCTGTGTCTCTCTCTGTCAAATAAATAAATAAAATCTTAAAAAACAAAAAAACAAAAAAACAGGGTCCCAGAGATTTGGATTCCAGTCTTGGGGCTGATGGAGCTGCCATTGAATCTTCGTGACATGAGAAAGTCATTTTCCATCTCTAGGCCTCAGTTTCCTTATCTGTGAAATGGACAAGATGATCCCATGACCTCTTTGGGTAATAATTGGGTTCAGCCCAACATATCATGGGGGGACTGCTCTGACATCAGAGTGGAGGCTGGCCTGGAACAATGTTGCCTGGGGGCCAGGAGATGAGCTACCATTAAACTACCAATACCTTTCATAAGCTCTATTAAGAAAGGCCTGATAATGGTCTGAGCAACAGCTGTATCAGCTAGGAACTGCTGAGTAACAAGTCACCCTAAGACTTCCATCTACTATTTTTCAAAATCTACAAGTCACCTAGAGGTTGTGCTGACAGGACTTACCTGGCTAGTCTTGACTGAGCTAATGCACATGTCTGTGGTTGGTCAGCTGGAAGGTTGACTGGGGACTCTCTGGTCAGTTCCGTCACCTCTGTCCAGCAGCTCAACCCAAGCAGGCTCTCATGACAGGGACAAAGGTCCAAGGAAGAAATCAGGCATTTTTTTTTTTTTAAAGCCTCTGCTTGCATTGAGTTTGCTACTGCGCTGTTTTCCAAAGGGTCCAGGCTGAGCCGAAATTCCACGTGAGAGACACAACCAGAGGGCACAGACAGATACAAGGAAGCATGAAAATCAATGCTCTGCCGAGGTGGATGGAGGAGAGAGGTTGGATGCAAGAGATACTGGGAAGGAAGGCAGAAGATGGCTTCCTGTCAGCTGTGACCTCAACACATTTCAAACACTTGGACTAGCAAGGGGGTTTGGAGTGAAGGGAAGGCTTAGTTTCAGGTTATTGAGAGTTTGTCCTTGAATAGACCCCACACCTGAGTGACCAGGAAACAAGATGCGGTAGAGTCCATAAAAGTATTCCCATGGAAGGTGCTAGGCCAGCGGGGGTGCACAGGTGAAGGTGGGTGCTGGGAGTAGATACTCCCGAAGCAGGAATTCAGAGCTCCCTGCTGTAAATTCTTCTGCTCAAAACCCTGTTCTCCAGGGGCGCCTGGGTGGCTCAGTGGGTTAAAGCCTCTGCCTTCGGCTCGGGTCATGGTCCCAGGGTCCTGGGATCGAGCCCTGCATCGAGCCCCGCATCGGGCTCTCTGCTCGGCAGGGAGCCTGCTTCCTCCTCTCTCTGCCTGCCTCTCTGCCTACTTGTGATCTCTGTCTGTCAAGTAAATAAATAAAATCTTTAAAAAAAAAAAAAAAAAACCCTGTTCTCTATAAACAAGTCTCATTTTGTTTTTGTTTTGTTTTGTTTTGTTTTAAAGATTTTATTTATTTATTTATTTGACAGAGAAAGAGAACAAGTAGGCAGAGAGGCAGGCAGAGAGAGAGGGGGAAGCAGGCTCCCCGCTGAGCAGAGAGCCCAATGCGGAGCTCGATCCCAGGACCCTGGGACCATGACCTGAGCCAAAGGCAGAGGCTGTAACCCACTGAGCCACCCAGGCACCCCAAACAAGCCTCATTTTGTATAGCTTGGTATTTTCTTTTTTATTTCCTTTCGGTTTTTACCAAGATCCCTTCCCCATGCCATACTAGATCATCGACACTAAGAAAGAAAGAAAGAAAGTAAGAAAGAAAGAAAGAAAGAAAGAAAGAAAGAAAGAAAGAAAGAAAGAAGGAAAGAAAGAGCAAAAGGTGAGATCGCAGGGTGGGGGAGGCTATGAAACTGGGCACCCAGCATTGATGAGGGAAAGGAAGACAAGCTTAGGACAAGGCAGAAACTGACACCCCAGGAGCCACACTGCACCCCCAATGGGATATACATGACATTCTTCAGGCACTCTTGGCTACCCTAAAGGAAAAACAGTTAACTTATAGAGATCACAGTCCTGTAAGACCAGAGTCTCCCTCAGTTTACAAATGTCCTAATGATTTACAAGGAAGAAGCTTTCTTATCAATAGCCTAACTTCCAGAGATTCATAACTCAGTTTCCTGAAGTCCTAACAGAGCAATCCCCTCCATAAAATGGAGGGGGGCTGAGGCAGAAGAAAATGTAAATAAAATTGAATTCCTTTTAAACCTGCAGCCCATTGATGAGGACTTGTGACAGGAGGAAGGTAACATTCCTCCAGAAGTTCCAACTATCTTAATGTTAGTGCCTTGCTAGAGGGGTAAACAACCTTAACTTGACCATGGGAAGGCCTTGGGTATCCTGTGAGTCTTTTTTAGCATATCAAAGTTCTTTAGGAAACCTCCTTTTTCCTTACCTCCCCCAACGCCATCCTGTATGATCAGCCACCCCTCACAACCCCCGGTGCAGCATCTCTTTCTGCCTCCATGCTTTAATAAGCCACCATTGTGCACCAAAGATGGCTCAAGAATTCTTTCTTGGTCATCAGACCACCACACTGAACTTCATCTATATTCCAAAACTACATCAGCATCAGCAAAGGGGAGGGCAGTGGGATGACAGAGACAAACCCTCAAGAGACAAGGAACCCAGGGTGCCCTGGGGTGCTGGGGTGGCAGGGATATCCCGCCTACATTCTCCACAAGATCTCCCTTCCTTGCCCAAACCTCTATGGCGGGGACTTTGTGGCTTATTTAAATAATAATTTAAATCATATTAATTTATCATATATAATATTATATATATTATATATTATATATTATTAAATATTAAATATTACATATTATTAAATAATCATTATATTAATTATTTAAATAATCTAAATAATAGAGATCTCAGTCCCACCAGAAGAAAGAGTATGAGGGAGGAAGGAGTACAGACATGGCAGGCCCCTTTGCAACTGTCCATGGACTGGGGTTGAGGGCCATCACCTGCGTTTGGAGGTACTTTCCCGTATTTGTGACATTTGTGACCCTGAGTCTGTGTCTCCTGCCACGATGGGCCACAAAGCAATTCAAGCCAAAGGAGTAGGAGAGTGTAGGGCAGCAGAGCACTAGAATCAACAGAACATACTCAGATGTATTTTCAGATTTGATTCTCAAACTGCCCTACACTGTTGCTTCATCAAGACAGAGAAGTCCTGTCTGTCTCATCCCCTGTATCCACAGTGCTTGGAGTTGTGAGAGGCACATAACAGTTGTCCCATGCATATTTACCAAATAAATAAACCTTATGAAGCAAGAAAGACAAGTCATTATCCCCATTTTATATCTGAGGTCTAGAGTCTTGCTGTTGATAAATGGAGGAGCCAGGACGGGATGGAGACTCTCATCCCAAGGTCACTGCTAGTTATTTTGTCCTGAGATGCTTCTAGATCATTAGATTCAGGAACCAGAGCATCCCAAAGATATGAACGTGTGGAGCAGCCATACAGTGCACAGAAAAGCAGGCGGCACCCTTGGAGTTTTCTAGCACAGAGAAAGCTTTACAAGGAAAGCTCAAGACGGAGGTGTGGACAAGGAGCTGGCGAGAAGCTCCGGGTTCTCCTCATGCAGAGGTACATTCCCAACAGGCAGGGCCCAGCTGGGAACATTTGCAGCTCTTCAGCCTCCCCTGGAGCCGAGCTTCAGAAAGAAGTTTCTGGGCAGCTGGAGTGCTCACATGAAAAACCCAGATCCAAACACATCAGCGTTCCAGCTAACTGGTCAGTGCACGGACCACACTCTAGATACCCGCCATCCTAAGACTTGGGACCCATCATTGCCACTACTCGTTCTCTGGATGGAAATAACTATCTCAGAAAGAAATAGTCTTACTAGAAATTAAGAAGCTAATGTGCATAGCTGGCCATCAAGAATGACTACACAACATCAGTTCTTAAGGTGGAGGGGAACCCTGAATGGTCCTTAGGCAAAGGTCTGGAAGCAGCTGGAATAACATGTGGATCGTGAGTGTTCTGAAGGAGAGGGTCCATGCTCTCATCGGATCCTGACAGAGGTCTCGGATTCAATCCCAGCCACA
Organism: Enhydra lutris kenyoni; assembly: GCF_002288905.1. NCBI lineage: Eukaryota > Metazoa > Chordata > Mammalia > Carnivora > Mustelidae > Enhydra > Enhydra lutris. Next base: position 4,806,723 of record NW_019154086.1, read on the forward strand.
TCAGGATCTAGAATAAACTTGTCAACTTCCCAACTGCTCAGTTTTGCTTAAAGCCCCAGGGATGAGACATGCCCTTTGCAAAGCAATACAGGCTGTTTCCTGTGATCATTGCCTAACCCCACCACGCACAGAGTGAGGGGTGGGCAGGTTGTCCCACTGGGACCTGAGCAATACCTCTCCCTCCATGTTTCCGGTGTGTGGGGTCCGAACCCCATGGGAATGCTGGAACGGGCTCCAAAGGACATCAGCTCACACTGAAGGAGCTGGTTTAAACCTAACACCTAGTTCCTCCAGAGTGAGGTGTTTTAAATGAGAATCTCTGCTCCTATGTCTTAGAAGAGCCTTGCATAAAGGCCAGGCCTCCAGCTGGTGGTGTTTATCAACCTCAAATTCTACCGGACGGGGCTCACCCCCATGAGGTTTCAGTCACAGAGGCAAAGCACAGCGTTTGCGCTAAAAGTGATCCTCTGGTGCCATCTGGCGGTCACTGCTTATTAATGCACCTTTTACAACAAGTACAGGCATTATTTCTGTTTCTTATCTTTTCACCGATTTCAAAACTCAGCTCAGTTCAGACTCTTCCTTTTACATGGATGTAAGTTGAGGCCCAGGGATTGCATAAGCGATGTGGTAGGTGGCTTATCAGTGGCAGAGCCAACCTTGAAGCTTAGGCCTTCACATTCTCCTTCCAGAGCACTTTCCCATCCTGTGCACTGTGAAGTTTTCCTATCACTTCACTCTTCCAGGACAGGAATTTTCCATCTGGGACCAATGTCTAAGCTGAGTGTCCTCCTCTGGGCTCCTACAGTCCCCTAAGTTTCCCTTCTGAAACAGCCTTCTCTACCCAGGTTGACCTGCTGACTTTTCTGTATCTCTCACTCAACAAGAGATATTTGGGAGTAGAGACTGTTCATGCTCTGTATCCCAGGACCCAGCCTAGAGCCTGGAACACCTGAACGGGTGCAAGCAGTTCCCCATCATCCAGGTGAGCAGACAGCAGGCTGTGCCTGCCACCAAGACCACTGTCTTCCTGTTTGGTGCTGTGGGCCCTGTATACTTTGAGGTCCTGGAGAGAAAAAGATGTGGTGCCTATCTCCCACCTCCAGTTAGCAGGGTGGCCCAGCCAGGTCATTTATGCATCACAATACCATGTGGGGAGTCCTACACGCAGGCACCCTAAGGGCAAAGAGAAGACACAGGGTTGAGGCTGTGAAGCTCAAGGTAGTTTCTGAGACTTAACTCAGGTGAACCTTGGTGGAGGGCGTGTGGCAGCAGAAACAGGTGTGAACAAGCAGGTGCACTCAGGTTGTGCCTGGAGTACAGAATGTATCTGAGTTGTGGGTGGCAAAAGTAAACCCAGGAGCTGTGCGGCGGCCAGCTCACAAGGACTTCTAACACCAGCATGTGGCAGCTTTGCCTCCGTTTCCAGTGGTGAGATCTGTGCAGAGGATTTTTGAGGACAACAGTGAGATGGGAGTCTTACAGTGCAGAGTCCCAGGGTCGATCCTCCGATTCTGATTCAGTAGGTCTGGGCTTGCGTTCCCAGGACTTTGCATTTGCAGCAAGAATTAAGCTCTTTGGGGGGTTTCTGGTACAAATGGTCAAGGGCCACACTATGGGGGAGGACGTGGAGAAGAATAAGAGGAAGTGAGGGGCCAAGGACAGAAGGTGACACGTAAGGGATGGGCTGTGAAAAAGAGGTCTTGTGGTGGCAGCCGAGGGAAAACAATTGGAGGGGTGGTAAGGAACCAAGGAATAAGGAAATGTGCCTGTAAGACCACAGGAAAATTGTTTTAAGAAGGAAAGGATGTTCCCCCAAAGCAAACTCACCAAGAAAGTTAAATTAGGTGTGAACAGAAAATGGGTTGTTTGGCTTTGGGCTATGAGGAGGTCCCGAATGACAACCTAGCCGGCAGTTCTGTTGGAATAGTGGGGATGGAGCCAGACAGCAGAGGGTCTGAAGCAACTGGAGAAAAGAGCTGACACTCAGGGGGTCTTCCTCCCTCCAGAAGCCTGGCTGGGGGAAGAGAAAAAAAAAAAAAAAGTATGGTGAAGGATATAGATACCAGAGAAGGATTTGGGTGGTGGGAATACTTGAATCTCTCTCTCTCTGCTGTGGAGGCTGGGAGGCAGGGGGAGATCACAGCAGAGGGTCCGGAAGGAGGGGTGGTGGAAAAGGGAGTGACCTGGAGAGGAACGGGAGCAGGAGTGAGGTCCAGGGCCTCTCATCCAGTGGGGGGGAAGGTGTGTTCGAAAACTGGTTCACAGGTTGATGCAAGTGTGGTACAAAGAAAAGAAATACCATAAATATATCAACTCATTTGGCCAAAATCTGAAGTAATATAAATCCGAGAGAAATAGTGAAGTTCATTAAATAACTAAGATTCCGAAAGACGTTAAGACTGAACTAAAACCCAGCTTTAACCTGGCAAACATAAACTCTGCTCTGGATTAAAAACTGGCTTCTGTGAGCATAGGAGGGTGACTTGACCTCACAGCAGCCAACACTTTAAAAAATTAATTGATGATATTCTCTCTTTGACTGAAAAGGATTATAAGGGTTTTTTTTTTGTTTTGTTTTGTTTTTGTTGTTTTGTTTTTTTTTTTAAGAATTTATTTATCCAGTTGACAGAGAGATCACAAGTAGTCAGAGAGGCAGGCAGAGAGAGAGAGGAGGAAGCAGGCTCTCCGCAGAGCAGAGCCCAATGTGGGACTCGATCCCAGGACTCTGAGATCACGACCTGAGTCAAAGGCAGAGGCTTAACCCATTGAGCCACCCAGGTGCCCCGATTATAAGGTTTTTAAAAGAGAATTAGCTGAGGTTATCAACCCAATCCCAGGGCTTCACAAAATTCTAACCTATGAGCTGTTACTACACCCTTTTCTAAAGATGTGAGCATGGGGAAGAGTGTGTAGTATGATCGTTGAGATAAGTCAGTCTATACTCAACTTTATAAATGTTTTTTAAAGATTTATTTATTTTTATTTGAGAGACAGAAAGAGAGAGCACATAGAGGAAGAGATAAGCAGACTCCCTGCTGAGCAGGGAGCCGGATGTGGGGCTCAATCCCAGGACTCTGAGATCATGACCTGGGCCCAAGCAGATGCTTAATGAACTGAGCCAGCCACGTACCCCCATAAATGTTTTTTAAAGTAACTCATTAGGGGTACCTGGGTGGCTCACCTGGTTAAGCCTCTGTCTTCAGCTCAGGTCATGATCCCAGGGTCCTGGGATCAAGCCCCACATTGGACTCTCTGCTCAGCAGGAAGCCTGGTTATCCATTTACCTTTCTCCCTGCCTCTCCCCCTGCTTCTCCAACTGCCTCTCCCCCTGCCCATGCTCTCTGTCTTCCTCTCTCCCTCAAATGAATAAACAGAATCTTTTAAAAAATAAAAATTAAAAAAAAATAAAGTAACTCATTTGCAAACCTTGATATTTTAACCATAATTGGAAGCCAGCTCTCTGTGATTTATCTCAAAATGATGTGCTGATTTCACCAAACAAACCTCACAAATCTCCCTCACCATTTGGGGAGATTTGCAAGGATCCCCAAGACCTTCTGGCCTCAAAGAGATTCTGTTCGTGTAGATCTTGAGGGTCCTGGGATCAAGTCCCACATCGGGCTCTGCACTCAGCAAGGAGTCTACTTCTTCCTCTGTCCTTCTCCCAGCTCATGCTTATGCTTTCTCTCTCTCTCTCTCAAATAAATAAAAGCTTAAAAAATTAATAAATAAAATAAAGTGGGACCTTCCCCCATGGAATGGCCTTGACATCTTTATCCATTGATCATAAATATGTAGGTTTATTTCTAGACTCTTCTGTTCTGTTGATCTACATGTCCATCCTTGTAGGAAGGATAAGCATTGATTTGTGAAAACATTGTTTCATTTATTTATACTAGGGTTAGTGTATAAAATGTATTTCTTACAGATTGTGGTAAAAATATTTTCTTGAAAATTATTTATCTAAGCAGTGCCAGATAATGCGCACAGTAAGACCAAAAAAGCATTCTAGACTAGGCAATTGGCACCTACAGAGACTGTGGAATGGAATCCAGCCGCACACTTTGCAGAAGGGGAAACTGAGGTCCATGGGGAGGAAGTCACTTAACCACAGTTATGCAAAGCCAGGGCCTTTCCTGGAAGCCCCCATCTTACTGCTGTCCCTCCTGTTCTCACTTCCTCCCCCTGTGCTGAGGTCCGGCTGGCCGAGCCCCCATGGGCACAGGCTAGGCAGGGGTCCTGCAGGGAGCAACTTGTCTTAGCCTCTCTCTCAGCCTCCCCTTGGGGGCTCGCTGAACGCTTTCTGCCCAGCCACTGCATTGCCGGGTGGGTCAAGCCCCAGAGGACTGCTCCCTGTCGTCCTGCCCCTCCCTCTCCAGGAACTGGGGAGTTGGCTTTTCTTTGAGAATGGAAAAAAGACAGCAGCACCATCGACGTCAAATGGCTCTTACACAATGGCAGCATCTTGCTGAGAATCGTGTAAATAACCCCGGGAACATATGGATTGAATTTCCCTCAACTTACCAGGAATGTAATAAGTCAGGGCCGCGGAGGATGGCGGCCACTCCACCAGTCCCTTGGAACACTTGAAAGAGTCCTCCCCCCCTGCCCCAGAGACGTCTTATCCTGCAGCTCTCCATCCGGGGAGCCTACCCAGTGCCAGGGATCCTACCCTCGAGCAGACATAGGCGCTTGGCTCTGTCCCAGGCAGTTTGGGCTCCGTCATGGTCCCAGCATCCCAGGCAGCTCCTCACTGCCCTCTTCAGAGGAAGACCGTGCCTCCAACCTAGCAAACTGGGCAGAACGTCTGCTCATTGTTTCACTCATTCGGCCACTCATGCACCTGGTATTTATTGAGCACTGTGTCTGGGAGGTTGGAATATCACACGGAACAAGCAAACACTGTCCTGCTGTCATGTCTAGTGAAAGAACTTCCCAGCACCCCCAAGTTATCAAAGCTTTTGAATAAGGGCGAGTTCCCAGCATGGGCACTGTTGGAGCAGAGGTTGACGGAGACATAAGGGGCAGGTGCAGAATCGGGTGGCTGACCTCCAAGGTCCCTCTCAAGGGCGAGTGGGCTTCCTGTGTTTTGAAGCTCTTGGAGCACTGCCCCTGCTTCCTTCCTGCCTTCTGCCCATGTGATTCTCTTCCAAAAGCACCCGCAGGACCTTAGCCCCAGGGGTTTTGTTTAGAAGGCATGAGAGGTCCTTGGAAAAGCAACAGTGGATCCAGAAGAAGCAGAATGCTCATCTTTCCTGCTGAGCAAACTGCTATCATTCTTATTTCTTTTTATTTTCCTTCTTCTCTGGCCCCTCCGAAGAAATCTGAACACTTTCTCCTGAGTGAGGATGAACTTGAAAAATAAAATGAAAACATATCAACAAACCTAAAAGTTCTGAGTAAAATATCCCCATTGGGGAAAACTGCATGATGGATACACAGGAACTCTGTATTATTTCTTTGAACTGAATGTAAATCTATGGTGACCTCAAAATAAAAGGTTTAATTAGACCTAAAAGTTCTTGACAACTACACTATGACTCTGTAGAGTGTCACCTTTAGGGGAAACAGAGTGAGGGATGTAATCAAAATCAAAACTGTTTCTCTAGCTTTTCTGTCAATCTGAAATTACTTCAAAATAAAAAGTTTAAAAACAAATTGTAAAAATGCAAGAAACTGCTTATTGATGGGGGGCAGGGGCAGAGCACAGGGAATTAGTAGACATTGCCTTTCTTTTTTTTTTTTTTAAGACTTTATTTATTTATTTGTCAGAGAGACAAAGTGGCAGGCAGAGGGAGAAGCAGGGTCCCCACTGAGCAAGGAGCCAATGCAGGACTCGATCCCAGGACCCTTGGATCATGACCTGAGCCGAAGGCAGACAGACACCCAATCAGCTGAGCCGCCCAGGCATCCCTAGACCTTGTCTTTCCATGTGACCTTGGGCAGGTCTTTTCTTCTCTTTGGCCCTCAGTTTCCGCACCGGTAACATGAAGGTGCCCCATACGGGGCTCTTCTTATACAACATCCTGCCCCATGTGTGGTCCAGTTTGCGGCCCTGGGTCTATGTCCATCTCGCCCCTCTCTTCATCTTTTCCTGACCACAGTGGCTCAGATTCTGCATCTGCTATGTACAGATAAGTAACATTTAGGTTTTTTTGTTGTTGTTGTTAAATTAAAGACAAAAGGAAGCAGTAGACGCAAAGTGTCTGACACATAGTAAAGACTCAGAAAATATTTGATTCCTGTCCCTTTGCCCCTTCCTTTCCCCCAGAGTAGAACCTACCCGGAGTTCCTCTACCCTCCGCCTCCCATCCCCATGCCCCACCCTGTGGCAAGCACACAGCCTTTAACAAACACCTGTGATGTTCTCACTGCACATAGCAAGAAGCAAGGGGAACACATGGGTTCTCAGCTGCCTGAGAACGGTGGTTTTCACACTTTGGGTGCATCCAAATGACCTGGGAGATTTTGTTAAAATCCAGATGGCTAGCCTCCCTCTCTGGAGTTCTCCTCCAGTAAGTCTGGTGCAGGAGTTCAGAAAATGTGGGACTCCAGCAAATTCTCAGGTGATACTCCTGCTAACATGAGTTCTTTGCGAACACAGAAGATAGCTACACACCCCACGTTGCAGATAAAAAGCACATTTGCAGAGAGGTTGGCCCTAACAGATGGAGCAAGGGAGTTAAGCCAAGGAAAAAGAAATGCAGGTCTAGGGAAGGGTGACAGCTGGGATGGGTTCTGGGAAATCAGAGCAGGGATCTTTCCTGCGGAAGCCTAGAAAGTGGAGTTGCTCCAGCTTTTCCTCCCTCCGCCCCCACCTTTCCACCCAAAATAAAGCACTGCCCCCAGCATCCCTCACTCCAGAGCCAGGTAAGGTCAGGACTTAGGCTGAAGGGCTGACTTAAAAAGCAGAAGGAGGGAAAGACAGGAGGGGAGGAAAATCTCCAAAGCCCAGGACACACAAGTAGAAAGGGAAGTGGAAATTGAGTCAGTCCCAGACCGGTTTGTAGGGGGAACATTCCTAGGTGGTTTGGGGAACTGCGTAAGTAGGAGGATGCCTGTGGCTGTGTTTGTCAACACCAGTGTGCTCTAGCTGCAAGGGAGGTGGACAGTGAAGGAGAAGGAGAAGAAGAGGAAGAAGAAAAAGAAAAGAGGCATCTAACTTTTATTGAGGATTTAAGTGAGTGCCCAGCCCTGAGCTAAGCACTGTACACATTTTATCTCCATGAAATAGTCATTACCCCACCCTTCCCACATAGTAACTATTCCCAGGTTCCACAAGAACTCACACCAGCTGGTGCCTGACTTTAGACCCTGGTCTCTCTGCTGGTTTGCTGCCTCTTGACTTCCTGGGTTTTTTCGGTCCCTACGATCTGTGTGAATTTGGCCAAATCAATTTTTCCGAGACCCAGTTTCTCTGTCAGTAAAAAAAAATAAAAAAGAAAGAAAAAAAAATTTATGGCAAGTACTCTCCAAGGGGCTGAAGCACAAAGAGAAGAGCCAGATAAAACTTCAGAGTGAAATGCTGGTGGTGGTGTATGTCTCAACCACCCAACTAAATGTTAATGGTAACGACCACAACCTCTGACACGCAGTGACATGCAGGATGGTAACCACATGGAGGTCTTGGGTTTGGTCCTGGGCACTGCTGGGTTAACATTCTCATCCTGTTGTAAGTAAAACCATTACTCACCAGTGTAACTCATGTTTCATTATTACTAATTCCAAAGCTATTCCAAACCATGGAGCCAGAGTTTAAAAAGAATTTAATTGAAGACCAAAACATACCCAGTAGCTATGCCTGTTTTATAAATAATTTCTGCTCCAAATTCTAACTTGATATAAAAGCTTTTCGTGTGTATTTCCATTTTTTATTGTGTGGTATACAATGTTTTCATCGTATCTCTGTGCAAGACTGAATATTCAGAAAAATAACAACAGCCATAGTCGTTCTCATTTTTAGCAGTGCCAGAGGGTAGGCTGAACGATGACTCCTGTCCCACAAGGAAACAGGCTCAGACAAGGTACATGGGATGCTCAAGTTCTTCGAGCGGTGTCCACCCATCCAGGTAGTGTGGATGCAGACCAGACCTGCTCATTTTGTCCCATGCTACTTGCACAGAATAACTGAGAAGAGAACATGCCATGCCAATACTGATAACCCCTCTGCCCACACAAGCTCTGTTTTCAGATACATGTGGATTAGCCATCCGCTGTGGATGGCTTCTAACATAGTCAGAATTAGAATGGGCTTGGTGATTGTGTAAGGATTAACGTAACATATAAAAGTTCTGAGAAGTCAGAACAGCCCAAGATCCCACTGAGAGAAGGGTTTAGAACTCCCCCCACCATCCTTAGTCCACAGAGATCTGAAGACGATGTGTTTACCCAATCAGTCAGCCCCAGAACCCCTGCTAGGAGAGGGTGCTAAACCAGGACGCACTCATTCTTCCCCATCAAACCCTAAGCACTCAAGGGAACATATAGAACGTCAGAATGTGAAAACCTATACAGTTATTCCAGAGAGCCCCAAATCTAAATTTTCAAAAATGTCATTGAATTAATAATCCATTTATAGAATTATCAACTGTTGCAGCCAAATGGATCCTAAATAATCTATTTATTTTTCAGATGGGGGTGCTGAAATTCAAAGATCAAATGTGACTTATTCAAAGATCAAATGTGACTTATTCAAGGCCACATAATTTCATTGTGACAAAGATAGGAATTAGTAATAACTACCCAAACTTAAAACTATGTAATAGGCAGAGTGCAAAGAAATGTCCATGCAACGTGCCATATAATGCTCACAGCAAGTGAGGAATGAAGGGGAAGGGAGGATGGCTCTTCTCCACGGTCAGCATCTGGCAGAGCCTAGATTCACAGCCAGGTCTGTCAGTCTGCCTCTCGTGATATTATCATTTATAACAAGAAATATATATTTGGTCTTTGTATTCATTTCTGGCACAGAGCTCCCAAGACCTTTGAAATTTTCCAGGTGATGAACTATAAAGGTCTCTTTTGTTATGTTAATGAGAAGACTTTTGAATCCCACCTAAGGATGGGGGCTGGTTGCCAGGGGAACCAAGTAGGTGATTAGAGGGTTGGAACTTTTTAAAGATTTATTTATTTATTTGAGAGAGAGAGAGAGTGGGGGTAGGGGCAGAGGGAGAGATTCCTCAAGCAGACTCCCTGCTGAGTACAGAGCTGACCCATGAGATCATGACCTGAGCTAAAACCAACTCAGTACCTCAACCAGCTGAGCCATCCAGACACCTGAGAGGGTTGGAAGTTTTAGTCCCATTCTCTGACTTCAGGGAGGGGAGAAGGGCTTAAGGTTGGATCAACTGCCGATGGCCAAAATTTAATTAACCATGTCTATATATAGATGCCTTTATAAAGAACTCAAAGAGATAAGGTTTAGAAGCTTTCCAGGTTGGGATGCCTGGGTGGCTCAGTCAGTTAAGGGTCTGCCTTTGGTTCGGGTCATGATCCCAGGGTCCTGAGATTGAGTCCTGCATCGGGCTCCTTGCTCAGCGAGGAGCTTACTTCTCCCTCTGCCTGCTGCTCCCTCTGCTTGTGCTTTCTCTCTTTCTGTCTCAAATAAAAATAAAATCTTGAAAGAAAGAAAGAAAGAAAGAAGAAAGAAGGAAAGAAAGAAGGAAAGAAAGAAAGAAAGAAGAAAGAAGGAAGGAAGGAAAGAAAGAAAGAAAGAAAGAAAGAAAGAGGAAGGAAAGAAGGAAAAGAAAGAAAGAAAAAGAAAGAAAGCTAGCTTCCAGGTTTATGAATACATAAATAGTGTGCTTGGAGAGGGCATGAGAATTTCATTCCCTTCCCCCTATCTTGTTCTATGTATCTCTTCTGTCCTATTGTTCCTGAGTTATATAATTTTATAATAAACTGATACCTTAGTAAATAAAATGTTTCTCTGAGTTCTGTGAGCCCCTATAGCAAATTAATCAAACTGAAGGAGGAGGTCATGGGAACTTTTGATTTATAACCAATTGGTCACAATTATAAGTAACAACCTAGAAAATTGGCACCCTGAGTTGGAAGGGGTTGTTGGAACCTCCAATCTATAGCTGGTTAGACAGGAGCACAAGTGACAACCTGGACTTGTGATTGGCATTTGAAGTGGAGGACAGAGGGGCAGTCTTAAAGGACGGATTAGAGGTAGATTGTGTCAGAATTGACTTGAATTGAGTTGGTTGGTGGCATGGGGGAAGCTCCTCCCCCTCCACACTTTGGAATTGGGTACAGGAACCCAAATTACCACTCAAACTGTGTTCAAGGAGAATCACTGATGGGCATGGTGGAGGATAAATTGGAAATTGCAAGTCTGGAAAAAGGAAAGCCAATTCAAAGATGTTCACAAATTTTCCAATGACACAGTAAGGGCTTGAACTAGGACAGCAGAAGAGGAATGATGAGGTGGAGCTATTTTAGCATCTGCCATATCCTCGGGTGAGAGTCGGCATAGATGTTAACATGAAGATATGCTATCATCCACAGGGAAACCCCTGCAGTGCACAGTATTTGTTCTTGGAAAGAGCTATCGCTGTGACCAGGTTGGTTATTGGTATTCATGACCTTTCTCTGAACACTATAGAATGGACTTGGAGTCCAGCTTTGAGCCAGGGCATAGTGAAACACACCAATAAATGTGGGTAATTTCTTTTAATTCCTCAAACCAAGGAGAATGAAAATAATATAAACCCATCAGAGACATTCTTGTGGACATCTTCACTTGGGTCCAATGGGGTCTTTCTGAAATGTCCAGTCCAATATTATTTCCAATAATATTCACATATTACTAAATATGTGAAGCACTGAGCAAGTCATCTTGGGGGATACAGCAATAATGTATTTATAAGTATTTTCCTTAAGGAGTTAGCTGTATAGTAGAAAGCATAGGGGTGCCTGGGTGGCACAGTCAGTTAAGTGTCCAGCTCTTGGTTTTGGCTCCGGTCGCGATCTCAGGGTCATGAGATAGAGCCCTATGTCAGGCTCCATGCTTGGCATGGAATCTACTCAGGATTCTCTCTCCCTCTCTTGCCCCCACCCTCCTTTTGTGCTCGCTCTCTCTCTCTCTCTAAATGAATAAATTCTGAAATACAAGATGGATATAACTACATGACTTCAGAGAGTATGTACAACGGCTCTGAAAGTTCAAAGAAGACAATTCTAGCTGAAGAGGTGTGAGGCAGGGGACAGTCAGGGAGGCTTCCTGGGACAGATGACAAATAAGAGCATGATTTAGAGGATTTTCATGTATATTCACTCTGTATTTCCCAGATTCTTCAGGAAAACACAAAGGAGTAGACTGGCATTATTATTATCATCATATTACTATTATTATCATATTATAGAGGGGAGACTGAGCCACAGTAAGCTTATTTCTCAATATTCACATCACCAGAAAAAGTAATAAAGGCAGGATTAAACCCTGATCTTCCGCTCCCAATCCCACTAACTGGTTTAGCCACATCCCTGAGGATATGTGGGAAAGGTTCCTTTACACTTCATAAGTCCCCATCCCAATCCCTGAACAGCTGATTTTATAGACCATTTCCCAGGCTCTGGGAATTACTTTGGGCTGGCCTTAACCAACCAGCTTGGTTGTGGAGCTTAGTTGATCATATTTTCTATAAGTATGTCTCTGGGGAGTTATTCAGATTCACAGGGCTCCAGGAGTTTCCTGTTGAGACCATTGTCCCAGAAAGAATCTGGAATGACTCTTAAATGACTTGATCTTTTCTCAGAAATATAAGCATGAGGCATTTCCAGGAGTGTGTACTCACATGTCTCCTATTTTTCTTGATAGACAATAAAATGTTGTGGTTAAGATTAGAGATCCCGAAGTCACATGAATAATGAATAATGAGTAATGTCACTCGACAGGCATATGACATTGGACAACTTACCTAATTTCTCTGAGCTTCAGTCTCCAAATGTGTCCAATACAAACAATAATAATAATACTTAACTCAGAGGGTGAAATATAGTAAGTGCTTGATATATGTGAACTGTCATTTTAATTGTGCCTCTTTTCACCCACAAAATAATATAGACTCTTCAATTTCCAATGAAAATATCTTTTAAAAACAAGGATAAAATTCGGACACCTGGATGACTCTGTCGGTTGGGCGTCCAACTCTTGGTTTTGGCTCAGGTCATCATCCTGGGGTCATGGGATCAAACCACAGGTCAAATTCTGCACTCAGTGGGGAGTCTACTTGGTATTCTCTCTCTCCCTCTCCATCTGCTCCTCCCCAGCCATTCTAAACAAATAAATAAAAACAAGGGCAAAAATAAAGACTTTTACAGATATACAAAATTTGAAAGTATTCATCACCAGCTGATCCACACTAAAAGAAAGGTTAAAGGAACTCTATCATACAGAATGAAAATAATACCAAAGGGAAATAGGGACCTATACAAAGGAATGGGGAGTACTGGAAATGGTTAAGTACATAAAAAAATATGGATGGGTTCTTCTATTATTTAAATTGATTTAAAATGTAATTATTTTTTAAAAATAAAATAACAATACTAATGTACTGAGATATTTATAACATATGTATAAGGAACATTCCTGACAACAGCAGTCTAGTGACATAAAGAGGAAAATGAAAATATATTATCATAAGTTTCTTATAATACACATGAATTTGTGTATCACTTGAAGATAAAATATGACAAGTGAAACCCTATGATAAGTGAAACCCTAAACCATCCAGTAAAATAGCAAAACAAAGAATTACAGCTATAAGCTAATAATAAAAGAGAAAATTAAGTTACAGCCCATATACATAATCTAAATTAATCTAAAAGAAAGGAAAAAGAAAAACAAAGAACAGATAAGACAAATAGAATACAGTGATATGATACACGTAAACTCAACCATGTCAATAATCACATTAAATGTAAATGATCCAAATATAAATATATTTCCCTGTGTAATAGCTTTGTCTTTTTACTTTTAACCTACTTGTATCTTTATGTTTATTATAAGCAACATATTATTGTGTCTTGCTTTTTTTATTTATCTGACAATCTTAGTCTTCCAATTTTGGGCACCTGGCTGGTGCTGTGTATGGATTGTGTGACTCTTGATCTTGGGGTCATGAGTTCAAATCCCACATTGGGTGTAGAGCTTATTTTAAAAAATATAAATAAATAAGTAAATAAATAATGGAAGAAAGATAGCTGGAGTGGCTATATTAATATGAGACAAAGTAGATTTCAGAGCCAAGGATATTACCAGGAATAAAGAAAGTCATAATGGTAAATAAAAGAATTAATTGACAAAGAGGCAATGACAATTATAGTGTTGTATACCTAATAACCGAGTTTTAAAATATGAGGCAAAAATTAATGTAACTACAAGAAGAAGTAGAAAAAATGATAATTGTAGTTAGTGATTAATCACTAAGGGTAATCACTAAGGGTAATTAATCACTAAGGGTAATCACTAAGGGATTAATCACTAAGGGTAAGGGTATAGAACACTTAAATAACATGATCAGGCAATTTGACATTTAAAGGCAGCTCTAGGGGCACCTGGGTGGCTCAGTGGGGTAAGCCTCTGCCTTCGATTCAGGTCATTATCTCAGGGTCCTGGGATTGAGCCCCACATCGGGCTCTCTGCTCAGCAGGGAGCCTGCTCCCCACCCCCCTTTGCCAGTCTCTCTGCCTACTTGTGATCTCTCTCTCTGTCATAAATAAAAATTTAAAAATCTTAAAAAAAAAAATGATAAAGGCGGCTCTACCCAACCATGGCAGAATATACATTCCTTTCAAGTTATCATGGAATATTTTCCAAGATAAACTGTATTTCAAGCCTATAATAATCTCAATATATTTAAGTGGTTCAAGCCATACAAACTACCAAAATGGAATTAAATTTGAAATCAGTAACAGAATGATTTCTAGAAAATCACCAAATATTTTGAAACTAAATAACACATTTCTCTTTAACCAGGATTCAAAAATTAAAATGTTAAATGAACAAAAATAAAAACACAACATACATAATTTTGTGGGATCTACTAAAGCAGTACTTAGGGGGAAATTTATAGTACTAATAATAAACCAAAATTAATCTCAAAATAGACAGAATAAAAGAAATACTAAAAATCAGAGAAGAAATCAAAGAAACATAAACAGAATATGATGGAAAATAATCAATGAAACCAAAAGTTGTTTCTTTGAGGAGGTAACAAAATTGACAAATTTCAATATAGACTGATAAGGACAAAAAGAGTAAAAATACAAATTACCAAATTCAGGAATGAGAGAGGTGACATTACTAAAGATTTCACAAATTAAAAGCATAATAAGAGAATATTGCGAACAATGTTATGCAACAAACTTGACAACATAGACAACATAGAGGCTTGAAAAACACAAACTACCAAAGTTTACTAAAGATGAAATAGATAATCTAAATAGCCCTATATCAAGTAAATAAATTGAATTTGCATTTAAAAAGAAGGGCAGGAGAAGGGGGGCCAGGCCTTGATCACCCTACTGGTAAATTCTACTGAAGACTTAAGGAAGAAATAATATCAATTCTGCATAAACTCTTCCAGAAAATTGAGGAAGAGGGAATACTTTTCAACTCACTGTAAGGCCATGTTTTGCTGATGTTATAAGAAAGCCAGACGAAAATGTTACAAGAAATCTTCAGAGCAATATCCCTCATAACCATAGATGCCAAAATTTTTAAAAGAATTTTAGCTAATGAATTACAAAATGAGAAGAAAGAATAATGAATCATGACCCAGTGGGATTTCTCTCAGGAATACAAAACTAACTTTCTGGAAAAGCCAAGAAAATAAACCAATGAAATTTACCTAATTAATAAATTAAAAATGAAAAAATTATATGACCATCTCAATAAATGAAAAATAAAAACAATTGATAAAGTCCAACTCCCATTCCTAATAGAAACTCTCAGCACACTAGCAATAGAGGAGAACATCCTCAACCTGATAAAGGGGCAGTTATAAAAAACCTACAGTTAACATCTTATTTTATGGTGAAAGGCTGGGTATTTCTTCCCTAAGATCAAGAGGGAGACATTTATATTCACACTTGTATTCAGTATTATAATTTTGGTCCCAACTGGTGTAACAAAGCAAGGAAAAGAAATAAAAGGCATCCAGATTAGAAAAGAAGTAAAACTCTCTATTCTCTTGTTGCTATGATCATCCATGTAAAAAATCTGAAGGAATCTTAAATTCTAAAAAGCTAATAGAATTAAAATGTCAATTCGGCAAGGTTGCAGGATATAAGATCAATATAAAAAATGAACTATATTTTTATATTAGCAATAATAAGCAATCAGAAATCATAATGAAATCATTTACAATAAAATCAAAATTTATGAAATAGAGATAAATATGACAATAGGTAGACAAGAACTATTCACTGAAAACAATAAATCACTATTGTGAGAAATTAAAGAACTGTATAAATGAAAAGATATCTTGTGTTTATGGGTCAGAATACTCAATACTCTTAAGATATCAGTTCTCCTCAAATTCATTTATAGATACAACACAATCCCAGTCAAAATCCCAGCAAGTTTTCTAGTAGAAATCGACAACTCTTTCTAAAACAACTTTGAAAAAGAACAAGGTTAGAGAGCTAATACTACATGATTTCAAGTCTTTTTCTAAAACTGCAGTAATTTAGACAATGTGGTATTGGCATGAAGATCAACAAATAGAGGAATGGAACAGAATTGAGAGAGCACAAATAGATCTACCCATTCAGGACAACTGACAAAGATGCAAAGATAATTGGTGGAGAAAGAATAGTCCTTTTAAGAAAACATGCTGAATAATTGGATATCTAAATGTAAAAAAAAAATTAACTTCAATCCATTTCTCATGCCATATATAACGGTCAGTTGAATGGGCTCATAGACCTAAAAACTCTAGAAGAAAACACAGGGAAAAATCATTATGACTGATGGACTGAATGCTTTTGCCCCACCTCCAAATTCATGTTAAAGCCCTACCCCTAATGTGATAGTATTTGAAGAAGGGGCCTTTGGGAGGCAATGAGGATTGGATGAGATCATGAGCATAGGACCCTTTTAATGGGATCAGTGCCCATGTAAGAAAAGACACCAGAAAGCTTGTTTCCCTTCTCTTTCCCCCATGTACAGACATAGCAAGAAAATAGTCTACAAGCCAGGAAGATGGCCCTCACCAGGAACCAAATCTGCCGCCACCTTGATTTTGGACTTCCCAACCTCTAGAATTATGAAAAATAAATGTGTATTATTTAAGCCACGCAGTATATGGTACTTTAGTGTGCCAGCGCTTAGGTTAAACAAAGATTTCCTTTATATGACACCAAAAGCATGATCTAGAAGGAAAAATATTTATAAATTGTACTTTATCAAAATTAAAAGCTTTTTTTGCAAGACATTAAGATATTGAAAAAATAAGGCACAGACTAGGGGAAAATATTTGCAAATTATGTATCTAATAATGTATTTATGTATATCATGGGCTCAGTACATATAAAGAACTCAATAATCAGAAAAAAATGGTATGATTGAGAAAATAAGTAAAAGTTTTGAAAAGACACTTTGCCAAAGTAGATAGATATATAGATAACAAAGATGTTCAAAATCATTATTAGGGAAATGCAAATTAAAACCCAGTGAGATACCTCTAAAAATATATGAGAATGGTTAAAATGAAAAATTGACCTTACCAAGTTTTGGCAAGTATGTGGCACAACTAGAATGGTCACTTTGGAAAACTGTCAGGATCTTAAAGCATTGGACTTACACCTTCCATATGACCCGGCCATTCCACTCCTAGAAATGTACCCAAGAGAAATGAAAGCATATTTCCAAACAAACACAGCAGGTTTATTCTTAACAGCTGAGATCTGGAAACAACACATATGCCCATTAATGAATGACTGGATAAACAAATTATGGCTTATGAACTAATGATACATGCAACGTGGGTGAATCTCAAAATAATCTCAAAATAATTAACACTGAGTGAAAGAAGCCAGGCAAGTATGAGTACATCATGTACAATTTCATTTGCATGAAAAGCAAACTTATATGTACTGACAGAAAGCGGCTCAGTTTTTCACTAAGGAAGCAGGGATAAAGTGGGGGGGCGGCAAGGAGAGATTACAAAGGAACACAAGGAACTTTTGGGGGTGATGGAAATGTTCATTGTCTTGATTAGTGATAGTTTCAGAGGCACATACATATGTCAAAGCCTATCAGATTGTACACATTAAATTTGTGTAGTTTATTGGATGTCAGTTACACCTCAATAAAGCTGCTTAAAAATAAAAATATGGGCCACTTGGGTGGCTCAGTTGGCTAAGTGTCCAACTCATGATTTTGGCTCAGGTTATGATCTCGGGGTGGTGAGATTGAGCTGTGCATCAGGCTCTGTGCTCAGCACGGAGTCTTCTTGGGATTCTATCCCTCTCCCTCTACCCCTCTCTCACCTCTCTTTCTCTTAAAAAAAAAATAAATAAGCTACTGAGAAAGTAGGAGTATAAACATGTGAAGGACAACTATTTATTGAACAATGAATGATTTCTCCTTTGAAAAAAATTATAGACTCTAAGGTTGGAAGAGTGCTTGGAGATCATTCTAGATGAATCCCATCTAGATGAGGTGAATCTCATCTGCTTTTGCAGATGAGAACAAACACTGCAACTCAGAAGGAGAGGGCAACATGTCCAAAGTTGCACAGTTAACAAGGATTCCGTGATAACGCTCTTTCCATCAAGCCATCTTGTGGTAGAGAACTTGCAAGGAGCAAAAGACTTCCCACATGTTTTATTAGGAAAATTTTCATGCATATCTAGAATCAAAGAGAACCACATGAAGAATTGAAATAGAGACTTTAAAGGTAACTTTCTATCTCTACTACTGCCTCACTATTTACTGTTCTAATTTTCCATTTCCTCATCTCTAAAATGGGGCTGACAATAACTAACTTGTGAAGGTCGAGTAAGGGAATGAATATAACGCCTGGCACCCAGCACCAGCCACACACAGTCCGTATCCTTACTGGTTGTGTAGAATCCCTCCATCACTGGTGTTCCCACTCCACATTTTGCTGTCTATAGCTCCTGGTCTTCTTTCAGCTGTTGAAATCCAGCTCATTTTTTAGTCCCGTCTTGAAGGCCACTTTCTGCATACACCGTTCAGGATCTTCCTACCCCTACTTTCCATGGATACTAACAATTATTACTCTAGGTTGAGTCCCCATAAAGGGACTGTTGTTTTGCAGGTGGTTTAAAGATATTACCAAGGAGTTTTTAATCATTGAGCCTATAAATACCCAATATAGAACAATGTTCATTTGAACATGATTTCCTTTGGAGGTTAACAGCCCTCATTAGATTCTCCAAGGTGTTCATATTTGAAAGGACTTTAAGAAAAACTATGTCCTTGAGGGACACCTGGGAGGCTCGTTTGGTCAAGCGTCAACTCTTGATTTTGGCTCAGGTCATGATTTCAGGGTCATGAGATCAAGCCCCAAGTGGGGCCCCACACTCAGCAGAAAGTCTGCTGGAGATCCTCTCTCTTTCTCTGCCCCTACCCCTGTGCAGTCTCTCTCTCTCAAATAAATAAATAAGTCTTAAAAAAATAAATAAATAAATAAATAAAAGCCGCAGCAGAAGAACTATGTCCTTGAAAGAGTATGCAAGGAAAGAAAGTGTTATCATTACTCTCACTTATAGGGACAAAACCCAAAACAACTCAGGCCCAAGGAGCTGTCATGGCTTACCCAAATACTCCCACCATGCTAGCAATGCCAGGGAGCACCACGCATGAGGTGCTCCACTCCCAGGGTCTCCTGGCTTGTCTTCAGAAGAATCACACTTTCCCTTGGTCAGATATGGTCAAGTCAGAAGGTCCACAGAGCTTTGTGCCCCCTCCGTGTGGGCTGGGGCTGAAAATATTATGAGCCCCTACATTTTAAAACCATTGCTTGAGAGATAGCCAGCTTTCCTGAGATCTATTTTGGGGGAGCGGTGTTTTTGTTTTTCAAGTCCCACTTTTAAGAAAGCTGTTGTCCCTCAGGTCTGCTGTGTTGTGACAACCGACACATTTAAATTTGCCCTGTGGTTTGGCCGGCAAACGCAGCCAGCCACGAGGCCCATGTGCACCGCGTGAGCCTGAGCTTGGGTCAAGCTGTGAGCGGGCTGGGTCTAGCTGGGAGGTCTTTCCAGCTCTTTTCCAAACTGCTTTAGTTTCATGACATTTCCCTGAGCCTGGGAGTGGCAGGGGAATCGGGACAGTGGGGGGAGCTGGTTCCTTAGGTACTGTTAACTTCTGGTTTATCCTCCCGTCTCTCACCAGTGCACTCCCATGTCCCATGTGCTCACCAAACACCCATTTTCTAAAACGTTATCTGATTATGCCGGTCTTTGTGAAGAAATCCTTTGTCTTCCTGTTGTGTAAAGATTCAGTGGTCATCCTCAACGCTTTCAAGATCCTGGATTAGCAGAGACTTTTCCACAGCTGGCCTGGCAGGGAGGGCTCGTGATCCTGTGGGCCCTGGCGACCTTCCTGCCCTCTTCCCTGTCCCAGTAAGTGGCACCAGCACCCCCTGAAGTCAGCATTCTGGGGCTTAGCTTTGCTTTCTCCCCTCCCTCATTCCTCAGTTTCGGGCTCTTCCTGCTACAAAACACTTTTTGCCTTTGTCTGCTTGGCTCCATGCTGATCCATCCAAGCATTCTCTCTCCTAATCAAGGCTGCTTTATGACTTTCGTGGGTTCTAGACACTTTTGCCTTTATGAGCCCCTTCATCCATCTAGAAAATAAATAAAAATTGTATTTTAGCACTGCATTGGCATAAAGCTGAATATAATCCAGGCCAAGTTTATTATATATTTGTTATTATTTTTTTATTAAAACATTTTCATGGGCCCAGGCTCTGAGCCCACAATGCCAAGTGGGTGAATGAGTCCTGGTCCTAACTACTAGGACAGCCCCCGTCTTGGCCTCCCGGCCTCCCTTCCTCCAAATCCACTGTCCTCACCATACCCAGAGGGATTTTTTTTATCACTGTAAATTAGATCCTGCCACTCCCCTGCCTAAGCACCGCTGACCAGGCACTAAAGGCTTTTCTTTTTCTTTTCTTTTTTTTTTTTTTTGAGATGTTGTATTTTTTTTTTAAAGATTTTATTTATTTATTTGACAGAGATCACAATTAGGCAGAAAGGCAGGCAGACAGAGAGAGAGAGAGAGAGAGGAGGAAGCAGGCTCCCTGCTGAGCAGAGAGCCCGATATGGGGCTCAATCCTAGGACTCTGGGATCATGACCTGAACTGAAGGCAGAGGCTTTAACCCACTGAGCCACCCAGGCACCCCGTATTTTTTTATTTGAGAGAGAGAGAGAGGGCACGTGAGCATGAGGGGTGAGGGAAGGCAGAGGAAGAAGCAGACTCCCTGCTGAGCAGTGAGCCCAATGCCCAATGTGGGGCTCTAATGGGATCATGACCTAAGCCAAAGGCAGGTGTTTAACCACTTGAGCCACCCAGGTGTCCCTAAAGGCTCTGCATTATTATAAATAGGAACAAAGCCTCTCTTGAACACAACCTCCGCTCAAGTAACCGGTTACGTTTGATCTATCTCCTTCCACACTTACTTCTATGACATATGGAAAATATATACAAAATGTCTATGATACATACAAAATATGTATTGTTTGGGGAGCCTATGGTTTTTTCACTCAATGGATGGTATCCTAACATATGTATCACGCTCCAACCTTCCCTTTTCATGCAGTGATAAACTCCCTGTTGCTCTCCATAGATCTTTCCCATTTTCTCTCACTGGAGCTCCACATTTGATAGCATGACTCTATTACATTTAGTCATTATTTGACTGAAGCTCACTTTTCACCTTGACAAACAATGCTACCAGGAACATCCTCACCCATGTGAGTGTTTCTCTACAGCAGATATCTCGAAGTCAGATTCTTGGTTTCTAAGATTTGCACATTTTTATTTTACTAAGAGCCCCGGCTTGCCCTCCCAGTGGGCAAGCCACTGTCCATTTCTACAAACATTGTGTCAGTGGACCCATTCCCCACTGCACCAACACTAACCATCTTCTCGAACATCCTCCATTCTTTCTGAAAGGGCCTGCATGTAATAAGCTTTCCGAGCCTGAGTTATGTCTTTATTTCAGCTGAGTGACATAATCCTCTGGCTAGTGTAGGATGACAGGCTTACAAGTATTTTTCTTTTACACATTAAGAAATTTTTTATTTCAGGATGCCTGGGTGGCCCTGTTGGTTAAGCAGCTGCCTTTGGCTCGGGTCATGATCTCAGGGTCCTGGGACTGAGTCCCACATTGGGTTCCCTGCTCAGTGGGGAGCTTGCTTCTCCTCTTCCTTTGCCTGGTGCTACCTCTGCTTGTGCTCGCCTCTCTCTCTCTGTCAAATAAATACAAATCTTTTTTTAAAAAATATATTTTTTATTTCCCTCTTGTTTCCACATGGTTGGCAGAAAATCTGGATATTAATCTCGTTCTCCTTTCTTCTCTTTGATAATTTTTAAAATTTTAACTTTATCCTTGATATGCCAAAATTTCACTACAAGGAATCGATATATAATTTTATGCATATATCCCATGTGAGGCCTGGAAGACATTTTCAGTCTGAGAATTCATAGGTTTTCTCGATTCTAGGAAAACTGAGACCAATAGATCCTCAAAAATTTCTTCCTTTCCTTTCTCTTTATTCCATTTTTAATGAAAATTCTACTAGACACATGTAGGATCTTCTGCATCTGTACTCCCTTTACTATTTCATACTTCTGATCTCTTTAACTGGGGAAATTCCTCAGCTTGATTTTTCAGAACATTAATTCTTCACATGTGACCATTCTATCATACTTATGGCTGCATTTTAAAGTCAATAATTATACTTTGCAAAATTATGTTTAGTAAATGCAAAATTATTGTTTTAATTTCACTAGTTATCCGATGGCTTCTTTTTATATTTCAGTCTGTTCTTATTTCAGATCTCTCTCTTCTCCTTTTTTGGTAGATTACACACCCATCCTTAGCTCTCTGGAGATAGCTTATTTTAAAATCCTGTTCTTATGTTTTCATTAACTCTATTTCCTCACATGAAATTCTCTTATTGAATTTATTATCCCTTTTCCAGACACAATCTTTTTTTTTTAAGATTTTATTTATTTATTTATTCATTTATTTGACAGAGAGAGAGAGAGAGATCACAAGTAGGCAGAGAGGCAGGCAGAGAGAGAGGGGGACGCAGGCTCCCTGCTGAGCAGAGAGCCCGATGTGGGGCTCCATCCCAGGACCCTGAGATCACGACCTGAGCCGAAGGCAGAGAGTTTAACCCACTGAGCCACCCAGGTGCCCCAGATTCACTCTTTAAAAAATATTTGTTGATTCTTATTTGGCAACCTTTCTGTGGTGGTGGTTTCTATTTCTTTCCAAGTGACTTCATGGTACAGCCTTGTCAGCTTCCAGCTTCCCCATGGGAGCTCCACAGCTTCCCATGTGGTCAAGATGGGTTCCCACAGGATGAGTTCCCCATTGGGATGAGTTCCTCAGCTCACACCACTACAACTTCTCATTTACAGACCTCCTTGTACAGGCCTTCCTATTTTCTCATCCACAGATAATTCCTTGTCTTGATTCTGAGTGCAGCCGTTCCTTTATCTCATTTCTGGTCTTTCTTATTATTTCTATGGATTGGGTACAGAAATGGGGAATTTCCGTGTGTCTTGAAGTCCAGGTAATATCATCCATCATTTTGAATCACCAACGCCTTCATCAGCTGACTTGCACCCATTCTATTTAGCTGTCACATCACCATGACTTTGCTGACCACCCTGTAGAAATTAGGCCCTTCTATGGTCTCTCCCATAGAATTCTGTCCTCTTTCTACATAGTACTCATCATAATTTGTAATTATAAATTCAGTTGTGTGTTTACCTGGCTCGATGCCTTCGTCCATATATTCAAAAAACATTATTGATCCCAAGGTACAGAGTCTTGTTCAGACCCTTGAATTATTATTGTGAAAGAGGGACACAGCAGTAATTTGAGACATGCAATAATTTAAAGCATACATAAGAAACAAAGGTAGTATTTACTTCTCTGTTGGGTGATCAGAGAAGATTTTCCTGGAAAGTGACATTTAAGCAAGATTTCAAAGGATAAATCAGAGGAAGTTCTACAAGCAAATGAGGAAGGGAATAGGACAAAAGACCAAGAGAACCAAGCATATAAGTGCATGCAGGCATGAAAGAGCATGATGGAATCTGGAATGAGCAGCTAGTCTGATAGCAGTTCTAGACATTAAAGTGTGCATGCCTAAGCATGGAGAAGAATATAGAAGGGGAAGAGCCATCCCAGGGAAGAGTATCCTGTGAGTCAGGATAGGCCAGATTATCTACAGAAACAAACAATGCCAAAAGCTCTGTGGCTTCGTACAACAGTTGTTTTTTCTCACTCATGCCAAGTGTGCTGTGGGCCCAGCTGACTTTCCAAGGCAGCTGCCCTCCACATGTTGGCTCAATATTGCAAGCTACTTCAATCTCATGGCCCCTCATGTCAACATGAGGCTTCAGGGTTGAATGCTATTTTAAGACATTTTTATTTCACTCTTTAAGCAAAGGAGGGTCTTTAGAAAAAGGTCTGGCAAAGGAAGAGAATGAATAAGACTTGTATTTGTATAAAGAAGGATACAATAGACAGAAAAACTAATGAGGAGGTTGTTGAGGTAATTTTCCAATAATGCAGGGGCCGTGGGGAATGGAAGCCATGCATGATGTTGGATTTGAAAGATACTTATATGTAAACAATGGAACTTACTGATTGATGACATATGAGGATAAAGGGAAAAAAAATTAGTCAAGGATGACACCCAGATATGTGGCTCGAGTTTCTGAGCTGTTGTTGGTTCATGGACACGGTTGGTGCAGGAGAATGAGCAAGTTGGGAATGGAAAGATAGCAGCCTCTGTCCATGGGAAACTTCAGATGGAGGAGGGAACAGACATTTGATTGGTGAGTGAGGAACTGTGGGGAGACATGTAGGATAAAGAAATAGATCTGTAAGTAATCAGTATACAACAACATTTAAACTGTGGTGGTGAAGCGCTGAGAAATATTTGGGAAGAATGGTTAACACAGAGATTCTGAAACTCGCAGCCTTAGAAAGACCGTCAAGCCCCAGAAATTAATACTAAGTTTTAAGAATATGTGCATATTTAAATTTTTCTCTGAAAAAAGCCCATTCCACAAATGTTTATTAGGGCCCTACTATATGCAAGTCAAAGACACTGGCCTGGTACTGGAAATATAGCAATAAACAAAAAATGAAAAACTATTTGTCCACTTGGAGATTATGTTATTCTAATGGGATGGGAAATGAGGAACAAACAAATAAATAATTAAAATAAATAGTATCTCAGCTGGTGATTAGTGCCATGAAAAAAACTGAAACTGGATATGGGGATTATGAGTGTAAGAATAGAAGTCGTAGAATAGAGTGGTCAGGAAGGACCTCACTGAGAAAGTGACACTATCAGAAAGAGTCAAAGGCACTGAGGGAGTGAACTGTGTGGCTTTATTGGGGGTATTCCAGACAGAGGATCTGGCTTCCATTAGATTCTCAGTGATTCACTAGAACGATAAAGAATGATTCCTCTGAAGAAAGAAGAGAACGGAGAAAGCAGGTAGAGAAAGAACAGTCTGCAAAAGAGTGCTGGTGACTTGTGGGATTCAGAAAAGATGCAAATGCAAGAGGATCTGTTAGACTTAAAATGGGGTGGTGTTAAAGGACTGGATGTCTCGATGAGATTGAAGTCCAGGGTTATTGGATTCTATAAGGTTATTGAAGGAGCAAAAGACCTAGAAAGATGAGAGATGGTGGTCAGAGAATGGGGTGTTATGAGCTGGAGCTTTCAGAGGTGGATGTATCTGTGGGTATCACAGATGGCTGGGGTAAAATGGAAGAAGTCAGCACTGAAGATGAGAATGTCAAAGGATGAGAACCTAGTGTTACTCAGGACATCAGGAGAAACTGGGAGAGAAAGGTAAGTGATGGTACCATATGCCTAGGCTCTTAAAGAAAAGAACAGAGGATAGGACAAAGAAGTTGGATGTGGCTGCAGCAGGGATGAGTAGTTTGCCAGAGTGATAGAAGGGCAGGGGAATTTGGAAAGAGAGTGTAAAAATAACACTCATGAAAGAGCAATAGGGAGTTAGGGAAGTAAGGACCCTGACTCGTCCATGATCTGAGTCCGCCCCCTCACCCCATGGTCTTACCCCAACTGTCCATTTGCTTTTTATGGTCTAATGAACTCTGTCCTGTAGTTGGATCTGCTTGGTCCATGTGGCCTTAGAATCTGGGGAAACTCTGGGAAAGGGAAGACATAATATGAGTGAATAGCAACTACAGTTGATATAAAATGGATTTAGGTGAGCAAAGGTAAGGGAGGGATGGAAGGTGTATTAGTTTCCTAGGACTGCCATAACAAAATGCCACAGACTGGGTCACTTACACTGCAGAAATTTATTTTCTCACAGTTCTGGAGGCTAGAAGTCTAAGATCAAGGTATGGACAGGTTTTGGTTGATTTCTCTCTCTTTGGCTCATAGATGGCTACCTTGTTGCTGTGTCCTCAGGTGGTTGTCCCTCTGTCTGTGTCTTCTGTGTCCTAATCTCCTCTTCTTATAGGGACACCAGTCATATTAGATTAAGGACCAACGCAACAGCACCTTTTAACTTTAATTACCTTTTAAAGGCCCTATCTTTAAGTGTAACCGTATTCTGAGATATTAGGGGTTAGGACATCAACACATAAATTTGGGAAGGACACAATTCAACTCAAACAGATCATATATATCTCGAGTACTTAAAAACCCCAGGCTTATTCCTTACACATCACACTTCCTCTTCCAAGATTACCATGAAGAGAAATAACCAAACAGAAGACCAGGTACCCTGAGTTACCAGCTAAGCTAGTACCTGGTGCCACAGACTGGGGCTCTCCAGTAAAGATGGGCTCGATGAAAGGGCTTCCTTTGGTCAGAAGTTTAAAAAGGGCATGCCTACCCTCTGTCAGAGCTTAAATCCTAATACCCTCCCCCTGTCACTCTTTGGCCTAGGTACATGGACAAAGAAGAGCAAAGAGAGAACCAGAAGCCCTAAAGAAAGCTAGTTCCCAATTGTTTTATTCACTGAATGAAATAAGGCAGAAAGCAAGAGAAGATGATGTATATGGCCAGTTGATTCACTTCCAATGCCCACTAATAAACTTTGACTCTGTCCTGAAGAATAAGGAAGAAGGTAGGAATCAGGGTAGGTTGAGACGTGGGAAAAAGGAAGAGGGATCCTCTCTTATACAGAGATCAAAGTAGATTCTAGAAGCTATAAGCCTACAGACTTATAGCAGCCGAAGAAGCCTAAAGACTTTGCTCTTCAAGAGAGGTAAAAACACCTCAGCATACCTTTTTGTTCATTGAAAGTGTGTGGTAGAGAGCCGGCTGTGTTAGCCAGACAAAGGTCATTTGGGGCTTTCAGAAAAACAAGCAAGTTTATTTTCAAAGTACTCAGTCTCAAATAGAGTGACCTACAACCTAGCAGAAAAGAACATGGGAGTAGGGAACTCTGATTCATGGTCTCAGCCCACCATCTAATTTCAATGTGATCCTGGGCAACATATTTCTCTCCTCTAGGGCTCAATTACCTCATCTCAATATTATTAATCATATATTTAAATACAGATAATAATGCATGGCCTTTGTCAGTTATTTTCAGGATGAAACACTCTTCTTGGAAACAAGTCTTCCCAGGAGAGCGGGGCAGAAAGTGATACCCATCCCCAGGATCCTGACTCATGGGCTATGCCATAGCCCTGGGCTGTTTCTGTGTCCACCCTTTAGAACAAGTTTTCCAACATTTAGTTACTCGTCTTTATAATTTTTTGTATGCATGAATACCATCTACATTATTATTATTTGTTTCATATTTTTATTTAAATCTGCTCTGGACTTTTTTTTTAACTGAAATCCTTATTTTTGAAAGCATGCTGCTACTCTAAACATAAAAATAAAAATTATGAATAAAAAATTGTTAAATTCTAGCAGAATAGTATTGTCTCTACAAGACTGAATTTGAGACCTGCCTTTCCTCGTTAAAAAGGAAATGAGTATCAATGGCATAGTGGCATCACCTTGAGATTTTCTTCTCAATAATAGCAGGACTAAAAGAGAAATGAAAAAGGCAGGACTTTCTTGACATATGGTGGTGACAGATATTGAAAGTTGACTCATGCTGGGACGCCTGGGTGGCTCAGTTGGTTAAGCAGCTGCCTTCGGCTCAGGTCATGATCCCAGCGTCCTGGGATCAAGTCCCACATCGGGCTCCTTGCTTGGCGGGGAGCCTGCTTCTCCCTCTGCCTCTGCCTGCCATTCTGTCTGCCTGTGCTTGCTCTCTCTCCCTCTCTCTCTGACAAATAAAAAAAAAAAAAAAGAAGAAAGTTGACTCATGCAATTTCCATTTCTAATCCCTGTCTTCCTTGCTGCCTGGCTCTGCTCTATAAGCTGTGAAAGTAAGAACCAGATTTCCCAGTCTCCTTTGCAGTTAATGGTGGCCATGTGACCCAGCTCTGGTCTGTGAGACATAAGGAGAAGTTCCCTAGGCCCCTTTTCCTCTTCCTTCTTTTTCCTGTTTTGAATGTGGATGTGACACCTTGTGTTACAGCAACCTTTTTGTGACCAGGAGATGGCAAGCATGAGGATGAAAGCCCATATCCTAAGGCTGGCAGAGCAGAAAGAAAGAAAACAATGTCAAGAAGCTGCCCCTCCTCACTTCTATGTACCTCCTCACTTCTTGCTATGTGAGGAAAATAAATTCTATTCAAGCATTAGTCAAGATTTCTCTTATTATTCACCAAACAGAGTATTAACTGATCCAGTGTTTCTTAATTCCATATGGGTGGTGCCTCAAATCAGCCTGACACCCCTGGTGGCATGTGTTTCATGCTTTTCGAGAATAGTGTATAAGAGAGCTTGTTAGTTTGCTAGGGCTGCCATGGCGAAGTACCACAGACTGGGTAGCTTAAACAGCAGAAATGTATTTTCTTACAGTTTTGGAGACTAGTACATCAAAATTAAGGTGTTGGCAGGTGTTTTAAAGTTCAAGGTCAAGGTGTTCTTTTGAGGTATCTCTCCTTGGCTTGCAGATAGCCACTATCTCACTGTGTCCTCACATGGTCTTTTCCTCTGTGTTGTCTGTGCCCTAATCTTATTATAAGGACACTGATTACATCAAATCAGAGCCCACACTAATGGCCCCCTTTTAGCTTAATCACCTAAGATCCTATCTCCAGATTGTCACATTTTGAGGTACTGGGGGTTAAGGCTTCAACATGTGAATTTTGGAAGGACACAACTCAGCCTATAACAGAGTCTAATAGTTTATTTTTTTATAGAAATTATTTTTCCTTCCCTGCAATCTTGCAGACACAATATAGCATGGCTCATGGATGTTCAAAGTCCACAGGCAGGATCATGAGCCTGCAGGTGAGGGGAGAGAGTCCTGGCTAGGCGGCGGCAGGGGTGGGAGGGGGGAAGGGGTGGTCAGGAGGCCTGGGCTCTACACACTGATTGTCCTCTTTTTGGCCTAGACTCTCTGAACCTCCACGTCTTCATCTGTAAAAATATATGAATGTATATTGTATATATATATTGTATATATTGTATGCATACTGTATACACTATATTGTATATATATAGTATATATATAGTATATATTGTATATATATTGTATATGCTATATCTATTGTGTATATATATACTGTATATATATATATTGCATGTAATAATGTATATGGAAGTATCTGGCACATGCTAAGGATATTTTGTCAAATCTAAAATGCCATCAATTATAAGATGCTCCATTATGTTCTGTGCACCCAAACTGGCAAAATTGTGCCATGAGAGCTTCTAAATTAGAGATTTGGGAACCCCAGCCCAAATTTGCTGAATTTGAATTTCCTGGGATGAAGCTTAGGGATTAGTAGTTTTTAAATCCCCTGTATTTATTCTGATAATGGGGTACCCAGGCTCCAAAGCAATGGCTTTCAGCATAGTCAACATGTTGCAGAACCCAAAATTTAATTCTAAGGTGTCATCTTTGGAGCTATTTATCAGTTTCTTAGATATTCTATAGGAAGCCTGGATTTCAGCCTTTGCCAACAAAATCGCATCGCCCAGATACTTTACATTTCCTAACACATTCATGGGATTCCAGAGAGTCTCAGCTCAGGAGTTGCATATAATAAATACTTCGGTAGAACATGTAAACCAAGCCCAGTTCTAGTGGTAGGAATGCTGTAGCATGCACTCTCTTAGTACTATATTCGTGACCCCTGTCCTGGACTATAACCTGGGGGTGTTGAACCCACATCTGTCATTCTGCATTTTATGATTCTAAGTGACATACTGTTAGTTCTTTGTGGGCATATTTTAAACTTTCCATCAAACTTTTAAAAAAATAGTTCAATCTTCTTAAAAGTTATTTTTCGGAATGCCTATGATTGACTCCTGAGCCACGTCATGCTCAGGAGCCATGCTGCTATGATCAGAGATAGAGCAAGGATAAAGGTGAGGGAAATGCTCTGCACTCCACTCTTTGCACAGGTCATGCGAGCACCCCACAGGACTGCCTTCCAGACAATAGCAATTCCCCAGTTCTCGCACCCACATTTGTATGTGCTCCATCATCTCAACAGGGTCCAATCCCCCCATTGTACAGCTGAGCAGGTTGATGCCCCCTTCTCCCTCCCTCCAATCCAGAAAGTAGATGACTTTCCCAAGGTCCCATACAAGGTAGCCTACTGACACTGAGCCTACTCCCAGACTATGTCCCTTGCATTCCTCCTACTCCCCGTGATCTAGCAATGCGACTTCAGAAGGTCTTTATCAAAAGGTCAGGACAATATCACCAATGTCTTCTAGTCCAATGGGAAACTGCCCTGAATCTCACCCAGATCATTCACTGAGCCATATAGTTCCTGTTTTCATGCAGATTCCATCTGAGCCCTGGCTAACTCCCAGGGAAGCACATATCAGATCTGCTGTCTATTGGCAGAACTTTGGCTTAGAACGTATTTCAAATGCTTCCCATTGAACATTGGCAGCCTTGAGAAAATATGGCCAGGAAATTATTCTGGGAAGCTCGATTGCTCTATGACACTTTACAAGGAGAAGCTGATGGCTTTCCCTCCCGAGCTCTTCCCTCTGTGCCCAGAACAAATGACTGCATATTCCTGTATGTGCCCTAAATTAGGAGAGGGCCAGGTCTGCTCCCTCCTGAATAGAGGGAATGTCTGTAACGGGCAGAGCCCTCCGCACAGTGCACTGTGCTTTGAGCCAAGCTCTTCCTCCTTCAGTTTTGAAACCCTTGGGCATTCCAAGAGAAATGTAGTCCATGTGTTTCTGATTCATGTACACTTAAATCATTAAAATGTTGTTTTGTGAGAGTTATTTGATGTCTGAGGAGCCTATGAGGCTTCTTACTGAGACTTTTAAGATTTTTTTTCCTTTTTTCTTTTTTTTTTTAATTTTACTCTGGCTGAAACAGAAAGCAACATTTTGCTAAAACAGTGCCCGAGTTCAAACATATTCTCTCATCTCATATATTTGCACCCACATTATCGACCACAGGCTTTTACTAATGCCAGGACTGGCGAGACTGACATTCAGAAGTGTTAAAATAGAGAAACTGGAGAGAAAATGGAGCAGGGAGAAATCCAGCGAGATTCAAACCTGTGTTCCCCGAAATGTGCCAAAACAACAGTACCAGAGGGTGGAGAGTACATGCGTTTGCTACCCTGGTTAGGCTTGGGGACAGGGTGGCGCTCTCGGGGCACTGGGGGACAGCTAATACTGCACTTCCAAAGGCATAATCTCCTTGAAGCCTCACAGCAGCCCTCATTTCCCAGATGCGAAGCAGGCTTAGAGGTGCTAAGAGTGGGACCCAGAGTACACAGTTGGCTTGGACAGAAAGGAAAGATTACAGCTAAACTCTGACTCTGAGTTTCAGGCTCTTTTCAGAATATTTCAAGTTGAGTTTCTCTATGGATGTTGTATTTGAAATACCAGATGCACTAAGCTATTTTAGGGAGAAGCAGTACGACATAGTGGATAGGATCCCCTACCGCTTTCTGTGTGAACTTGGGTACATTTCTTAACCTCTCTGGGCAGTTTCCTTATCTGTAAAATGGGGATGATCCCATTACCCAACTATGCAAGATATAAAGATGATTAAAGGGAATTAACACATTTCTAGAATAGTCCCTGAAACCTAGGGTTCAATAAATGTTAACTACTCGTCATAAAAAAAAAAAAAAGAGCTGGATAATCTTGGCAAGTTGTAGAAACTCTCTGAGCCTCAGTTTCCTAGTTTGTAAAGTGAGTACAATAGTGTGACCCTTACAAGTTTGTAGGGGCGCTTAAGATGGTGCATACGCTTAGTGCTGTGCCTACACAGAAAAGGTTCTCCGTAAAATCTACTTTTCACACCCAGACATCCTTCTCCCTGTTGAGATTTAATTGTCATTGTTGTGGGGGGAGGAATTGTCTTCTTATTCAGCTCAGCTTAGATCTGGCACTGCAATTCTCCACAATCTCAGGGTGCAGATGTGTATACAATCCCGGGTCTTTCTCTACCCAGGGGGTGCGGGCACTCCTGCCGTGATGGACCCTCACTGGGCTGGATTGGTTGTGTGCCCCATGATGGTAAACAGAACAAATATTGCTTTTAAGTGGAGAAGAACCACTAGCCAACTGCAGGACTTGGGGGCTCCCTCACATTCCTGGCCAACGGCTCTGTTCACAGGGAAATCTGTCACTGTTTGCAGGCTGACTGCGGCTTTGGGATTTAGACCTTTTTTCCTTTCCTAGTGTAGATGTCAGAATTGCCTTCTTGGCTGGTTGTTTCTGCTTCACTGGTGTCTTTTTGCCAGTGTCCTGAGGAAGAGCAGGAAACTATAGCCATCTGGCAAGGGAGACTAAAGAGAAATTAGACTTTGTCCCTCTCCACCCTCACACACACACACACACACACACACACACACACACACACTCCATACAGTCACACACATTTACTCACACATTCACGAATACACACTAACACACACACACTCATATACATTCACTCACATTCACACAAACTCACTCATACCCATTCACACATTTACTCATATAGAATCACACACACATTCACAGACTCACACAAACATGTTCTCTCTCACACACATGCACACACACACACACACACACACACACACACACACAGATACAAACACCTTTTTGAGCCTCTCAGTTTTCTCTCAAGAGCTGGAGCCAGCCACACAGGATAAAGGAAGGAACTGGAGGAGCAGATCTTTTCAGGAAGAAGACAGATTCTGTTCTGTCAGGTTCCTATGAGTGTGTGTAAGAGCAAGTCAGAGGAGAGAGAGAGGGAGAGAGAGGAGGGAGAGAGAGGGAAAGAGGAGAGAGAAGAGGGAGGGAGGGAGAGAGAGAGAGGAAGAGGCAGAGGGAGAGAGGGGGAGAGGGGATCTGTTGCAGGCAGGGGAAGGCGTGACCTGAATGAAGAATGCCAGCCAATTCCAGAGACACACAGGGACCTCAGAACAAAGATAAGGCATCGCTGACACCACACCGGGGGACAAGCTCCCAGGCAAGTCAGGCCGAGGGGACCGAAGCCAGGCAGCCAGGAGCACCCCAGGCAGGAAAATGAGGTAAGTGCCAGGGCAGGAGTGGCCATGGGAGGGGGGGCCCTTTCAGGAACCAGGTGTCAAGTAGCCTAGGAAGGTTTGACCTTGTCTCCAGTCAGACTCACTCACCTGCCTGTCCTGCGGGTGTGGCAGGGGCTTCTCATCAATCCCTGGGGCTTTGAGAAGGGGGATGTGGGCTGGGTGCTGCCCTGGGACTGCGGAGACAGGCAGCTCCAAATGGGAGACTTTGTGCAAATCCTGCCCCACGCTGCCAGGGCTCAGTTTCTCCCTCTGCCAGTCTTGGGTGCTGTCTGCTGGCAAATGTGACTTTCCTCCTGTTGCCCTCAAGGATGATTTTTTGTTTTCCTTCCCTGCAAAGAGCATTGGTTTATCTCTTCCAACACTTTGTGAGTTAGGTATGTGTTTGTGTGTTTATTTGTTCGGACCGGAAAAGAAACCAGCTTCCCACAGCTCAACTCTGCGGTTTCTCAAACCTTCAGAAGTTTGCCAGTTAAAACCTCAATTTAGAAAATGAGAAACCTGTCCCCATTTTACAGTTCCCTATAAATTTCTGCATTTCTCACTGAAATCAGAGGCAGCTGGTGACATGAATCAGGCTATGAATTGTACCAAATGGCTCTTAAAGGGATACCACAAATTTAAAAAAAAAAGCCTTTGGCGTTCTAAATCCAGGACTTTAAATTCTAATTGTTTTTAAACTCTTCAACATTTCCTATTCCTCAGCCCGTATTTAGAGTTACTTGATCCTCCTTACCAGGCATTCCTTCTACGTTTTCCTCTGCAAGTCTCAAAATGCAACCACTATAATTATTTTTACTATTTTTAAGTGTTAATGGTGTTAAAAATACCAAAAAAAAAAAAGAAGAAGAAGAAGAAGAAGAAGAAGAAGGTAAAAGAAAAACACCCTGCTGACATGTTAAGACTCAGCACCTCTTTTCTCATTGATTTTCTTCTCAGTTGGAAAAAGGCTTCTATTTGTTTCTCTTCTGCAAAGTCACCTAGCAACTTTTCTGGGTCTGGGGCCAATGGGGGGCTTCGGACTGTGTTAACTCTTTGAGCTCAGATCACCTGTGGTTCAGAAAAATAATCAGTTCTCTAAGCTTAATTTGATCTGTTTTTTAAAAATCCGTTGTAACATTAAGCCTGCCATCTAACTTCCTTTCTCCTGAAAGAGATAGGATTTATGCCCATCTACATGGAGTGACAGTTCAACTGATCTGTGGAGAGCAGAATCTTATCCCACCACCCCAGGGCCCAACCATACCAATGTACAGGCTGATGAACAGCCCTGTGTCTTTCTGTTCATTCACTCCTTAACACACAACAGCTCCCCCCCACACACACACACCTTATTTTCCACCTCAAGGATCCGATTTTTCAAGCCACAGCTCAAACATCATCTCCTCTTCCCTGGCCAGCACCCCCAGAATGAGCATCCTCTCCTTTGTGCTATCCCTGCTCTTGGGAGCTACATCTCTCTTTGTCTTCAAAATAGTTCACTGTTCAAATCCCTATCGACTGACTGCTCCTTAAGTAGAGGATCTGTCTCTCATTCACCTTAGTATGTCCAGTACCTAGCATAATGCCTGTTTCCTATTAGGGTTTCAATAAATATTAGCTGAATAGAATTCAGTCCACTAGCAAACCGGTCAGTGGAGAAATGCTCCACTAGAAGTCTCGAAAGAGACTTGCCTCATAGGGACACAAGACGTCAGAGTTTGCAAAGTACTTTTAAAGGCCTCTCTTTTCTGGCCCGTAGATTTTAGATGAAGTAAGGATTTACAGAGAAGTGAGGATAAAAGCAGTTAAGCAACTTGTCCAAAGCCACGCAGATGATCTTGAAAAGGCTCTGACTCAAACTTGAGTCTTCAGACTCCGAGTCCAGGATTTTTTTCTACTACACACATTCCACCAGACTCTCAACCAAGTGTATAATCCTATACCAATAGCTCCCGATTCTAGCCATACATTAGGATCATCTGTGATGCTTTCACAAGTGCCAATGACCAGACCTCACTCCAGACCAATTAAACTAGAATTTGTTGGAGAGGGGCTTTGTTATTAGTATCTTTTTTTTTTAATTTCTACATAAACCCATGAGTTTTTAAATTATTTTTCACAGGATTAATTGCTTTGGCCAAATGCCTAGACATGATATGGGCATGGACCCAGCAGCTTCCTCTGTTAGCTTTTGTTACTCCCTTCTTCTGTTGAAGCTAATTCACCATATGGTGTTGGGCATGACATGTCACTACTTGGGATATCCTTTTCATCATCTATCAAATAAGGGCATTGTCCAAGGGATCTACACAGTCGCTTTCGACTCTCCTACTCACAAACAGTCTTGGTGTCGTGTAGGTTGGAGGGAGGGAGGGAGGGAAGGGAGGGGAGGGAAAGAAGAGGATACAAAGTGCTACTTCTTCCACAATCATTGACACAAGGGGGCATTTTGTGCACTCCACATAGCTTGCTCCTGCAGAGGGCCTATCCAATCCCAGCTTTAGGGATTGTTTGACATGTCAAGCAAATGTAGCTAAACTTTTTGATTAGCTCGAGAATAGGTAGAAGGTGTCAGGAATTCCGCAGCCCGTGCCTGCTGTATAGGAAACAAGAAACATC
Source organism: Enhydra lutris kenyoni (assembly GCF_002288905.1). Lineage (NCBI taxonomy): Eukaryota > Metazoa > Chordata > Mammalia > Carnivora > Mustelidae > Enhydra > Enhydra lutris. The sequence goes on from NW_019154086.1 coordinate 4,842,153, forward strand.
CAGAGGGTTTAAACAAAAGCTGCCACTTACATTCTTCGATTGGCAGCTCCTAAAGCAAGCAGGCATAGGCTCGAGCCCATTATGTGCAAGAAGATATTTGTTTCATATGTTTGAAACTGTTTGGCGATGCAAGCAAAATAGAACAGAAAGCTTGTTCCCACACTGGCCCATTACCTACCACATGTGGGCCTTTGGGACTGAATGAGGTTGCTAAGGGCATCCAGCGCCTGACAAGACCAGCATTAGGAGGCTCGGAGTCTCCTCCATGTGGTCTGGAAAAAGTAGGCACGGAGAAAGTTGACCTTTCAGCTTTGCATAATCTGGGTGTCCCTATTGCAGTGAAGCCCAGCTTGGGAGCCAAAGTTCTTTCCTAACCTCTGCTTTTCGGGAAGCAGCATGATGGGATAATTATAACTAATGTTTGCTGAGGGCTGGGTTGTTAACAAAGGACTTTCCAATCCACCTTTCCTCTGATAGCAGCCGTGTAGCGAGTAATTATTTTCACCGCTTACCGGATGAGGACACTGAGACCTTAGGTGGCTTCCCCAAGATGGGTCAGGTAAATAAAGTCAAAGGCTGGACTTGAAACTAGCTCTTTTGACCCAAGGCTAGGGCTCTCCCCTCCCCAGGCAGAACTGAACCAGAACTCCCAGACCTGGCAACATTCGTTCCTTTCCTTACTTGAAATTGGGGCTGCCTGCCCCTGAAAGATGGGGTTTCTAGATTCTGCTTTCCTGGGAGTTCACAGGAGAGCTTAACCTATGGCTTCCCTTCTCTCTGTCTTGGAGGCCCTCCCTCCAAGATTGGTTTTTAAAAAAATATTGGCCCTGGCAATTGGATTAAAACATTTTGTTTCCTCAGTCGAAATCTCACAGGTTCCTATTGCAGGTATAGTGGAAAAAAATTAAATGACTGTATTATTTCCTTTTTATTGAAAAAACAGTATAAGTTCCTTCTTGACAAATATGCACATTGCATATACACAACAATTAAAGTTAAGATATTCATATTCCCACTTCAGAGATAGCCACTGTTAATACACTGGTGATATCCTTCTAGGCCTTTTTGCACTTACCTCTTTACCTTTCATGTAAATACCATATGAGACAGCTAGATAATCTACATTTATAGTTATCTTGATGGGTTACATGTTCAAAAATTCATGTATGTGCATATATACACATATATGCATCTCTGTGCTGGGGAGGGAGAGTTAGGGAGAAACAACTTTCCAATTAGCAAAGTGTAGCCATTACAGTAGTCCCTGTTCATCCAGGGAGGCTAGGTTCCTCAGAGGACGCCTGAAACCACAGATAGCAGGGAACCCTATGTATTTCCTATACATACACACATACCTATGGTCAAGTTTAATTTATTAATTAGGTGCAGTAAGAGATTAACAATAGTAACTAATAATAAAATAGAACAATGATAACAATATACTGCAATAAAATTATGTGAATGGGGTCGGTTTCAAAAATATCTTTTTTTAACATTTTTAAATTTAAATTCAATTAATTAACATGTAATATATTATTGGTTTCAGAGGTACAGACCTGTGACTCATCAGTCTTCTATAATACCCAGGGCTCATTACATCACATGCCTTCCTTAAAGTCCATCACCCAGTTACCCCATCCTTCCATCCCCTTCTCTCCAGCAACCCTCAGTTTGTTTCCTGTGATTAAGAGTCTCTTATGGTTTGTCTCCCTCTCTCTCTGGTTTCACCTTATTTTATTTTTTCCTCTCTTCTCTTATGATCCTCTGTTTTGTTTCTTAAATTCCATGTATCAGTGAGACCATATGATAATTGTCTTTCTCCGACTGGCTTATTTCGCTTAACATAATAACCTCTAGTTCCATCCACGTCGTTGCAAATGGCAAGATTTCACTTTTGACAGCTAGGTAATATTCCATTGTATGTATAGACCACATCTTCTTTATCCATTCATCCGTCCATGGACAGCTGGGCTCTTTCTGTAGTTTGGCTATTGTGGACATTGCTGCTATAAACATTGGGGTGTACGTGCCTCTTCAGAACCTACATTTGTTTCTTTAGGGTAAATACGTGACCAGCAATTGCTGGGTCATATGGTATCTCTATTTTCAACTTTTTGAGGTAACTCCATACTGTTTTCTGGCATGGCTGCACCAGCGTGCACTCCCACCAACACCGTAAGATAGTTCCCCCTTTTACAAATCCTCGCCAACTTCTGTCCTTTCCTGACTTGTTACTTTTAGCTGTTCTGACCAGTGTGAGGTGGTATCTTATTGTGGTTTTGATTTCCCTGATGCCGAATGATGATGAGCATTTTTTCATGTGTCTGTTGGCCATTTATGTCTTCTTTGGAGAAACGTCTGTTCATGTCTTCTGCCCATTTCTTGATTAGATTATTTGTTCTTTGGGTGTTGAGTTTGACAAGTTCTTTATAGATTTTGGATACTAGCCCTTTATCTGATAAGTCACTTACAAATATCTTCTCCCAGGGCACCTGGGTGGCTCAGTGGATTAAGCCGCTGCCTTCAGCTCAGGTCAGGATCTCAGGGTGCTGGGATCCAGCCCTGCATCGGGCTCTCTGCTCAGCAGGGAGCCTGCTTCCCCCTTTCTCTCTGCCTGCCTCTCTGCCTACTTGTGATCTCTCTCTCTCTCTGTCAAATAAATAAATAAAATCTTTTAAAAACGAAAAAGCAACAACAAAAAAATAAATATCTTCTCCCATTCTGTCGGTTGTCTTTTGGTTTTGTTGACTGTTTCCTTTGCTGTGCAAAAACTTTTGATCTTGATGAAGTTCTAATAGTTCATTTTGCCCTTGCTTCCCTTGCCTTTGGCAATGTTTCTAGGAAGAAGTTACTGCGGCTGAGGTCAAAGAGGTTGCTGCCTGTGTTCTCCTCAAGGATTTTGATGGATTCCTGTCTCACATTTAGGTCTTTCATCCATTTTGACTCTATTTTTGTGTATGGTATAAGGAAATGGCCCAGTTTCATTCTTCTGCATATGGCTGTCCAATTTTCCCAACACCAGTTGTTGAAAAGACTGTCTTTTTTCCACTGGATATTCTTTCCTGCTTTGTCGAAGATTGGTTGACCATACATTTGAGCGTCTGTTTCTGGGTTCTCTATTCTGTTCCATTGATCTATGTGTCTGTTTCTGTGCCAGTACCAGACTGTCTTGATGAGTACAGCTTTGTAATAGAGCCTGAAGTCTGGAATTGTGATGCCACCAGCTTTGTTTTTCTTTTTCAAAATTCCTTTGGCTATTCGGTGTCTTTTCTGGTTCCATATGTATTCTAGGATTATTTGTTCCAGTTCTGTGAAAAAAGTTGATGTTATTCTGGTAGGGATTGCTTTGAATATGTAGATTGCTTTAGGTTGCATAGACATTTTAACAATATTTGTTCTTCCAACCCATGATCATGGAACGTTTTTCCATTTCTTTGTGCCTTCCTCAATTTTTTTCATGAATGCTCTATAGTTTTCTGAGTACAGATTCTTTCCCTCTTTGGTTAGGTTTATTCCTACGTATCTTACGTTTTTAGGTGCAATTGTAAATGGGATTGACTCCTTAATTTCTCTTTCTTCTGTCTCACTGTTAGTGAATAGGAATGCAACTGATTTCTGTGCACTGATTTTGTCTTCCAAAATACCTTAATTGTACTGCATTCACCCTTCTTCTGATGATACTGAGATGATAAAATGCCTATGTGATGAGATGAAGTGAGGGGAATGACATAAGCACTGTGACGTATCATTAGGCTATTACTGACCTTCGGACAACGTGTCAGAAGGGGGACCATCTTGCTTCTGGACCAAGGCTGACCATGAGTAACTGAAACCATGGAAAAGAAAATGGTGGATACAGGGGAGCCACTGTAATCAAAGAATTCTAGTATAATTTTCCAGCATGGATTTTAGGACTTTCTTTCATACATTCATTCATCTATTCATTTTATTCATTCATCATCTATTATATACCAGGCTATATGCTAGATCCTTTATATACATCATCTCTAATGCTCATGTGAGTCCTATAATTACAAATTATCATATCCTCTAGACATACAAGGAAACTGGGCCTCAGAGAAACTATTATCCAATATTTCACAACCAGTAAGTAGAAGAATGTGGATTTGAACCCAAATACATCTAACTTCAGGGGCTGTGTCTAAAGCAGTGCAGTGTGAGATAAGCAGAATAGGAGCACATTCAGGGAGCTGTGGAATCTGGAGGTGTAAAGGTTACTTATCACGTAGGAAGACTTAAGCTGGATGGTGGAGGATAAATAAGGCAAGCAGATGAAGAATGGGTAGGGCATGTGCAAGGGGACCAAGGCAGGACAGGCATGGCATACTTTCAGAATGACATGCCAGGGCATAGCTGGCACTGAGATGAGGCTGGACAGGCAGATCAATGCTAGATCAAAAAGGGCTCACCTGCCATCCTGGGAGTAGATGCTTAATCCTGCAGGCACAGTGAAGCAGCAGGGTCACATGTGTGCTTCAGAAAATAAACTTTGGCAGAAAAGTGCTGAGTGATGTAAAGTGGGGGACAAGAAAGATTACTTAGGATACACTAGCAATAGGCCAGTTAAGAACATTTAAATTCATAGACTGGAGAGAAACAAGTGGATTTCCAAAACATAGGAAACAGAATACATAGGACTTAGGGAAGAAGTTTATGTGCCAGGTTTGGGGTATTTGAGTTCAAGATCATTGGGTCTTGCAGGGGGAGCAATCTATAAGATGCCCGATGTGGTGCATGTTGACCATGAGGGTTCTGACTAGCCTTGGACATCTGAATCATTATTGCGCCACTTTGGGTGTGTTCCGTTAAGTTTTATTGAGTTTTCCTTGTGCCTTGCTTATGCAATTCTTTTAACAGTCCATTATCTCTGATGCCTAAAGCTGGAAATAAATTGTAGGTTTCTGATCCTTTTATAAGAATACTTACCAAGAGGGGGAAAAAAAAAACTTGTTTTGCTTATTCTTTCTTAGTTCAAAACTTTGCATACCTTGACTGATTTTGTTACATCTGTTTAAGAAATGCAAGATCTCATCATTGAGTATAAGTCTCATCCCAGCATTACCATGTCACTATTATTTACTTTTTATAAAACTGAACCAAGTGTTTGTGATTCTTAAATGAAGCCCAAGTTGAAGAAAGGATATTGACTTTTACCTAATTATGAAATTTACATTCTCTACAGTAAAATAATATGTGTCAGAGTCCCAAATAGGGGATTATCTAGGAGACTTGAATACTTATTAAATCTTCAGAAGAACACCATTGGAAGAAACTGTAGAATTCATGGAGTCATCATCTACCTGTAGAATAAACTGGATAAGCAAGGCTCCAGGTGGAGAAAAGTAAGAACAGCAGGCCAGTGGCAGAGATGTGCCAACAGCTTGGTCTCCTAGCTGCTTAGTTAAGGGGTGAGGACCTGTGTCCATGAATGTAAGTAGATCCATTCATGTCTTTCAGGTGGCTCCTTCTCTGTCACGCTCTGTGCTTCTCCTTCTTGAAAGCTTCAGCCCATACCGTGGAGCTTAACAATATGTTTGGCCAGATTCAGTCACCTGGCTATCCAGACTCCTATCCAAGTGATTCAGAGGTGACTTGGAATATCACTGTCCCAGAGGGATTTCGGATCAAGCTTTACTTCATGCACTTCAACTTGGAATCCTCCTACCTTTGTGAATATGACTATGTGAAGGTGAGACCATTGATGTACCCTAACTGAGCCAGGTTCTCTACTGGAGAATCTGCTGGGAGTTAGAGAAACCTAGATGAATTAGATACTGTGCTTACCCTCCCAGGGTAGCAGTCCAGTGAGGAAGACACACAAAGTTACAACCTGATGAATGAAGGTTGGAGTATGCTAGGTGCAGGCTGAGTGGTAGACCTAGAAAGGACCAGAAGAAAAATTGTGGCTGGCAATGTATAACTCAGACAAATATACCCTCCCCTTTTTCTTTCTGTTCCTAAAGTCCTTAATGTTTCCAGTAAAGAAAAGAGCAGAGACCCCAAAGTAAGCATAACTAGACTGAAGCACAGCCATAATTATGTCCAAACCGGACAAATTAGAAAGAATTGCCACTTCCGTAAGTAATGATCAAGTGCTGGGGAAGGGCTGGGTATGCAGGAGTACACAGTAGCAGGTGAAATCAGAAGGTTGGATTGGGGTGAGATTCTGAAGGGTCTTGAATGTGATGCTAAGGAGTTTGGATTTTCTCTGCAAAGGGTGTGGGCAAGGTTGGGGGGCACCATCAGAGGTAGATGTAAAAACCACGTGGAAAAGGAGCAGGAAATGATTAGAACATTGAAGCAATATTCCCTGGAATTTAGAGAGAAGCCACAAACAATGCCGTGGACGGGAAGCTGTCTTTGAAAGGGGGGCTGAGAGAGGTTGGAATACTTGTGAAAGATCAAGTTTACTATGGCTGTGTCTGGCTCAAAGAGAGGTGGAGGCCTAAGAACCTACTTTCTAATCTTTCTGTGGCTCTCTGGAAAAGTTCTCATTAAACCACTCTAGAGTAGATTTTATATATTTTTAGTGTTAATGTGGTCTCTGTTCTCCGTAGTCGGTAATTCAACAAGAGTTAACCTTGTATTAACCAGAATGTTCGATCAACGGCAAAGTAGTGAATTTACAATGTACTTCTATTCTTGTAATCTCATTCACTCTTTGAAACAATCCTGTAAGACAGGTACTATTACTGTCATCCTTCATAGACAAAGGAACAAACCCAAGAAGGTGAAGCTACAGCTAGCAAGTGGTGGGTCCATTTCCAAACCCATGTCTGCTGACTTGCAATCCCATGCTTTTCTGGCTACACCAAACTGCTCTCAAGTTGCTCTCCGCTGAGCCCCAGGGTACTGCAGGGGCTTGTAAGTCTATTGTTGGGAGGAGGGGGACAGTAAGTGGGACTATGAACCCCCACCCTGCTTGAACTCTTTTTAAGTGTCGGGTATTGCTTATTTTATATGTTGGGTCTGCATCAAATATCTCATTTACAACAAGGTTCCTGTGACTAAAAACTTTCCCGAATTGGTGCCCTCTGACAGTTTCTTAACTTCAGCACTTTTGATATTTTGAGCCAGGTAATTCCTTCTTGAGGAAAGTTGTTTGGAGAATTATAGGACTTTTAGCAATATCCTTGCCTTCCCTTCACTAGATACCAATATCACTCTCCCTCCAGTTGTGACAACCAAGTATGTCTCTAGAAGTTGCCCATGTCCTCAGAGGGACAGAATCTCCTAATCTGAGAACCACCGCTCAGTGGGATGCTGCCTTCTGTGAATGTCCTGGGCTGGGGACTATGAGAATTTAAAGATACAAAAGATCTGGTCCCTTACAAAGAGAGATGAACCTAGAAAAGTAGCCATTGCGTAAGATGGAAAAGAGTAAGGACACCAAGAGACTGAAAGATACAGAATGAGGAGAAGGGAGCTGGTTGCTTTAGGAGATGCTGTGGGTGGCCATCTAGACTGACTAAGAGTTCTCAGGAATTCATTAAAAATGGAGCTGACTTCTCAGAGTCACAAGGTTCCCACAAGGAGGATTCACTGAGACTCTATGTGTCAATCATCATAAAGTGAAATTTCTGACAACATGTTAGTTATGTCTTCCAGAATATAATCCAGCCTCTGCCAGAGGCAGACTCCAGGAAAAGATGCATTATGGGTAGGGGCCATTAGGTTAACAGACTCCTCCAGCCCATTCCCCCAACTAATGCTGGTCATAAAACTGGGGCATTCTCAAATATTTGGATTAGAAAGTGTACTTAACCAGAGGAAAATGACCAAACTTGGCTTAATAGGACAGTAAGTTCCAAGATTTAAACAAGGCTAGATGTGAACTTTCTAACTGCTTTCTTCTCTATTTTCTAACATGTCAACCATTGAGGATTTTTTTCAGTGAAAACATTTGCTTTTACAAGTAGCTAAGGCCTTAAGACTATGGACATTACAGATTTTTTTTTTCTTGAGCTGTAACAGTAACTTACTTTCATTATCCGCCCTCCCTTCATCCACCTGAGGAATTGACTTTCAATTCATATACACTAAGCAATCATTTCTCACAAGTTCTCCTCTTGTTCAGACAGCTGCCCAGCTTGACCTTGTTAAGACTCCCTTGTAGAGATAATAAACACACAACAGAGGATTTAACTCACTCCTTTGTCCCTAACAAACTGAACTTCCTGGCAAGGCAGATTAAGTTGCTGACATCAGCTGCATTTTGTAATGGAAAAACAACAACAACAACAACAAACAACAACAACAACAAACAACAAGGTACTCTTCAAGGGCCATGATAGAATAAGAAGACCTCTTCTGACACTGAATTAAGGACCCTGGCAAACATTCTATGCAAAACTTGACCTTTGTGGCTGGAGGATATTTTGGAAACTGATTGATGGGTTTCATCAGGAACAGTGAGATACCTTCCTGAAAGTCCAGGCAGATGGAGGTAGGTCCCCTGGAGGGGTAGCATGATCCTGGATTCTTGCCCGGGATTCAGGAAATGCCTGAGCTAGTCCCCCATCTGCCACTAACTCCTGAATGAAAAAAATCTTAGAGTACTCTCTCCACTGAAAATAAGATCATGACCCCTGGGCATAGCAAAGAAGCAGTCTGCTCCCTGAAGGGCCCTACAGTTCTTGCATCTAGGCTTTCAGACACCTTCTCCCAATTCCTTTAGGAAAAGGGATTAGCGTATTGGGCAGGGAGGGCAAAGTGTATCTTTCTGCTTGTGCTGACTCCCTTCCAGAATGCCATCCCAGCATCTACATCAGCCTCCCTGCAGAGGTTCCAGTGGCCATGGGGCCTGAGCAGGACTCCCTGCTCGGGACACAGCCCCTTGATTGGCTGACCATGGGTGCTCAGGTAGAGACGGACCCTGTGCTCCTGTCCGCAAGCACCCGGCGGAGCTCCTTTCCCGGAGTCACGAGCTCACAGAATGCCATGGTGCGGTGACTCTCTGGAGACTCACCTAATCCATAGCTTTGAGAGCATAGTTTTCCAAACACTTTCTCCCAGTTTCCTTCAAACAAATCCTCTCCTAGGCCCGATATAAGAAACAGAAGAGCGGCTAGCAGGTCGAAGGCGGCTCTGAGGCTCATTTGGCTCACTGGTCCTCCTCCTTCACCCTGAAGGTCCTACCTTAGAGGATTTACGTCCTGGGTATTGCTTTAGTCCCCTCTGCACAGAAGCAGAGGCTGGAGCTCAGAATTCAGGCACAAGACTAGTACTCTGGCCTCGGAACCCCTGATCCCAGAAGCCTTCCACATGCAGTTGAAACCCGTTCCCTTTTTCTACTGGCCCCCTCCCCTTTTCCCCTCAGAATATGTGCCTCTCCTGGCTGTGACTGAGAGCAGGAAGAAAGCAGCCACATGCCATGTCATTCCCGGAGTAGTCGATATCCCTCTCCAAAATTCCGTTTTCTCATCTGTTCCATGAGGGGGTGACATGAGATGATCCCTTAAGTCTCTTAAATTCCTGGACTCTAATCCTCCTCCTCCTGCCAGAACTGGACAGATGACCCCACCAAACCCTCATTAGCCTAGTGAGGATAATGCCAGAAACCGGCAATAATATGTTACAGCTTCCACTTCTCTGAGTTCTGTGGCCCATAAGCTTTCCAGTAAGAGCCTACCGTCTGCTGGGGTTGCCTTAGTGACACGTCATTCAAAGAAACGTGTAAACACACCGTACCACCACTGTCCTTTCCCAAGCAACTTTAAATATCACTGATTTCCATTTGATGGGATAGTAGCCCCTATTTTGGTGCTTTTCCACTCTGTAGCTGAGCTCCCCTGGCAGGCGAAGGAGTAGATTTAAAGCACCCTCCAGCTCACAGGGTCCCTTTCTGGCCCATCGGGGTGACAATGACTCAGTACTACAGTAGCTTGAGGAAGAGCAGGACCCCGGAGCTGAGGTCCGGATGCTGTCATTTTATGAAAATTCCTCTTCGGCCTGATTTCCCGCAGTCTTCAGTCTTCGAGGTGTGTGCACATCTGCACAACAGCATCTGCTTCCTGGGAATGTGGCTGCAATGTGTGGATTCCTGCATGCATAGATGAGGCGTACGAGTCACAGTCGGTGAAAGTTGCAGGCGAAGGGCAGAGCACGGGCGCTGGCTGGGGAGTCAGGAGGGCTGGCTTCTTGGGGTCATTCTCCACTAATGAGCTTTGGGTGGGTGAATATTTCTGGAGATGACTCTGCTTCCTCCTCTCTCAAATATAGGAAGTTGAAACCGCCAGTCTCCAAAGACACCTTAGCCCTGATATCCTGTGCATCTAAGACCTCAGAAATCACCATCATGACCGAAGCCTAGGGAAGGATAGTTCATTGGCCAAGGCCACACTGGGACCAGAGTTTATATCTCAAGACTTGCAGTCTTTTCTTCTTTAAAAAAAAAAAAAAAATTAAAGGACAGTGAAGTCCCATCATGTGGGGGCTTAGGTTTTTAACATAATGTAAATGTAAATAAGTATAATGTAAGGCAAACAGTGCCTATAGTCAAACTTAGACAATCTCTTCCATATAATAGAGCACTCTTTTGGTACACCTGGAAGGACATTTTTCCCTAGGAATATAACAAATTATTTCCTTTGGTCGGGCATCCCATGAGGTGGTGACTCGTGACTAGAAAGGGACTCCAGAGCAACAGTCACAGAAAGACCTACTGAGGAGGCAGAACCACCGAGGTAATCCCATAGCCACACAGACCCTCTCGTCAAGTTCACTTCACAATGTCTGCTCAATGGGTAAAGAGATAATAAGAACCTGCATTTGGCTTTTATTCTCTCTTCTTCTCACTGAGTACACACAGCTCCACTGGCATCTGTTAGCTGCTCATGTGAAGTCACACCACTTTCTCCTGTCAGGCCTCTGTCCTTGACCTACTCAACATTTCCTCCATTCTTCCCAATGTTCGCGCCTTTGTTCCAATTCTTAGTGCTCTCGCCTAGTCTATTGCAATCCTCTCCTAAATGTCTACCAGCTGTCCGTCCGTCCCCATCCAGTCCACCCTCTAGAGGCACGTGTCCAGAGAGATCTTCTTAAAGCATTTCTCTGATTGCGACACTCTCAAATCCTTCAGTGGCTCCCTGCTGTCTATGGAATGAAGCCCAAGAATCCCAGTGAGAACCTACTAGAAGCTGGACACTGCACTAAAGACAGGGCCCACGAACATGAGTGAGACAGTACCTGCCCTCAAGAAATTTATGATTTCATAGTATGTCACGAGACAAATACCTAATTAATAAACTAAAGCTGTGTAAAGTAACACAAAGGGTGGGGAGTTAGTCATTCCTGTGTTCAGGAAAGGCTTTGGATGTTTGAGATAAATCTTGAAGGGTAAATAGGAGTTCACAGTGCAATTCCCTAAGCTTCTCTATCTCTCTAAGCATTGGCTTTGTCATTAGTACAAAAAAAAAAAAAAAAAAAAAAAAAAGAAGAGGAAGAAGAAGCTCATAATGAAATCGTATTTTCCTCACAGGTCATGAGGATTTATTTGATTTTTTAAAAAGATTTTATGTATTTATTTATTTATTTATTTGACACAGAAAGAGAGAGCACAAGCAGGGGAAGTGGCAGGCAGATGGAGAAGCAGACTTCCTGCTGAGCAGGAAGCCCAACTTGGGGTTCGATCCCAGAACCCAGGGATCATGATCTGAGCCGAAGGCAGACGCTTAACTGACTGAGCCCCCCAGGTGCCCCTGTGGGAGGATTTAAATGAAATTCTGGCTGTAAGTGGAATTCCTACTGCAAGAGGCAAGCTTGCCCAATGGTTCCCAGATCAAGCTTTAGAGCTAGTCAGACCTGGGGTAGGTCCTGCCTCTACCTCTTACTATAAAATGAGGATAAGGGGCACCTGGGTGGCTCAGTGGGTTACGCCGCTGCCTTCAGCTCGGGTCATGATCCTGGGGTCATGGTCCTGGGATTGAGTCCCGCATCGGGCTCTCAGCTCAGCAGGGAGCCTGCTTCCCTCTCCCTCTCTCTCTGCCTGCCTCTCTGCCTACTTATGATCTCTGTCTGTCAAATAAATAAAATCTTTAAAAAAAAATAAAATGAGGATAATAATAATAATGCCTATCCCGTGGACTAATGAGACAAATGTTTTCATGACATACGTCCAGCACATATGTAATTCCCTCAGCAATACTGTTGGAGCGGTAGTGATGGCAGTGGTGTGAGTGAGAGAATAGCTGCTTGCGTTCACTGGGTGCTCAGTGAACACCGTCTTTTTCATCTGCTCTGAGTGTACCACTAACTGGCCCTTGCTCGTGTCACTCACTGTTTTCAGGCAATTTATGGAAAAATGCTTTGAAAGGACCGATCAGATGCAAGAGGTTATTTCCCCTGTGTGTTTACCTTGTAATAACAAACATTAATAACATTTCTAATTTATTGCCACACTTGATTCTCATAGAATAGGAGGAGTGGGAATGATTACATTTCATTTACAGCAAAAGAAACAGCACAGGGGCGGCCCGGGTGGCTCAGTCAGTTAAGCAACCGACTCTCCATCTCAGCTCAGATCTTGATCTCAAGTTGGTGAGTTCAAGTCCTACATAAGGCATGGAGCTTATTGAAAAGAAAAGGAAAGTAGGGAAAGGAAAGGCAAGGAAAGGAAAGGGAAGCAGCATAGAGAACCTGAGTGGATTTGTCTAGTCTCCACAGTTCTCAAGCCCTGGTCTGCTTACTCCCAAGTCGTAATTTTAGCTCTTCACTTAGTCCCTCTCTGTTAGAACAGGTTTGTCCTGGAAGAGATCTTGGTCTGTTTCCTGGCTATGTATTATTCCTAAGGCAACACTGCCTATCAGGGTAATTTAGTAGAATTTATAAAACAGAAGGTCCTTCAGGGTCCTTATGTTGTCTACATTTTGTTAAAGAACTCTCTCTTTTATCCTCACTTTGAGAGGAAATATATTTTACAAAAATAACAAGAAATGGAGAGTGCACTGTGAGAGTTGAGAGTGCTTGATTTATCTGTTGGTGGCACTCAAGCCCTAACAGTAAGCTCCAGCTCATTCTATCAGCCCGTTGGCCCTGGGAGCTCAGGGTAGGGAGCACAGTCTTGCAGCAGAACAGGAAAAGGCCTATGTCTCCGGGCATGCAGCATAAGGAAGGGGCTCAGGTCTAGAAATCGGTTGCTATTCCTGCTAAGATGCTGGACAAATGAGCTCCCGGCTCTGGGCCTCAGTTTCCCCAACTGCCCAGGGAGGAAAGTAGACTTGCTGGCCTCTCCAAGCCCTTCCAGTTCTGATGGCCTATAACTCCCCGCCCAGTGCTCCCTTCCCCAGGCCTCATTGGGTCAGTCTGTTTCCTGCTCTGTTATTGAGAGATAAGTCCATCCCAGGGCCCTGCTCCAAGATTGACTCCCCTGACCCCCAGGCTCCAAACTTCTGCGCAGTGCTCTGTGTTTACTCAGAACATGCCCTCGACCTTCAGGCTGTGGCTGACCCCAGCGACTGCAGCAGCTCTGCTAATTCTCTGGGGGTAGACAGGCAGCCTTTGCCCCTGAAGGAAACAAGAAAAGGAAAGATGTTTCTCATGAATTTTGGATGTAGTCCCTAGGGGGATTCTTCCCCTCCTGAGATAGCGGGTTCTGATTCTAGGCTTATGGAAATGAGGAAGTGGAAATGAGCTTCAGAAAAGTGTGACCAAAGCTCATTTTAGGCAGGAAGTGCAAACAGCACAGGCTCTGGGTGATGGAAAACAGAAGGAAGGTCCCAGCGCTGGGGCAGAACACATGGGTGAGCTCAGATGAGTGTGAAGTGGGAGTTTGTTTTTTTGTTTGTTTGTTTGTTTGGTTGGTTGGTTGGTTGGTTGGTTTTTGTTTTTGTTTGTTTGTTTGTTTTTTAGATAGAGACAGCTTGTTTGGCTGACCACTGGGGTCACCAGCCCCGGGGTCCCAGTGCACCTGGTGTGCAAATCTTCATGCTTATGTGGACACAGGCTGCTCTCTGATTGACCTCGGTAAAAACCAGAGCTTGAATTTCCTTTGGTGTGCTCGTAAGGGAAAAGGTAGAGAACGGGAGGTATTGGTTTATTCATTTATTTAGCATTTATTGGATGCCTACTATTTACTGGAGCTTAGAGTACAGCAGTAATTAAAACATACAAAAATTCCTTCGTATATGTTTATGTTGCACTGGGGGAAACATAATAAATACTAAACACAATCCACAGAGAATGTAAACAGTGAGAAGTAAGGTGGTAGCCAAAGAAATTCAAAAGAGCAGAGTAAAGAGGGACTGTGTGAGGAGAGGTGAAGGCTGTGATTTAAATATGTTGGTTAGGGTAGTCCTTATTGACAGGGTGACATTTGAGCAAAGACTTGAAGAAGTTGAGGAAGTTAGCCCCGTGGCTTTCTGGGGAAAACCCTTCCAACCAGAGGGAACAGCCAGTGCAAAGGCCCCGAGGTGGGCAAGTGGCTGGTGTGTGTGAAGAGCAGCAAGTGTGAAGCGCAGGCAGTGTGACTGGAGCAGGGGGGGACAAGGATGAGAAGTGCAGTGCAGATAGGGAGCAGGAAAGGAAGACCAGATCACCACTGGGGGTGGGAGATAAGACCCCTGCTCAGTCGCGACAGGCAATGAATGACAGACTTTACAAGCTCTTTCCATGCCATGTTCCATGACCTCTTGACTCTCAGAGGACAATATTATATACTGTGCCCCACAGAGGCCCAAAGATGGTGGTGGGCTTACAAATGACTAACAATTGGCTCTGGCCTGGGGAGGAGATAGGGTGCACAGTAACACACCCCTCACCATTCAGACATGCTAGACGGTCATTACCTCGAGCCAGAGATAATAGCCAAACGCTAAAAATAGGAGGGGATGAGTTTTGTATAATTTGTCTTTAGTGCAATTTAATGAATTGCAACTTTATGAACCCCAATTTCGAATGATGGCTGTGTTTAACAGCAGAAGTTGACAGTTTGTGCTTATAAACTGGGACAAGCCAGCGTCGGCATACTACTGTCTGCAGAGGTCCAAGTGACAAGTGACCCATGAGCTATGAGGGGCAGAGCGGGAACCAGACACCAGGTCATCTGGTCCTTATTCCGGCGCTCTGTGAGGGTTTCCACGTGAAGATCTGAGGATGTTCATTTGGGCTGGGGCTGAACAGGGTCCTTGGTGGCGGTGGTGGCAGGGGAACACGCCAGCTCGCACATTCCTGGGAACTCTGCCTGGCAACACTGGCCTGGGGCAGGTCCTCTCACTGCCCTCAGCTCTTACTCAATCACTGCTTTCAGCCCGTCCCGACGGTGACATACCTTGAGCCAGGCTGCCTCAGCTGCCGAAGAACACAACACGGCTGTGTTTTCTTGTCTTTGGACTGTTCTCCAGCGCTCAACAGTCTGAGGCCCAGCCTCCTAGTCCCTGAGGGGATTTGCATGTGAATGAGCTTGGCTCCGAAGTCCCAGAAGGCACGGGGTGGGGAGTCTTTCACAAGCCAGGGAGAGTGAATCCTTCCTGGCCCTCCTGCCCAGCCCGTTCCCAGACTCTCCCGCCCACCCCCCTCAGTCTCGCTCCCCTGGGACGGTGGGCACTGCCAGTTTCCCACCTGCGGGACGCCCGCTTCCCAGGCTCTCAGAGACCCCTCCCTGTCAGCCCTCTTTTTCTCCCCTTGCTCCTGCTGCCTGGACACCATCCCCTTTTCTGTCCAGACCCCTCCCTACAAAAGGGCCGTCCTTCCCGGGAGCAGTGGGAGTCTTGGACTCCAAGGACCTGCCGGCCCCATGGCTCAGGCCCCACACTGTTAATGGTGTCCAGCATTTGCATGGACACAATACCTTCTTAGGGCCTCATCCCAGCTCTGTTAGGAGCTTTTTACTCTGATTAACACGTAAATAAGAACACTGTACTGGGACTATCATACACCTGGGCCCTGAGCTGGTTCTGCCATTAACCGTGCCTTGTGACTTTGAGCCAATCACTTCACTTCACTGAGTCTCACTTAGCCCATCTAAGACAGAAAAGAGCCTTGTTAGCCTTCTTAGCCTTTCATATCCTTTCTATCTCTGAACTTCTATGGTTCTCTGATTCCAGTTACTGGGCCAGGGCTAGAAGTCTGACCATCAGGATTTTGTCTCAGGTCTGCCACTCCTAGGCTGTGTTTCCTTGGGGACTCACGTCACCTGTCTGGGCCCAGAATCACAATGTCTGCCTGAAATGCATTCATTGCAAGACTACCATCAGAAGCAAATGTAATAAAGAAGGTGAACATACCTGTCTGCTGCAAAGTTCCACACAGAGGAGGGAGATGACTACTACTAGGATTACTGTTATTATTAGTAGCCTTACAGCAAAATGACTTGGCCCAAATCGAAGCATCAACCTCCAGCCCCTCTCACATGAGGTCATCTTGAGTCTTAGACCCACCATCTGTGCTATTTTTACTTCTATGGCCTTCAAGAGCTTCTGGAATGCAGTATACAACATGCACATGCACACACACATCTCCTTTTTCCCCTCGTCCCAGCCTCTCATTTGGAATCCAGTAACTTTAATTTGCTCCTTCTCATAATCTTTAACTGAAATCTGGGCAAGTCAGTAACCTAGCAAGATTGGGCTGTGGAGCCCTGGGCCAGTCCCTGGAGATGATAGACTTAGCAGGAGGGTGACCCCCAGAGCACATAGCACTCCCTTGTGAGTCATAAGTCCTGGGCCCAGGGCTATGAATGAATCACTGGCCTAAATAAATTCCCACATCTAGAGCAATCTTTTGAAATACAGGGAAGTGAGGAGATTCCTGGACTTAAATTCTCTTGTGGGATAGAAGATTTTAGAGATCCCTCCCATTCCTCTGTGAAATCAGTATCAGGTGTCCCCCACCTCCCAGGATTGCCAAGAGGCTCCTCAGAGGGCCAAAGGAACCCAAGACAAATGCCACCTCCCAAATGCAGTGGCCAGACTGTGACAGCTCTCGAGTTCCCTTTCCACCATCAGCCTGGACTCTCGGGTCCTCATAGGACAGGAAGTCTGTGCTGATGACTTCAGTGAGATTAGGAATGAAGGAGTGGAACCTGGAAACCAGAGGGGATCCGGGGACAGTTCCAGTCTCTCGTTCTTCTTCACACTGGGGAATTATCCTTGCCCACCTAGCAGGGGGTCAGCTTGATGACCAGATCTCAGCCATCGTGCTCTTCTCACTGAGGTACTGAGTGCTGTCTAGATCCCAGGGGCCCTTCTAAGTTTCACAAGTATTAGCTCATGTCATGTTCACAACAGTCCTGTGATATTAACACTATTGCTGTCCCTGTGTCACAGATGAGAAAACCTACATCCAGAGTGTATCCATGTCCTAGGGCTGCCATCACATAGTACCAAAAATGAGGCGCCTTATAACAGGAATGTATTTGGTCACAATGCTGGAGGCTGAAGTCTCATTTCAAAGTGTCAGCAGGGCTGTGCCCTGAAGGCTCGGAAGGCTCTAGGGAAGAACCCTTCCTTGCCGCTTCTAGCTTTCTGGTGGTTGTTTACAATTTTTAGCACTCCCCAGTGTGTATGCATGTCTTCAATCTCTGCCTCTCCCTACACTTGGCTTTGCATGTATCCCTGTGAACAAATGTCCCTCTCATAAGGACACCAGTCACTGGATTAGGGTCCCCCTAATGGTCCAGCCAGCATGATGTCATCTTACCTTGATTACATCTGCAAGGCCCTATTTCCAGATAAGATGGAGTCAACTCCAGGGGTTAAGCCTGGACTATATCCTTCAGATATATCTACATCCTTCAGATATAACTATATCCTTCAGAGAAGGGGGACACAATTCAACCTACAACACAGAGAGTTTCAGTGATTTTCCCAGCATCTAACAATTGGTGAAGACTCATGCATGACTCATAATACGATGAAGTCTCTCATGATCCAGTCTCAGTAAGGGGTTTTCAGTAAACAGAAAACTTTAAAAATTCAAAGCAATTCATAATTCAACTCACTCTCTTGAGAAACCAAAACAGAGCAGAGATGTTCTTACCGCAAAGTCTTAAATGCCCAATCCCTCCCACCTCCATCTCTCTCTCTCTCTCTCTCTCTCTCTCTCTCTCTCGTTCTTTCTCCTTCCTCTTCTTTCCTACAAACTCTTCATGAACTCCACACTAAGGGACTCTTCTGTCTCTCTTCACCCATTCATTTTCACCCCACCCACTGACCCCCTCCTTGGACTTCATGATCACAAAGACCGTTTCCTGACAGGAGGCCCTCTTTTCCATGCATTGCTGTATGTGAATGTTAGTTATTATGAATTTCTTGATTGTTTTATCAGAATTTCATTTTTCATCGTATAATTTTGTGGAAATAAAGCAGAGATCGTCATGTCTTTTTCAGCTCTGTTGGGACCCAGGGGCTAGAAGAAATGTTAGGTAGTGACAGAGTAAAGAGGAGTCCCATACCAGAGACTCTGGTGGATATGAGAGACAGAGGGCCCACAAACCGGCGCTGAGCTTCCAAGCTGGGTTAGTTGTCCCTCCTGTGTGCCCCCTGTTTGTTGACCTAAACTAATCATTGACAGAAGCTAGAGGGAAGTGGTTGTGGGTCCAGGTTTCTTTTTAAAATACTTTTAAAATATAAAAACAGAGAAAAAAGAAAGATCTGTAGTTCAACTAGCCATTCAATTCTTAGTTCAAACTGTTAGTTCAACTAACAGTTTGCTCCGATTCTTCTTCTTTTTATTTTCAAAGCATACCTTCTACGTAGTTGTGACTTCACCATGTATATGGCTTTTTTTTTCCTTTTTTGCTTAATATAACCTACTAATAAAGCTTCCAGATCTTTGTAAATTCTCCATTAATGTGATAAATAATGGCTGCCTAATATTTACTAAATCGAGGTGAATTTAACTGTTCCCCCTCCCCAAAATGGAATATTTACATTGTTTCTGAATTTCTATCATTATACATGACTGCTCTACATATCTTTGTTCACGAAAATTTTTCCCACACTTGGAATGTCTTCCCCTAAGTTATTTTCCTAGATAGGGAGCCAAGAGAGAATTTTCCAAGTCAAGGATAATTCAAACAGCCTGATCCATCTTAGAAGTTAGTGAGGGTCTCATCTTTGCAATCAATCATGAAAAGGTTGCATGGTTTTTTGATAAGGGTGTGGTAGAAAAGAAGTTAGACTAAGTAACTCTCAAGGCCTGAAGAACCCACGAGATTGAAATTCTCCAAGTGTCCGTTCAGAATCTCAGTCTTTCCCTTTGTCGCAAATTGTTTCCTCACCCCATAGCATATCTATTGTTGTGTGACAAACCACTCTAGAACTCGGTAGCTGAAACAACATCCGTTTTATTTGCTCAGGTCCTCTGGTCAGAAGTTTGGGCTAGGCTTAGCAGGATGGTCCTTTGGCTGGATTTGCGAGAGGCCATTCCAGTAGAGGCTTGACTGAAGCTGGAAGGTCCAAGATGGCCTCACTCACCTATCTGGCAGTTGGTGGTAGCTGTCATCTGGTTGGTCTGAGACCTCAATTGGGATGATTCGTCTCTGCCCTATGTGACCTTCGCTTCTCCAGTAGGCCTGGCAGGGCTTCCTCACATGGAGGCCCCAGGGCTATATTCCACATGGAAAAGGGCTACAAGGCCCCCTGATGCCTCAAAGGCTACAGGGCCCCTTGGAAGCAGCACCCCATCTCCACATGCCACATGCCTTTTGTCAAAGCAAGTCACAAGGCTTGCACACTTAAGACCTACTTCTTCCTGAAGTACCTTGTCATATACAGCTAGAAACACATACTGACACTTTCAACATTGCCTAGAGATCTCCTAAGCAGAGCCACAAGCTTAGTGTGTACGTTTTTCTACCTTCTATGTTGCCACGTGCAAGTTGTGTCAAACATTTTACCACTACATGACTCAGGTCGCCCTTGCAAGCTTCCTGTAGCTGTTTGTCCCTGCTTTTTCAGCCTCTACTTCCTGCCAATCCAAAACCCAAGCCACGGGTCCTAATTGTTTGTTACAATAGTACCGGACTTCTGATTCCAGTAACTGTACCAGCCAGAGTTCCATGAGGAAAAGCAGAGCATCTGTGAACAATGTGAGGTAATGGCTATTTTGGGTATCAGAAATCACGTGACTAGAGGAGGCGCTGTGGCAGTGAAGGGTGGGGCTGGGTCGTTGGAGGACCATAGTCACTAATCAGCTCCTGAAGCCCTGGCATGGGGGGAGATGTTGGCATCTTCTGGGGAATGTGAGAATTCAAGACCATCTAAGGAGCCAAAGTGGGCCTGTGAAGGGGGGCCAGCGGGGAGGGTTCTGTGAGCAGTTGTTGGCTTTGAGCAGCTCCTACCTCAGTGGGTCCATGTACAAGCATCTGGTGATAGGTCTAGGTCACTGCTGGTCATCAGAGCAGCAGTTTCCAGCAGTGATGGATGCAGAGTGGAGGAGAGTGAGGACAAGCTGGAACCTATCGGGCACATCTACATCTGTCCATCTCTGTGTGTGATCACAAAAACAACCTTCAGACAGTAAGGACCATTGTGTCCTAACTCATGCAAGTGTCTCCTTTGGCCAACTCTACTCCAGAACTATACAGGAAAGGAGATTCTGGGGAATGTAGTTTCCAGATTAACTAAATTGACAGCAGCACAATCCAAGACACTCCATGACTATCTGACTACATTAATTCTGAGAAGTTCTTCAAAGGCCCAGAGAAGATGTCAGAGAAGATCCAGGATATAGCCTGGGGACACTGACAAGCAAAGCCTTGAGGTTTCTGGGTCTGTAGTACAGCCTTTGTTTGTTTGCCTCAAGCCTTGAAGGAGAAGGAGGTTATTGGTTAGGGAATTAGGATGCTGCAGTTATTGGCCTGAAGTCACTACTCGGTAGATAATGACCTGGCCTGATTCGTTTAAATCATGTGACTTTCAAGGCTTCCCATTATAAAATGAGAACAGGGGCATCTGGGTGGCTCAATCGGTTAAGCGTCTGCTTTCAGCTCAGGTCATGGTCCCAGGGTCCTGGGATGGAGCCCCACATTGGGCTTCCTGCTCAGTGGGGAGATTGCTTCTCCCTCTACTCCTCTCCCCATTTGTACTCTCTCTGGCTCGCTCTCTCTCTCTGTCAAATAAATAAAATCTTTCAAAAAATAAAATACAAAGGTAAAATAAAATGAGAACCATCATTCCTGAGCTACCTTCTCCATGCATTGCTCCAAGGACTGGTAGATAGCTGTCAGTGTATCTGTTCAACTCTGATGAAATGACTTTACAGACATGTGGAGAGCAGCCGCAGCTATCCTCCCACAGAAATTGGGCCAACGTGTCTACTGCCCTGCCTTAGTTTTGCCAAGGTTTGTGCGGTTTATACAGGTGAAAATTCATAGAAAACAGACTCTGGCTTCTTCTCCTTAGATCTCTCTTCCCAGCTCCCTGTCCTCAACAGAACCCCTTTCCTATGGCAGGTGGTAGTGGGGAGGAAGGGACAGTTGAGACCCTGACTACCTCTCGGATTTCACTATTCCCTCAGCATGAGAGCTACTGCCTGCCCTCCACCTACTATTTCCATCTCCTTGAGTCCTATTCATCTTTCAGGCCTCAGCTCGAAGAACATTCTCTTTTTCCTAAATGTTTTATGATTTCCTTCAGCTCAATGTCATTTTTTTTCCTTCTTTGACCCCCTGGGGCTTCCTATCTTTCACTGCAATAACTATGACCTGACAATTCCCTAACACATACCCACTTGAGCATTTATATTATTCTCCTACTAAATTTCACTTTCCTCAAGGCAGGGGACTTGCTCTTTAAGCTCATGCAACAAATAAATAATTTTTGGCATCCTCCACACTATAGTCCAGACAGAATTTGGTATATATATATGTACTTTTGAATTGAGTTGAAAGAACACAAATTGAGGACATGCATCCATGTGTTGGCACCCTAAATGATAATAGCCTGAAAGGATATGGTTCCCATAATAAGAAATAGAAAAATGAAGAGTCTGTGATCCCCAGCCAGATGGTTCTCTATTATGAATTTCATGTCTTCATTTGATAAGGTACTTCTCTCCATCATGTTAATATGATGACCCTAGAAATGAGACAGTCCAAACAGAAGCAAGGGTTCAATCTTCTGCTTGTAATCGAGGTAAATGATTTCTGTAGAATTTTATAATTCATAACAGGGACTACAAATATTAACCAAGGTCAGTGACCCCCCCCACCCCTGTCTGGGTAGGAGCTGTCACTGAGCCACATCCTCTCTGGGAGACAGTCCATGCACCCAAGATAAAGTTTGAAGAGGCCCTTGAGCCAGAAAAGTTGTTTTGGCAAAGTGCCTATGTCTTTTGTCATGTACTCTCTGGGTTGGTGGGTTCCTTTCTTCTGGGTCAGAAGAGTTCCAACAGCAAAACTGATATCAGGAAATGCTTGTGGTTATCTCTCTACTCCTGAGCAAGTCACTGGCCGTCTTTGGACCTCAGTTTCCTCTGGAGGGGGGTTGAAATAACTTTTAAATGTCCCTCTTTCCCAGCTCTGATATTCTAAGACTCTATTCTGAGCTGCAGGCTGAATTCCTAAGCTTCCAGAGCCTTTTCTTCCCTGCTCCTAAAGGTAGAGATGGCTCAGATTTTCCATAGGCCTCAGCCAGAACATGCTTACCTGTTCTCTGCAATAGTGTGGCTCTGCATGTGATGACTGTTTATCTGCCATTATGAAAATGTCCTTTATCCTGCAAGTTACAAGAGAGTTTATTATCACAGATCTCCATGTTACCTCTGGTTGGTACTACAGAGAGTAGCTACATGGAAAGTGTCCACTCTACAGAAACTTTGGGGATATCAAAATACAGAAAGGAAGCTGTCGAGTCTGGAAGTGTTAATGCTCAAGGCATCACTATTCATTAAGTAGCTGGCTTGGTATTACATGGTTCTAGATCACGAAGAATTTCAAGTTCATCGAGTTCTTCAAAAGAAAGCAATCAGTGTGTTGAAACTCCTGCTCACCATCTTCTAGTTGGCCTATTGAATGTACGGGCATGATGACTTGTTAGAATACCAGTACGTCAGATTGGAAGAGGATATATAGCTCAGCTAGTTCAAACCCCTGCTCTACCAGGTGGATAGCTGAGAACTAGAGAGCAGGCAGTCATGGAACAGTTTACGGTAGTCAGGAACAGGCCCAGGACCTCCAACTGCCAGGTCTATCTACCTTATACTACTCCAAAATAGAAGTCACCAAGACAGTGGTCTCCCCTTCATGCCTATTTTAAGCCTTCACTCTAAACCTACTTAGTCTTATTTTTATTAAGTTCTAATAAGAGCAGCTTAACTAATTTCTATTTTACAACACATTTCAGTTAACAAACTGATTAAAAAAAAAGACACAAAATAAAACACTATATAAGGGAGACAGAAGAATTGCAAAGGCATTATGGTCTGGGGTTGTTCCATGCAGGGCAGGTAACATGACACAACACGATATCCCCAAGGTGGTTGACATTCATAATAATGTCCCTGGATCACCAAAAAGGGTTAGCATGTTTCACCTAAGAAAGCAGGGATTTGTATAAAGCACTTTGAAAGGGGGGCCTGGGTGGCTCAGTTGGTTAAGCACCTGCCTTCAACTCAGGTCATGATCCCGGGGTCCTGGGATCAAGTCCCACATCTGGCACTTGTGCAGTGGAGAGTCTGCTTCTCCCTCTCCCTCTGCTGCTTCCCCCCTCTCGTATTCTCTCCTCTCTTGCTCACTCTCTCTCTCAAATAAATAAATAATTTTTTGAAAAAATAAAGCACTTTAAAAAGCATTACATCAAATAATAATAATAATAATAAATTAGTTATAGTCAGATAAAACTTCAGCTATCTGGAAAACTCAGATAACCAAAATAATAAACCAGCCATGGTGGTCGAAGAAGTGACTGTGTGCAGATAGGTACAGTCTACAGTAATAAGGCTGGTGTGAGTTTGGCCAGTATCTGCAGAGAAGAGAAATAAACAGCAAAGCCATGATCTCATCTTCTGTTTACACTTCAGTTCCCAAAGTTAGTGATTAATTGTCCTTGTGCTTTGTTGCCAAGGCAAATTGTTTTTCTTTAAAACTTCCACTTATCTTAAATAAATAAATCATTAGTTTCAAAACAGAAGTGTCAAATGTCAAGATACTTCTGACATACTAAGCTAATGAACAAAACAATGAATGCATTAGAAGCTACTAGAGATAGGCAGAGCCTTTGAGAACTTTCCTTTAATGACTTTGAAAGGCAGCAGGATCATTCTAGCTAAGAGATTTTCTCATGCATCTTGGCTAAAATGTTAATCTAGAGGTTGCCAACACAAACACAACCTCTAAAGAAGCCAGTTAGTGTAAATGATACAGTGGTAGGTAGACCAAGTATGCATACATAGTCAAATACATATACCAACCAGCTACTATATCACGCTTCCCAAACCAAACTCATACAATGTCAGCTTATGCAACCAGTTCAGTATCTGTACTTGGGTCTCTGAATTTACACAGGGCCTCCGGCTCTTCCAAAGTAGGGAATTCTTTCAGCAAATAGGTCATTTTTGCCTCTGAGTCTTAACACAAACACAACCATTTCAGAGAAGATTCCAGTCATTCCTGAATTATGAAGACCACCTATTAAATATAGTTCTATTTACTCAATTTCCCTTTTCAGACATTTTCGTGTCTTTCCTTTACTCACAGAAGGAAGAGTCACACAGCATTATTATGGTATTCAAGCTCGGTCATCTTTTTTTTTTTAAGATTTATTTATTTATCTGAGAGAGAGCATAAGCAGCTCAGTCATAATCTCATTTCAACCTATCCTGCAATGTACTTCTCCTTCTATAATCCCCACAGACTCCCTGGCTTCTCATTGTTCTCAGAACAGCCCTCAAATTTTAGTTCTTGACAACAAACATTTGTTGGGTAACTGCTATGCGCCAGGTCTCCCTCCACCTCCACCTCCAGGCACTGAAAACGCATCTGCAAAGAAAACAGTGTCCGCTCTCCTGCAGTTTCCATTCTGATGGGATCTTTCATCTCCTTCCGAAGTGCGCGTTCCCAGTGCTTGTGTTCCCGCTGAAGCCCTTGTCGCACTGTACAATATCCCTGTGTGTGTGTTTCTGTCCATCTAAACCCTGTCTCCGCATGCACAGCTCCCATGCTTTGCTCACAGGCAGGCACCCACTGAATGCTCAGTGACTGACCTGCAGTTCGTCTCTCTTCTTTGGAAATGTGGTCAGTTTCTGTTGCATATGGAATCTACCCGTGAGGTTCTCTAACTCTTTCTGAATTCTAAATATTGAGTTATTTTCAATAAATAAGCCATTTTGCTGTCTATAGGAATGACAGATGTCAAGCTACTTCTGATGGACTTATATAAGTGAATGAAGCACCGACTAAACGGGCACATAGACTTAACCCATACTGCGTGATTCCTCAAGTCCCAGAATCTTGCATCCCCTTTCTCTGGGTTTCTCAGCCTGCCTGGTGTACTCATGGGAAGGCTCTCCCTCTTTTCTCCTGGAGACCAGCAGGGAAGTTAATTTGGGAAGCTACTTATCTTGTTCCCTCTCTCTTTGACCCCAAAGGTAGAAACAGAAGAGCAGGTGCTGGCAACGTTCTGTGGCCAGGAGACTACAGACACAGAGCAGACCCCTGGCCAGGAAGTCGTGTTCTCCCCCGGCTCCTTCATGTCCATCACCTTCCGGTCAGATTTCTCCAATGAGGAGCGATTCACAGGCTTTGATGCCCACTACATGGCCGTGGGTAAGTTGCAGAAGTGGATGGCTCATCCCCAGGTCTCCCTTTCTCTCTAAAAACTAAAAGTACCATAAGCTCTCTTCTTCACAAGGAACACATACATACTCACCATGGAGATTCTGCCATTAATGTCTTACTGCATTTGCTCTATCACATATCTACCCATTTATCTTCTATCTATCCATCAATCCATCTTTTTTGCTGCATTTCAAAGTAAATTACAGACAGCAGTACACTTTTTCCTAAATACTTTAGCATGCAAATCATTTTGGTGAAGAGCAATACCTATCTACAATTTTCTTTCTTTGAATGTAAAATTTTTATTCAATGAAATGTACAAGCCTAAGCACACTTGTTGATTTTTGAGAAATTTATTTGTATGTGACCCAAACCCCTGATAAGATATTGAACTTAACCATTAACCCAGAAAAATTCCCTTACATTCCTTCCCAATCACATTCTGCTCCCATCTCCCTTAGAGGCAACAACTGTTCCAATTTTTTTTCCAACATAGATTAGTGTTGCCTCTTCTGAAACTTCATATAAATGAACATACACAAAATATATTCTGGAAGTGAGGATTCTTTTACTCAGGATAAAGTTTCTGAGGTTCGGTCATGTTGCAACACATTGATAATTCGTTCCTTTCCTGGCAGAGCAATTTTCTATTGTATGAATATTCTACAATCTGTTTATCCATTCTTCCACTGATGGACACCTGCGCTCTATCCATTCTTTGGCTCTCATTACAGAGGTTCTCATTAAAGAGGTTTCCTGTACTAGCCTTTTTCTGGACATATGTTTTCACTTGTATTGGGTAAATATCTAGGAGTAGTATTATTGGGTCATAGGGAAGGACTATATATTAATTTTACAAGAAATTGCCAGACCTTTCCCAAAGGATTTTTGTACCATTTTATATTCCTTCACCAATGTATCAGGGTTTGATGCTGTCAATTTTTCAATTTTTAAAATTTAAAATTCTGGCGGGATATGTAGTGGTACCTCATTATGGTTTTGACTTATATTTCCCTGGTGACTAATGATGTCAACCATTTTTTCATGTGCCTTTTGGCCATTCCTGTATCTGTTGGGGAATAATATACCATTAAATCCTTAAATCGGGTTGAGAACATACGTTTTAATGTTTACATTTCCACTGCTGAGGGAAGTGACGTAGAGAGAGAGGCGCAGCATGGACTAGACGTGAAGAGTGAGCTCTGGAGCCAGCCTCCCTGGCTGTGAATGTTGACTCCACCACTTACCATCTCTGTGATGTGGAGTAAGTTCTTTAAAGGCCCCAAGTCTCTGTTTCATCATCTGTGGAATGTGAATGGTAAGAGGGTAACAGTCCTGCTTGTTATTACCACAAGCATTAAAGGGTACTGGCACCATGAGGACTCAGCTTGCCTGGCCTTGAACCTGGCTCTCTGCCATCTTGGGTAAGTTGCCTTGTGCTGCTCTGAGTTCCAGTTTCCTCATTTGTAAAGGGAAGCAATGGCTACTTCTGGGCTTTATGTGAAGCTAGCACAGGGAGTGGCCCATACAACGTGCTCTGTAGATGGTGGCTGTCGTCTTCATCCTCACACATGGATTGATTGCCCTGCAGATGTGGACGAGTGCACTGAGCGGGAGGACGAGGAGCTGTCCTGTGACCACTATTGTCATAACTACATCGGCGGCTACTACTGCTCCTGCCGCTTTGGCTACCTCCTCCACACAGACAACAGGACCTGCCGAGGTGGGGCCCAGGGATCACACTACATATCACCATTCTGTGCCATGTTTTCCAATAAGATTAGGGGAGGCTCCGAGGAGGGACAGATACAGAGTAGGAACAATTAGAAATGAAGCCAGAGAGCTCTGCCTCAGATACCACATGGACGAAGGAGCTGAAATGCCCACCAGCTGGGAAGTCTGGGTTCAGGTTCCCAAAGGACCACATTTGAGAAGCCCTAACCTCTAGGCCCTCTTTCTTCCTCGGCAGCAGGAATTTATGCTCTCCTACTGTAGGTAACAAGTCTGGCCAAGTTATGGGAAAACCTGGGTTTCCTGGTCCCCGTGCTCTGAGCCATGAGCTTGGCCTCACACAGCAATTCCTTTTCCTCCTCACTCCCATGGCCTCCCAAGTTCCTCTGTGATCAAAAGAACCTCAGTCCAAAGGAAAGATGTGGGAAGAGAGAGGCAAAGAGAGACAGCAAGAAAATGCCCCATTCCTTCTCTCTTCATCTTCCTGTCTAGTCAACATGCCCACCCAGCTGTTGCGTCCAGGCAGGGCAGCAATGGAGAAATGGACAAATAGAAGGCTTCAGCCACTTTCCCTGAGGGCCTCCCTGGCTAGTGGGGTCATTGCCACAGAAGAAAATGGCGAAATGTAATCAGTGCTGTAAAAGAAGTGTGGGCTCGGCACAATCTTACCTGAGTCTACACTGCATAGTGAGCAGACATGTCCCAGAGATGGTGACCCTTGGCAGAGAAGGAAGACGACGGAAAAGGAGGGTGCTTCAGGCAGAGAGAAGAGCTTCTGCAAAAATTCAGAGTCCTGATAGAACGTGGCATGTCTGGGGCATTGACAGCAGATTAGTATGGATGGTTACAGGGTAAGGATCTGTGTTTTAGGAGGGTCTCATGGAAACCAAGTGGGGGATCATTGGAGGAGAGCAAAACTGGAAGCAAGACTTCCTTTCCTTCCTCCTTCAAAAGCTTTCCTTGCTTCTAGGGGAAAACAAGACAAAACAAAACAAAACCCATGTGACTCATCATTATAAAGCAGGCACATACAGGAGGTTTCTTCAAGAGGGCTGTATTTTCTCTGCTTTTCATTCTGGAGGTGTTTATTGAGTATCTACTACATGCTAAGTACAGTGAGGGCTGAGAATGAGTAGAGCTCCTCAATCTTTGTTTTCAGTTTCTCCTCTGCCTCCAGGAGACTTTTTAAACATTATCTTCCTAATTTCCCCTAGCTGTGAAATCTTAATACCACAGGTAATACTATATATGTGTTTATGTACTCTGTCCATCGGTGTATTATGAATAAAAAGAGTAATCCTTCCAAAAAAACCCCAAACAATTTTAGCCCCCATGGGGGCGATGTCACCCCCCAGAGAGTGCTTGGAGTAGGAAATGAAAAAAGATGAGGATTCAAGAGGATTCAAGATTCTCTTAACCATGCTCTGCAGCTCAAAGCTATAGGACTTCAGGTTAACCGTGCCCCCTCTCTGAGCCAGTTTTCTCACTTGCAAACGAGCACAATAAATAGGGGCTTAGAAAGGATTGACATCCCATATTTAAGATGGGTCAGCCCAAGGAGAAAGTTTTGGTGGCCAATAAAGGGCCTTTGCAGGGCTAAGCTATGGCCATGATCCCAGGACATTGGGTCCTTTGTTGCAGCTACAGTGGGGAACAAAGCAGAATCCCTGAGCTCAGGGAACTTACAATTTAGTGGGGGCAAGAAAATCCACCAGCGAATATACTGCATAATGTCAGGTAGTAGTCAGCAGCAAGAGGAGAAACAGCAAGGTTAGACACCAAAGAGTGAGGGTATGTGTGAGGGTCCTGTGTTGGATGAGGGATCAGGAAGACTTTGAACAGAGAATGGAGTTCTGGGCTGAGGGGAGAAGAAAAGAAGGTCCACTTGATTCTCCCTCCCACTCTGTCTCAAAACCTTTCCATCTCAGACCTCTCCTTTCCCCTCACCAATACCAGAGAATCTGATGAGAAGGCTTTCACACTTACTGCCTTTGAACCTTGACTCTGAAAATTACTAGGTGTGTGATCTTGGATAAATTAATTCTACCCATCAATAAAATAGGGATAGTGATGCCTTCCCTGATTGCTTCTCAGGACCAGTGGGAAAAATATAGTAACAGATAAGAAAGGGATTGCTGTGGGCTTGGTTTTGGTGTGCCACTTTGCTCTGGTATGTTCCCACAGTGGAGTGCAGTGACAACCTCTTTACCCAGAGGACCGGCGTGATCACCAGCCCTGACTTCCCCAACCCTTATCCTAAGAGCTCAGAATGCTTCTACACGATAGAGCTAGAGGAGGGTTTCATGGTCAGCCTGCAGTTTGAGGACATTTTTGACATTGAGGATCATCCTGAGGTGTCCTGCCCCTATGACTACATCAAGGTAAGCCTACAATGGACGCTTGCCCTGGGGATGCTGGGAAATCTTGGCTGAATTGGGAAAATTGATATCGTTGGCCCTTTATCTTCTCCCAGGATAGGGGACCAAGCTGCTTGCTTCCCAAAAGGTCATTATTTAAAATAGCATCTACCAGCTTAATCGGATCCAGCCTAGGGATCTTCCCTGATTGAATGCTAACTTCTTGGTTAAAAGAATCCCTTTTGCCAAGTTATATGACATCATCATGAAGTAATACCAGATGTGAAGGTCATGGGGACCATCTTAGAATCCTGCCTACCACACACAGTAGCCCAGGAGCTATGCTGTAAGCCTTCTCCAGGCACTTAATTTCATGGGGCTTCACTTTTCCCCCCATCCACAATAAGGGTGATAAGATAGAGATATCGCCCAGGATTGTAGAAGTCACCAGATGAGGGCTTGGGAGTCCTGATTCTTGGAGAAGGAAAGAAAAAGAGTTAGAGACACAACCTGGGCCTGGGAGTCCGAAAATCCAGATCAGCTAATAGTGCCTACTTCCTTCTCTCCATTCCCCACTGACGGCCCCCAGGCCAAACCCCATCATCTCTGTTGCAAAGCTTCCAGCTGGTTTTCTTGTTTCCACCCTTGCCCTACATTGTCTGCTCTCCACGGCTTCGAGGCTGAGCTTTATAAAAGCCAGATTAAATTGGGATTGTTCTTGGAAGTAAATGTAAATTCCTCAACACCATGTGGTGTTTGCCTGCCTTTCCTACTTCATGCTATGGTACTCCCTCTGCTTCAGCCACTCTGGCTTCCTTTCTGTTCTTAATACTTGCTGGGCCCTTTCCCACCTTTGATCTTAACCTTTACATATGCTGTTTTCTCTGCCTGGAAAGTATTTTCCCCTCTTCCTTATGTCTTAAATCCAACCAAAGAAGCCATCTGTGACCACCTATTTGAAGTTTTATTACAAAATTAAGTAAAGTTTAATCTAATATATAAATAATAAATTAGGTTACACAGATTTTACCACATAAATTATAAATATATAGGATATATTTATATTATATGTATATATCATCCTGATTATTTTTTATAATTTGTGCCACCGCATGTAATTATTTTGCTTGTCATTTATTGTTAGTCCCACTCCCCCATCCCTGCCATCCTTGACTAGACTGCAGATTCTGTGAGAGCAGAGTCCCTTTCTATCCTATGCCCCTGGACAGGGCTCTGTCCCTTTCTGAGCCTGGAATGTTCATCTCTGAGAAGAGAGTTATTAGCCTGCCTCATCCACTACCAAGATTGTTGTAATCTGTAAATGAGAGAGTGGAGATGGAACTCTTTGGTGAATGGTGATGCCCACTAAAAACACACTAGGGGTTCATATGGAGGCTTCCAGAAAACCAGGGTGCAGTATAGAGATGGTCCCAGCAGCTGCTACCACTGCTCAGATGTAACCCTTTATCTCCATCTTGCTCCTCATAGATTAAAGCTGGTCCAAATGTTTTTGGGCCCTTCTGTGGAGAGAGAGCCCCAGAACCCATCAATACCCAGAGCCACAGCGTCCAGATCCTGTTCCGCAGCGACAACTCAGGGGAGAACCGGGGCTGGAGGCTCTCGTACAGGGCGACAGGTAACACGGCCTCTCTCTCTGTGGGTCATGCTTGGTCACTGTGCTCAGCCCTCATGGGGCAGTGGCTGAGAGATGAGGGGTACAGACTTGGGACTCCCCTGGGGTTGTGCAGGACCCCCAGCTCTGCTACAGAGGAGTGTGGAACCAGGTACATTCTCTCTCCTGACTCAGTTTCCCATCCATAAAATAGGGACAAGAGAAGCAATAATGGTGGGTTTAGACTAGACATAGCTTTCAAACTTACTACACTTCAGAATCACATAAGCAGATTTAAAAAAACAACAAACAAAACCCCACCTTGTTTCCTAAACTCTACTCTTTCACACTGATTCATTGGGCCTGGAGAGAACCATCCCAGTTCAGCTCTCTCCAAGACTGGGGCAGGGATGTGAGTGTGGGCCCATAGCTCGTAATGTTTCATCATGGCGGTTTGACGCCTGTGGCCACAGACTGGTAGCACCCACAGGCAACATTCGCCAGTACTCCAAGGCAGCCTGTCCTGGCCCAAACTCTGGGAGAGCCATTTGCCCCAGCAGTCTGCAGTAAACTGAGGAAGAAGAGGGTGCTGGGTGTGGCTAATCCAGCTCATAGATCTGATATCCTGATCTTTCCTGCATTATCACACTGGTGTCCAATTCTAGGGAGAGTTTGTCCAGGAAAAATTGTCAGGGGCAAACTCAGGCCTGGGAATCCTGTCCAAGGTAGCCTTTGGAAGGGAAAGCTCAGAGGCATATGGTCGCAGTCTCTCTAACACTTTGAAAAATGGTCTTGGGGAGAAAAAGCAATTAGAGTCATCCTGAGCAGCCCAAGAGGACAAATTCTGCCCTGTAAGAGCAAATTACAAGGAGACAGATTTTAGTTGAATAGAAAAATACTGTTCCTTTGATTAGAGTCTAGTAAGAAAGGTAAAGGTTTGCTAGGTATTGAGTTCCCTGTCACTGTAGGAATACAAAAAGATGTTTGGTGTCTACTATGGAAGATGTTATAAAGGCAAACTCAGACAAGGGTTGCACTCAGTGACACCTAATATCCTGCTCAACCCTGAGTCATGACAAAATCGTTTGGCCAACCACCTCATTTTACAGATGAGGAACTAGAGGTCCAAGTTGGAAAGTCACCTGCTCAAGCTTCCAGAATAACTCTTCAGGGCCTAGAAGGTGCAGGCCCACAGCACCCAGTTCTGTGGGTTTCCCCTGCACCACACCTTGCACCCCAGGGGCCAGCTGCCTGTTGCAGACTTTTCCCTGTTTTCTCACCCACTGTCCTTTCATTGCTCTCACCAGGGAATGAGTGCCCAGAGCCACAGCCTCCTGTCCATGGGAAAATCGAGCCCCTACAAACCACATATTCCTTCAAAGACCAGGTGCTCATCAGCTGTGACACAGGCTACAAAGTGCTGAAGGTACAGGGTCCTGCTGGGGGAGGAAGAGCCACCAGGCCTGAGGAATGCTCCAGGGCCTCCCAAGGCCGATGGGCTTCCAGAGCTTGTCATGGTCCCACCACAGGATTCCCTAACTTCCCCTTAAACTTCCAACGTGTTCCAGAAATTCCAGTCCTTTGAAAATCCAAAGCAGGCATCCCAGATTTTCACCTCTGGAAATGGCACAGAAGTCTTCTATCAGAGCTTGGGCTGATTTGAATATCAAAAACAAATCAAGATCCATTCATCCCTACAATCAGGACAGACAACATTAACAAAGTTCATCAATCAGGCCTACTGGGGGAGACCGGGACAGGAAGGAGAGATTTTAGAGGCGGCAGACAGATAGTGCTCACTATCCTAGGAATCACCTGGCTGATTTAAAAATAATATGAATTGACCTCACAGGCCCCTCACTTGAGATGAATTAAAGCAGAATCCCTGGGTAAGTGTCGGTGATTGGTTTTTTGTTATGTTACCCAGGTGAGACTGGTGTGAGCCAAGCTAGAGGAAGGTTCTCAAGGAATGAGTCTCCATGTAGGGTCCCCACCACAGCATCACATCACTTATTAGAAATCCAAGTCATGCTCTCCAAGCCAGGCCCACTGAAACAGAAACTCTGGGGGCCAGGGGGTGGGGGGGGTGCAGTGGTCTGTGCAAAAGATAGAGATGTCTACTATGTTTGAGAGCCACAGCTCTAGAACGGAGTCAGAGGTACAGTGTTCCCCTTTCAGACAGTTGTCCAAGCCCTTTCTTCCACACAGTCCTTGCCCCTCTCCAGAGTAGGAACGGGGACCATGAATTCAGCATCTCTCTATTTCCTATCGTCGACCTTGCCCTTGGAGGACCGTGGTTAGAAAATCTCGGTCAAGGACAACTGGCTTTGGAATTTGAGCTGGTTATACTGGGAAACAACCTCCTTCTTCCCACATCTTCTTCATGTTTTTTCCTAGGATAATGTGGAGATGGATACATTCCAGATCGAGTGTCTGAAGGATGGGACATGGAGTAACAGGATACCAACCTGTAAAAGTAAGAAAACAAAATTAGTCTGTGATAAAGATAATGAGCTCCCCAGCACTGGTGGGTTCTAACCAGAGACCACACAAAGGTGAAAACCTAACAGGTGCTCTCAAAGAAGGTTGGGGGCAGGAATTCGGCAAACACATAAGGGCTAGACCAAAAGGCTATTGTTTCTCTGGGCAATAAGATATCAAGATTCTGAAGGAACCTTCTTGTTGGTCCCAGTTTACTTCCTAAATACTAATTTCACCTCTGCCTACAGACAGGTTGCCAAACTTGCTAAAGGAGTAGCTTGTCCCCAGGTTTGAAATGAGCTCTGACCATTGCTAATTAAGGAAACTATTTCAGCACCAGTGCCCAGAGCTCAATGACCTTGCCAGTCTCCGTGTGGCCATCAGCCATACCCACTAAGGTTTCTGGAACAGCTCATGATTTAGGGCCTGTCAGGAAAGGCTGTGAGGTTAGTGCAGAGGGTCTGTGTAAAGCAGGGGACACAGCTCTGTATTGGCTCTTGAGACCCAGAGTTCTTGCAGTGGCTCTGCTCCTCACCCACCTTGCAACCATGGACAAGATCCTTCACCTCAAATTAAAATAAAAAGTTGAACTAGCCTTAATACTCTAGAACATATTGGGGGCATTTCTCAAATACTGCTCACTTAGTGAGCATTGTAAAAATATACCAGCCGTCACACTGTCCCCTTATCCAGGTAGTTCTAGTTCAAGACTTGTAAAGACTTTTACAAGTTTTAGAAAACTCATTACAGCAGGACTAAGGAAGGGAGGTGTGGTTATAGGAAGGGAAGGAAGAGAAGGACAAAGGGGAGGATTGGCTTTAGGCCAGAGAGGGGAGAAGTCAAGTGTTAGGGTTGGTCCTGTCCGGCCGCATTTCATGACTGCATATATACTGTGGTGTTTTTGTCCCTTCTTCTGAAAGGCTCAAATTCCCTAGGCAGGCAGAACCACTTGTGCAGCCTCCGTGGGACCCTGTCGGGGTGAACTCTCTTGAGGCAAATCCCAGGCAGAATGTTTGAGAATATTCTTGCCTTTAAAATTTTTTTAACAAGATGATGTGGCTGGAGTCAGAGCGCAATGTGGGAAAGGGGGGTATCTTATGGCTTCAACAATCATTTTCTGGGTGCCTCTAGGGAATTCAGATAGAAAAGACAAGGTTCAGAAACTGAGGAACTCAAATGCCAGAAGACACATCCCCCACCTCGTCCAACACGTGGCTCACGTGTAGTGCTATGACTGAGTTCTGTGGGAAGCACTGTGCAGGGCAAAGCAAGAGGGCATTCTGAAGGAGGAAGGAAAAGAGAATGTGGTGTGTAGAGGGTAGGGTAGTTTTAAAGTCAGGAAGTTCTAGATCAAATCCAGACTCAACCAGTTGAATGTCCCCAAGCCATGCACTCAGACTTTTGGCCTCAGTTTCCTGCATTCTTGATTATTCAAAGGACCAGTTGAGTTAATGTATATATCATACCTGTGGGACCAACTGGGAATAAATGAAAGCCCCATAAAAATGTCTTTCTCCCCCCTACCCCGCCGCCACCGCTCCACACCAAACAAACCTCCTCACTCGGCAGAGGCTTTTCTCTCACTTATGCTTTTGGAAGGCAGAAAACTTAAATAATAATTTTTCCCCTAATAAAGTATGCACGCTTTTTTAATGTAATGGAAGTTCTGGTAAGAGTAACACACTACTGTATTTGATGGTACCGTCTTATGTGACTTATGTTAGTATACTAAAGAATGCCTGTCATTTTGTACTAGAGAAAAGAAGAATTTTTTTTTTTCTCCTGAATATGACCTGGTTCTTCCAGGATAGCCTGGATTAGGATTCTTAGAATCCCCATTCAGACATTCCTGGCGTCTCTGCTCATTCACTGAGCAGGTTCCTACTAAGCATCTCTCTGCCCCAGGCACGTGCTAGGTCCTAAGGGAGTTATAAGGATGAGCAACACTGAGAAATTTCAAGCCCCGAAGGATTGTGGGGAAAGAGA
Organism: Enhydra lutris kenyoni; assembly: GCF_002288905.1. Classification (NCBI taxonomy): domain Eukaryota; kingdom Metazoa; phylum Chordata; class Mammalia; order Carnivora; family Mustelidae; genus Enhydra; species Enhydra lutris. The sequence goes on from NW_019154086.1 coordinate 4,878,055, forward strand.
TGGGGAACAGACAAGAAGTGTGCATGTGTATTGAAGTCACTTGGGACAAGAAGTGGGAATTATGGGTGGTTGTCCGGACCCTGCCTCCAGCTTGCCATGGTGACCCAAGGCAAGTTCCACTCCACCCTTAATGTCGTATGCCAGATGAAGGCTTGGACCAGATGAATACAAAGCTCGTTCCAGGGGCAGAATGCTGTAATCCTTATGAGCCAGGACTTATGACTGTGCAAATTCTCAGAATGGTACAAATTCCACAATCCCAAACCCTCACCCACACCAGCTATACCTCAACTACATCCTTAATCAGCCTCGTGGGGCGATTTCTGTATTTCCTGCATGAACTGTTTCTGCTTTGCTTGCTAATTTTTCTCTTTCTCTTCTTTCTCTCTTTCTCTTCCTCTCTCTGCTTCCTTTGCCTGCACCTCCTGACCCTTCTTTGATCTTCACCCCAGTGGCAGAAACCGAAATGGATGAGGAGAACGAACTCGGGTCAGAGCAAGAGACAGAGTGAAGGACGGGACCCCACAGAGTGCAGACATCCAGGAGTGGACCACTCACGAGACCCTGGGGCCCCAGAGCTCCTGCACCCCTCCCCACCCCACCAACGCTCCATTTCCAATTCCTGTGCGGATTAGTGTGGGTGCTGAACAAGACAATACAGTCAAGCAGTTGAGACTGCTGTGTAGAGAACAGTTTTCCCCCCGGAGGGCTCACCCGTCATTCAGTCAGTACGCTAGAAAATAATGAAAGGATAAGGAGGATTTTTTTGTTTTTGTAAGCACCTCCAAGTGAACAGTACTCTTTTCAAAGGACAAATGACTTTGGTCCTCGAGACGCAAGATTTCATATCCAACCACATGGTCCTTTGGCTGACCAGGTCAAAGTGGGCCCTGGTTCCTAATCCACTCCACACTTGAAGCTGAAATGGGCCAGAAGGCCTGTGACTTGATGACTTTACTATTTTTATCTGTTGCTCCTTTCTAACAACCATGAGTAGGTGAAACTAACACTAAGTCCTAGAGCGTAGGTTTCGTAGGAAATCTAGACAAAGCCTCATCCGCAAAAGTTTCTATTCCATGTGGACCTAACACAGGCCCGAAAGTGCATTATCTGAAGTTCTGTCCTCTGGGCTAGGGCTTACAAATCTCGCATATCTGAAAACTCCCTGATTAAAGGTTTCAAAAGATAGGTATCACCTTCAAAAGACACAGTCCTCAGCCTCCAAGCCATGGGACATCACTGGTCACATGATAAAGGGCTCTGTGGTGGTGGCGGGAATCTCTGCTTCAGCCTGAACAAAACCAGAACAGACACATCAGAGAAGCCGTGCTTTATGCTGGGACTGCTCAGTCTGTGTGCTGACTAAATGGGTTCTTGACGCAGGCAGAGCCCCACAAGGGTGGACAAGGGCAGGTACCTAGTTTTTGGTGTCAGCCTAGGGCAGGGATGCCCCTGAGAGCAGAGAGGAGGTGGGCAGCAGAGATGAGCATCAGCTCAATCTGTATGTGTAAGCCCCCAAAGTGTGACAGATACTGTACTCAGTGAGACAGAGGGAATCCTAATTGAGGCAGAAGATTTGATATGGGCCACCATAATGGCAATGCCGAGTAGCGTAAGATAAAATGCACCAGAGAGATGAACAGAGGCCTCTGTAAGGAGAAACGAGGAGGCAGCCCTAACCAGTTAGAAGACTAAGAAAAGACTTTCAAGAAGAAGCAGTGTTTGATCAAGGCCTCAAGGTGGCCAGAGCATGGACCCCAGGGGTTCCCGTGTAGGGAAAGCAGGCGAGAGAGTAGCACAGTTGGGGGTCTGTGATGCTGGACACAGGGGCACCGAGGGTGGGGACCAAGAGGCGCTGGGGTAGGGGGCCATCCCCGAGGCCGGAGGGCACGGGGAGCCCATGGTGTGTCATTCTCCAGGAAGTGCCAGATTGTGGCAGAGCACACTCGGGACAGTGGCTTAAGAAAGATGTGTCTGAAGAAAAATAAATGGCAGCCAGAGGTGACAGCAGAGACAGAATGTGGACTGGTGCATCCCATCCCAGAGAATGATGAGAAAGGGAGGCCAAGGGAAGGGAAAAAGGAAGGGCCTTGTGATTCCGGGGTGTGGAAGTGGCCAGAGGGAGTGTTAGAGAGAGGATGAGACACTTCCTAAGGCAAAGAAGCAAGACCAGCTGAGGAAGCGTGTTCTGGTTTAACATCTTTGATTGTGCTGGGCTCAAGGCCCTGAGGAAAAGGAAGTCGTCTCTAGGCCCCAGAGAGACATGGCCATTCATCTGCCATGGTAGACTTGGGGGTACAAGCATACCACCCCACTCACCACACCCAAGCTGAAGCAACCCTCTATCTTATACTGCATCTCACCTCTATCTTGCTATAGGGCCAGCGAAGTTACTTCTCTGAAGTGATAGGAAAGCAGGCCCTCTATTCAGGAAATCTCTTCACACCTTTGCCAGCCAAGTAACAGGCTCTCAGTAGCCTGACCAGCTAGCCGTGTCCAAGGCCAACACTTCAACTGCTCCCTCTGGAACTAGGTATTAGGTCCAGAGAATACTTTAGGCAAAATGAACTGCTAGAACAAAGTTAAGAGAGACAAGAGTAATACCAAGATCCAGGCACCACTCATTGGCATTTCCTAAAAAAAAAAAAAAAAAAGAAGAAGAAGAAGAAGAAGAAGAATCTGCTTTGAGACTCAGCAGGAAAATACATTTAAAACTGTGTTATGGTTTTAAATAATATATAAATATATATTACTGCCTCTTGCGATCCTAGTGCTGACCCTCCCTCACACAGAGTGGAAGAGTGTCTCCACTTTTGGGTAATCAAAATGAAAGGGAATAATTTGTCCAAGGGGATTAGAGGTCAAGACAAAACATTAGCCAGTTTTCTTGGCTTTTGCCTTCCTTGTGGATAGGAGACAACTGCTTTTACTCTCAGCCTTCACCCCTCTCTGCCAGAGTGGAGGGCTTTGGAGTCATCTCTGCTTTAGATCAGGTAACTCTTTGTTCAGTCAAAATGTTGAATTTAGAGTTCTAAACTTTAAAACTACAATTTCTGGGTAGCATCTTAAGGGAAAATTGCCTCTCTGTTTCCCAAGGAGGGGGGAAACTGGAAATTCTTTTTTTTTGGAATGCTGTCCTCTGAAATTACCAGGAGGTTAAGAGCTAATGTCCATCATTTCGCTATTAATATTGATTTTAAGCCATTTTAAGTACAACACAGATCCTTAAGAACTGTCAGTTGGTTTTCTTAAGAGAACACTGGGTTTAAAGTCAGAACTAGTTTTCTGTTTGTCACACTCACTGTGTGACCTTAGGCCAGTCGAGTCTCCTCTCTGGGCTCATCTGCAAAGTCAAGATGATACTCTGGATTGTTTGCCTTGGGGTCCCTTAGCAGCTACAAAGTTCTATGATTCTTCTGTGACTCTTCGGCTATTAGACCTGAAGATTTCCTTAGAAATGAGAACCACCCCCTAAAAGAAGGCTTTGAAGGGGTCCTGACAAATTGGGGCCTCAGCCTGTGACTTGGCTTCTGGGAGACTCATGCCAGGCTCTGGGCTGGCGATGCCCCTGAGACCACCTCTGAGGAGCAGGGTCCTACAGCCAGACCCAACATCCAGCCCCCAGCAATTGGACAACATAAGCAGGTGAAGGATGAAAACTGAGTTTACTCCAGAACCCCCCTCCTGCCTTCTGTGACCAAGCAAGATGCCTACGGAAAGCCAGAAGAGTGGGGCCGTGTACTCATGCAGGAGCTACTTTCTTTCTGTTTGATTTTGGGTTTTGTATGCCAAGCACCAATGTGAGCACGTTAACAGCTCTTACTCAGCATGTTGGTCTTCAGGAAGAACCGAAGCTGCCAGAGATTTTTCCCCTGAGCGGGAGTCTTCGTGTTTGGGCAGGAGAGACTAAGAGGATTGCACAATAGAACTAAAAGTCAAGAAAAGGGCTATGTGGGAGAAAGTCTGGGCCCTGCTTAGATCCCAGTAGTCCTGCCCCTGCCCTGGAGTTGACACCAGGCCAGGTGAGTTGGCCACACGGTGTTGCCACAGTGGATGAGAGAGACCCCCAAAAGCAGTGCCACCCATGGCTGCACAGGCCCTGCACCATTCTCATAGACTATAACATTCCTCTCCACACCTGTGTGCAGTGCACAATCTGCACATCTATATAAGTCAGCCGCACAATATGACCTCAAGAAGAGCAAAGGCTAATTGAGGGGTGTAACTCTCTTCTCTCAGTTGCAGACTGTGGAGCCCCGGCAGAGCTGAAACATGGGCTGATTACATTCTCCACCAGGAACAACCTTACCACATATAAATCTGAGATCCAATACTCCTGCCAGCAGCCCTACTATCAGATGCTCCGCAATATCACAGGTGAGCCCTCCATGCTAAACCAGCCCCCTTCCGCCTCTCACCATTGGGGTCTCAGGGCTAGACTGGGGGCTGCAGCACCAGAACACAGGCTGAAGTTTGGGGAGAACTGGGAGGAGAAACATTTGAGGGCATGTCTCACCTCTCCCTGCCATAGGCTGGTGTCCCAGGGGTTAGGGCACAGGGCACCCCAGCACCCTCACATGCACACCCAGAGCCCCTGACAGAGAAGGAACCCTCAGGGAGGTGGCAAAGACCTGCAGTTCTGCCTCTGCCACAGACTGGTGCTAAGAAAATTCTTCCAATTTCTCTAAGCTTCCAAGTCCTCACTTTCCAAAAGGGGAACAGCAGTACAATTCACAGAGCTAATGTAAGACTCAGACAAGATGGTGGACACCAGTGTGGTTTCTTAAAGAGATTATTAAGTGGGGAAAGGAGGAAAGGCAAGTAAGCCACAGAGAACCAGGGTGGGGCTGGCGGGAGGGGGGGGGGCGTGGCAGGTTCCTTAGGGGAAGGAAGTGCCTGCTAGTGGGTGGGGCCAGGCGGGTGTGGGAGGGGTGGGGGGGTGCCAACAGTCAGGCATCCCATTGTGCAGAGCTTCAGCCTCCCTGCTGAAGAGTGTGCTGTTTGTTTTTGAGGGCAATGGGGAGCAGTTTGCAATTCTGAGCAGAAGAGAAAGCCTATATTCCCATTTTAGAAAGATCCTTCAGGTTGCAGGGAGGACTGGCTTAAAGAGAATGGCTTCAGAGAGACCATTTGGAAGACTTACAATTGTCCACCATAGAAGAATTAAAAACCCAGATCTATTTTCTATGTACTACAAATCAACCCTTTCTCCCTCTTCTCTTGCCTTTTTCACTCTCCCAGGTATATACACCTGTTCTGCCCAAGGAGTCTGGATGAATGAAGTACTGGGGAGAAGCCAGCCCACATGCCTGCCAGGTACCTGAGTCTCAAGTCCTCTCTCTCCAGGTCTCCCATCCACAGTGCTTTGGTTGTTGATGGAGTGGGGATGGGGACCATGATGCTTTGGTTTTTTGTTAAAAGATACCTCAGAGAGCCAAAGATAGAGAAGCCCAACCTCACACCTTTGCAAACCAACCAGCCTCTATATTCAGCCTGTGCTATTACACCAAAAGCCTTCCTGTCTCTTTTCTCTGTTAGTTCTGCTCCCTTCCCACCAGGCTTTCCCTGCAAAGGTTTGTGTGTGCACCTCCTGTGCACCAGGGAAATCAGGGAAGTGGGCACCCTGTCCTCAAGCACTAACTGTGCTGTAGAGATTAGCAACATAAGACAAATAATTATAGGACAGAGAAAGAAGTTCTTCCAAAGAGCAACCTATTCAAGTCTTACTGACTGCTATGACCTCATGGTTCACCCACTGACCCCACTTTAAAATAAAAAAAGAATTTTGTGATAATAGAAAGTATCACCATGCATAGAGATTTGGGGGACATTTTGTAGATATTTGCTTTAGCATTAAAAGTATGGGTGATTTTATTGCAATCATAGTGCACACTTATATTCAAATCAACTTACTAGAAAATTATAGCCTCAAATGCACACTGTGGGGTGAAACAAATAATCTGCACCCCCCAAAAAAATAAATAAATAACAGTCATGGCACAGAACTTTATACTTGCAATATAAGCAAGAATAGCAGAATTGATTTAATTAATCAAACGGAACTAATCGAAAGACACAACCCAGACAGCACTGGGGATCGATGCTAATCCCATCTGCATGTTTGCCGAACAGCAGGAGCTTCGCAGTATAGTTAAATGTCGGGTGACATTTGTATTTTATGAATAAGAGCATTGGGAAAACCAGGTGTATTATCTGAATGGTACATTTTAGTAACTCTCAATATCCACTCAGTAAGCTTCTAGATATCAGATTTAGATGTTAAAATGTAAAGACTATGGAGTTGTCTACCATTATCCTTAAGAACCAAAGAAAATGTTAGCATTCCATGTTGGCCATTGCAGTTGCTATGAGATTCTAGAGAAGGAAGAATTCATTCCATGTGGTAGTCTGGGAGTGGAGGGGTGAGAACTAGTTAGGAAGACTTCATTTGGGAGGGCTTTATGATGAAGAAAGAACTTGGAGGAGGTGGAGTGGAGGAAAGGTCAACCCACCTATTCTGTGCTGATCCCCATCATCTCATTTAGGCTTAGCCCGGAGCACACCCAAGGGCACAGTTGATGAACCCTCAGAAAGGATGGAGAATGGTGGAGCTCTGGCAAACTGGAAAAATCTAATTCCCATTTTGTTAAAATATCATGTGGGCCAAAGGAAAAAGCACTTCAGGCAGATTCCATCCCGGGCAGCCATGCTGCAACCTCCTGAAGGGAAAGAGTCATTGAGCTGGGAGTCAGGGGCTTGGGTCCTAGTCCTGGTGCTGTCATTTTCTTATTGTGAACTTTGGTAAGTAATCTCACCTCTCTGAGGCTAGGATTCCATATCTCAGAAGTGAGGGAGCAGGATAAGGCGATCCATGACATTCTATGATCCTTAATGATCATCATCCTCTATATTTACATAAAACATCTTGGAGACAGGGAGTCATAAAATTCTTTTAATACCTGGTGTTGGGAAGAACCACGGTTCACCATGGGACCATGCAAGAGATTTCTAAATTCTTCCCTCTTAAAACATCAACATTGAACACAGAAACAAGCCAGAAAGGAAAAAGCCATTTTTATCTAGCATCATTATATCCACTTTTCCAAGGAATCTTATTAAGCAAATATTATTTGTTCTTCATTTGACATGCGAGAAAACTGAGGATCAGTGAGGGGCAATGACTTGTCCAAGGCTACCCACGGAGTTAGGGGCAGAGCTGGAAGATGAAGCCAAGACTTTGATATCAACACAAGCAATGCTGAGCCATTCTTGACTCTGATTGTGTTTCATGATATCCTCATGGACCCAGGATTCTAAAATAACACAGTTTTGTTTTAAGGGCCCTCCCTCAGTACCTCCAGGGCTCTAGAGCCCAGCTCTAGTTTTTCAAGAAGATTCCTTTATTCCAGGAAAGACTGGATGGAGAATGATAGCAGCCAAAAGAATGGCCTCATTTCAGTGAGCTCTCACAAGGCTTGTTGCATCATTCAAACTCTTGAAAGTACAAAAGCATATCAAGAAGAAAAACAGACTTTAGTGGAGAAAATGATTCAAGAGTTACAAGAAACAGGCTCTTCTTCTGGCTCTGTCACTAATGACTTTGAGTATGTCACTTGCCTTCTCTGAACCTCGATTTCTACATCTGTAAATTAGTGGTTCTCCAAGCTTCTGCAGCTCTGACACTGGAGAAAGGCACTGCTCAGTGCTGGCTTTGTTGTAAGCATGGACTCAGCCACAATCCTGGCCTTCACCAGTTGAGGGTGTTTCAGCACTAAATGAGCTATTGTGTTGGGCCAATCACAGATCGCCTTGAGATGTCACCTCGTAGGCTGCAGCTTGTAGCCAAGAGCCTGGCCTTCCACTCTGAAAGACGAGGCAACAGAAAGTTAGCAAAGGTCAGCTCACATCTGGCCTGGTGTGAATGACAGGGTGCCTAAGGATCATGGAAGAAGCCTTTGGCTTCAGGAAGAAGAACATCTGAAAAGCATTAGGTTGCTGAAAGCCTGACATCCCAAAGTTCCCAAGAAAATTCAAATGTTCCTTGGCCTTTGAAGGATCTTTGAAAGTATCCAGGACCAAAGAGTGTAGCCTGGCCATTTACAAGCAGGAAGAAGCCAACACTCATGCCAGGCTTACCTCTCAGGCCTAATAACCCTGCTGGGAAGGCTCATGTGAGCTTGTTCTTAGCCAGCGGAGGAGTGGTGCTGAAGACCCCCTGTTCATGGGCTAAAGGCATTTGGCTGCAGGAGGCTGGTGGTGCATGTGCATGCTCGGGGTACAACTCAGTGGAACGAAGTTTGATCAGACCTTTCTTCTTCCCCTGAAGGTACTACAGGGTTCCTGGGTGCAATGATGGGAGGCCCAGAGTAGGGCCTATGCATCATTGCTTGTAGATTATGCCACCTCTCCCTAACCCTGGGTATGCTGGGCACGCATTCACAGCTTGAGTCCTTTAGGCTGAAGAAGAAAAAGTTGCAGAGCCCATGACCATGATTTTTATGTGTAATAAGGCACTGTGGGATATAGGACAAGACATTATCCTATATATAGATGGGACAAGATATAGCCCTCTGCTAATGTCCCTGTTAACTTCATAGCCATGTGACCTTGGGCTAATTGTTTAACATCTGGAGAGTTTTACTCGCCTATAAAATGGGGGTGACCAGGGAAGATGAAATAAAAATTGAGGGAATTTGGAATTTGAAAGAGCCACAGAGCTCATACTGACCAACTTCCTCATTTAGCAGATCAAAAATTTAAGTCCAGACAGACGAATCTACTTATCTAAGGTTGCACAGGACATAAGAAAGAAAAGCCAAGTCAAGGCCCTAGTTATCTTGGCTCCCAGTCCAGTGTTTGCTGTGACCTGCCAGACAGTCTTTTAGTTTCCTTCTCTCTCTCAAAGCCCATGACCTATGGTTTCCAGAAGTTTTCTAAGTATCCATACAGCATGGGCCACTTCTGGAATATGAGATCATCCAGGCCAAAGCACACTTAGCTGGAAATGGTTCAGGATGGTGGAGGCCCGTGCATACAATTGTCTGATCCATAGATGGCACTGGCTACAGAAGGGCCAGTCCATGCACAGGCCAACTAGAAAGACTTAGGTCAAAGGTCACACCCATGCAGAGATCCCCGGGGCCACCATGGCCCTGTGATGTAGAATAGGGTCCCATTGTGGCATAATCTACAGTGGATGAGATGTGAATTTCTTCTGGTGGCTCTTTGCAAATGGCTGATCTGACCAGTCTCTGTCTCTTGTCCCCATTTCCTCCTTTTCTTTACAGTGTGTGGTCAGCCCTCCCGCTCTCTGCCAAACCTGGTCAAGAGAATCATCGGGGGCAGGAATGCTGAGCCTGGCCTCTTTCCATGGCAGGCCCTGATAGTGGTGGAGGACACCTCGAGGGTGCCAAACGACAAGTGGTTTGGGAGTGGGGCCCTGCTCTCTGAGTCCTGGATCCTCACAGCAGCCCACGTGCTGCGCTCCCAGCGAAGGGACAACACAGTGATACCGGTCTCCAAGGAGCATGTCACTGTCTTCTTGGGCCTGCATGATGTGCGGGACAAATCGGGGGCTGTCAACAGCTCTGCAGCCCAAGTGGTGCTCCACCCAGATTTCAATATCCAGAACTACAACCACGACATAGCTCTGGTGCAGCTGCAGGAACCTGTGCCCCTGGGACCCCATGTCATGCCCATCTGCCTGCCAAGTCCTGAGCCTGAAGGCCCAGAACCCCACATGCTGGGCTTGGTAGCGGGCTGGGGTATCTCCGATCCTAATGTGACAGTGGATGAGATCATCAGCAGTGGCACACGGACCTTGTCAGATGTCCTACAGTACGTCAAGTTACCCGTGGTGCCATATGCAGAGTGCAAAACCAGCTACGAGTCGCGGTCGGGGAACTATAGCGTCACAGAGAACATGTTCTGTGCTGGCTACTATGAGGGTGGCAAGGACACGTGCCTTGGAGACAGTGGTGGGGCCTTTGTCATTCTGGATGACTTGAGCCAGCGCTGGGTGGCCCAAGGCCTGGTGTCCTGGGGGGGCCCCGAAGAATGTGGCAGCAAGCAGGTCTATGGGGTCTACACAAAGGTCTCCAACTATGTGGACTGGGTGTGGGAGCAGATGGGCTCCCCACAAGGTCTGGGGGAGCTACAGGTGGAACGGTGAACTGACTGACATCCTCAGGGCCTGCCTGCCTGCACCCAGCCCAAGAGAGGCTGTACACGCACTTTCGATGGCACACTCCAAGTTACTCAGCAGACCAAATGGAATGGAACACGCTGTCCCCATCCTCCCAAGACAGCCCCTGGGGCTCTGAAAAGGCTTCACACAAGACGCCTGGGTCCATGGCCCTGAGCAAGCCCATTCCCCTCGTAGGCCTCACTCTCCCCGCAGCACAATGAGGGAACTAGCCCTCTGGCCAATCCCAGCACTCCTCTCAGGAGGTCTTGACCCAGTGGCCTTATGCACTCCTACTCACCTACCAAACATTCCGGTCCCACTGTTGGTGTGCTTGAGCTCAGACTTGACTATTAGAAAATCTTACCTTATGTTGAGTTGAATGCTGAGTCCATATATTTTCCTAAATCAGCCCTCGGCACAGACAAGTCTAGTCCCTTCTAGGGGAAAAGTGCTCGGGCTTCAGGAGATAGGGATGAGACCTCCAAGGCCCCGTCTCCTAGTGTGATGTCTTGGAGTACTTTTGTTCCTTGGATTTTTCTCCCCAAAGCTTCTTATAGTCCAAGCCTTATCCCTGTGTTCTCTATTAAAGGAACTCTCTCTATTAAAGGACAAAGAGAAAGCTGGAAAAGTTTGTGGTGACTAGGGGCAAGAGACTATCAGTGGGAGGTTCCCCATCTCTGATAACTTCCTATCGCCAATTCTGAACACATCATTTAGACTCATAAATCACTCTCCAATACCAGCTGACAACACAGGTGTCTACACCTGCCACTCCAGACAAGCATGAAGCAAACTTCCAGCTCTGATGTGTATCATCTGAAAAGGCCACCTGAGCCCCAGCCCCAGGCACAGAGACTCAACTGGATTGTCTAGAAAAAGAGAAGACAAACATGCCCCGCTGTGCTTCTGAGCAGGAAAATGGAACAAAGAGTGAGCTCAGGACATTAGGAGCAACCTGATCCCACCAGACTGCCCAGTGTGCCTGCAGTCTGAGCTCTTCAGAGAATCCACCTGGCATGGACGTTCAGAAAGATCCACTCCTTTGGTTTTCAGGAGCCAGACAAGGGAAGACGAGACTTGCCCATGAAAGGACAGCCAAGAGTGCTGAGTTCTAGCCTCAGCTCTGCCCCTAACTGGCTGTCTAACCTCTCACAAATCACTTTCCCTTTGTGGGCCTCAGTTTCCATCTGTAAAAGGAAGACATTAGATCCCCCTCAGGGTCCTTCTAACTCTAGCTTTCAGTCTTCTGATTGCCAGCAGCCTCTCCTCTGAGCCTCACAAGGTCCTCCTCTCCAGAATTTGCTCTTCTGGGTATTCTCCATCAGAGAGAGGCAGCCAGAGAAGTCCTGAGAGGGATTCCAAGAGAACAATTGTGAAGTGTCAATTTTTCCAATTGGTTCATGAAAGCACACTCCTATGTCTATGAACAGTACATGTAGAGGGTGCTATATTTTGTATATTTTATATCACAAGCTTCTCTGCACTCTGTTTCTCCTATAAGGGGTCTGAAGTGGAAATAAACTCTCTGTGGATAACCAACAGCCTTCATTCTGGGGTTTGATGGTTGTTTGTTTTTTTAATTTAATTTTATTTTTTCAGTGTTCCAAGATTCATTGTTTATGCACCACACCCAGTGTTCCATGCAATACATGCCCTCCTTAATACCCACCACCAGGCTCACCCATCCCCCCACCTCCTCCCCTCCAAAACCCTCAGTTTGCTTCTCAGAGTCCACAGTCTCTCATGGCTTGTCTCCCCCTCCAATTTCCCCCAACTCCCTTCTCCTCTCCACCCCCCTGTGTCCTCCGTGTTATTCCTTATGCTCCACAAATAAGCAAAACCATATGATAATTGACGCTCTCTGCTTGACTTATTTCACTAAGCATAATCTCTTCCAGACCCATCCATGTTGATACAAAAGTTGGGTATTCATCCTTTCTGATGGAGGCATAATATACCATTGCATTTGTGAATCATATCTTCTTTATCCATTCGTCTGTTGAAGGGCATCTTGGCTCTTTCCACAGTTTGGTGATTGTAGCCATTGCTGCTATGAACACTGGGGTACATATGGCCCTTCTTTTTACTACATCTGTATCTTTGGGGTAAATACCCAGTAGTGCAATTGCAGGGTCATAGAGTAGCTCTATTTTTAATTTCTTAAAGAATCTCCATATTGTTTTCCAAAGTGGCTGCACCAACTTGCATTCCTACCAACAGTGTAAGAGGGTTCCCTTTCCTCTACATCCTCTCCAACACTTGTTGTTTCCTGTCTTGCTGTCTTGTTAATTTTGGCCATTCCAACTGGTGTAAGGTGGTATCTCAATGTGGTTTTGATTTGAATTTTGATTTGAATGGCCAATGATGATGAGCATTTTTTCATGTGTCTGTTAGCCATTTTTATTGATGATTGTTAATGCTTGTTTATTTGGCTTTTTGAAGAGAGACTGGCCCCTCGTTAAGCTCCTATCCCTCTCATTACAGAAAAGGTACAACTTTAGTCATCTGGACATCATCCAAGAAGGGGTGATGAGGAATGGGGTCAGTTTTGGAATGTGTCCCTCTAAGCTATACATGCCTTCACTCAAGTGCCTGCTGTTTAAGCCCTTGACTTCAAAGAGCCCAAACTGGCATGCAAGACAGGGTCCCATGCATGTAAGTCTCACAAGGGTGAAAGCCATCAAGTGTCATAAGAGGACTAGAGATTGCAGCTCTCTAGGCACTTAAAGGTGGGGGAGCATCACTGAAGGGGATCTGGAGAGCTTTGTGGAGATGCTGCAAAGAATGCAGGAGACAGTAGAGAAGGGCCAGAGTGGATGAAGATCAAGCAGAGAAACCTGCATGAGTAGAGCAGGAGCAGTGGGGAATCAGGGAGAGTGGAAGGCGTCTTAAAAGCCATACTATGTTTGCACTCTGTCCTGTAACCAGTGATTCTCCTAGTGGGAGTATATCAGAATCACCTGGAGTGCTTGTTAGAAATTGCAGGGTCTCATCTGCAGGGAACTCTGAATAGGCAGACCGGATGGTGGGCATCACAGGGAAGTGGTGGAAAGCACTCCGGAAAGAGACAGTGAAAACCCACCAGACCAAGGCTAAGCTGGTGCAGATGTGGGTGCAGGAGTTTAAAACATCCAAGTAGTGCGTTCAGTGGGGCTTGTGTATAGGAATCCTATGAAATGGTGCAGATGTGAGGATGGGGAGGCAGGTGCACAGCTAAACTGTTAGTGAGGCTTCTCCATGGATGCACTCATGGTTGCCTTTGTTTCAGGTTTGTATCATAATGAAAACATCATGTTTTTTACACTGTTAACTAGAAGAATCCTAAATTGTGCTTGACATTTTACATGTAGCTGGTCTTAAGGATTATCTGTCTTGGGTTCTACTGTCTTTCAGATTTTCTCTTTCTTCTAGATATTTATGTTGTGGCATATTTGAAACACTGAGGTACCATGGGTTACATGGAAAGCACTCCGTGACATAGTGTGGAGGAAACAGATTACTCGTTGCTTCTTCTGGTGATGTTTTACCAGCTTAGGGACTGACTGAACATGGGGGCTGAAGGAAATGGAGGCAACCAAGATGTGGTCTATGTGGGTCTTAACAAGCATCTGGAATGTCAGAGAGGAGAAGGTCATGAGCAACCCAGCTGGAGATGTAAGGAAGGAATAGCAAGAAAGGAACCACTCAGAGGACATAGCAGGTCAGAGATATGAATCTGAAGTCCATCAGGCTATAGGATAGGCAGTAGGGTGGGACAGGAGGAGACTGGTATTAACTACCACAAGTGTGCAGAAGAGCAGGCCAAGGTCTGATCAAGGGGACCCCAGAATGGAAGGCATGGAGAAAAGAGAAACTTCAAGAAAGAGACCAAAAAGTGGTCAGAAACACAGGAAGAGAAGTGCTTCAGAAGCCAAGAAGGGAGCATGTGGAGGGTTAAAGTAGTCGAGAGTGCCAATGCCACAGGACATTCTAGAGGACAGGCAGGACATTCCCAATGGACAAGGATCCAGCCTCTACTGTCAACACTGAAAGGATTCAGGAAGCAGGCCCTCTGCTGTGTTTAAAGTCTCCAGCTCTCCCTCCTTCTTCTCCTCTTCCCCTTCCTCCTCCTTGTCCTCCTCCTCCCCCTCTGCCTCCTTCTTTCTTCTCCTCCCCCTTCTTCTTTCTCCCCCACCCTCCTCACCCTCTTCCTTCTCTTCCCCCTCCTCCTCTGTCTTTCTTCTCCCTCTCCTCCTCCCTTTTCTCCTCCTCTCCCTCCTTCTCCTTCTTTCTTCTCTCTCTCTTTCTCCTCCCACCCTCCCTCCTCCCCCCACCCCCACCGTGTCCAGACTTCTGCTAGGTTTATCTCTCTCCCAAGGCAGGAAACTATCCTTACATCTTCCTTTCTCTGTGACTTAGAGTAAAAACCTTATGATGGTATGCTTAGTCCTCTGGGTTTTGGCTCCTTGAAACCTACAAATCTTTTACCACAATCCCTGACTCTTCAAATGAAAATTTGCACTTCCAACTTTGGTTTCTGCTTTGCTCCTTCAAAACTCAAAGTTGTAGCCAGCCTCACCTAAAACAATGGGTGCTCCACCTTTAATAATAGGGAGACAGAGGGCAAGGGGAATCCTGGAAATGAGGACTACATGAGAGGAAATTTCAAACAGTATCTTCCTACACATGTAAAGAGCACTGTTGAAGTCCCATGTATGGACCCAGAGCCATTCTACCTCCATCTATGATTGTGGATCTATTAAATGTCCAGTTAAATGTCTTTATTCCCAAGAGTGTGCAGAGCCTGGCACTTTCTTCTTCCAAATCCACCTCCAAAGGAGAGGGAAGGATGTAGAGACTGAGTGTCAACTCCTCTTTCTAGAAGCTTGGCTATGGAAAGGAGGAGAGGGAGAGACTATGGAACAAATGAGAAGCCAGGAAATCAGAAGTATGGTTTTAGGGTAAGAAGACTTGGCCATGTTTTGGAGGCATAGGCAAAGGAGAGATTCAAGATGCCAGAGGGGTGAGAATCCCCCAAGCCAGGTTCCCAGTAGTGTGGAAGTGAGGAGATCCAAAGTCCAGAATTACTTTTGAAGAGAAAAAAAGTTTACAGAGGGGACAGATGGAGAAAGAATGCTTGGGGGAGTTCCCACCCAGTGAATTCTGAGATTCTGCTGGGAATGGGGACAGGACATTAGCTGGGGCAGTGGCCAAGGACATGTAGAATGAAACTACTGGGAGATGCTGAAGATGCATCCCAGCCCTATCAGGAGCTTGGTGACAGCTACAAAGAAGGCAGATGGTGACCTGGATCAGGCTCAGGGAATGAGTGCTCTGGGAAGTCACATAGGTAAAAGTTAGTGGTGCTGGCCAGGGTAGGAAAGGCCCAGAATTCAGAAGACCTAGAATGAGTCTTGCCACTAACTCACAGAGTAACTTTTGGCAAGTTAATTCCCTTCTTAGGGCCTCAGTTTTCTTAGCTCTGCAATGAGAGGAATGGACTAGATGGTCTCAGAGCGCTGTTTAGCCATAAGATGTTGTGTATCTATGTCTGTAAATCCAAGTCAGTGGAAACAATATGGAGCAGGAAGACTCTTAGAGGGGTCTTCAACCCCCAAGGCCCTGAGGAAGGGCTTCTTTGGGAAGAGATCCCTGTGGGTAGAGCATGAAAATTCTTTATTAGTCAGGATTCTTTCATTCATGAGAAAGAAATCCAATGCAAACAGCTTATAGGAAGGAAGGTGGGAGGGAGGGAGAGAGAGAGAGAATTATAGGCTCACGAAGCTAAAATGTCCATATCACGAGGCATCAGTTATGGTTAGATCAAGGAATGCAAATATCAGGATACAATCTCCCTCTTGCTTTACTCTTCATCTTCTAGACCAACTTTTTTCCATTAGTAGCATCATTCTCAGAAGACTCTCAATGAAGTAATCATAGGCAAATTTTGGCTTATAGACAGCAGCCTAACAACCTCAACAGGAAGGGCCTTCTCCTTTTTAATATGGTTAGCAAAATTCCCAAGGCAGACTTTCATTGGGCTGGCCGGAGTTACAGTCCCATCTCTGAGCAATCATCCCCAAAGCATGAGGTGATTTAATTCATCAGGTCAGTCACCTTCCTACCTCTAGAATCAGAGGTAAGATCATTTCAACTCAAGACATATGGACTAAGAATGGAAGGAGAATGGACCCCAGAGGAAAACTGAGGCACTGTTACTTAAAAGAGCAATGAATTCTAGGAAAACAAAAATAACATATGTTCCTAAGAGAGGGTGATGAGGGATGCCTAGGTGGCTCAGTCAGTTAAGCGTCTGTAGTTAAGTGTCTGCCTTCAGCTCAGGTCATGTCCCCAGGGTCCTGGGTTTGAGTCCCGCATCAGGCTCCTTGCTCAAATACATAAAAACAGAGGGTGTTGAGCTGGTAGCTCTGGCAAAGAGTAAGATGAAGCCCAGAGTGTGATCTGTCCCTCCTTCCTTTGGCTGCAGTGTGTGGGGTCCCCAAGTTCTCCCGGAAGCTGATAGCCAGGATCTTCAATGGACGCCCAGTCCAGAAAGGCAGCACTCCCTGGATTGCCATGCTGTCACATCCAAATGAGCAACCCTTCTGTGGCGGCTCCCTTCTAGGTAAGAAGACGTGGAAAGTGTGGGGGACCCAGGATTAGGGGGCAGGGTGAAAGTGAAAGAACCCAACCCTCTTCCTGGAGACTGACCAATATTTCTGGATTAGGAATCACTAGTCCACACTCACAGTGAGACCCAGAAAGACAGTGTCATGGAAAGAGCCCTTAAGTGGAGCTAGGAGATATGTATTCCTATTCTAGCTTGCTTCTTCAGTCAACAAACACCTATGAAGTCCTGGTGAGTCTCAGGCACTGGGAAGGACTAAGTCAAGGAGTCAGACCCTCAAACACTGATTACAATGCACTCAGATGAAGCTCAAAGTCAAGTTGTGCCATGGCTCTCAGACTAGGGAGAACCAGGAAATTCACCCTGGAGAAGCCAGGGAAGGTAGATTTACAAAGGCCCTGAAGGCCATACTTAGGAATTTAGATCTATCCTGAAGGCTGCTGCAGATTTACAAGGATGTTCTCTCCAGGGGCAATATGGATTGAAAGGAGAGTAAATCCTAAAGCCAGGATTTCAGTGAGGTGGCTGTGGCAACCATGGGGAGAGAAGTCATTAGCCTCAGAGTAAGAACAGGAGACAAGAAATGGCAATAAGACAGATTCAAAAGCATTAGGAAATAGGATCGTCAGGATTTTGCTATGGAGTGAATATGGGTGGGAGTGGGAGCAAGGGTAGGAAAGAGATGGCTGATGGCTCTTCCTGCCATAGTTTGGTTTGATGATAAAAGGTCCATTCCAATTCTGACATAGGAAAAACTGATAGCAACCTAGAGTCCCTGGCCAGTTCCTGGTCTGATCTCACCACAGAGGAAGAAGGCCCAGATGGATCCACATCTACCTAGACAGCCGCCAGACTCAGGCTCACCTTTCAGTCACTCACCTCCCCAACAGTGGAGTCAGGTGAGGACAGCTCCACGATAGATCAGTGTTTCTCCAACTTTAATGTGAATAGGAATTACCTGCGGGTCTTATTAAAATCCCCAGATTTTACTGTTGAATGCAGATTCTATTTCAATAGATCTAGGTCCACCTGAGAGTCTGCATCTCTAAGAAGTTCCCAGATGAGGCTGGTGCTGTTGGTCCAGGGGCCACAAGGCCTGAGTTTGGCCAGTAAGCCCAGGGTCTTCTGTGGACTCACCTTGGGGTGTCTGGTGCTCACCAAGCCCATGGGTTTAAGGCAGCCCTAAAACCCAGTTTAAGATGTTCAGTCTTGGCCTCTTGATTAGAATAGGCAGATAAAATCACAGATTTAACTCCTCATCTTCAGATTAGGGTTATACGAGTGTCTGATTTATGGCTCTGAAACCCAATAGAAAAGAGTTCTGAAGTGGTCTGAAGCAATGGTGGAGGCCGGGCAGGATGGGGCAGTGCACAGTATATGCATATACAATTCTGTTCTCAGGCACCAGCTGGATCGTGACTGCAGCTCATTGCCTCCACCAGTCACTCGATCCAGATTACCTAGCCCTACAAGACTCAGACCTGCTCAGACCTTCTGACTTCAAAATCATCATGGGTGAGTGAGGGACAGGCTAACTCCTGAAGCCAACAGTGGTTCTGGGCATAAGGTGTGTCCATTCACTTACTTATCAGGGCAGGATACCTGGAGTGAAGAATAAGCTAGAATTGGAGTCCAGGGACCCGAGTCCAAGCCCAAGGCTATGATTTTCAGGTGGCAAGACCACGAGCAAGTCACTGAAGTCGAGGCCTCCATTTTTATAATAGTGAAGTAAAGAGGCCAGTCTAGATCATTTTAAAGATGCTTTAGGCCTCTAGGAATCCATGGTTTCTAGGAAGTCATAACCCAGACAATCCAAGCTTAACTTCTCTTTCTTAGCTGATTCAGTTTGGTTCAACACGTATTTGCCTACAGACACTATTCCAGGATGTAAGAACATAATATAATTAAGACCTAGTCCCTACCCTCCCTCAAGGAACTTACAACCTAATAAAGGAATAAAATATGAGCACAGA
The DNA here is from genome assembly GCF_002288905.1 of Enhydra lutris kenyoni. Classification (NCBI taxonomy): domain Eukaryota; kingdom Metazoa; phylum Chordata; class Mammalia; order Carnivora; family Mustelidae; genus Enhydra; species Enhydra lutris. The sequence continues at coordinate 4,896,821 of NW_019154086.1, forward strand.
GAACTCTAGTATAAGATAGGAAGCAGTAAGTCCTATAGGAGAGGAAGAGAGAAGTCACCATGGGAATTCACAAGAAAAAGACTTGTAACTGATGAATCTAACTGGAGAATTAGGGAGGCTTCCCGGAGGAGGGAACACGTGACCCAGGCACTGAGGTTGATGATATGGTTTGAACATGTGGCAGTAAGCATCAGAATAAGTGTTCTAAGGCAATGGGATCAGCTCAAGAAGACAGACAGAAGTGGGAGCCCATGTGAATACTTGGGGAAGGGCAGGTAGGGTGGGACGCCTGGGAATGAGGGGCAGCAAAAGGGTTAAGGCTGAAAACAGTCCAGCTGGTACAAGAGGGGACTGAGAACATGCGTCGTGTGCCTTCTCTTGCTCAGGCAAGCACTGGAGGCGCCAGTCGGATGAGAACGAGCAGCATCTCGGGGTCAAACGCATCTTCCTCCATCCCCTGTACAACCCCAGCACATTCGAGAATGACGTGGCTTTGGTGGAGCTGCTGGAGAGCCCAGTGCTGAGTGACTTTGTGATGCCCATCTGTCTGCCAGAGGGCCCCCCGGAGGAAGGTACTCTGCCCCACCCCTGACCCCACCCCTGCAGAGTAGCAGTTGCCTCCGCAGGCAGGTCCCCAGCATGGTGAGGCTCTGAGGGATCCCTCGGCAGCCTCCCCTTGAAACAGCTAAGTCAGAAGTAGATCCAAGGCAGCACGTAGCACACAGGCAGGCTTGATCAGTTCTTGAAGGACTGGATCGTCATGGTCCAGAAGAGAAAACCGAAACCACACAAGTCATTGCAAGAGGGAGAATTTAATCCAAGGCATTGGAGGACTAGGGCGGTAAGGGGGATGCTATCGTAATGCAGGTAGTACCAGCAGGAAAAAACCACCCCTCCTCAGGCTGCAGAACAAAGGGGAGAGGATGGAGTCCCAGAATCTAGAAGCTTGGAAAAGGGACTCAGAAGCCCATGGCGAGGCCCGGTGCTGATGTACTGGGGGAATAGCAGGGACCAGGTCCCGGGGCTAGGGCAGTGCAGACAGGAACCACAAGCCTTCCGGGAAGCGCCCCCTATTTTGGGGGTCACCTCCCTCTTTGACAAAGCAGAACTGTCACTCCAGAGTCTCATCTGCAGCATCCACCTAACAGAGTAAAGAGTAAGTCTGGAGCTGAGGGACGATAGCTTGATCACCTCTACAGGTTCAAAACGCTGTCCTAGCAGTTCCCAATCGGGTAACCTCGAGGAAGGGTCCGAACCTCAAGCCCCTTATCCCTGTGCTGAGGATAACACCCCATAGGGTGGCTGTGATACTGAAGTGAAATAATACACTCAAACATATTGGCTTCCTCTTCATCTTGTTCTAAATTCAGTGCTGCTGTGTCATAGCCAAGCGACAAAAACCGGCTGAATAGAACTGAGCCAACAAGAAAGGCACAGGTATGAGTCTGATTTATCCAATGCCATGTGCCTACCATGTACCAGTGGCTCTACTTTCATTAATGTATTTACTACTTATAAAAACCTTGGGGGGGGGGTAGGGAGTGTAGTCCCATTTTCCAGATGAGAAGACTGAGTCCTAGCACTGTGAAGTGACTTACCCAAGACACAGCTTGGAAAAAGCATAGCTGGGGCTGGAAGCCAGGTTGTCCCACATAACCGCCCCCCATGCTCTACTCCTTTTCAAATGAAGAAATGATTGTTCTGTCAGCGCTCAACGCTTTTCCACCTGTCCCAACATCTGTCAACTTCACAGACTTCTAGGACATCAGAGTTGGGAGAGGTTTCAGAGAATCCCAAGACCAGCCTCTTCCTTTTTTTATGTTTTATGGATGCGGAAGCTGGGGCTCAGCAGGGGAGGGGAGGGTGGGGGCTTGCCAAAGGCAGTGCAGCACAATGTGGACTAGGCTGAACTCTTACATTGCTCACAAGCATTGATTGAGCACCTACTACATGCTAGTGCTACAGTAGGCATGGGGATACAGCTGTGAACAGGTAGCTGAGATGACCGCCTCTGTGGAGCCTAGGTTCTGTGCTGGCTGGGAATGGGAAGGAATGAACAACCAATCAACTAGCTAATGACTCCTAGAAATCAAAGTCCAAACCTTTGTTTCAGGTAAGCTCCAGACCAGCAGTCCTCCTCCCCACCACATTCCCTTTCTCTGATGGGACAAATTCAGCCCTTCCTTCACAGGCAGAGAATGATGGGGCTGTAAGAGGCAGCTGTCTGAAAACCCCACAGACAGCCACTCCTCTCTCACCGTGTCTTCTTTCCTCCAGGGGACGTGGTCATCGTCAGTGGCTGGGGAAAGCAGTTCTTGCAAAGGTTCCCACAGACCCTGATGGAGGTGAAGTTCAATTTATGTCCTATAGAGAGTGATGTCTCTGCCCCTCATTGGACCCTCCTGCTCCTTGTTGCCCCTCAGGGATTCAGAGTCTTGGGCAAGGGGTGGGTGAGAGAGAGACACCAGGGGCCCACCTCCAAAGTTCACCGGGACTTTGAATCCTGACGACCTTGGTCTGTTTGTTCTACATAGAGCTCTAATCTCTAAATATTGTTCAATGTTTCTGTAGCATATTAAAAGCTCAGGTAATGGAAATTCTTCCAGAAAACAGCGGGCTTAGACACCCCAAAAGATGACCTCTCGGTATACCATAAGGATTCACATACCAGAGTAACCAAGAATGAGCTAAAGATTGGCCTCTTGAGAGCTGCAGTCCTTGAATAATGAACTTGATGGCTGCATTTAGAAGTTCACATTTATATCATTTCATAAAAGAATAGTGCCCTGGAAGAGAGAGCTCTGGCTCCAAGTACTGGCTCCTACCAACTTGCTGGGTGATCCGAAACAAGTCATTTGCCTCTCTAGACCATTAATAGTATCTCAAACTGCAAAGTTAGGGGCAATGCTAGATGTCCCCCCAAGACCTGCCTGATTCTGACATGACTGGGTTTTATAACTGCCACAGCTAATTTCTGCATCCTTCAACATAGGATATTGTAACATAGTTTAAATTTTCGGATTTGCAACAACCACTCATCCCTTCTTTCATTAATTCCCAGGCATTTACTTGATGCCTCCCATGTACCAGACATTGTGCTAGCTACTAGGAATGCTGAGGGGGCAGAGGAGTGGGAGAGAACACATCCGGTCCCCAGCTTCCTTGTGCTGATAGTCAAGCGAGAGGGACAAAAAGTAGTCATCGACATGATAAATGTGATGAGGAAGGAGTGTGGGAAGCTCCAGCATGTATAACGGGAAATCCAACCTCGCCTTTGGGGTCCATAAGTGCTTCCCAAAGGAAGTAACTCTTGAACAATGCTTGAACGGTGAGTAGAGGTGAGTCAGGCACTTGGTGGTTCGCTGAGGATATGGGCTTATGACCACCCTGCCCTGACATTCTCTCTCCACCTCTCTGGGAAGGCTGTGGTCCAGGAGAGACCTAAATGGTGAGGGTCAACAGGAGCTATAATCTTGGGGCATGTGAACCACGCTGTTCTCGGTTTGGGTAAATGAGACTCATGTGTTTCCTCATGTTGTCACAGACTTCTGCTCCAATATCTACCCCAAAGCCCCAAGGGCAATACTAATCACAGTACTTTACTTTTATGTATCAGTTTATTGCTTCAGGTAAAAATATATATATATCATACTGTAGTGGGGGAGAAAGTACGTAAATACCTGCTGTAAGGTGAGCGGCAGTAACCCCCATGGTACTGAACATTTATACAGTGCTTGTAGTTTACAAAGCATCTGCTCATTCATCTCCTCTGTACCATTCCATGTGATGAGTATGTCAAATATGGTGACTTCCATTCTTCAGATAAGGAAGTCGTCTCAGAGGTCTCACAGGCCAGGATTGCACTCTGTGTCTCAGGTTCCACATCCAATAATTATAGGGGTGGGGGGAAAGTAGATTGACCATAGGTTTTGTATACATTTTCATATTCGGAATAATGAATGCGCTAGGCAAATATTATTTCCATTCTACAAATGAGAAAACCGAGTCCCAGAGAGGGCAAAAGACCTGCTCAAGGTCACACAGGAAGTTCATGACTGAGACAGTAGCAGAACATGGATCTCCTGACTCTTTAGTGTTCCTTTACTTGCACCAGAGGGTAGTTTCTGGGACCAGGTCTAAGGCAGACCCAGGCTCATTCTGGAAGGGGACAGGGAGGAGCCAGCTCTAGAGCAGGAGGGACTCCTCAGCCAAGGGGTAGGGACCAACCATGGCCTTCTGTTCCAGATCGAAATCCCGATTGTGGACCACCGTACATGTCAAGAGGCCTATGCCCCTCTGAAGAAGAAAGTGACCAGGGACATGATCTGTGCTGGGGAGAAGGAAGGTAAGTCAAGAGAAGGCGTACAACAGGGCACCACCAGCCATGGAAGAGGGGTGACTGTATGGAGGAGTCCGAGGACAGGAAAGAGTATGGTCAAAAGAGGAAGAAATCCACGGGGGATTCCACTGTGTCAGAGAAAGGAGCGCCAAAAAATTCCCGCCATTCTCTTCTCCAAGCCCAAGTTTTCCCCTAGGAAAGAAGAGTCCCGAACCAGCCCTCACTTTCTGAAATCTCTGAGCTCTGAAGGGGCGGGACAGAACCGCTCCAGCCCAGGTTTGAGTCACATGGTCTATTGCGCCCCCTCGCGTCCAATTTTCTGAACTACAAGTCAGATGTAGGGAAAAGGAGGCTCCTTTGGATATGGGGCTAGGTAGGGGAGCCCTTTAACATGCATCTCCTTTTCATCTAGGGGGAAAGGACGCCTGTGCAGGTGACTCTGGAGGCCCCATGGTGACTCTGGATAAGGAGAGAGGACAGTGGTATCTGGTGGGAACAGTGTCCTGGGGCGACGACTGTGGAAAGAAGGACCGCTACGGAGTATATTCCTACATCTACCACAATAAGGACTGGATCCAGAGAGTCACCAGGATGATGAATTGAATTCCGTTCCTCATCCCTGACACCACCTGTCCGTGGTCAGTCAGCAGCACAGGATAATTCTCTGATACAGGATGCCCCTCCCCCTCACCTCCCCCTCACCCCCTCAGCCCACCCTTTAGGGGCTCCTAAAGGGGGCATCTCAGCCTGCTTTCCACACTTTCTAAAGGCTGAGTAGCTGAGTGATCAGAACACAAGGCTGAATCCAGACACTATCGCTCACCAGCATTGCATCACTGGGCAGGTGACTTTATCTCTGAATCCGTTATTTCTTCGATATTATGGAAATGGCATACCTTACCTACCTCATAAGTGTCTGATGAGGATAAAATTAATTAATAATTACATAGCACTTAGCACAGTGCAGACATAACCTAAGTGCTCAGTAAACACGACTTAGCAAGAGGTCATTGTGCTTACCAGGTAGATGAAGCTCTCTTACAAATCCCACTGGCTCTTTAGGGCTGATCAGTATGCACATTTCCCCTCAACCTTGACCATCTCCTTCATCTGCCCGCAGATGTTTCTTTGCTACTATGCACTTTTATCAGTCCCGATCCCTGCCCCCCATAAAAAGGCGAAAGAGACAAGATTCTTAGTCCTAGAGCATGTCCAATAGCCATGCATTTATGAATGTGAGCTGGACACCAAGCCATGAGAGTGCCTGAGAGAAGCAGGATGGGGATGAGGGAGCGACCAAGAGCAGTGGACTGGGAAATCAGATGCCAGGTTCTAGAACTAGCTCAGCCCCCAGCTCTTGTGTGACTCTATGGAAGCCCCTTCTCCTCGTCTGAAAGGACATTCCCAGCTTTGACAGCCTAGGATCTAATGAAGACATTTTTCCTTGATAAGATGACTTAAAGCCGAAATAACAAAAGGCAAAAATTAACTTATGGTTCAATAGGGTTTTGATGCAGACCCAATACTGCATCTGCTATAATGCCCTCCCCACCCCCACCCCATCTGCCATGTGCCCGTTCCCAAGAACATAGCCCAGCAAAGTGCTAGTCAAGGGAACCTCCTTATTCCTAGGCACATCTGTTCATTCCCTTCCTGGGAACCTGAGCTGCACAAGGTCAGCCCTGCTGCGCTAGACGCAGGCCCTTGCACTCTTCCTCCTTATGTCCACAACAGACCCCAAGAAGCCATTCCACTGGTTCCTCACCTCTGTCCCTCACGATGCATGCCCTGGCCTTGCAAGGTTATAAGTGTTTACCAGGCAGAATGCCTCTCCCCTCAAGAGCCACCTCCTCTCTCAGGAATCTTCCAGAGACCTCATCCCTTCCAGAGCTCTGAGATTTAAGCCCTTCAAGGAATCAAAAGCTCCAAGTTCCTGTCTTCTGTTCTATCAAAATTGATCTTCATGGGCGATTTCAATTCTTAGCGGCACTGCAGTTGGTAGAGTCATTCAGGATCTCTTGCTGGAAGAAGATAATGAGGGGTGAGAACTCATGGACACTAAGCCCTAGGCTGAATGCTCAGGGACAGCAATTCACAGGCTGCTTCTGGTTCCATGAGCAAGTCATTCTACCTCTTGGTGCCCTGCTGTCTGCACTGTAGAGGGAAGATGACAATGGGTACCCAACTTCATCAGATACATGTCAAGCAAGATGGAGCTTTGTCTCAGACACCAAAGAATCACAATGCAAAGTTTTAGAGTTGTTCTAAGACATTCCAAAACCCCTTCCTGTCCCATTTCACAGCACTGCCTGGGTGTTCCCATGGGCTAGGCTATGCTGACTGCTATGGAGAACACCAAAATGTAGGAGCTCCTACAGGAAAGACTGACACATGTGCAGGTGATTACCATGAAAAGAATGAGCCCTGCTAAATGCTATCCTTGGGAGCAGCAAAAGATTGGCCACGCTGGTATGGAGGCATTGGGACAGGGACTTCAGGAAGGCATCCGAGAGGAGATGATGTTAGCTCTGACCCTTGAGACCATTTCCACAGGCAAGAGAGAGGGAGGCCTTCCAGGTGGAAGGAGCACACAAGTAAACATCCACTCGGACTTTCCTGAGATTACGCTAGCTGCTCTCACAAAAATGACATTTACTGGGCCATTGTTCTGATTCGGGGGTCAGAACCAACGTCTGAAATAGCCTTTCTCCTAAAGGTCAGGCAACTGTGGGACTTGAATAGCCTGAAGATTTATATACAAATCCAGACTTCTGGTTGGACCCAGGTCCTTTTGTTATTTCCCCCATGTACAATTTTATCCTTATTCTGAGGAAATGTCTAAATGGGCTGTGGAGCTTCAGCTTACCTTTGATCAGGAAGCATTTATTAGCTACATCAGCCCCTGCACTGCTGTGAAGGTTCAAGAAACCCAAACTTCTCACAGAGCCATAGAAGCAGAGGCTTGGAATGTCTATTAGGACCATCTTCTCTAGAGATGGGAAACTCCTTACCTCCAAATGCAGCCATTCCAACTTCAAAATGTGCTGCCTCTTAGACAGCAAAAATCCACCTCCCTAAAATATAGCTTGTGTATCAAGCTGTGATTCCGTCCATGAATGCTGTTGGTAGCACTAATGATCATGCCAATTTCATTAGCAACGGAAGCTCTTGTTCTTATGAGTAACTACACATGTGTTCCAATAAACATCTGCATTGAGCCAAAGCATTCCGTTTGGCTTCTATATTTTTCATGCACTGATGATTCTGGTAAGTTGTGTTTTCACTTATCAACAATTCTCTGCATCTGATTAGTATCACTGTACCATGAAGAGAGATGAGAGGAAGGTTGTACTGTCAATACTGTAGCATGTCAGGTTGGGGGGGGTCAGTTCTGATTAAATACCTTGTCCTGTTGTTCCTATCAATTACCAAATATACCAGGATGCTAATCTTTCAGTGTCCAAATTCCATTTCTCCTCCACACCCAGAATAGAAAACAAAACAAATCAAAACAAAATGTTTGGTTTTTTTTTTTTGATCATATGTTTAATTGTTTGGTTCAGAAAATATGGTACTATGTCTATGGTGTCCTGTTCTGGAGTGTAGTATGTACTTTTCTTTTACTATGAATTAATCTTGTCCCCTGACGGTAGGAATCAAAGAATCACCACCAACAAGTGGCCCTTCAAGCAAAGGTAGGTAAGATCAGGGAAGGGAAATCTACACCAATCATGTGACAGAGATGATAGCCAATCTAGGTCTAGAACAGGCCTTGAAATCAAGAGACTTAGGTTCTAGTGCAGAGTAGGTTGACCCTGTTGTTCACTTAATTTCTCTGTCTATTAGCTGGCAGAAAAATCTTTGCCCTACATCTGTCTGAGATTTGTAGAAACAGATGAATTAGCAGACAAAAAAGAACTTTGGAAACTAAATGTAGCTCAAATATAAAAAATTCTATGAGAAATAATCACTAACACTTCTGAACATTTATTGTCTGAGACCACACTAAACTCTGATATAATTCTCTAATCTCTCCTTACAGAGTACTATTATTCTTGCCATTTAAGGGTGAGAAAATTGAACACAGTGAGGTTAAAAATGTGGCCTAACCAAAAAACAGCAACATCCCAGTAGCAACAAGCACAACTTGTGTTCAGATTTTGGTTTTTAACACCATTCTCCAATAAAAGGAACATTAAAGAAATGACTGATTCTAGGAGTAGGGTGGAAAATATACAAGATGAGCCTGCAATGTCTTGTTCCAGAAAGTAAGGTAGTCACACACCGTGATGGGGGTATGCCAAAGGGACACAAGGAGCCAACTGAAAGAGCTCCGATGGCCAACGCCAATTTGAGCACAACAAAAGAAAACAGTATTGGATTATTAACCCAAAGTATAAAATGAATATTCTTGAGTACATACTTATATGAGTAAGTTATTGAATAAATAAGTAAATGGGGAATAATAGATATATCTCCCATGGAGAATGCTAAATGATTTATGTAAATAATTTGCTCTAAAGGAGATGGAGCATGACTCTCCCTCCCTTAAGGGTGGGCTTCGAATGGTGACTTTCTTCCAAAGTATATGGTATGGAAATTGGGGGGTGGGTGACAGAATAACTTTAGAGTGGAGAAACCTAACAAAAACACTATCCCAGCCAGGTGGTCACAGTTAGTATCAACAGTGATAAGTCATGTTGTAGTATGTGACCTTGATATGCAATACTGGAGATAGCACTAACTCTGTGTTCCTCCTCCCTTCATATTGTAACCTTAGCCTAATCACGAGAAACCATCAGAAAAATCCCATTTGAGGAATAGTCTACAAAATACTTGACCAATACTCCTCAGAATTGTTAAGGTCACCAAAGCTAAGGAAAGTGGGAGAAGCTGTCCCACAAGAGAAACCTATAATGGGCTGAATTGTATCCTTGAGAAAGATGTTAAGTTCCCATCCTCAGGACCTCCAAATGTGACCTTATTTGGAAATAGGGTCCTTGCAGATATAACTAGTTAAGACAAGGTCATACTGGATTATGGTGGGCCGTTCACCCAATATGACGGGTGACCTTCTAGAAGAGCACCTGAGAAACAGAGACACAGGCTCAGGAAGGAGAACACCTTGTGAGGACAGAGGCAGGTGGAAGCCCTACAACTAAGCCAAGGAAGGCCAAGTGTTGCCAGCAACCTCACACACTGGGAATAGTCCAGGAAGGATCCCCCCTGCCCACCCCGCCCACCCAGCCCTCCGCCCCTGCCAGGTTTCAGAGGGAGCATGGCCCTGCCAGTGCTTTGAGTTCAGACCTCAAGCTTCCAGAACCATGAAAGACTAGATTTCTGTTGTTTTGAGCCATCCAGCTTGGGATGCTTTGTCATGGCAGCTCTAGGGAACTAAAATGGAGCCTAAGGAGACTTGACAACTAAATGGGACATGGGATCCTAGATGGCACTCTAGAACAGAGAAGGGATCTTAAGTGAAAATGAAAGCAATCTAAATAAAGATGGACTTCTGTTAAGAAGAATGTATTGACAGGACACCTGGGTGGCTCAGTCAGTTGAGTGTCTGCCTTTGGCAGAGGTCATGATCTCAGGGTCCGGGGATTGAGCCCCACATAGGGCTCCTTGCTTAGAGGGGAGCCTGGTTCTCCTTCTGCCCTTCCCCCTGTGTGTGTTCTTCCTCTCTCTTTGTCAAATAAATAAATAAAATCTTAAGAAGAAGTAGAAGAATGCTTTGACACTGGTTTATTAATTATGACAATTGAACCACACTAATGTAAGATGTTAATAATAGGGGAAACTGGGGAAAGCTTTATGAGAACTTTCTGTACCATCTTTACAAATTTTCTGTGAATATAAAACTATTTGAAAATTAAAAGTTTATATTTTAAAAATGTGACCCAAGTTCTCTGTCAGGAGATGGGGACACTGATTTGAAACCAGTTCTCTTGGACTCTGGGGTCCCAGCTCTTACTCCACTGGTTTGACACCAGTGGTTCTCAAAGGAGGCTGCATGCAGGAGGCACCAGAAATACCAGAGTCTGGGTCCCCCTCCCCCAGAGATTCAGGTGGAACCAGTGTGAAGTAAGTCCTGAGCATTGACAGGTGGGATTAGTAGTTACCCAGGTAAATCTAATGTGCATCCAGTTTGAGAATCACACTTCTAGGTGATCCTGCCCATATGTGACCTCTGCAGTATTTTGGGAGCCTCTATTTTCCCAGCTTGGATCTTTGACTTAGGCCACACAGCTGGTGGGAAGCAGAGGTGAGGTAGGCACCCTGCTCCTCTAGCACACAATCCAGAACTTTCTGTGACTCTTGGCCACAAAAGCATCACTACGACGTTTCTGCATGAGTGTTTTCTTGGATAATCTTTTTTACTTTGCAATCGTAAACTGAAGAAGGGGGAAATATTCTAGGCATGGGGAAACAGCATATGCAAAAACAAGGATATGAAAGAGCAGTGGGTGTTTGGGGAAAACTGAGTGACTTGTGTCCCTGGAGAGCCAGATAAATTGGGAGAAAAGAGAACATCAGGAAGATCTGAAGTGCAGGCCTTAGATGCTCACTTGGTTTTGGTAATGGGGAGACAATTGAGTTTTTTGAACCAAGGAGAGACGTGATCACTTGACCTTTCAAATGACCCCTCAACACAGAAAAGAAACTGCGGGAAAAGACAGTGAAGGTAAGGGAGTCAACATGCCTTCCAGACATCAGGCAAGAAACCCGCTGGCCCTGAAAGAGGGCAAGCCTGTGGGGAGGGCAGGAATCTGCTTTTCAGTGACCTGGGAATCTAGGGCTGAGCCTCAAGGAGACACTGTTAAGAGACTCCTAGCTTCTGTTAACACTTTGAGGTGAATTAGCAGATAAGCAGAGAGGAAACAGGGCACAGTCCCAAACCCAAGGGTGGTAATGGTTTTCCAGGCCCCTGATCTTTCTGTGAGCTGCAGGCATCTGTGCTTATCTCCAGAAAGGAAACCCCGGAGTTCCCTGAATTTGAGGGAAGGACACAAACATGGTTGCAAAGGGCTTCTGCAACCATCTCCAGCATCTGGTATATGTTGGCTTTTTTTTTTTTTTTTTTTTTTTTTGACAAAGTTAAGAAAAATTTGGATGCAGAAACCCAGGCTCAATTCCCAGCAATGTGCTTCTGATGACAGGAAAAAGAGCCCAGACCCTTTCCACACCTAAGCAGATCACAAAGACTCCAAAGGAGTCCCCTCTGAGGAATGGGCTATTAGGACAAGACAGTTTTATGACAAGGGAAGGTATGTCAAGCCCGGATGGTACCCAGGGGAAGCATGGTGAATGAACAGATCGGCGTGGGTGGGGAAACATAACCCCACCAACATCTGCCAGTCCCAGGGGAAGTCTCTGCAAATTTACAGGTTAAGACCCCATTCCTTACCATAGGCCAGAAGCAGACAGACCAAGCCCTGGGAATCTGGGAGGCACAGAGTAGATGTGGTCCAGGCCCAAGATGCTGACCTATTTTGAAAGAGAAGATCTTCCTCTCCCCTAGAGCTGTTTATCCTGTGACATTATTCCATTTTGCCCATTTCCTGACGCTATCTTGGCTTATTTTATGCATGCCTATTGAAATGCTCACTCATGGCCCAGGCCTGTCAACGGGATCCAAGACAACAGAATTCTTCGTTTAAACAACTCCGACAACATCTCCCTTTGGTCTGAGTCTGTGTGTCCAATGCCCAAATCCATACTGGCGGTCTAGGCCTCCCACAAAGCCTTTTAATTTTAGCTCATTTTAAAATTATGAAATACTTCAAACACACTGAGAAAAACAGAAACAAAAATCCACGTCCTGCTCAGACTTGATGAAGTGACATTTCCTGGACGAGGGAGGGGCAGGACTCCAGCCAGGGAGTAAGCTGGCACCATGACAGGGAAGGTGCTTTGGGCCACGGAAAGAGCTCTGAACCCTGACTCCGGAGACCCAGCTTCCAGGCCAAGCTCTGCTGCTCCACAGCTCTGGAAACACAAACACGTCATGTTCTCTGTGCCTCAGCTTCCACAGCCCCTGGGGGGCTGCTCCTTCTTTTCCACCTGTCTATGTGGAGAACCCCAGGCTCAGTCCATGGCCTCTTTTCTATCTACCCTCACTCCCTGAGTCCCCTCAGCTAATCTCATGTCATCTAATAACACCTCAATGCTGATCGTTCCAATTTTATCTCTAGCTTGGGCCTTTCCTCTGAACTGCAGTCGTGAACACTCCCCTGCCACCTTACATTTCTCACATTTAATTCCTCGCATTAAGTCGTCTAACAGAATGTCTATGATGCATCTCGACCTTCACATGTCCAAAACCCAGCTCATGACATCGCCCCCAGATCTATTCCTCACGCAGCCTTCCTCATCTCCGCAAGTAGTAGCTCTATTCTCCCGGTTGCCCAGGCCAAAAACCTTCGGCCCTCTTTGACTCCTCTTTCTCTCAGACCCCATGTCTAAGACATCAGCAAATCCTCTCAGCTACCTTCAAAATACACCCAGACCCAATCCCAGTTGTCATTCTTTGCTTTACAAATGAGGAAACAGAGACCCAGGAGAGGAGAAAGAGAAGTCACCCGAGGTCAGCTGCCAAGATGCCCGGATAACCTCTAACCCAGAGCTGGGACCCACGTTGCTCAGATGCCAGGCACAACCCCCACCCCCACCCACCCTCACAAGCTTCGTCAGAAGATAGTCACACAGCAGGGAGATTTCATTTCCCTGACGCATGTGGCAGTATCCACACAGGGCCAAAAATGATTCCAGAGGAATTTCCTTAGTGGGGAGTCCTATAGGGAACCAGAATGGGACTTGGAATCCAGCTGAATTCCTTCTGGGGTATTTCAGCCAGTGGAAATGGAACCCAGAAATCACTGGTATTTCTGTTTGGGGTGATTTTTATTTATTTTTTATTTTTTACTTATTTTTTTAAAAGATTTTATTTATTTATTTGACAGAGGGAGAGAGAGATCACAAGTAGGCAGAGAGGCAGGGTGGGGTGGGAGCAGGCTCCCTCCTGAGCAGAGAACCCGATGCAGTGTTTGATCCAGGACCCTGAGATCATGACCTGAGCCGAAGGCAGAGGCTTAACCCACTGAGACACCCAGGTGGCCCTGGGGTGATTTTTATATAGCTATCTTTGAAGAATGATGAGTGGCCGGCTACCATGCCACTGGAAAAATTAAGTCACTGCTTTGAAATAAATTTGAGGGGAAGAAAAGAAATGACTCTACACATATTAAATTAACACAAACCAGGTCTCAGCCATGGGCTGGGAACTTAACCCTTACCTTCCCCCTCGATCTTTTTTTTTTTTCCTCCTAAAATATTTACCAACAGAGCTGCAGCACAGAGAGAAAGAGCCCCTCAGGACTCGAAGGAGAGGCTCCCAGATGAAAGGGAAAGGGGAATAAGGAAGAGGACAGTTACCAACAGTGCATCATTTATTTCTTACCATAGCCCGATAAGTCACAAGTATTATTCCCATTTTGATGAGAAGGAAAATGGGGCTCAAGGAGTTTAAGTAATTTGCCTAAGGCCATAGACCTCATAAGAACCAGGACTCAGGGGTTTCTTAACCCTGAATTACATCACCTTCCTTTACTCTGTGCTATGTAATGCTGGTCAAGTTTCTTACTCTCTCTAGGCCTCTGTTCCTTACCTGTGACATAAAGGCCCTAGATGGAATCTGTCTTGTAGCTCTGCTGGTCTATGGATCACTATGTAGAAAATTGTCCTGACCCCCAAGAATTATTTTCCCATGGGGCTGGCCCTGTCCCAATGAGTCTGAGGGAAGTGATCAAGGCTGCATGTCTACTGACCCCACACAGAGGATTTCAGCTTCTGGAACCACAAGCCAGGACCTGTAGGTCTGCTCCTGGTTTGCACAGCAAGATATCTTGCACTCAAAAGCTCCAGTGGGAGAGGGCTGGGATCCTAAAATGTCTCCGAGAAGTTTCCTTATAATGCCTACAGCACATCTAACAAGTTCATCTTGGGGCATGGGGCAATATGGGCAAAGGAAGAACTGTCCCAGAGATGTCTGCTGAGATGAAGGTCAGAACAGTGAGCAAACCTACAGCCACCCCAGCTGCAGCAAGAATAAGAAAAATACGGGAGACAGAGGAGGCCTCCGTAGATTGTAGACACCTTCTTACAGCAGAGGAAGAGGCTTCATGCTTTAAGAAAGAGGTCTGAGCTAGAACTAGGTGAGGGTCAGACTCCTTGCTCTGCCACTAGCTGGCAAAGGGACACAAGATAAGTCACTTACACACTGAAGCCACATTTCAGGGAGCAGTACAGCCATAGGAAAGAATTATATCAAAATTTGGTAAGCATCTGGCAAGGGTGACAGAGCTCAATAATGGAGATTCTCAGAGCAGGACAAAGCCACTGTAGCAGGGGAACAAGAAGGAACTGGGAGTTCCGAGGGAGAGTTGAGTCCCCGGGACAGGGAGTAGGGAGTAGGAGGGAAGCAGAGTCCTAGCCCTAGAGAATACAAGGCAGGTCATCAAGGATGACCTCCAGGCTCATTACAGTTAGACTAGGTGCAGAAGGAAGCCTGTTCCTCAGTGAGAAAGATTAGACCAGGCAGTACAAGTGGGTCACCCAGAAGTCTTATTCTAATTCAAATGCTCAGAAATTCTGCCAGAATTCTGCCATGAATTCTGCCAGAATTCATGCTAGAAATTCTGATTCTCTTGGTCTGAGGTAGAGGTAGGCACTGATATTTCTTCAAAAGCTCCCCAGCATTTCCAAATCTCAGCCGGGGCTGAGAATTTCTACAATAAGCAAAGATCTCTGAGAGACAGAGCCTGCCCACTGGATCCCAGCACCCAAATCAGGGCTTGCCAGACAGAAGGTGTTGTTTAGGACATATGGATAGAGAGATAGATAAAGGGATGACCACTGCATGAATCACCAGCCAGGTACTAGAATTTCACAAGGGCAAAGGTAAGACTGGCCTCAGGCTGAGTCCCCTAGATGACTGACCCAGAGCTGCCCGCATCCTTCCTGGGCATGGACATGATCGGCCCCGACCTTGAAACTGGAGCTAGATAAAGCCTTATGGGGGATCCCCAGAAAGGGGAGATGGGGAGTGGAGATGGGAGGGGGAATCCAACATCCCATTACGTGTTTCAGGGACACTGTGGTGAATCTCAAGCACACATTAATGACTGTTAAACCTGACTGAAGTTATCCTGTCTTTATTAAAGTATCGCATCTTTGTATATGTGACCCTCCCCCCTCCACCACTACAGATGGTGGTAGTTTTCCATTAAAAAGGGGAGGAGTCAAAAAGGGAGGAGGAGGGAAGTGGGAGAAGTCAAGTTATTAACAGAGGTGAGGTGAATGAGGACCCTTGAAAGTGCAAGGTGGTATCCCTCCTCCTGCCTTCTGCTTTCCCCCCATGCCCAACCCATACTCCTACTATCAAAAAGTCTTTCCTCCTACCCCGAACCAGACCTCATGCCATTTTAAAGTGATGTAAGTTTCTCCCACATATCTATGCACTTCTCTATGGGCAAAGCACTTCCCATCTTTAATGCTCTCTCTCTTGCTAACGACACCCCATCCCTGTGGTTCTAGGAGGACAGCTGATGGTTGGTGAGAAGACTGATGCATGGCCAATGTGGGAAAGCCTCTCAAGTAGGGTTTCAGCAAGGAGCCCAGGAAGCCAGGCCCCTGCCCCTGCGTTGTGACCATCAGAACTGCTAAGAATCAGGCAGGCTGGGTCCCTGAACTCTGCAGATTCATCATTATAACGGAGAGTCGTATATTGGCTTTGTAGAGATTTTGTGCATTTAACACTCTCCCTTCTAAACCTCCCCCTAAGTTCTCTGTCAGTTGATATGCATTAGGTGGGAAGCCTAGTTCTATGGGACTCGGCCCCAGGTAGGCCTCAGAATCCACCCTGAGTGGAGGGAAGCTGGGGGATCTGGGGAGCAGAAGCAAGGGACCCTGGGTACCCGGCAGCAAAGGGACAGCCTAGTGCCCACCTGTCTTTCTTCAAAAGGAACCTCTGCTGTGTGCATGGAGGCAGAGCTGTTCATGAGGCTTCTACACAAGGTACAGGCTAATTTAATGTCGCAGCCCCAGATGTGGGAGCTAATAAGGGGGAAGAGTAGGGTATTAACAAAAAAGCAAGAACGAGCTCATCACTCCGGAAAGGCCTTTTGAGATCACCAAGTCCTGTCATTTTCAAGCTTTTTTTTTTTCTTTTAAAGCAGTTAAACCTATTTTCATCCACAACTCTTAAACGAAACTCCAAGACAGATCTGTTCTGATTAAGGCAAGAGGAGGAAATAGGAGCTGGGAATGAGCAGTTTGACCAGGATGGGAAATCTACTCCCTCAGCCTAACTTCCAAATCCAAAAGTCCCTGGGGGACCTATGCAGAACTTTGGGGCCCTGGGTTTCACTTTGAAAAACCAACGATCCAGGCCAAACCTTACTTTTATAGATGGCAAAGACGAGAGATTTGTCCAGGGTCCCCATGGAGTCAGCGGCGGCACCAGCACTAGAATTTAACCCCACTCCCAGCCCAGGTCGCTCTTTGCCCCTCCCTCCAGCAGGCTGGCCCCCACAGGCCTTGGGCCCCTGAGCCCATGGGGGAATCAGACAGAGCTGCGGAAGGAGAACTGCAGGTAAATGATCAGCAGCAAGACTGTGGCCCAAAACAAACACCAGGGGATGGAGCAGAAGTTGCAGCCAGAACCCTCCTCGGCCTGTGGCTTGGTGGGGCTGGGCGCCCGGGAGAAGGTGTAGGTGGTCGCCTCCTCCTCCAGCAGCTTCTCGCTGGGCTTCCAGTGCACGATGCCCTCCTGGCAGGCCTCGCAGAACTCGCCGCGGTGCCGCCGGTTGTCCTGGCGGCTGGCCACGTGGATGCGGTACTGGCCGCCGCGCTCCCCGTAGCACTGCTCGCGCAGGCTGGTGATGAGGTTGTCCACCAGGCTCTCGATGTTCTCCTCCAGCATGCTCGACTCGTCCAGCCGCGCGGTTCCGCACTCGTAGCACAGCTGCTTGAAGACGCGCATGCGCACCGAGCCCGCCCGCTGGGCGCGGTCCAGGTACATGTGGAAGAGGATGACCACGTGGGGCGACTGCCAGGTGTGCCAGCACCAGGAGCAGTGGAACCTGCAGGGAGGGGGGTTGAGGTGAGAGGAGAGGACCGAGTCGAAATGGTGGAAACAGACCCCAGAAGGCAGTGTGTTTACAGGCATCATTAGCTTTCCCGGGGCGTCTGTCCAGTCTGTCCCTTCGAGGGTGCCCTTAGGACCAGAGCGGGTTCGTCAAGATGCACCTGGCATCCTTCTCACCTGTGCTCTGCACAGGCCTCAGCTTCCTCCAGTCCAATGCCTTCAGGCCCTGCCATTGGGGCTTCGGCTCTGGGCATATTTCCTCACCTGCAAAATGTTCGCCGTGCATGGGGTTTGTCCTTCCCGCTCCGACCTCCTTGAAGTCTCCTAGCCAGGATGACCTGAACATTTGGGAAAGGCGCAATCTACCTCACATTCTACCTGTTAATACTGACTGTGAATAGGATAGACCCGAATCAGGAGAAAAATGACACTATCACTACTTCTCAGACTCCAAATCAGTGCCTGGGTTAATGCATCCCAAGGCCTAGAATTGGAGATGGTCTCAGCCCAGAGAGAGGTGACTGAGGCCAGCTGGTGATCACAGGTCACTGACCAAGGTTGGAGATGCTACAAACCTTCCAGGTCTCCAAGAAGCTCCTGGGCCCCGCCAGCAAATGTCCAGCTCTTGGTACCCCTCTAAGACAGGTAACCTCCAAGAGGTTAGGAGTCTCATATTCTCATTGTCTTCTCTTTTACTTCCATCCTTTGGGGACTATTTTCTCTCTCAGAGATTGGACTATAAAACTAGGATTGGAAAATGTCAGAACTGGAGGAATCTTCAAAGTCACCTGATTAACCTTTTGTTTCACTCTCAGGCATAAAGAATTAGAAAATGATCCACATATACACAGCTAGAATTCAGAGCCAGTACCCAGCACAAAACTGGTGTCCAATAGAGGTTGAATTGACTTGAATGCACAGTACCAGGGAAGGAAGGAAGGCCTTGCTTCTGACCCCCACACTGCACCACAGAGCCTCCCCATCTTCTGTCCCCAAAGGAAGTCTTTACATAACAGACCCATGGACAAGAGTGCTGGAAAGTCATCTCAGATATTATTGTACATCCCAAATCACTGAAAGACCTTGTTGAAATGATTCAATAGGTCTAGAATGAGGCTGGAGATTCTGCATCTTTCACAAGTTCTAGGTGATGCTGAAGCTACAGGTCCATGCTCCGCAAGGCAAGGATCCAGACTAAGCCCTCCATTTGCAAACGGGGAAGGTGAGGTCCAAGAAGGAAACGGAATCACTCAAGGGCGGTGGAGCTAATAGTAGAGCCAGTTTCTAGCCTACTTCATGTGTTCAGTATTTTATATTGAGTCAGGCTGAATTAAAAAGATTGAAATTGAACTGTCCCAGGACCAGAGCATAGAACTCGATTCCTAGAGACCTTGAGCCTCTTTTTCTTGGTTTTCAACCATTTTACATTATTAAAATCTGAAAAGATGTAAAATGTCAGAGTTTACAGCTAATAAATATATCCCACCTCTTTGAAACTACGATTCAGAGAGGGCAAGTTACACAGGAGTTCAGTGGAAGAGCTGGAATCAAACTCCGGGGTCCCACCTCCCAGGTAGAGACTCTTTCTCTGCTTCCCAGTCTACACAGGCCAACAGTGAGACTGATCCTAAGTACCTGGGTCCTCCCTATCAGTCTGTTCTCAGAAGATGCCCCAGGGCTGCCGGCAGGGCGCCTACTTACTGGGCTACTCACCTGCCCGAGGCATGCAATTCCAAGTACTGCTTCCAGCCCGGGGCTAGCACGTTGTGCTTGAGGTTGGGATCTATGATGAGGTCCCAGCTGTCGGCCGGCTTGGCCTCTTCCATCTTCTCATAGAAGACCTTCTTCCATTCACCTGTGGTCACGCTTTTACACATGGTCTCGTCAGTGGGGAGGGAGGGCAAGCTCCACTTGAGCGAGAACACAGAGAGAGAAGGCAGGTGCAGGGCAGGGCAGCGCAGTCTCCACGGTCTAAAAATCCTCATCGACAGGACAAGGAGGAAGCAGGACCCAGCTCCCTCCTTTGTCCGCAGTGGAACCTGTTTCCACAGCAACCAGGCAGGGCGCCAAGAGACAGAGCGTGGGGAGGAGGGCGTCTCCAAAGCGGTGTTTCGGGGCCCTTCACTGAGACTGTGGAGGCAGGGTTTGTGGCTAAGGGACCTGAGACAGGTGGGGGGCTTGAGAAAAGGCTGAGGGAGCTTCAGACCATCTCACTCTGGCCTGTGAAGGGCGCACAGAGGGAGGACCTGGGAGCTGGCTGGGCTTCACCTTGCTGCCCCTGGAGGCATCATCAGCATCTGGTTGCTATGGTAACCATGATGCCTTAGGGAGCCAAAGAGACATGGGATGGGAAGATGTGGACCTGTTAATAGAAGCAGCAATAATTATAAACTTTCTGCACTCCCACCATTTGTGACTGGCACCAAGCCATTTACAAAACCTACTGGAAGTCTCTTGACCCATGACTATTATCGTCACTACACGGATCAGGAGATTGGGACTCATCTAACTTATACATCAGCTGAGCCACCCAGGCGTCCCTGTTGATTTTTTTTTGTTTTTTTGTTTTGTTTTTTATTTTTTTAGTGTAGACAGTCTTTATTGGCAGGTGTTAAGAGTGCAGAACGGTGACAAATCCAGAGGGATGGGAAAGGAGGTGGGGCATGTTTCCCTTCCTCCAAGTAAAGAGCCTGTAATCAGGCCGGTGGGGTGGGAGTCCTTGACTGTGCCCACTTTGGGCCCAGCACCCTTTGAAGAACAAGCTCCTAGGTGGAGGGATCCTCACAACACAGCGGAAGGGAGCAACATCCCAGAAGGGGCATGGGCATGTCCCACCCCTGGAAGCGTGGCTCCTGCTCACCCACGCACCTTGACAGCTTGGGGTAGGGATGTTTGTGAACTGGGCTAAACCTTTCCCTCTGCAAACCCAGGTAGCTGCCTCCTGCCTCAGTTTCCCTCCCGCCAGTGATTAGTCAGGTTGGATTGCCAGACCCTGTCAGGAATCTGGCCCAACCCAGAGTGAGTGGGTAGCAGAGCTCATATCTGATTCCAAGCTACTGAGCCCACAATAATTCAATAAATCATCCACTTCAAATATACCTATGTACTAGGCTCTATGCCAGGTGGTTGTAAGGGGGTAGGTACCCAATAATGCAATGGGATCTGTAGCCCAGAATGCAATGGTATCTGTGCTTTGACAGCCTTGTATGGGAGCACCACCTGTGCACAAAGAAGGGAGCCATTGCATCAGCCTGGCAGGAGCAGAAACGATGATTTTCAACATGATTATAGAAGAGGAGGCCAGTATCCATGGGGAAAACAGACTTAATTCTAGGTGCCTGTTCTTCTACTTTTTAATAAATTATTTTTCCTTTATGAAAGTCATACAGGTTTGGAGATCCTGGGTGGCTCAGTGAATCAAGTGTCCACCCTGGGCTCAGGTCGTGATCCCAGGGTCCTGGGATGGAGCCCTGCATCAGACTCCCTGCTCAATGGAGAGCCTGCTTCTCCCTCTCCTTCTGCCCCTCTCCTCACTCATGCTCTCTCTTGCTACCTCTCTCTACACTCTCAAATAAGTAAATAAAATCTTCAAAAAGAAGTCATATTTAGAGGGGCACCTGGGTGGCTCAGTGGGTTAAAGCCTCTGCCTTTGGCTCAGGTCATGATCCCAGGGTCCTGGGTCCTGGGATCGAGCCCCGCGTTGGGCTCTCTGCTCAGCAGGGAGCCTGCTTCCCTTCCTCTCTCTCTGCCTGCCTCTTTGCCTACTTGTGATCTCTGTCTGTCAAATGAATAAATAAAATCTTTAAAAAAAAAAGTCATATTTAGAAAAACTGGACAATACAGATAAAATAAAGCAAAAGTATTACTCTTCCTAGTACCATGTTCACTGTTAATATTATGATATACACACCCTGACTGCCAGTTATCTGTACATGTGTGTATATGTATATACACACATATATATACATATATAATACATATACATACACATACATACATACCCCACTGTGATTTGTCTTCTAAACAATAATATATCATGAATATATTTCTAAGAAATTAATATTATTCCATCTTACAGCCTGACCATATTCTGTAAATCTGGTTGGGCATAATACATTTAGCTAATCCTCTATGTTGAGGTACCAAGATTTGTTTTCAGTCTTTTATAATTTTACTGTTGCTACCTATTTGTATAGGACCATGATGAAGCTCATGGTCCCGCACTCGAGATGTCAGAGACGATGCCCCCTGAATTCTAGGAAACCACATCTCTTGACCCTGTCCCTGCAGAAGCTTCCTGCAGCTAGAAGAACCTGAGTGAGCTTTTCAAACACTGACTTGTGGGCAGCCTGCTGATCCTGAAGTTTACAGACAAAAAAGCAAGCCTAAATCTCCCATCTGGTACCAGAGACCATCTTCCAAGTACTGCTGCTTCTGCATGAATGCTTGGTGCCTTCATTTTACTTTATTTTAGCCTCAGTTTATTCATCTTGACAATGGGATGATAAGGAAGCAGTATCTGTAGTGATTAAAAGCAAGGGCTCTGAAATCACTTGCTTGGGTTTTTGTTCTTGTTTATTTGTTTTTGTAATCCTCTCATATTCTCATGGGTAGCTATTCCTATATATCTAATGTGTATCATTTCATTTTGGCAAAACATTGTTAGTATTTTATGTGAATATATTTTTAATGTGCATAGAAGCAGCAATTGCCATATAGCATTTACTATGTATCAGGCAGTATCCGAAGTGCTTTATACATAGTAATTATTATAATATATAATAGTATACATATTATATATACAATTATACATATTAATTGTGTATTAATTATGCATTATTATAATTGTATGATTATTATTATTTTAATTATACATATTAATTTATTTTATCCTAATAACAACCTCTATAGGTAGGTAACAGCAGCCCCTGCTCCATTTTGCAGATATGTAAGCTAAAGCAGAGTGGTTAGATAACAAAATTCAACAGCTAATAATTAGTGGAACTGGAATTTGAGCCCATATGAAGATCACCAAAGCCTCAGCTTTCATCAGCTTTGCCCAGCATGGAATCTAGAACAAGATATTTCCTAAGTAAATGTGTCTTTCTACACTTTCATCACTCAATATAGCCATTCCAGACTCTGAGAATTGGAATTCATATCCTTCCAGTAAATGGTTCCCTGGGCCCTCCTGAGGCCACAACTCCGGAAGAGAAGTGAGGTGTATCTGACTTGCAAATCTCCCTATTACTATTGAAGGAGCCACTCTGCAGGTGCCCGCAGACCCCTGATGCCCAGTGTAAATATTTTGAGGCTGGAAGAGAAATTCATCTTGAAATCATACCAAAGAAAATATAGTGCACAGAGCCATCTGAGGGTGCACAATTCCTGTGAAGTTGTGATCGTTGGATGACAGGCACCAGGTTCCATGGAAAGAGCGATGAACTGGAAGTAGGGAGATAGAAATGTGTAATCCAGTTCTGCTCCTGGCTGGCTTTGTTTCCTTGGAAAAGTCACTTCTCTTGGCCTCAGTTTGTCCATTTGTTCAATGGAGTCCATGGCAACACTGAAGTCCCCTGTGACTATAGCCATTTATGGTTCCAGTGAGTTTTATACTCACTGTGGGTAGAGCCAAGTCAGGGTCTGTCTCCTTCGGGGCCGCTGCACCACTGAAGGGCTCTGGGGAGGTCTCACCGTGCTAGTTTTGTACTGGACTGAAAGAAGGGTAGAAATTAAATCAGAGCCCCTGAATGTTAACACCGGAAAGGATTTTTAAGCTTATTAAACTTTATCCTTCAAGTCAGTATTCTTGCCTCTGAATTAAGGCAACTGATGCCTGAAGAAGTCAATGGGCTTAACCAGCCTCCGAGGTGTGTTGGGAGCTATCTCAGAAAGCATGTGGAGCTGAAAATAGCATATAAACCTTGCCCTGGAGCCAAAACATATCACCCAGTACCAGGAATGAATTCTTTATTAGTATTTTGCAGTTGTTGCTACAATAAACATTATGATGAAAAACAAGAACACAGAAGGTAAGAATCACCAGAGTTGGGTGTGTGTGTGTGTGTGTGTGTAACCAGCTGATGCAATCCCCATTGGCACAATTTAAGTTTAATTTAGAACTTGAGCTTGCTATGCAGAGGCCAGAGTGATATACGCTTCTGTATAGCAGAATGTTTTCTCTAATAAAATAATATTTCTACCAAGACAAACAACCCTATGACATTCCAACTTATCTTTATCAAGTGACCTCACTGCAAGTGACACACTGCAAGGCAGGTGTGAGGTCTCTCTGCCTCCAGGCTGTCTGGGGCACCAGCGGCAGAAGCCACTCCGGATTTCTTAGTTTCCAGGAGCAATGCCCTTGCTCAAGAGGCCTGACAAGCCCCACCAGAAGGGAGACAGCTTTCACACCTGGTAGAAAGGCGTTATATAGTGTTAGCAAGAACTGTGTAGAAAGAACTGTGTAGAACAAGAAAGAGAAATGTTAGGTCTGCATTCTTTCACTGACTTGCTATGCGACTCGGCCATTCTGGTCTCACATTTCTGTGTTCCTAAAGTTGGTAGAATTGTACACATGTCTGTAAGTTTCCTCTCTGCCCTAATAGTCTGTGGGCTCACAATTATGGATACACCTATATCTATGGTAAAGATATAACCCCCTGGAGCCTCAGAAACATATTCAAGGAGCAAGTCTCTGTTTTCCCAATGAAGGGGGAATTGCAATGCCTATAATTTTTCCTTACTAAAGATTTTCTGAATAAATAAATAAGGAATGATAATTATCTAGAATCCTTCTCAAATTTTTTAAATGACCAGAGCTATAAAATAACCACCCTGAATCTGGGCAGCTCTAGGTTATATCTTTGCTGGCAATGTGTCTTTCAAGTTTTTTCTGGCTCCAAGTAAACTCAGCAGGGCCGACAAAAGAAAGAGGCATAAATGTGGAAACCCACCCCTGCTTTCATACTTTAAGGCCACCCCACTGCGTTAATTGCTTAGCATGGCACTCAAAGTCCCGCATGATCTGGTCTCAATCTAAGTCACCAAGCATAGTTCCTACTACCTTACCTCTTCTCAACCCACCTGACTGAGGCTTCCTCTCTTCTCCCAGAATAGACTCTGGAATCCCACTTCTTCCTTTTTTCCTGATGCCTCTTCCAGGGGAAATGACTTAATCCTGTCTTGATAGGGCACCATCTTACCCAGCTTCGTATGCTTACTCCCCTCTACTGGAGCCCAGGCAGGGAGTCCCTAGGTTCTCTATAGCCACCCACATTTCTGTACCACAGCATTTGAAAGGATTGTTGGCATTTGCTGAGCCCCTACAATAGGCCAAGAGAGCACCTTCCTAAGGGTTTACATTTTATCCTCACATCAACCTTATAAAGTTGGATTTTGTTTTGCTGCTTTTTATGGGTGAGTCAAATAGGCCTTGAAATGGTTCAGCAACTTGCCCGGGGTCACTTGGCCAGCTGGTGGTAAAGGAGGGATTTGTACCTGGGCAGTCTGATGGCAGTGCCTGCTCTCTTAACCACTAAGTCATGTAATAGTAAATGTTGAATAAATGTTCATCATTATTATATCATCTCAGAGTTGAAATAGGCTTTGAAGATCATCCAGATCACCTGTGAATCCCAAAGAAAGAATCTTCCCCCAGCCTTGCCTGCATTTATAGCTTCTGCTTAAATTCCTTCTCCTACAGTCACTGACTACTTCCTGACCTGCTTGATTTTGACAAAGCAATGTCTTTCATTAAACTCATGGTTTCAATGAGGTGAGCCATCTGTTTCCTGTTTCATCCATACAGTGACCTTGGGTTTGCCTTCTGGATCCACATTAACTCGGTGCTACACACCCCCACCTCCCCACCCCAGCCCACCGACCCACTTCATGGCACTGTTTGGACACTTCAAGGCAGCAGCTATTACAATCCTTGGACCTTTCCCAACCTCATCTCAAGGCTCAAGCCTCAGAAATGGCGTCATGACTAAAATTCCATTAAATACAGGATGCTGAATTTAGGGGGTCTCCAAGGAACACCTCCATACCTGTAACTTTCTGCCATCTTTGAGGATTAATTCATGAAAACATTTCTGGGGAAAGGCCCCTCGAGTTCCCTTCCACTCCATTCTATCCCTTCTATGCTTTATCCCAAGTCTTTAAGAGATACTTATTTTGAGAAAGCAGCACTTCTTTATGCACAATAATCCGGGGCTTGAAGACCAGCACAGACTCTAAAGTGCAGTTGACTTTTGTCAACATGGATTCGAACTGCATGGGTCCATTTACATGCAAATTTTTTTTTACAGTTTTATTTATTTGAGGGAGAGAGAGCACACACATGCACACTGAGTGGGAGGGGAAAGGTGGGGCAGAGGGAGAAGGAGAAAGAGAATCCTGAGGAGACTCCACAATGAGTGCCAAGCCTGATGCAGGGCTCCATCTCAGGACCCTGAGAGCATAACTTGAGCCAGAATCAAGAGTTGGGCCCTTAAGTGAATGAGCCACCCAGGCACCCCACAAATTTTTTTGTAAGTGAAAATATACTATGAATGTATTCTTTCTTCCTTATGATTTTATTAAAACATTTTCTCTAGTTTATTATAAGAAATAGTATATAATACTTATACAAAATATGTGTTAATTGACTATGTTATCAGTAATGCTTTTGGTCAACAGTAGTTTATTAGTAATTAAGTTTTGGGAGAGTCAAAGTTATACATGAATTTTGACTGGGCAAGGGGATCAGCACCCTTAACCCCAATGTTGTTCAAGGGCGAACTGTACTTCAAAATGACTCCCTCTGTCTACCTTCTTGCCATCCTATACCTCACATTTATCTATCAAATCTGGTGTTTCTTCCAGACTCAACTCTAAGCTACCCCTCCTCCTCCCACCCCCGGAGAGACTTCCCAAATCTTCCTCTGAGGATGTCTCCCTTCTCAATCTTTTTCTTGATCCTTCATTATTTTGGTCATTATTACTTTGTACCTTGCATGAAGAACAAATCCATGTCTGACCCTCTGTCTCATTCATCACTGTGCCTAGAGAATGGAGTGTATTGGGTGAATGGTTCTAACACACCCATTTTTTTTTTTTTAAGTAGGCACCACACCAAGTGTAGAGCCCAGTGTGGGGTTTGAACTCAAGAGACTAAGATCTGAGCTGAGATCAAGAGTCAGACACTTAACCGACTGAGCCACCCTGGTGCCCCTAAAACACCCATATTATGTCCATCCCCAGATATGATTCCAAATTCCCACCTCAGATTCTCAGCTTTCTATTGATGCTCCCATCGCTCAGCTGGGAATATTAAAAATGTTAATGGTTCACTGGGAATTTCTCTTCACAGTTGACTCCCCAAGGCGAATGACTGGCTGATTCAAGGATCCAAAGTCCTGCCCCCTTGCCTGATTTGGGACAACTCTGAAAGGCTATCTCAGTTCCTGAGCTCCCTTTAGGATCAGCTGAACCTCATTTGCAATCATATGGTGGGACAGTATCTTGTCTATCTAATCCTGCCTTCCTTGCCTCCCTATAGATATAACTCCCAAGAGCACTTCTCAGTAAACTCTGCATGCAACTCTCTCTCTCTGAGCCTGTTTCCAGGAAACTCAATCTGAGGCACCTTTAGACTCTACGCAGGGTCACTGCTGCCCCACACCTGGTGCATCTCGCCTTCTTTAACAAGCCTCAACAAGTAAACACGGATCCAAGGGAATCTGATGTAAGACATGAAGTCAAATGCTGCAAGGAAAGGAGCTGCAGGAAGAGCTTCCCCCCACCCAAAAAGGCCCCAAGACTAATAGGATCTGGAACTTCAGACCCCAACAGTCCCTCCATGACACGGGATGGAGAACAAGAGGAAGATTTAAAGATGTCCATCATGTCACCCTCAGCAGGAGCTACCTAAACAGAAAAGGATAAGGGGAAATAGGGAGAGTAAGATGTAAAGGGAGGGAGGGCAATCGGAGGGGAAGAAAGAGGAGAGAGAGTGTGTAGAATAGTGAAGGACTGAGGAGAGAGGCAAGGAGCCACAAGAAGAAAGAAAGAGCTGGAGAGAAAAGGAAAAAAGCAGATTCTTCTAAAACAGGCTTTTGACTGCTATTGTAACTTCTTCTAAATTTGTGCCCATTTTACATCTTTAGAATATTATATAGAATATAGAATATTATAGAATGTCATTTTTTGTGGCTTGTTTTTATAGATCCATTAGGACTGGGCTTATATTTTCCTTTGCCTTAATTTGATTTATTTTCCTATTTGCTCAAATTTGACAGAAATCCATGAAGGTTCAATGTTTTCCAGTAGACAGGTGGCCTGGATTTCCCTCATTCAGCTCACACCCTGGATGGAGAAGATGATCCTGCAGACATGCATCAGGAGTGACTCACCCAGACTAAGAAGGAATCCTTCACTTCTTCCACGGCCTCCTTCTGAAGACAAGATGCATTTGGACTACCTTACAATCATTCATTAAACAGAGCCGCAGTAAAAAGAAGCACAATTGAAAAAGGCATTGGAACTTACTTTACATTTTTATTGACATCTTTCTAAGAGGAGCCAGATGGAGAATTACATTTTGTAACATGAAACAGAGTATCCAAAACTTCTTTGCCACCATCCACTTCCCACTTAGTAACAACTATTCCTCTAAAACCTTTTTCTTTCTTTTTCTTTCTCCCAAACCACACAGAACCCCATCCCTTGCTGGCTTTCCTAAGTACCCTCTCACTCCCCAAACCTGTTGACTTACTAATTCTCCCCACCCTTTATTTCTGTTGCACAACTAAGGCAAGGGGTAGGAGAGAGGAGCAGGGCAGAGCTGTCTCAGGAAACCGAGCCCTCGAGAGCACTGCCTCCAGGCTCTGATTTTCTGTCTGGCTGATTTTATATCTTGTACCGGAAGAAATTAGCACAGACTCTTCTTTTATTTTCCTCCCACCTAGGGAACTGCCATGGCGGTGGACGTGGTGACTTAGAGATGGGAAGTTTGCATGGCCTGGAGAGAGGAATTGGGTAGAGGAGTGTCAAATCTGCCCTCTGGCATTATGACTCACTTTGAGGTAGTTTCACTGGTGGAAGTGAAAAGTTTGTCATTTTAAGCCCCTCCACATCTCACGTGATGGTAAATTTCCCAGACATTGGCAAATGGTGTGCATCATCTCCCTTAATTCCCAGTGCTGTGACAGTTGTGTCCTTCATATGTTTTGGCACATTCTGGTAGGCAGTAGGGAGGTGGGACATCAGGGATGGGTAGCCTGATGCTATCATAGACAGCCATATTTGACACGGGGCCTTTGGCTGGCAGCATGCAGGGTAGATTGAAATGAGAAACAGCAGAGTGGCCATCAGAAGGTCAGGGCCACAGTCCATTCTAGGTAGGACGCACAGGGATCACAGTGGTTAAGAGCATGCCCTTTGGAATCCAAGACAAGGTTGAAATCAAGGCCCCACCACTTAAGAGGAGTGTAACTTTGGAGCAGTTTGTATCCTCCAAAGCCTTGTTTCCTCATTTGACTGATTTGGGGTTGGGATGAGAGGAATAATGGCTCCTATCTTCCAGGCTACTGGTGAGAGTGAATGAGATTAACACAGTAGACCCTTGAACGGTGCAGGGGTTACAGGGGTTACAGGTATCGATGCCTGCGTAGTCAAAAATCCATATATAACTTTGTGTGCGTGTGTGGTTTTAATTTTTTTTTATTTAATTTTAGTTTTTCAGTGTTCCAGGACACATATAACTCATATAACTTTTTTTTTTTTTTTTAGATTTTGTTTATTTGACAGAGAGAGATCACAAGTAGGCAGAGAGGCAGGCAGAGAGAGAAGGGGAAGCAGGCTCCCTGCAGAGCAGAGAGCCCCACGCGGGGCTCGATCCCAGGACCCTGGGATCATGACCCGAGCCGAAGGCAGAGGCTCCAACCCACTGAGCCACCCAGGCGCCCCCTCATATAACTTTTGACTCCACTAAAACTTAACTACTAACAGCCTACCATTGATCGGAAGGCTTACCGATAACACGAACAGTCAATTAACACATATTTGGTATGTGACATGTATCCAGTATCCTGACAACAAAGTAAGGAGGAAAAAAGAAAATGTTATGAAGAAAACCATAACGAAGAGAAAATACATTTACAGGACTGTAGTGTATTTATTAGAAAAAAAAAAAAATCTGTGCATAAGTGGACCCACACAGTTCAAACCCGTGATGCTCACAGGTCCACTGCATATGGAAGCTTTACATTTGCTTTTAAAACCTTGAACTGAAACTAGTGGTAGGTAGAAAAAGGGAGAGCTGTCTTTGGGGTAAATGCCAATATCAGCACAATAATCAGGATCTCAGCTTTGGGCAGAGAGAAAGCAGACTCGACCCAGGTTCTCAGAGGAAGGCAGACAAGCGGCAACAGGTCTGCGACTTCCCCCAAACTGCTGCAAATGAAAGTCTACATCCTCTCTGGGAGAAAGAATCCTGAATTCAGAGCGAGGCAGACTGAGGAAAAGATTACAAAGCACTGCCCTCGGGGAATGGGTTTCCAGTTGGCCCTCAAGGCCATCAGGGACCAAGCCCAGAAGGCTGCAACCCTCTCAAAGAGTCCTGGGCGGGGCAGATGTAGTGGCTCCCTGGGCTCCGATCTTGGGTAGCTGACTTCAGTTTCTCCTTCTAAGGCAGCCCCAGCCGCCAATGCTTTGACAACCCAGCCTCTTCCGTACAGCTAATGCATTCGCAGTGTGTAGGGTCAGGCTTTATCTTCTGTTGCTGTTTTTTCTTCTTTTTTGGAAATGTTGCCAGTGATTCGTATAGTTTCATTCTAGAAGACCTGATTTCAAGCATTAGGATCTAAGTGGACATCTGGCATGACTCAGCCTTGTCTTTAGGTCTGCTTATAATCAGGAAAAGATATCCCTACATGGTGGGTATGTGGATGGGCTTCCATTTCTACAGAAGTTGGTACACATATATTAATTCACGTAACAGATTTCATACTGACAGCCAGCTTGAATCTCAATCCAGTATTATCTGAAAATGCCTTAGGTATTTGTATCACAAAGACTCAATTCTATGGTCCACATGGGTCCATCTTTACAGGGCATTAGGTTCCAGATGCACACTGCAAGAGCCAAGTAAGTAATTAGAGAAGATTTTATTCACTTGGTTTTCCCAAAGAAGACAAAAGTGATCAAAGCCACAAGCTATAGCACATTCCTCACATTTCTGTTCCTTCCTCCTACTTCCCTTCCATGTCCTCTAACACTTGCCACCCCTCACCTGCTACCTCTACTTCCCACCGCATTGCCCACCCCCAGACACTGTGGCCTCATTTTGCTCACCTCCCATCCCTCTCATTTTCTCTCTAGGAGTCTTGTGTCTGCTCTAAAATCCTTCTTGACCCATTCTTACAAAAGGCTAGAAACTGATCTGGCAGTGACAAGGTTAGGGTGTAAAGGGTGGGAAAAGCATGGGGGAGAGGCAAGGATGATGTTCTTTTTCGTGGGACAAGAGAGAAATATATGGATAATCCCTGATTAATATTAACTTTCATGGAGTTCCTGGGTGAATCAATTGGTTAAGTGTCTGCCTTTAGCTCAGGTCATGATCCCAGGGTCTGCTCAGTGAAGAGTCTCCTTCTCCCTCTTCCTCTACCTCTCTCCCTGCTCATGCACTCTTTCTCTCTCTCTCAAATAAACAAATAAAATCTTTTAAAAAATATTAATTTTCACAACAGGGTCATATGTCTATAAATTTTATATATATATATAAATTTATTTTTTTCAGTGCTCTATAAAGCATTATTAAAATAATGAAAATAAAAATTAATTTATGCCCTGTCTAGAAAAAGAGTTTAAAGTAGCTTTCAGAGATGCACAAAATATAACAATATATTCTGTATTTTTAAATAGCCAAAAATATGTGACAAAAGAATACATGCATTTCTCTTTGACCCAACAGATCCATGTTTAGAAATCTATGTCTTCAGTATACTGGCAAAAATTGAAAATGAAGTGCACAAAAACTATGTATTGCAATGTCATTTGTAGCTACCAAAGATTAAAAACAACATGAATCCCTATTTGTAAGATACTAGATGAATAAAAAATGGAGCATTGCCCAATGGAGGATGTTGAACAAAGGAAGGATTATCTCATAAACTGCAGCACAGTAATCTCCAGGAAATACTCTTAACTTTAAAAACAGGAAAGAAAAAGAAAAAAAATAAACAAGGGCAGACTGCATATAGAGATTGCTGCCTTTGATCTAAGGATGAGAGATAAATATTTGCATGAAGTGAAAATTGCAACGATAAATAAAAAAAGACCAAAGAAAGTTCTTGCCTATCGAAGAAGGAAGGAACAGAATGGATGAATCATGAAAAGAAAGGCAATAAGAGATTATGGGCATCCAGGTGTCATGCTATAGGAATTGTACAACACTAACTGTAAAATACTTACATCAAAAAAATTAAACCTGAATCTGATCATGCTTCCAGACAGTTTAGAGGAAGAAATGCAGGGTAAGAGGGCATATCTCAAACAGCACCACAAGGACACTATCAGCAAAATCCAAAATGTGGAAAATTTGAAAATATGAAAAACGAGACACACTTCTCTTTTCCAAACAAATAAATGGCAAAGGAAAAATAAGAGGAGTGGGGACTATTGTAAATTAAAAGAGAATTAAGATCTGCAACCAAATGTGATATGTGGATCTTCTTTGGATCCTGGATGACTCAAATAAACTATAAAAAGTCATATTTATTTATTTTCTTATTTTTATTTTTAGGTTTTTGAGAGAGTGAGCATGTGAGCGGGGTCAGGGAAGAGGGTAAGGGGAGAGAGACAATCTTAAGCAAGTTCCACAACCAGTGCAGAGCTTGACACAGGACTCGATCCCAGGACGCTGAGATCACGACCTGAGCCAAAATCAAGAGTCGGATGCTTAACTGACTGAGCCACCCAGGTGCCCCTAAAAACACATATTTAATATAACATGGAAATTTTGATTACAGACTGACTTAGCTAATTCTGAGGAATGATCAATAATTTTTTTAGGTGTGGTAATATCATTGTCGAATTTTAAGAGCTTGCCCAGCCAGACAGGGAGGTAGGTGGGGGATGGGTGAAACAGGTGATGGGGATTAAAGAGTACACTTCTCATGATGAGCACTGAGCAATGTGTAGAACTGTTGAAATACTAGATTGATGAATCACTAGATACCTCATATTAACATAACACTGTATGTTAACTATACTGGAATTAAAATTAAAAACTCAATAAATAAAAAAGGAGAACTTGTCCAATTTTTTAGAGACACACTCTGAAGTATATAAGGGTGAAACAGCATGATATTTAGGACTTGCTTCAAAATCCCCCAGCCATGAACAACAACAAGAAATAAATAAAATAAAAGGAATCAATGAGCAAATGTAGCAATATCTTGATAACTTTAGTCTGGGGTATAGATACATGGAGGCTTATTGTACTGTTCTCTCCACTTTTAAGTACATTAGCCATTTCATAGTAAATATAATAAATCAGTGAAAACAGAAGGAGAGAGTAAATAAGAGAAAGACTCAGTCAGATGGATCTAGAACTAGAGTTTGTGCACAGATGAATCCCATGTGCTCTTACACACATGTTCCCGGAGTGGCCACAGGGCTGGTGGCCACCAGCGTGGAAAAGGAAAGAGGAGTAGGGAGAAGGTTCTCAACGTCTATAGAGCAAAAACAAACAAGACTTTCAGGTACCGCACCATTCCCCATGCCGAGTCCTAAGCAAAACCTCTCCTATGGGTCTTCATTAGAGAGCCACTGAGAGGTGCCCTGAAAAGCATCGTCCTCAACAACACGTTCAAAACAAATCCAGGAAGGCTTCCCTGG
The DNA here is from genome assembly GCF_002288905.1 of Enhydra lutris kenyoni. Classification (NCBI taxonomy): domain Eukaryota; kingdom Metazoa; phylum Chordata; class Mammalia; order Carnivora; family Mustelidae; genus Enhydra; species Enhydra lutris. Next base: position 4,930,192 of record NW_019154086.1, read on the forward strand.
GGCCGTGACTGACCTCCCGGGTCTGCACCTCACCATCGAGCTCTCTCTTAGTTCTGTGAGACTCTGCCCCTCAGAAACACGTACAGCTCAGGCAGTGTAGACAGTGTACTCAGGCAGTGTAGAAGCAGTGTAGACGTATCCCCTGCTCCTTTCCCTCCATTTGCTCAGAAATGCTCTGGACCCAGGGGTGCTTCCCCACCAGGAAGTCCTTGCAGAGCCTGTCCTGGTCCTCTGCATGTCCTCTGAATGAATATGCGAGGACTGCCTGATCAGGGACCCCCCGGACAAGGGCTCAGCTGCTCCGTGCAATGTTACAGTGGTTTCCAAACTCAGCTCCATTTGAAGCAGGTTGGACATGCTCCTTACCTCAAGTAACTTGTCCAGACAGATCGTCTCTCTTTAAAAATAAAATTAAGATCCTCCCTGTCACTACAGAATTCAAATCAAAATGGACACATTTTCACAGAACTTGGGTGGTAAGTTTGGAATCGCCTGATCTGAATCGGAAGCTGAGTGGTACATCTAAAAGTTACAAAGGACCCTGAGTGACAGGGGGAAGAAACAGTCCTCCTTCAGGGTGGCTGAAGTAGGAGTATAATGAAAGTCCACGGTAAAAAAATCTGGAAAAGCATGCTGTGCCTAAAAAGACTGCAGCAGAGAAAGCAGTGGTTTTCACTCAAAATTACAGCACAATGTGGGAACAATGATATATCTATGTCAGGATGATGCTGGAGAAGGCAGCCAGATCCAAGCACTTCACTTCTTGAATATGACCTCCATGCCCACACCATGCCTTTGACTCCTTCGATGTTTCCTTAGATGAGGAAACTGGCGTCCCAACACGTAAAGGGACCAGCCAATGTCACAGAGCCACTCCAAGGCAGAATTGGGAGTCAGACCCTGTTCCCCCCGACTCTAAACACAACACCCTGCCTGAAACCAAGACGGTTCTAGAAAGAGAGGGCACGAGAAGCAGTAAGAGTCAGGAGGGGGAGAAAGGCTGTACAAGGCAGAAGAAGGGGCTGAAGGACATCCTATATTCTGCCAACTCCCAAGCTATGAAAAAGCCTCACCAGTATTCCCCATGGATCGGGATCAGGGATGCTCCCAGAGGGAGTAGGAAAAAGGCCAGGGAGAAGAGTAGCACAAAGCTACTCCAACCCCCTAAGTTGGACCCAATAACGTCACCTACCTTGTCCACTTTTTCCCATATCAGTCCTGAATCCACCTGTCATGGACATTCTGCTGGGATGGATAGGCTGTGGCCCCTGAGGGCTTAGTACTTTGCTATATCTTCCACCATAGAATCCATCCAGAACATTCCCATCCTCTAGAGTTGCCTGAGGGCTCTGGACAGTGTATACCAGGAGACAGACTACCAGGGGATAATGAGCAGTCTCTGCCACAGTGCCTGCGTGAGATCCCAGATCATCCTCACTCTGATCAGATTTTAGACACAGCCACACATGTATAATTGAGCTACACACTTAGAAATCCCTAGTCTGTTGTATTTATTCAAGGAATTGGGCAAAAAGTCTTCATTATTTCCAGATGCCACTTGTCTGTTACAACCTTGCATCAACTAAATGCGGTTTGGTCATCCTCAACTTCAACACCTAAAAAGAAAATGGCATCTATTTAATGTGACAGTTAATTTTTTGTTAATTATTTAAGTGACAATGAACTTCCCCTCGTGGTTAACTAACTATCTAAATATTTGGTCAAACATTACTCAGGAGGTTTCTGTGACACATAAATGACTGAACCAGGCGCCCCTCTGAAGGCCATTTGGATGAAAATCTATAAACATTTCAATAACTACACTGGCCAGCTAAGCCTTATTCCAAAACATATTAAAGCAGATTCTAGGAATAATAATTCAATAATGAAACAAAAAAAGTTACATCAAATGGGCAAGACAATGCGGTCAAAGAGAAATTAAGAGTAAAAGGATGAAACAAATTTGTAAGGTTATTAAACTTGTATTTTAAAAAGGAGATCGTGCTCAAAATCGCAACCATTGGTATACTCTTCTGAGCCAAGCCAGCACTCTGGTTGATACTGGTTAGTACTCCACCTTCTAATGGTGCATGATCTTGGGGGCTTTGTGTTTGTACTTAATTTTTACCCATTTAGATGCAAAACAGATTTCTTTAAAACTTCTCAGTGATTTCCTCTCAGCAAACCACAGAAGCATTTTTAAAACATTTTGGGGGGGGACCTACCCTTAGCACTTGGCAGATATAAATTCAAAAGCACAGAAGCCCCCTGAAATATTAATCAATCTTTAGTAAGCTCAAATTCCCATAAGCATGGATTGCATTTCTTGAAAACTTTTTAATTGTTTTTACTCACAATTTCTACATCTCCCCTCCCCGTTCTTAACGCTGTCTTTCCCAACCAAGTTTCCATTGCGTTACCCCTAAGATCATTCTTGCCGAGGTCATCTGGAGAACCCCATGGTCAATTCTCGATTCTCATTTTACTTGGCTTCTCAATAGCATTTTTTGGTAGTTTATTCACTTTCCTTCTTTAACTTTTTTTTTTTTTTTTTAGGATTTCTTTATTTGAGAAAGAGAGCCAGCATGCATAAGCGAGCACTAGTGAGAGGAGCAGAGGAAGAAGGAGAGAATGTCAGGAGACTCCACACTGAGCTTGGAGCTCAGTGGGTTCACTCTCACAATCCTGAGATGACGACCTGAGCCGGAAACCAAGAGTCGGATACTTAACTGACTGTGCCACCCAGCCGCCCCTTTAACTAGTTTTAAAAATAGTTTTCTGAGATGCTGAACCCACTTCCCTTCCACCACACTGGCCATTCCTGCTGTTTCCATTGCTGGCCCCACCTCCTCTTCCAGCTGTCTAAACGATGAGTGTCCCAGAGCCTGGGCCTCAGCCTTCTCTTCTACTCTCACTCTTTGTGCAATCTCTCGTTCAGTTCCATTTCTTCCAGGATGACTCTCACATAGATACCTCTGACCCCAATCTCACTTCAAGACTTAGGTACCACTATCCACTGGACACGCCCACTTGGATGTACGATAAACATCTCAAAGTTCATGTGCCCAGCAGACCCGGAGATGGGCCCCTCCCCTGACTATTCTGACCCCCCACCCCTCCGCTACTAGCTAAGCCCAAACCAGGACTCCTCCTGGACTCCTATTTCCTTCATTCCACATCCACATCCCCTGGGGGGTCTGTCATCAGAATACAGCCTGAATATGACCACTTCTCACAATCTTCTCCATTTCACCCAGTCCAAAGCTATTCCATTTCTGGCTGGAATTTTTGCAATAGTTTTCTGTTTTACCACCTTGCTTCTATTTTGTCCCCTTAGCATCAGTTTTTCTGTCCAGTAGCCAGAGTGATCATTTCAAAATATAAGTTAGATCGTATCACTCAAACTCTCCATTAGATTTCCATCCATCTCAGAGGAGAGTCCTATTTTCTCATCACACCTACCCTGTCCTACCTATCTCTCCATCTCCCATCTTTCTCCTCTGCTCTCATCATACCGACCTCCTCGCTGTGCTTCAAACACACTGAACTCTTCCCCACCTCAACACTACCACCCTTGCTCTTTCCTTTACCTGTGCTCTTCCCCTGGACCTTCCCAGAGCTTGCTCTAGTACTTCATGCCCATCTTTGCCTGTCACTGGCTTTGAGTGGCTTTCCATGGGCCCACCCGGCCAATGGCCATTTCCCATTCACTCGTCTTCTTTTTAGTACTTCTCCCTAAATGGCAGCATATTACAATAGTTATTTCATCATTTGTTTATGGGATTTGTTTCTTTTTTGTAATCTAGTGCCTAGAATAATCTGGGACTCAGCAAACATCGAATAAATAAAAGAACAAAATACCCATTGAAATTAACTTCCCCAGCCTGTTTTCCAAGGAGGACTTGATGTCTGAATAATATTACTGTAAAAGATATTCTTTCAAAAAAACATTCTTTTGGGCCTTCTGAACCCCCCCAACCCTATCTTAACAAACCTATCCATACCAAATTCCTTTCTGTCCTTGTGACCCAAACCTTAAGTCAGAGCTCACATTGGTGCAGGTAAAAAAAGAGGATGGGGGGCACCTGGGTGGCTCAGTGGTTTAAGCCTCTGCCTTCAGTTCGGGTCATGATCTCAGGGTCCTGGGATCAGGCCCCCCATCGGGCTCTCTGCTCAGCAGGGAGTCTGCTTCCTCCACTCTTCTCTGCCTGCCTCTGCCTGCTTGTGATCTCTCTCTCTCTCTCTCTCTCTCTCAGTCAAATAAATAAATAAAATATTTTAAAAAACAAACAAACATCACAAAACAATAACAAAAAAAAAAAAAACAAAAACTTCTCCCTCCTTAGAGCTCCTTGCAGCTGAGACGTGTGGTCTCCCCACCCCCCAGGTGTAATTTGAGCAGCTGGTCTGATGAAACCCTACCTGCTTTTTGGAGCCCTTTGTTTCAATTACAAAGAGTAAGAAAAGATACCACTGAAGATGTTGTTATGGTGACAGTAAGACACTAGGGGGCAGCAAATCCAGATCTTAGTTTTAAAGGCGAAACAGGTGTTCTGACAACTACAATTTGTTGTTCAACAGATAGGATTAATGTCAGCACGTGCATAAGATGAGTGCTAGGCAGCAGTGAAAACCAATGAACTTGGGCACCTGAGTGGTTCAGTTGGTTAAGCATCTGTCTTCGGCTCAGGTCATGATCCCAGGATCCCGGGATGGAGTCCCGCATTAGGCTTCCTGCTCAGTGGGGAGCCTGCTTCTCCTTCTACGCACCCCCCCACCCCGCTCATGCTCTCTTTCACTCTCTCTATCTCTCTCTTTCTCTCTCTCACATGAATAAATTTGAAAAAAAAAAACTTTTAAAAAAATGAATGAAATACAACAGAACACGGATGAATCTTATAAACATGATACTTTGTGAAAGGTATAAGACACAGAAAAATATATATGGTGTGATTCCACATACTTAACATTCAAAACTAGGCAAAACTAAACTATACTGTTTACAAAGCATACATGGGCGGTCCAGTTGTAAAGAAAATCAAGGCAATGATAGTCACAAAAGTAAGACTCCGAGGACAGGAGCCCATGGTCAGAGAGGCCACACTGGTGGCTACTGGTCCAGGTGATAATCTGTTTGTTTTTGGTTTTGCCTTCGTAGGAGTTACACTGGTGCCCAATTCATAACTATTTACTAAGCTTTACCTTAATGGTTTAGGCTTCTTTGAACATATGTTTACATTTCATAGTAAAGGTGTTTTCAAGAAAAGGAAAGAGAAAGAAAGGAAAGTGAAGGAAAAGAGAGAGATACATAGAGACAGGACAGAAACGTAGAGTCTAAGAGATAAAGTAGCAAAGAGAAGATTGGTTAGATAGGAAGAGAAGAGATATTCTGAGAAGGAGGATGAAAAAGAAAAAGAGGGAGAAATGGGAAGAAAGAGAAAGAACAGGGAAAGTCCAGAAAGAAATGTTAAAGGAAGACATGTGAGGGAGAAAAGGAAGTAACGAAGGTCAGGAGGAGAGGGAAGAATAAAGAAAGAGATCAAAGATGAAGGGAGAAACAGAGAGTCAGTGAAGAGGGTTATGGACAGAAAAGGGAAAAGATAGAGAGTTATGGGGAGGACCACTCAAACAGGAAATCCAGAAGGAGAGGAGACACGCAGTCTGGCCAGGTTAGGGCCTGGTGGTGTCCCAGGGACTTCAGGGAGGCTCCATCTTGCCCTGGACAGGAACTAGAATACTATGACGCTCCAGAAAGATGCCAGGAGACCTCACTGTCAGGAAGAGTTCTTCAACTGTCTCTTACGGAGCTGTGAAAGGCAGGGCCAGGGCCCAAGAAGGAGTGATGATCTTCCATCTCCATCGGAAGTATGGACTCTAAACTTCAAAGTGCCCATCTTACTGGGGACTTTGATGTAAACTCTACCAGGACTTTCTCTTTGCCTATTCTCGGGTTTTGTCTGTAACTTCCCTCCTTCTCTCCCTCCAACCCTGCTTATAGGAGTCCTGGGCCTCAGTGAACACATTGGACATACTGCTGATCCTGGAGAGACACCCATGGTCTCCAAGTTGGGGTAAGAGGTGGGACAGGCCAGGGCACATCTCATCCTATTGCTCAGAGAAAGATACTCACTCAAAATTATAGCATGAGTAAGTAAATTGATCAGTTAAGAAGGACCTTCAGTTACCCTCCTCAGCACCTTATCACTACTTGGTTTCTCAGCAACAAAGACTTCTGTGGTTTGGAAAAATGCAAGTGTTATCAGGAATTGGAGTCTAAAAATGCCATTTTTACTTATGATCTAATCCTGTCTCCTCTTCTCAGCCAAACCATGTCTTCCCCACACAGGAAATTTAACTAAAGGCACAACTCTGGGGACCCAAATCCCAACTCTGATTTGTTTCAAGAGACCTTTCTCTTAGAGGAATCTAATTATAATTGTAGTTAAAATTCAAAGCTTGGCTTCAGTCGTGAAAGAACAGATTGGCCAAGGAGTGAAAGCATAGGTGCTCCCAGAGGGAGACAGCCCATGTGTTCTCTAGGGCCATCTGGAGCTTTGGGACGAGCCAGAGCAGGACGTGATGTCCTGAGCAGGAACTGGGGCTTCTGGGGGAGCCAGAATTGTGAGCAACTTGAACCCAACTACCATCCACGGATGCCTGCACATAGGACCTGGGTCTGCCAATGTGTCCTGGCCAAGATGCCTTTTGGGGTCCACAAAGCACCCCTTCCACTCAAACTTCATAGAAATACAGAAAGGTATATAAATATTGAGTCATCATCTGTAACAGTCCTGAGCCACAAGAAATGGCATCATTGTCAGTGGAGAAGTAGCTTGAAGACATTTTTTTTCAGGGGATGGCATGGCTAGGATGAGATTGAGAAACACCTTGACCAATCAGTCAGTTGGGAGAAGGCTGGTCCATAAATGCTAGAGAAGAGTGAGTAGAGCTCTGCCAGCATCTGCAAAGCCACCAACTGGAGCGGGGGGCTGGGGCCAGGGGCAGGCCCTGGGCAGCTGGGGTCTGGCAAGGAAAGATGAAATAGAGCAAAGTCATAGCAAACAACGAACTCCTTACTGCAAAACATGGTTCTAAAACTCTATAGGCTGCATAATAGTTCTTGAGAGATAAGGCACACAATGCAAAAAAAAATTAATAATCTGCATTAACAATCCCAGGTGAGCTTTACTGAGTAACTATATACAGACTGCACTAGGGGCTTTCCGTGCATTATCTCATTTGATCTTGTTGTAACACCAATAGAGCAGATCCCAGACTTCCATCCATTTCAAGGATAAAGAAGCCAAAGCTTAAAGAGAACTTGACCAGAACTCCATGGCACCAACATGTGACCTGAGCTGGTCTGACCCTGAAACCCAGGCTTTAAATAACTACAAGATGTTTCCTCTCGTGTAATTCCAGTAAAAGCTAAAGAGTTCATGACATGGGCAGAGTTCTGTGCCAGGAGATCTGTGTTTTATGAACTCCCTGACTCAAAAGTACCATGTGACACTGTTCTTGGTTTTCCCATGTGAAACATGGTGTGATGAGAAAACATGTTCTTTAAAATCCCTTCCAGCTCAATTTGTGAAGCTGACCCCCGGAGATTCTTTCAAGGGTGATATTACAGGTTTTTGTTTTGCTGTGTTTCTTTGTTAAAGGTTCGCAGTCAATAGCTGATGGTGAACAAGAGAGTGCTATGAGACCCTGATCACAGATAATTCTCACTTGGGTATTTTCCATTCGGGGCCTTTCGGGGCCAAGATGCAAGGACAGTTAGGAAAGTGTCCTTGGGAAGTTTACCCTCACATCCAACAGTCCCAGATAAAAGCTCCACTCCCTCTGGTAGCATCTCCCTGGTGTCTCAGTCAAAGGGAAAATGCAGGGACATGATGCACGTCAGGTGATAGAGCCCTTGGCAGCTCTCCAAGCTGGGACAGGCCAAGTCCTGCGAGTGCCCCAAGCCAGCCCCACCTCTCACACGACAGCCCAGGGCTGTGCAACTCCAGGCTAGGAGGCAGCTGGGGGCTCAGAGGGCTTATGGACAAGGCACAGCCTCACCAGGGAACAGCAAGCACTGTGGACTGCTCAAGCCCAGAGAACCCCCTTGTACTTAATCCCCCTTTCATTCTGCACATCTGTTTTATTTCAGGGATCTGGATTCTTCCATCCACAAAGACATTCGATTCCAAAGTCTACTGAGCAGCTTTAAAGTTATCTCCAAAAGAACTTCAGTGCTCCTCTCTCTATCTTTCCCTATCAAAGCAAGTCTATCCTGCAAGGCCTACCTCAGATGCCACCTTTTCCAGAAGTTTTCCTTGATTCTCCCAGTCACAATTTCTCTCTCCTCTGACCCCAAGGGTCACTTTACAGTTTTCTCCTGTAGCCTTCATGGAGGGAGGCGTAGCATCCCATGATGCCAGCAGCATGCACAGAGCCTTTTGGGGTAAGCTGGATTAAGGTGCAGGCCCAGCTCTTGTGTGATTTATCTGGCCCAGACCTCACCACTGTACCCATCCTAATGGGTTCACAGTAATAATCATAAAACATATTCCCTGGCTTAATAAGCACCTAACCAAAGAAGCAGATACTCCAGGGAGAGCCCTCAGCTGAGACACGGTCAAATGGAACACAGGAAAGAGGACACACCCAGCACAGAGCCTCAGCCCAGCCTCAGCAGAGGATGCATTCTGCATGCGGGACACCCACTGGCCATGGGCATAGTCCATTCTCCAGGAGAAGGTGCAGATAACTGTACTCCAGACCACGGCAGAAGGTGCATATAGGCAGGTTCAAATCTCATTGCCTTCATAAAGCCAGACTGAAGAGTTCTTAGATGCTGCCCTATCAATGCCAGGACCAGGTAACCCAAAGTTCCAGACCCCAAGAGGGCATGACTGGGGCAGCTGCCCCTCACAGAATTTACCAATACCATGACGCTCATGGGGGTGTCCTGAGCACACGAACAGGACAACAAGAGAGTGGTCAAGGAAAAGCAGTTTGCTGCTCCATATTGACACTGTGGCCTCACCCAGCATGCAGTCCCCACTCTGGACACTCTAGAAAATGACCCTTCTCTCTGGGGATGGGGCTCTGACTTCTTTGGCTTCTCTCAGCATTGTGAATATGGTAGCCAAGGTCATGCCTCTGCTAACCTGGGACCTGTCCACACTGCCCAGAGGGAGCAGCAGGAGGAGAGCCTCCAGGGCAGGAAGAAGCCCCAGCTTCACCAAGCCACAGCCAAAGAGAGGGAAAGATCAATCATAGGGCTTCTCCTCCTGGGTTATGACAACTGGAGGAGAAACAGGGCCATAGCAGGGGAAGGAGTAAGACAAGAGAATGGAAAGCTTAGAGCGGATGGAGAGAAAGAAAAAATGTAAGAGTGACAAAGGGGCATCAGGGAAGAAGGGGAAAGGAAAGGTGAGGGGGAGAGGAGGGAAGAAGGACATAGAAAGGAGGGAGAAAAAAGGAATCTTTAGAAAGAGTTAAGCAGAGACTCAGAGGGAGATGTACAGTATGAGAGAGCAATAAACACAGAGGATGAGGAAGAGATGCAAAGGAACAGAGTCAGAGACAAGAACAGCGGGAGAAAACAGAGGAAGGACAACAAAGAGAACAAAGACTGGGCAAGAAAGACCAAAGGGCAGAACAGCAAAGAGATAGAAACTAGGGAAGCAGAGGTGAGAAGGGCACACAGAGACTGAGAGACAGAGAAATAGGAGGAAGGGGAAGGAGAGCCCTGAGATGCAGAGATAAGATGAAGGAAACAGAGAATAAGGGAAGACAGCATCAAAATAGCCAGAAAGCATGCAGAGGGAAAGGGGAGAAGAGTGGGAGATGAGAGAGAGCAAACTAGAAGGAGGGGAATGGGACCAGGAAGAGAAGAGGCTGGGGAAGAGCAATAGCACAGAGAGAAAGAGTTAGGGAGGGAGGCAAAATATAGATAAGAGGACGAGAAACAGAAGAAGGATATGAAGGGCTAACATAAATTGAAGAAAGACAGGACCAAAGAGAAAGGGTTGGGTCAGAAACAGGACACAGGTGCCTAACTCTAATCCTGTCTGTCTCAGTTTTCTCAATTGTACAATGGAAAACTCGCTTGACTATTTTTTATGACAATTAAATACAATGATGTGTGTAAAGCACCTGAAGTACTGTAGTCACTTAATGATTTTTTTGTTGTTGTTTTGCAGATTACAGTTCTGATGCCAACAATGAACCAAGTTTCAGAAAACTCACCTGGTTTTATAGATGTTTATATCCTTCCCACCGAGCGTACACCCTGGCACATAGCATGCTTGCTGTGTGTGTTCAAATGAACTGAACAAAGACTGTCAGAGAAAGGAAGATGTGAAATTCTTGGAAGCAAAAAAGTCATAGGAAAAGAGGGGCACCTGGGTGGCTCAGTGGGTTAAAAAAGACATAGGAAAAGAGAAGTGGAGAAAAGAAAGAAACAAAAGCAAGGAAATAAAACTAAGAAGGAGAAAATGGAGGAAGGGATCAATGTGGAGGGAGGAGAAAGAGAAAGCAAAGAATTTCCCTTGGTGACAATTGAGCAACTCAGGCCAGCAGCTGCTACTCAACAGGGAGATCAGCAGCTCCATGGACCTCTCAAGGCATAAGCTGACAGGTTGAGGCAGGAGGCAACTTTGAGAAGGATCAAAGGGGTGTGTTGTGGACTGAAGAGCTCATAACCATCTATCATCTTTGGGAACTTAATAAAAATCCTCCTGAGCCAAGCCTACCTTCTTCAAGCTTCATCAAATTTCAGCACCTTATTCCTAGGCAATCAACTCTGCTTGTCATAGTCACACCATCATACTACTGGGGCATCAGAGATCTCAGCCCTAACTCCCTTGAGCAGATTGTGAAATACAAGGTTAGTGAATGCTCAGTAACCATCCCATTGGATAGAGAAGTTTCCTTTAAGGTACAGTGCAAGTAGGTTGGATTGATTAATGAATGCATCAACTAACCAGTCCCTTTCTCACCCTTCTTGCTGTATACTTGTATATCTTCTCCCAAGGGAACCCTTGGGAGCCCACTGCCTTGATGAACTAAACGTGGGGTTTGATGTCAGAACCTATACTTTGAATTAGTAGATATGTGGACAAATGGTGAATGGGCTATACTAGCTCATTAAAAGCAATCATGGAAAATGGGGGGAAGCCTGGACAAAACAACTTGATGACCCAGTGATATCAGTTGGGGAAGGACCATTCCAAATACAACTACCTGTCATGTGTCTTGGGAAATGGAGGTGGAGTGGGAGGTGGAATGAAAATAAAAACACTATTTCACTAGTCATCATGTTAAATGCTGAGGCACAGCATCATAGTCACGGTACCTAATGAGCAAATGTAACACAAAGGAGAGGGGCTTTCTCCCCCATGAAATGTCATAGAGCTTTGGCACCTGAGAGCTTCACTGTGCCATAATTACCAGTCCCAGTGGTAGCTCGGTACCCAGGAGAACAACAGCAATACCCAGTCGGTCAAAGTGGTACCTAATGGGAAATGGGGTTCCTGAGAAAAGGCAGTAGTATCCAGAAGAAAGCAAGTTTCAAAGGCATCCAGCATGAGGATGGTGTGAGCTGAAGAGTGGCCATGCAGATTCATTAATTTAATGAAATGAACACAACTAGGATGAGTGTCAGCAGAGCTCATGGTTGGCAGCTAGAGCAACGCCTCACAGTAGAGAACCAGGACAGAAGCAAGGAAAACACAGCTGCCCTGACAACTCCCAGAGATGACTGTCAGGAAGTGGTTCCCTTATTAAAATGATACCGGAATCCCCAAAATGGCCATGGGGAGGACAACCTACTCTTTAAGAGACACAGTTAGTTGGCCTGTCTATGGTTATCATTCCATGAGATTCACCCTCTGTGTTGGTCAGAAGTTAGCAGCCAACTCACAACCGTGAGGAAAAAGCCAAAAACATCAGGTAGCTGCTTACCCTGATGTGACTGAGCTATGGCTTCCCTTTAGACTTCTGTGAGAAAATTAACTCTGGTTTCTTTATGCCAGTGGCGGACTAGTTTATGTTACAATTAAAAACATGCTATTTCCACCCTTGAAAATAACTGAAAGGAATTATACCTTAGAATACATAACTGCTACATATACCCTCTCTCAGAGCCCACCAACCCCAACCCATCTCCATGCTTCTTTTTATTGGGTTCTCTGTTGGCTACTGACCTTGTTCGTGTCAGTGGCATCTATTACCCTTCACCCCAAAATACCTCAAGCATAAGACTCCCTATAGTTCAGACCTAAAAGAGAGCTAAAATAAAAGAGAAGTAGACCTACATTCCAGGGATAATTCATTGAGGGAGGGTGGGAATTTGGGGTCTTTTATTTTATAAAGAGGAGAGAGACATACACAACTTCTACCACCCATAGAGAGAGAGCAGTTGAAAACACAGAATTCCAAATCAGTGAATGAATGATGGTATCAGATAAAGGGATTTTTTTCCCCTTGAACAGGAGAATAAGTTCTTTGTCCTAGAAAAAAAAAAAAGAACAAAGTTTCAGATATGCAGGTGGGACATTAAAGGAGTTAGGTTGAAGAGAAAGTTCTAGGAAAAGGGAGGATGAGGTTTGGGGAGAAGTAATGATGTTTAGAAAGATCTTTGTTGGTAATGGAGGAGTAGCCGTTTGGGAAAGGGTGAGGAGGCCACCAGCAGGACTTGCCCCAAGCTTCCATATAATCAAATTAGACTTCTGGTGTGCCATGGCAGCAGTCTGAATACTTGCTTTTATTTCTACTTCCTTCCCACACCACAGGAAGACAAGACAAAATAACTTTTAAATGTGTAAATCTGTAAGGACAGACAGAATGGGAAGTGAGACTACAGACTTCAGGAGAATTTATTTTTTTTTTAAGATTTTATTTATTTGAGAGGGAGAGAGAGAGCATGCAAGAGCAGGAGGAGGGAGAAGCAGACTCCCCGCTGAGCAGGGAGCCCCACATGGGGCTGGATCCCAGGACTCTGGGATCATGACCTGATCCGAAGGCAGACGCTTAACTGACTGTGGGAAAGCCCAGAGTTTGAGGAATTGTGAGCATCTGCTGTCTCTGCGGACAGGGTTTCAGAGGCTAGATCTCAAAAGAACTAGCTGAAAGTCTGTTTGAAGAGGGGTTAGAACCCCAGGTTTTTTTCTTTCCACTCAAGCAGCCAGATGACCATACAGACAAGAGGTTTGCTTTCAGAAGATGGTGTAGCAGGTGGACTTGAATCAGATGGACCAGAAATGGCCAGAAGTAAGAATGAGTCCCTACAGTCCAAACAGGGAGATGACAGAAGAGCCTACTTATTAAAGCGGCTTCGGCCTCTTGGCTTCCAAAACACTGGAAATCAAGATTCTCATTTCCTCCCCACCCAAGCAGGAGATGGGAGAATTTGTCTATAGGTAAATTGAGTAGCCTACAGACACTGACATATGGGGTAACCCCCCCACCTTAAAAATCGGCTGGGTCTTCCGCCCTGCAGTGAAGCCCATCATCCTAGGAGCCCCCCCAAGGCACTTCCGAGCAGCATGGTAGCGCTCTTTTAAATGTGAAGAGACAGCCAGAGATCACAAGATATTTCCAGAAAGAATATAATGATAATGTAATACTGGGTGTCCATGGTACTTCAATTTTAGAAAAAGAATATAATGCCAAAGACACAAAAGCAGACCAAAGGAAGAAAGAAAGAAAGAAAAGGAACTCTAAGGAAAGAGAGATAAGGCAGGAGGCAGAAAAAAAAAAAAAAAGGCCTCAAAACTGTAATTATTTTAGAGGCTGCTTTTAAGCAACAGGCTTGAATCATGGAAACCTGTGTAGGGTCAAAGAGCCCACAGCGACCACTGAGCTGAATGCACACAGGCCCGGTAAGCTACCCACCGCAAAATAGCCATAGACCTCGACTGACCAGTGGGCTACTTACAACCGGGTACAGGTACCAAAAAAGGAAAATTTCGTATGTCCTCATACCACCTCACTCTCCCACTTAACTATAGCCCCCAACCACTGCCTCCTGGCAGAGGGTCTCTCCTTCACTGTCCTGCTGGCTGATGCCTTGCAATGTTTTCAAGAAACTTCTACCTCCTTTGCTCTGCCTTTGGTGAATCCTTTCAAAGAAGAGTTTTTAGAATTTTTTTTTTAATTTTATAAACATATAATATATTTTTATCCCCAGGGGTACAGGTCTGTGAATCGCCAGGTTTACACACTTCACAGCACTCACCATAGCACATACCCTCCCCAATGTCCATAACCCCACCCCCACCTCCCAACCCCCCTCCCCCCATCATTTGTGAGATTAAGAGTCACTTATGGTATGTCTCCCTCCCAATCCCATCTTGTTTCATTGACTCTTCTCCTACCCCCTTAACCCACCATGTTGCATCTCCTCTCCCTCATATCAGGGAGATCATATGATAGTTGTCTTTCTCCGATTGACTTATTTCGCTAAGCATGATACCCTCTAGTTCCATCCACGTCGTCGCAAATGGCAAGATTTCATTTCTTTTGATGGCTGCATAGTATTCCATTGTGTATATATACCACATCTTCTTTATCCATTCGTCTGTTGATGGACATCTAGGTTATTTCCATAGTTTGGCTATTGTAGACATTGCTGCTATAAACATTCGGGTGCACGTGCCCCTTCGGATCACAACGTTTGTATCTTTAGGGTAAATACCCAATAGTGCGATTGCAGGGTCATAGGGTAGTTCTATTTTCAACATTTTGAGGAACCTCCATGCTGTTTTCCAGAGTGGTTGCACCAGCTTGCATTCCCACCAACAGTGTAGGAGGGTTCCCCTTTCTCCACATCCTCGCCAGCATCTGTCATTTCCTGACTTGTTCATTTTAGCCATTCTGACTGGTGTGAGGTGATATCTCATTGTGGTTTTGATTTGTATTTCCCTGATGCCGAGTGATGTGGAGCACTTTTTCATGTGTCTGTTGGCCATCTGGATGTCTTCTTTGCAGAAATGTCTGTTCATGTCCTCTGCCCATTTCTTGACTGGATTATTTGTTCTTTGGGTGTTGAGTTTGCTAAGTCCTTTATAGATTTTGGACACTAGCCCTTTATCTGATATGTCGTTTGCAAATATCTTCTCCCATTCTGTCAGTTGTCTTTTGGTTTTGTTAACTGTTTCCTTTGCTGTGCAAAAGCTTTTGATCTTGATAAAATCCCAATAGTTCATTTTTGCCCTTGCTTCCCTTGCCTTTGGTGATGTTCCTAGGAAGATGTTGCTGCGGCTGAGGTCGAAGAGGTTTCTGCCTGTGTTCTCCTCGAGGATTTTGATGGATTCCTTCCTCACATTGAGATCCTTCATCCATTTTGAGTCTATTTTCGTGTGTGGTGTAAGGAAATGATCCAATTTCATTTTTCTGCATGTGGCTGTCCAATTTTCCCAATACCATTTATTGAAGAGGCTGTCTTTTTTCCATTGGACATTCTTTCCTGCTTTGTCGAAGATGAGTTGACCATAGAGTTGAGGGTCTATTTCTGGGCTCTCTATTCTGTTCCATTGATCTATGTGTCTGTTTTTGTGCCAGTACCATGCTGTCTTGATGATGACAGCTTTGTAATAGAGCTTGAAGTCCGGAATTGTGATGCCACCAACTTTGGCTTTCTTTTTCAATATTGCTTTGGCTATTCGAGGTCTTTTCTGGTTCCATATAAATTTTAGGATTATTTGTTCCATTTCTTTGAAAAAAATGGATGGTACTTTGATAGGAATTGCATTAAATGTGTAGATTGCTTTAGGTAGCATAGACATTTTCACAATATTTATTCTTCCAATCCAGGAGCATGGAACATTTTTCCATTTCTTTGTGTCTTCCTCAATTTCTTTCATGAGTACTTTATAGTTTTCTGTGTATAGATTCTTAGTCTCTTTGGTTAGGTTTATTCCTAGGTATCTTATAGGTTTGGGTGCAATTGTAAATGGGATGGACTCCTTAATTTCTCTTTCTTCTGTCTTGTTGTTGGTGTAGAGAAATGCAACTGATTTCTGTGCATTGATTTTATATCCTGACACTTTATTGAATTCCTGTACAAGTTCTAGCAGTTTTGGAGTGGAGTCTTCTGGGTTTTCCACATATAGTATCATATCATCTGCAAAGAGTGATAGTTTGACTTCTTCTTTGCCAATCTGGATGCCTTTAATTTCCTTTTGTTGTCTGATTGCTGAGGCTAGGACTTCTAGTACTATGTTGAATAGCAGTGGTGATAACGGACATCCCTGCCGTGTTCCTGACCTTAGCGGAAAAGCTTTCAGTTTTTCTCCATTGAGAATGATATTTGTGGTGGGTTTTTCATAGATGGCTTTGATAATATTGAGGTATGTGCCCTCTATCCCTACACTTTGAAGAGTTTTGATCAGGAAGGGATGCTGTACTTTGTCAAATGCTTTTTCAGCATCTATGGAGAGTATCATATGGTTCTTGTTCTTTCTTTTATTAATGTGTTGTATCACATTGATTGATTTGCGGATGTTGAACCAACCTTGCAGCCCTGGAATAAATCCCACTTGGTCGTGGAGAATAATCCTTTTAATATACTGTTGAATCCTATTGGCTAGTATTTTGGCGAGAATTTTTGCATCTGTGTTCATCAAGGATATTGGTCTGTAGTTCTTTTTTGATGGGATCCTTGTCTGGTTTTGGGATCAAGGTAATGCTGGCCTCATAAAATGAGTTTGGAAGTTTTCCTTCTATTTCTATTTTTTGGAACAGTTTCAGGAGAATAGGAATTAGTTCTTCTTTAAACGTTTGGTAGAATTCCCCCGGGAAGCCATCTGGCCCCAGGCTTTTGTTTGTTTGGAGATTTTTGATGACTGTTTCAATCTCCTTACTGGTTATGGGTCTGTTCAGGCTTTCTATTTCTTCCTGGTTCAGTTGTGGTAGTTTATATGTCTCTAGGAATGCATCCATTTCTTCCAGATTGTCAAATTTGTTGGCGTAGAGTTGCTCATAGTATGTTCTTATAATTGTCTGTATTTCTTTGGTGTTCGTTGTGATCTCTCCTCTTTCATTCATGATTTTATTTATTTGGGTCCTTTCTCTTTTCTTTTTGATAAGTCTGGCCAGGGGTTTATCGATCTTATTAATTCTTTCAAAGAACCAGCTCCTAGTTTCGTTGATTTGTTCTATTGTTTTTTTGGTTTCTATTTCATTGATTTCTGCTCTGATCTTTATGATTTCTCTTCTCCTGCTGGGTTTAGGGTTTCTTTCTTGTTCTTTCTCCAGCTCCTTTAGGTGTAGGGTTAGGTTGTGTACCTGAGACCTTTCTTGTTTCTTGAGAAAGGCTTGTACCGCTATATATTTTCCTCTCAGGACTGCCTTTGTTGTGTCCCACAGATTCTGAACCGTTGTGTTTTCATTATCATTTGTTTCCATGAATTTTTTCAATGCTTCTTTAATTTCCTGGTTGACCCATTCATTCTTTAGAAGGATGCTGTTTAGTCTCCATGTATTTGGGTTCTTTCCAAATTTCCTCTTGTGATTGAGTTCTAGCTTCAGAGCATTGTGGTCTGAAAATATGCAGGGAATGATCCCAATCTTTTGATACTGGTTGAGACCTGATTTAGGACTGAGAATGTGATCTATTCTGGAGAATGTTCCATGTGCACTAGAGAAGAATGTGTATTCTGTTGCTTTGGGATGAAATGTTCTGAATATATCTGTGATGTCCACCTGGTCCAGTGTGTCATTTAAGGCCTTTATTTCCTTGTAGATCTTTTGCTTGGATGATCTGTCCATTTCAGTGAGGGGAGTGTTAAAGTCCCCTACTATTATTGTATTATTGTCGATGTGTTTCTTTGATTTTGTTATTAATTGGTTTATATAGTTGGCTGCTCCCACGTTAGGAGCATAGATATTTAAAATTGTTAGATCTTCTTGTTGGACAGATCCTTTGAGTATGATATAGTGTCCTTCCTCATCTCTTATTATAGTCTTTGGCTTAAAATCAATTGATCTGATATAAGGATTGCCACTCCTGCTTTCTTCTGATGTCCATTAGCATGGTAAATTCTTTTCCACCCCCTCACTTTGAACCTGGAGGTGTCTTCGGGTTTAAGATGAGTTTCTTGTAGGCAACATATAGATGGGTTTTGTTTTTTTACCCATCCTGATACCCTGTGTCTTTTTATTGGGGCATTTAGCCCATTAACATTCAGGGTAAGTATTGAGAGATATGAATTTAGTGCCATTGTATTGCCTGTAAGGTGACTGTTATTGTATATTGTCTCTGTTTCTTTCTGATCTACTACTTTTAGGGTCTCTCTTTGCTTAGAGGACCCCTTTCAATATTTCCTGTAGAGCTGGTTTGGTATTTGCAAATTCTTTCAGTTTTTGGTTGTCCTGGAAGCTTTTAATCTCTCCTCCTATTTTCAATGATAGCCTAGCTGGATATAGTATTCTTGGCTGCATGTTTTTCTCGTTTAGTACTCTGAATATATCATGCCAGCTCTTTCTGGCCTGCCAGGTCTCTGTGGATAAGTCTGCTGCCAATCTAGTATTTTTACCATTGTACGTTACAGACTTCTTTTCCCGGGCTGCTTTCAGGATCTTTTCTTTGTCACTAAGACTTGTAAATTTTACTATTAGGTGACAGGGTGTGGACCTATTCTTATTGATTTTGAGGGGGGTTCTCTGAACCTCCTGGATTTTGATGCTTGTTCCCTTTGCCATATTGGGGAAATTCTCTCCAATAATTCTCTCCAATATACCTTCTGCTCCCCTCTCTGTTTCCTCTTCTTCTGGAATCCCAATTATTCTAATGTTGTTTCGTCTTATGGTGTCACTTATCTCTCGAATTCTCCCCTCATGGTCCAGTAGCTGTTTGTCCCTCTTTTGCTCAGCTTCTTTATTCTCTATCATTTGGTCTTCTATATCACTAATTCTTTCTTCTGCCTCATTTATCCTAGCAGTGAGAGCCTCCATTTTTTATTGCACCTCATTAATAGCTTTTTTGATTTCAACTTAGTTAGATTTTAGTTCTTTTATTTCTCCAGAAAGGGCTTTTATATCTCCCAAGAGGGTTGCTTTAATATCTTCCATGCCTTTTTCAAGCCCGGCTAGAACCTTGAGAATTGTCATTCTGAACTCTATCTGACATATTACCAATGTCTGTATTGATTAGGTCCCTAGCCTTTGGTACTGCTTCTTGTTCTTTTTTTTGTGGTGAATTTTTCCGCCTTGTCATTTTGTCCAGATAAGAGTATATGAAGGAGCAAGTAAAATACTAAAAGGGTGGCAACAACCCCAGGAAAATATGCTTTAGCCAAATCAGAAGAGATCCCAAATCGTGAGGGGGGAGAAAGGGGATAAAAAGAGGTTCAGAAAGAAAAAAAAAAAAAAAAGAAATAAAAAAAAGAAAACCAATAAAGAAAAAATATAAAAAGGAATATATATATATATATATATATATATATATTAGATAAACTATTTAAAAAACGTTAAAAAAGAAAACGGTAAAAGTTAAAAAAATTTAGCAGAAGAAGAGAAAAAAAAATTGAAAAAGAAAAAAAAAATTAACCACAAGGCTAAAGAATCATGGGGAGAAAGCCATGAGTTCCGTGCTTTGCTTTCTCCTCCTCTGGAATTCCTCTGCTCTCCTTGGTATTGAAACTGCACTCCTTGGTAGGTGAACTTGGTCCTGGCTGGGCTTCTTGTTGATCTTCTGGGGGAGGGGCCTGTTGTAGTGATTCCCAAGTGTCTTTGCCCCAGGCGGAGTTGCACCGCCCTTACTCGGGGCCGGGCTGAGTAATCTGCTCGGGTTTGCTGGGTTTGCTTTCGGGAGCTTTTGTTCCCTGAGCGCTTTCCGTAGAGTTCCGGAGGGTGGGAATGAAGATGGCGGCCTCCCAGTCTCTGGCCCGGAGGAGCCGAGAGCCCGGGGCCCCACTCCTCAGTGTGGCCTCAGAGAACAGCGCCCAATTACTCCCGTCACCCTGGCCTTCGGCCGCGCTCCAAGCTGACCAAGCCTGCGACCGGTTCAAGGTAACCCCGAGCTTAGAGCTCACTCCTCGGCTCTGTCTCTGTAACTGGCTTCCCCGTTCTAATACCTGTAAGCTCTGCGACACTCAGACACCCCCGATCCTTCTGTGACCCTGCGGGACCTGAGGCCATGCTGACCCTGCCTGGGCTTCACCCCAGTTAAGCCCCTGGAGCGATGTCCCTCAGTGGAACAGACTTTTAAAAGTCCTGATTTTGTGCTCCGTTGCTCCGCTGCTTGCCGGGAGCCGGCCCCTCCCCCCGCGGTCTATCTTCCCGTCACTTTGGATTCACTTCTCCGCCAGTCCTACCTTTCAGAAAGTGGTTGATTTTCTGTTTCTAGAGTTGTTGTTCTTCTTCTCTTCGATCTCCCGTTGGATTTGTAGGTGTTTGCTATCTTTAGATAAGCTATTTAGCTGATCTCCCGCTACCTGAAGTAGTCTCAGCCTGCTACTTCTCCGCCATCTTGACTCCCGAGTTTTTAGAAATTTTTAAGTCATTAAGAGAAATGAAGATTGAAAGAAAAGAACTGAAAGATGAAGTTGAGATTTCTAAGAAATCAGAAAAATAACAACAGAAAAGCAAAGAGAACATAGAAAAGATAAAGGAATCAGAGGATCAATCCAAAAGATTAAATTTCTTGAGGAACCTCCGTAATGCTTTTCATACCAGCAATAACTATTTGGTATTTTCACCAAGAGTATGCAAGGTCTCTAATTTCTCACCAATACTTGTTGTCTTTGTTTTTTGGTTTTTTATAATAGAAATCCTGAAAGACTTAAGATAGGGCCACGTTGCATTTTTTAAAAGATTTCATTTATTTATTTACTTGAGACACAGAGAGAGAGAGTTTGGAGGGGCAGGGGGAGAGGGAGAAGCAGACTCCCTGCTAAATGTGGAGTCCAGTGCGGGGCTAGATCCCAGGACCCTGAGATCATGACCTGAGCAGAAGGTAGACACTTAACTGACTGAGCCACTCAGGGGCCTCAGTATCACACTGCATTTTTAATTTGCATTTCCCTGATGATTAATGATGTTAAACTTTTTAAAAATATATATATTTGTTGGCCATCTTATGTTTTCTTTGGCAAAATATCAATTCAAACCCTCAGGCTATTTTTAATCAGAGTATTAAGGGCATTTTGCTAACTGAACTGTAGAAGTTCCTCATATATTTTGAAGAGTAACCCCTTAACTACCATATGATCCACCAGTCACACTTCTGAGTCTTTATGCCAAAGAATTGAAATCAGGACCTCAAAGACATTAGTTCTCCTACGTTCAGTGCCACACTATTCACAACAGCCAAGACATGGAAAAGACCTTGAAGTCCACTGGTGGGTGAATGAATAAAGAAACGTGATGTGTACACACAATGAAATGCAACTCAGTCTAAAAAGAAGATGGAAAATCTGCAATATGTGACAATATGGGTGAACCTTGAGAACGTTATGCTAAGTGAAATAAGCCAGTTACGGAAAAACAAATACTACATGATTCCACTTATCCGAAGTATCTAAAATAGTCAAATTCATAGAATCAAAGAGTGAAATGGTGGTTGCCAGGAGCTGCAGAGGAGGAAATGGGGAGTTCCCCATCGAAAGGCATAAAATTTCAGTTAAGCAAGATGAATGAGCTCAAGTGTTTTAATGTTAAGTGTTCTTCCCACAGTAAAATAAATTTAATCCAAGAGAGTCAATATCCACTTAACAAAAGTTCCCGAAAGAGAAAGTTATAAAAAGAAATAATTTCCCAGAACTGAAAAACATGAATTTCTTAATTTAGGTGACCCACCAAATTGTGGTTCATTAACTATAAAAGGAACCACAACAAGACATTATTGTGAAATTTCAGAACAGATGTAATAAGGAAAAGATAATAAAATTTCCCAGAGATGGGGAAAGGGAGGTTACATACACAACAAGTTCAAGAACCAGATAGGCGTCAAATTTCTCCACAATAGCTCCAGAAGCTAGCAGATGGAGTAAGGCCTTCAACATTCTGAGATAAAATTATTTCCAACCTATTCGTCTATACTCAGCCAATATTCTAATTAAAATGAGGGAAGAATTAGAGATATTTTCAGATATAGAATGCCTCAAAAAACTGTTTTCCTCTTCTGCCCTCATTCTTAGCAAGCTGCAGGTGGAGGTGTTTGTTACACCAAAATAAGAGCATAAATCAAGAATAAACAAGAATATATCAAAGAGGAAGGCCTGAGCACATAGTAAGCAAAGGATCTGACACAGAAGAAAGAGGAAGAGAATTCTTAGTTTGATGACACAGAGAAATCTGTTGCCCTAAGCAGCAGCTGGGGAAGGAATGTGAAGAGGAGAAATCTCTTTGGGACAAGCAGATTGTGGGGCTTTGCTTCATCTGTTGGAATCTAAAGGGTCTTTGTATGGTTTCATTTCAGGTATTTTCAGGAGGTAGGAAATGTTGAAGTCCATTACTGGAAGAGGATTTGGGGTATATCAATTTCCTTTCCAAGGACAGGGGATTTTGGGGGGGGGCCTCACAAAGGAGATGGGAACTAGGGAGACAACAAAGGTTGAGATAATATGTATCATGCAGGGAAGAGGGCACCCGGCAAAAATCATCCTTTATCTCTTTAGGCTGTGGCTAGGACTATTTATCTATTAATCTAGGACTATTTATCAGCCAAGAGATAAGTGAAAAAACAACAGGCTTAGCACTGAGATTGATTAAGTTAGAAGGCTCATTGTTAGGACAAAGGTCAAAGAAGAGTCGCCATATTAGATATTCAAAAGGCAATATCCAGTAAGATAATTATGGACCCGCCACATTTCCCCCACATTCTGCTGTCTCTGCATGCATCAAAACAAGTCTCCAGCAAGTTCTCATGGCTAGAAGCTGGAAACTGCAATTGACAAAACTCCAGCGAAGTAAGAATTTAGTTAAAAGACCTCTGGCCTGAAGATGGAGCTTGGGGTTATCATGTCTTCCTTTTCTTGGAAATCATCCTAAAGCAACCAGCAGAACGGGAAGCAAAAATCAAACTCTTCCTTCAAAGAAACAGAGAGATTGCTGAAACATCTAGTCACAAAACTGGAAAACGCAGGAAGGGTTAGGAAAAGCACTGGAAATGCGTGAAGAGTACGGCAGAAAGTGGAAAGGGGGCTACAGAGCTCAGAAAGAGATCATCAAGTTCGTTTTCAAAGGATAAGAGCACACTCTGCAAAACCAAAATCTTTTGTCTGTAACAGGAATACAGTGTGCACACAATGGCAGCTTCCCTGGCCCCGGTTTCGATGTGAAAGGTAGAGGAGGCAAGGTTGAATTACACAGGTAAAAGGTCATTTTACGTAAGAGTCTACCCTTGTGGTTGGAGGAGAAGAGAGACTTGCAAAGTGGCAAGCCCTATAGTAGCCGTTTTCCATTACTGGGGAGAATAAAAGCCTGCCAAAACTCACACCTACACACACACACACACACACACACACACACACCTCACACCTAAAGCTCAGATTCAAAAGCAAATTTCTGCTCGCTTAAAACACAGGTGTGGCCCCAGCTCCATGTGAGGTTCCTGCAAATACCTGCTTAGGAAAAACTCACCACTGACTCAAAAATGAGGTTACCCATAGGAACTGCAAAAGATCTGTGCAAAGAGCCTATAAAAACAAATGAGGAAAAGAAAAACAGATTATGGAAAACATTTATAAAAAAAAAAATAGTTGCTTTGAACAACTTGCAAATTACTTAATTTTTTAAAATCCTGTAAAAGAAGATTTGATCTGCAAAATTGAAAGGACATACCATGATCCAGGACAAAGGAATAATACTGTCATACTGTCACAAAGCTACTAAACTTCAAAGACAAAGAATCTTTGGGGAGCTATGCAAAAATGTTAATTCATTTACAAGGGGTGGGGGGAAATAAGGCTGACCTCAGATTTCCCCAAGGCAAATTCCCATACCAACAAATAGTGGAGCAATGTTTATAATACCCTCAAGAAGGTAAGCTGTAACCAAGGAATATTTTACTCACTCAAAATGCCGCTCAAGCATAAAGGCAAGAAATGAACATTTTGAATATCTGATGAGCCCTTCTTGTACAAAACACTGGAAGATAAAGTTCTCTCAGCCAAGAGATAAACAAAAAAACAACAGGCTTACCACTGAGATTGAAGCTACTTTGCTGTGGGATAAAGATTAGAGCAAATGCGGGGATTATGGCAACAATGCGGGAAGAAAATGCAGTCATGTCGAAAACCGACCTCTGAGCTTCTGAGCTGAAACTCGTAATGTGAAGACAAAGTTTGGGTATAAAAAAGGAAGATAGTGTGTTACTTCGCCAGGCAAAGGAGGCTGCGGCAGCCTAATGCCTCCAGCGCTGCAAGCCCACCTGGGGTAAAAGGCTGAGGGGTTTTCCAGGAAAATGCAGGATCTGAGTGGTTTCAGTAGGAATCTGGTAGCGCCGCCAGCTGAGTCCGCTGTGTCTTCAACGAGGGTCTTAGGACCAGCACCCACACCCACCATCTAAGTCTCCTAAGTATATATCGAAGTCAGCGGAATGTTGATATCAATGCCAAGTTCCTGGAACAGAGGATTCTACAGAAAAGCAGGTGAAGGGGAAGGAGAAGCTTCAAGAATGAGGAAGAGAAAAATGTGTTCAAAGTCAAGCCTTGATGAAGCACCAGTGCGTCCATGTTAATTTCCATCCATCTGTATGTTTCTATAGTGGTTTCAGTAATTCTTCCTGTATGGGAAGGACTTATCTAACAGATTTGAGACAAGAATTTGGAGAATAAGTAGGTATTAATGAACATTGAATTCACTCATCCTTTATAGTAAGGGGTCAAAAGGGGTCATATCTCTTGATATCGTTAACAGCTGAGAAATCAAGTAAAAACAATGGGAATTTATTTAGCAATACGAAGGTAAATGCTAAGAAAGATAGCAATTAAAATTGAACTGAGGAGTGAGGGGAAAGAAAAATGAAATGTACTAATTTGTGACTGCTCACAGTGGGGACTTAATAGATTCTGTCTAAACAGATAGTTTGATCCTAAGTTATGTTTATAACTGTAATTTTTAAATCAATGGTAAATACTTTCCAAAGTATTGGACCACACTTGCACACTAAAAAAATAAGTACAAAACATATTGCATAGTAGGTATTAAAACATGAAAACATAAGACAAAATAGTATGACAGAATTAAGCTGCACATATCACTGATAGCCAGTGATGTGCTAGCTGATACTGAACAACTGTCCTTGGGAAAACAAATCAAAACACTTTAACTTGTAGCTTTTGTTGATTTCCACAGTGTGCATGCATACTCCTACTATCACAGATGGGAAAGTCTACATTGTGTGAATGGAGGTCTGGGTCCTTGGATTCCACAGAAAATTTTCATGGGGATCCACGCCGTAATAAAGACAGCCAGAAGGAAAGTAGCAATCACAAAGCAGCTTATTAAAGAGAAAGTATACTCTCAAGGTTGGAAAGCCAGAGATGGAACTGGCCCTAGTCCCAGCCTAGGAACTCTGAGTGAATTGGGATTGGATATTTGTTGTGTCTCTCTGGCTAAGAGGAGCTGGGACATACAGTGGGGAAGTCTCTAATGGAAGTTGCTTCCAATCGTTTGGGGCATTCTTCCCACTGGTTGGGAGAGGAGTTTTTGACCCTATAAAGCTTTGTACCTGAACCATTTTCATGGCAGCTTTTCTCCATGGGGATGGGGCTGTAACCGTAATGCAAATACATTATAATGAGTCTAGGGGTGACCCTGGGGCAGGAGTGGAAGAGGAGAGGACATGCTCTGCACCTGTGACTCTTGACCTGTCAGTGCCAGCGTCTTGGAGCCCCAAGGTCTGGATGTTGTGCACCTGGACTTCTATTGTGTACACTATTCCCCACTGTCCTCACCTCCAGCGCAGGTACCTTTCATTCCCCTTGAAGGACTTAAGACTCTGCTTCAGAACGTTCCTTCCACCACTCTTGTCTAGCCTCTATCTAACCCTCCCACAGCGGGTTTCAAGCTACAGAGCTGCTACCACTTAATGTGGAGTTAGAAACTCATGAGTTGGTGTGAGAGGCTCCAGCACACCGAGGCTGATAGCAATAGATTTCAATCAACTAAGAAGACTTTCATATGGCATTACAAAGCAGAATCAGCTTAACACCTGTATACAGGAGATCTTAAAAACAAAGGGGTTTGAAACTGAAAGTGAAATGGTAGGAAGTGTATACTAGGCAAAGACAAAACAAAACAAAAAAAAAAAACCAACAGGGAGAGAGACCACTAACATATCATAGAAGATGAATTTAAGGAAAGCAGTGTCAAAGGAGATGTCTCGAAGAATGCTTTATAATGACAAGGCATACAAATAACAATGAAAAAATAATAATTACAAATATCTGTGCACCAAGTAACATCACGTCAATATCCACAAATAAAAATTGCATTAGTTATGTGGAGAAATATAGATTAAAAATGCATGAGTAAAGGGGTGACTGGGTGGCTCAGTCAGTTAAGCATCCAACTCTTGATTTCAGCTCAGGTCATCATCTCAGAGTTGTGAGATCAAGCCTGGCAGTGGCCTCCTTGCTCAGTGCAGAGTCTGCTTGGGATTATCTCTCTCCCTCTGCCCCTCCCCTGGTCTCTCTCTCTTTCTCTTAAATAAATAAAATTTTTTTAAAATGCTATAAAGAACATTCTCCTTTTGGATTATTTCTTCTCCTGCTGTCATTCTTTTTTTTTTTTTTTAAGATTTTATTTATTTATTTGACAGACATCACAAGTAGGCAGAGAGGCAGGCAGAGAGAGAGGGAGAAGAAGGCTCCCTGCTGAGCAGAGAGCCCGATGCAGGACTCAATGCGGGGCTCTATCTGAGGACCCTGAGATCATGACCTGAGCCAAAGGCAGAGGCTTTAACCCACTGAGCCACCCAGGCGTCCCTCTCCTGCTGTCATTCTTAATGCAAAGTGTACTGTATTACTTTTTCCATAGCTAACATACTACTTTCTTAATAGAATTTAATTTCCAAATCCTCAACTAATTTTGTAGTTTCATCAAGTTTATAATTTTTCCTCTTAAACAAAGCTTTTTAAAAAAAAGAAGATAGAAGTCTAGCTGCTGCTGGAGCAATTGCACAGCCATAAACAAAACAACAAAAATGAATCCTAAGTCTCACACCTTAAGCAAAAATTAGCTCAAACAGGTCAAAAACGTAAAGGAAACCATAAAACTTTTAGAAAAAAAAAAGTAGGAAATCTCCAAGATCTAGGCTGAGCAAAGAGCTTAAAACTTAATACAAAACACCACCCATAAAAGAAAAAATCGGTATTGAACATTAATGAAGTTAAAAACTTTTGCTCTCTGAAAGACTATTAAGAAGATGAAAAGACAGGCTACAGAATGGGAGAAAATATTTATAAAATATGTACTTGACAAAGAACTAGTATTTAGGATATATAAACAAATCTCAACAATTAAAATAGGGAGAGTTTGGTAAAAAGATACAAACTTTTAGTTATGAGATGTATAAGGTCTGAGATTCTAAAGTGTAACATGTGTCTCTAGTTGATAACGCTGTGTTGTATCATTGGCATTTGCTAAGAGTAGCACTGAAATGTTCACACACACACAAAAGGTAAATATGTGACAGATGCCTTTATTGCAAGGGGGAAACTTTCACAATGTATACATATATTAAATCATCACATTGTACACTTTATCTTATAATTTTATTTGTCAATTCTACAATAGTAAAGCTGGAGGGGGGAGGGGTGTCCAAACAGTAAACACACACAAACACACACGCACAACCCCAGAGTCCGATGAAGAGACAATTCGCTGAGGAGGATACATGGATTGCAAATGAGCACATGAAAAGATGTTCAATGTCATTACGCAACTGGGAAATATTAGCAACTTAAAACCACAATGAGAGATCATTGTGGTTTTAATATCACTAAATACCTATCAGAATAACTAAAATAAAAAATAGTGACAATACCAAATGCTGGAGAGAACTTGGAGAAATTGGTTCATTCATAACTTGCTGGTGAGCATACACAATGGTGCAGCCCCTAGAAATCAGTTTGACAGCTTCTGAAAAACTGAACACACAACTGCCATTCAACCCAGCAAATTGCATTTCTGGGCGTTTATTCCAGTGAAATGAAGATGCCCAGTCACACAGAAACCTATACACAAAAAAATTTACAGCAATTTTATTCATAAAAGCCCAATACCGGAATCTGCCCAGATGTCCTTCAATAGGTGAATGGTGTAACTGTGGTATACTGTGGTATAGTTTAACTGTGGGATATCCACCATGAAATAATATTCTGCAACACAAAGGCACCAACTACTGACGTAGGAAACAACTAGGCTGAATCTCCAGAGAAGTATGATGAGTAAAAAATGCCAATCTCAAAAGGTTACATACTGAGTGCTTCCATTTATATGCCAATTCTGAAGTGAGAATTTCAAGATTATAGAAATAGAGAACAGATTAATAGTTATCAGGGATTAAGGATGGGATAGGGACAGGTGGAAAGTGGGTATACTCTTAAGGACAATGTGGGGGATTCTTCTGGTCATGGAATGTCCTGTATCTTGACTACATCAATCTCATTATCCTAGTTATATTATAGTATAGTTTTATAAAATGTGACCTTTGGAGAAAACTGGGTAAATGGCACAGATCTCTGCATTATTTCTTATAACTACTCATGAATGTACAATTATCACAAAATCCAAAATTTAATTTTTAAAAATCTGATGAGAATTACCCTCAATAATTACCGACAATGGATATGGCAGAGTTGTTCATGTTTGACACACACATTAATTCAAGAAAGACATTTTTTAAAAATCATATTCCAGTGTCATTACTTGAATGTCAGCTGCAGTTGGGTAGTAATGTGTAGCATCAATTGTTTGCATTATTCTTCAAGTCACCAAGACTAAAAAAATCACAACCAATGAGCCTTATAGAATCCAGTAATATGAATTTCCTTAAATAATATTTTAAAATCTCACATTAATGAAAAATAAGAGTTTGGATATTGTAGTTTACACACAGAAATCAGATAGTTCTATAAAGAAAAATGTTTTTAAAATATTCACTATTCGAGAGGCACCTGGGTGGCTCAGTCAACTAAGCCCTGAGTCTTGATTTCAGCTCAGGTCATGATCTCAGAGTGCTGGGGTCCAGTGCCACAAAGGGCTCCGTGCTCAGCGGGGAGTCTGCTTGGGATTCGCGCTCCCTCTGCTCCTCCCCTGGCTCACACACACTCTCTCTTTAAAAATAAATGAATTAAAAAATTTTTAAAGTAAAAAAAAAAGTCACTATTTGAATATGTTTGCTATTTGAAATGACTGGGGAATGCGTATTTCCATCAAAGAAGTAAAAAAAAAAAAAAAGTAAATACTATGTAACTGATATATTTCAAATGCATTTCAAAGTTAAAGTTCTTAAACTGACAACTAACAATGGATATAGCAGAGTTAATAATTACTGATAATGGATATATGGAAGAAAATAAAATCAATCTCCCTAACATGAAAGAAATTAATGTGATCTTTATCAACAAAATTGTACTATGTTAACCCCATTTATGAACATCTTTCAAAATTTACATCTTTGCATGAGTTAAATAACATAGGCTTAAAGACAGATTTGAAAACACACTGACATTGAGTATGATGGTTAGATTTAAAGATCTCTGAGATTAATCCATTTCTGATTATGTAAAACAGCATTAGGATAATGTAGGTAGGTAAGATAACCTTTTTTCCTGTGGCATGATTTAATCAGTGTGAATAGGAAACGTTTCAGATCTAATTCAAACTTTTATAGCCACTTACTGGGAAAGAAGGTACACTTTCATAGTAGTATCTCCAGCTACATATTTGTTTTGAAACAGATTTCAATTGCAGCTACTTCAAGGGTGAACTGCTAATAAGTAACAGATTTGACCTTCCTTTCAATTTAGAACTAAACGTAGATGTTGCATTAATAGGGATCTTATTAATTTATCAATACTGTTTTCAAATAAAGTGAGTCATTTAAAAGTTCAGTTGCGTAAGAAATCTGTGATATTAAATTGACATCTTGACTCTGGGCTGTAAGTAAATTGATAGCGAGGAAGAAACGGAGCAGCTGCGGAGAGCCTCGTGGAGAGGGCGCCCCCTGGAGGCCATGGCCGTTCCTCGCTCGTTGGACCACTGGAGTCTAAGCTAGTGGTCTCCAGCCCGCACCCGCCAAGGAAAGCGAATCTTTTTCTCGGTAACCAACATCCAGCATGACGCCACCCTGCGTGCCAGCGCCACTAGCGTACCGCGACCAGCCAGACTACTAAGAAGAGTAGGGACACGAAAGCCGGCGCAGGTACAAGCCATCCCAGACTCCGACCAAACCCACAGCCCAACCGCGACTCCGCGGGGAGCTTGGCAGCGCACGCGGCCGGAGGCGGGGCTTGTCGTCAGGAGGGGGCGCCTGTCGCCCGGGGGCGGGACCTATCGCCTGGGGGCGGGGCCTGTCGCCCGGGGAAACCACCTGCTGGCTGCGCAAGCTTCCCGGCCGGCGTTTCCGTTTAGCGGCTGCTGGCAGACGCCCTGACCGGTTACCTCCCTCGGACGTCAGTGGCGAGAAAGGGGTCTCTGAGGCTCCGGGCACCGAGGGCCCTTGCGATAGTGTGGCCGCGGCTAGGCCAGACCAGGTGCAGGGGCGAGTCCCCGGTCGCCCTTTGCGAAGCCGCCGCGGGCTTCAGCAACAGTGACTATGGTTCGGGTGGGTTGCACCGGCCCGGGCGGGCCTCGGGGCCCGGGCCCGACCGGCCGTTGCCCGCCCCAGCCCCCTACAGCTGGAGGTGTGCGTTTCCCCCGTGGGGGAGAGGCGGAAGTGCGGGCGCGGGAGGGGGCGCTGCTGGGCGCGGGTACGCCGAGTCCCCTCCCGTGGCCTTGACCCGGTCTGCCCTCGCAGGGTCAGGGGCCGGAAGCCGGGCGGTGGCTCCCACCGACTCCTACAGAGGGAGCTCCCGAATTCCCTCACCGGCAGCGCCCGTTTGTGGCTTGAAGAGGGGCAAATTGACTCTGAAGCAGCCTCGAAGGGACTTCTGCCCAGGCGTGGAGTCACGTTGCAGGTGGCAATCTTTTGTTACTCCACTTGGGGGTCACAGAAGCTTGACCTTTGGAATACCCGGGATACTCAGTGATTTAACCAGCAAAGCTAAGTCTTACCCACTTCCTTGATCCCCTCACTACATTTTTCCGAAGAGCTCTCACTGGCCTGAAAACCTCTTCCGCAGTGAATTCTAGTACACATAACTTTGGAGTCTCCATTAAGGGTCAGGTCCTCAGGGATAGTCTAGGTAATGTCACCATTTCCTTGCTTCCTCCAAGGACAGAAGCCTCAATTGGCACCAGCTTCACAGAGGTCCAACCTGTGTAGTCATACAAGGCTCCGTGCTCAGAAGGAGGGCCTTGCACTTGTTTTAATGCTTTGTGGTCACCTTTCGAAGTTCTTAATTTTTGAACCAAAGGCTCCCTATTCTCTCTTTTCCACTGGGCCCAGCAAATTATGAACCTGGTACTGGCCCCAACTCTCATCTTTTCCTGAAGGCTGTCTTTGATAAAATTCAGTGATAAAAAATAGCGTTAAAAGGGATTCTTCTCTGGACCACTCAGCTACTAAGACATCAAGAGACAGAGGAGGGATGATTCTATTAACTAAACAGTTGTTGGAATCATGAGACCTTTCTGATCCAGTGCTCACCCCACCCCTCATTATATTTCAGGGCCTTTGAAGAATATGCAGAATGTGAAAATGCCAAGCTTCTGAAGGCATTTGGTTCCTTGCCCCAGGATAGAGCGGAGGGGAGGGAGGACAGATCAAGAAGGAAACTGAGAGGCTCTATAGCTATGCTGTCCAATACTGTAACCACAAAATACAAGTGACTACTGTGCACTTAAAATGAGGCAAGTCTAGGGGCGCCTGGATGGCTCAGTGGGTTAAAGCCTCTGCCTTCAGCTCAGGTCATGATCTCAGGGTCCTGGGATTGAGCCCCGCATCGGGCTCTCTGCTCAGCAGGGAGCCTTCTTCCCTCTCTCTCTGCCTGCCTCTCTGCCTACTTGTGATCTCTCTCTCTCTGTCAAATAAATAAAATCTTTAAAAAAAAATGAGGCAAGTCTAAAATAAGATGTGCTTCACTCATCATCAGGAAAATGCAGATCAGCACTACAGTGAGATACCACATTGCACCTGTCAGAATGGCTAAAATCAACAACACAAGAAACAGGTGTTGGTGAGGATATGCAGAAAGGCAAACCCTTTTGCATTGTTGGTGGGAATGCAAACTGGTGCAGTCACTCTGGAAAACAGTATGGAGGTGCCTAAAAAGTTAAAAGTAGAATTACCCTGTGACCCAGCAATTGCACTACTAGGTATTTACCCAACGAGTATAAAAATTCTAATTCAAAGGGATACATGCACCTCAGTCTTTATAGCAGCATTATCTACAATAGCCAAATTATGTGAACAGCCCAGGTGTCTATCAACTGATGAAGGTATAAGGAAGATGTGAGATACACACACACACAAAAAATATATATTGTATACCACATAATATATATATGTGGGCTATGTGTGTGTATATATACATGTATGTATATATATATATATGCCAAAGAAAGTATAAAATCTTCACCATTTGCAATGACATGGATGGAGCCAGAGAGTATTAGGTTAAGTGAAGTAAGTCAGAGAAAGATGAATATCATATAATTTCACTCACATGTGGAATTTAAGAAAAATGAGCAAAGGGGAAAAAAAAAAAAGAGGCAAACCAAGAAACAGACTCTTAACTATAGAGAACCAACCGATGGGTACCAGGGGGGGGGGGGGGGGGGGGGGCTTAAATAGGGGATGGGATTAAGGAGGACACTTGTGACAAGCACTAGGTAATGTATGAAAGTGTTAAGTCACTATATTATACATCTGAAACTAATACCATATATTAACTGAAATTTAAATAAAAACTTAGAAATAATCGATGTTAACAAGAGTCTTTATAAAAATAAGAATAAAAAATAAAATAAGATGTGCTGTAAAACCTACACCAGATCACCAGATTTTAATGTCTTGTTTTTTAAAGTAAAATATTCTACTTTTAAATTGATTACATGCTGAAATGATATTTTGGATATATTGAGTTGAATAAAATATATTAAAATTAATTTTCACTTTTTTAATGTGACTACTAGAAATTTTATATATGTAGTTCACATTATGCTTCTTTTAGAGAGCCCTGTTCTAAAGATTGCAGAGTATTGAAAACTACTTACAATGTTCAGAAAAACTGCTTTTCCCCAAAAAACTCACATTGCTCTTCTCTCCCAGAGAGTACTCCTGCATAGTCTAGAACTACAAAATTATAGTCACTCATACAGGAAAGTCTCAAACTTCTGTTCACTCTTGCCACTAGAACCAATTTGGATGCTGGCAGAACTGTTTCTTTGTCTAGTTTTGTAGAAGTAAACTGAAGGGAAGGAAGAAGGAAGCAAGGGAATGTCAGTGCACCAACCTTAGCTCTCAATTATTGTTACAAATTATGGGATTACAGCAGCCTTGGCCTGACTCCTTTTTGTCAGTCATGCTACCTTTGAAAGTAATAAGCTTTAGTGAAGAAATTGCCTGGTGCACTGGTCTGAAGTATAGATAGGAGCAGAAAATTATCTATATTTAAACTCTCACTTAAGCAGCCTCCTTCAGTTATGGAAAATACAACATACTGGGTAGACTCCAGTATCTTCAGTGTTTTGAATGTCGCTTAAAGGTAAGGCACCTGGGTGGCTTAGTGGGTTGGGCCTCTGCCTTCAGCTCAGGTCGTGATCTCAGTGTCCTGGGATTGAGCCCCGAGTTGGGCTCTCTGCTCAGCAGGGAGCCTGCATCCCGCCAACCCCCCCACCCCGCCTCTCTGCCTGCTTGTGATCTCTGTCTGTCAAATAAATAAATAAATAAAATCTTTAAAAAAAATTAATGTGGTAAGTGAAGATGTCAGCTCTACATCAGTGTGTGTTGGAAGCTAGTCCTAACCCTAACTGTCCTAGAGCCTCTAGTTCCCTGGAAAGTGGCCCTAGTGTGGGAATGTGAGTGGGGCAGGGGTAGGAGGTGAGGATTGGTGCCTTGGAGGGGCAACTTGGAATTCTGGACTTGCTGCAGTTTCCAGTAGGTTGAAATTCAAGCATTTCTCCTGGCACCTAATAAGACATTTATCAAATCTAGGTACACTAAGAAGAGCTAGTTTGATCTTGTCATGATCTTCACTGTAGGTTGTGAAGGCATCCTGACCTATAGTCTTTCTTGTTAGAAGTTTTTAAACTACAAATTCAATGTCTTTAATAGACATAGGACTGTTCAGATTATGTATTTAAGTGAGTCTTAGTCATTTATGTTTTAAAAGGAGTTTGTGTATTTCATCTAAGTTTCGAATCTATGGGCATACCGTTGTTTGTGATATTGTCATATTCTTTTAATGGCCAAGATCTGTAGTGATTGCGCCTTTTTCATTTCATTGTTTTGGTATTTTATGTCTTTGTCTCTCTCTCTCTCTTTTTTTTTTTTATCAATCAAGCCACAATAGTCTGATACTGTTGACATTTTGGGCTGAATAGTTATTTATTGTACAGTGTTCACCTTTCTAGGATGTAGGATGTGTCCAGCACATGCCTGGCCTTTACACCCACTAGATGCCAGTAGCACTGCATCTCTCTCCCTCTATTCCTATCTCTACCCCCACCCCAACTGTAACAATCAAAGTGTCGCAACACTGTCAAATGTCTCCTGAGAGGCAGAATTACCCCTGGTTGAGAACCACTGCTTTAGGCTACCTTTTGGAGCAGTTAAAAAAAAAAAAATCTTTTGTATTTTACTTTCGTTTTAACTATTTCTAGAAATCTTCATTTCCTTTTTTGGAAGCAAGTTCTGTTTAGTATCATGTTCTTTGTGTTGAAGGAAGTTGTTTTGACCTTTATTTTTGTACAGGTCTATTGATAATAAATTTTCTTGGTTTTGTTTGGTTTTTTGGCTTTTTGTCTTTTGAATTCTATTTTTCCATCATATCTGAAAGATATTTTCCCTGGGCACAGTATTTTGCATTAACAGTATTTTTCCTTTAGTGTTTTACGGTTATTACTCCAATGTACTCTGAGTTGCGTAGTTCCTAAGTCAGCTGTAATTCTCTGTTTCTCTGTACTGTGTCTTTTTCTCTGTGGCTTCCTTCAAGATTTTCTCTTTAACTTTGACTTTTCAGAGGTTTGAATATAATATGTTGGGGTTTGTATTTTTGGTGTTTATTCTGCTTGGGAATCTGAGCTTTTGTTACCTGTGGTTTGGTATATTTTATCATTTTTGGAAGATTTGTTTCTTGTTATTGCTCTCTCTCTTTCTTGAATTCCAAATATACTTTTATTAGACTGTTCGATCTTGTCCTACAACACTTGAACACTTATTTGAGGTTTTTTTCACACTTTTTTCTCTTTGTATTTTAGTTGGGTAATTTTATTATACAGCTTCAAGTTCATGTTTCCAAGTGCATGCTGTATCAAGTGTACTGATTGGCTTTTTCAAGGTATTCTTCATCTCTGTTACTGTGCTTTTTGTTAGCATTTCCACTTGACATAGTTTTTATCTCTACTGAAATTTTCTACCTGATCGTTCCTGTTATCCACCTTTAATATGTATGATTAATATATTAGTAAATGGTATTTTAAATCCCCCTCATAATTCCAAACTTAGGTTACCTCTGAACCTCATTCTGTTGATTGATCTCTCTCTCTCGACAATGGGGTTTTTTTTTCCTTTTCTTTTTTATGTGTCTTATAATTTTCTATCCAATTCTAGGCATCTTGTATAAAACAGTAGACATTAAAATAATGTGTGACTCAAATAAGCATGTTTCTTCTGCTGCTAAGTCAGTAATGCAGGGTCTTGAATCACTCAGCAGTTGAGCTGGGTTTGGGTTTGATTTTTTCACCTTCAGTACAACACTGGTTTCAGTTTCCTTTGGTGTTACCTTATACTTATGGTGGACTAGAATGCTGGAGGGATTTTTTCAATATTCCTTTTCTACTCTCAGCTTCGAGCCTTCTTTTTAACCTGCACAAAAAGGGCCTCTCTCCATGCCTTTGCCTTTTCCTCTGCCTGTAACCTGCTGCTTGATAGGATGGTGGTAATGGGAGCCAGAGGATCAGTCATCTTGGTCCAGCCTCTCTTAAGCAAGCCTTATATGTTTGGGCCTTCTAAGTGGGGACTTCCTCAGCCCTTCAGTATCCCTGTGACAGACAGAATTCTACCTTGCATCTTTGATGAGTCTTGAGAAGATAAGAGTCTCCTGATTCCTGGAATTTTATTAACATAAGATCTTGGGCCCAAGACTGTTTCCTGTCCCTCCTTACCCAGGGACAGAAGCTCTTTGTCCTCTCTTATTCCTATTCTTACCCAGTATCAAGGGCCCTTTACCTGAGCCTTGGAGATAATAGAGTCTGCTGCCCCTTTCCCAGGGGCTTGAAGCTATTGTTCATAGGAAGAGGATGGCAGGACTTTTGTACTTTCCATGGTGGGAGCTTTTTCTCCTCCACCAAGGCCTTCATCTCCAAGAGAGGCTCTCTCTGACCTCCTGCCTTGTCCTGTTTTTCTCATCAGCACCCAGTGAAAACATGGAGAAGAGGCTATAAATGGAAGCAAGCTCCTTTTTTATCTGAGGCTTTCAGGGCATCCTTGTCCCCTGTTGGCCTTTAGCAGTTTGTTAACAATTCTAGCTGAATTCCTAGCACCTTGATGTCTCTTCTTGATGATGTCTTGAATTCCTAGTTCTTGATGTCTCTTCTTCAGTGCTCACATCCTATCTTCCTGGTAGGACCAGTCTTTTCCTTGGAGCTCAGGTTAGTTGCTTGGTCTGTGACCCTTGTTAGGATGTCCAACCATCCCAATTTGTGTGGTATTGAGGAGTTTCCCAGGACTTACAGGACTAAAATGAGGGAAAGTCCAGTTGGTTACCCTAACCTCAGATCTCCAACAGGTTTAAGAAAAGGTTTTCTATAGTTTTCCTAGTTGTTTAGGTAAGAGTGATGTTCATGCTAGGTTTCTACATCCTAGATAGAAGCCAAATTAGTGAAATACACATGTTGACTATGAGCAAAAATGGTTCTTGAGATAGTAAAAAGCCATATTGGGTAAACATCTGTTTTCTTACTAAGGCAGACAGATTTTTGTGAAATCTTCCCTAAAATAGAGAATAAGCAAAATTTTCTGCCCTTCTTTTGTCTGTCAACAACAGATTTATCTCATTACCTAAATAAACTTCAGCTGAAGAGGTAGATTCTCACCTCTTCTTCTTTTAACTGTATTCAACATTCAGCTAGCACCCGATTTGGACTTTACTTCCAGCAAGTGAGTAGCTCCTACAGATTTTTTAGTGAAACCAAAAAAAGAAAGAAGGAAAAAAAGAATCTTAATGTCCTTTTGTGGGGGAGGAAGAAGGCCGAATACAGTAATAGGCTTTCAATAAGAATAGTGACCACCTCTGGGTAAATGTGCTGTAGGTATGTGTATACGTGTGTGTATAATTTTGCTATTAACTGCTGGGAACATGCTTGATTTACATTGCCATTGTGCTACATCTGGTCTTGTGGTTTTTATTTCAGATATCAAGGGAGCCTGAGAGTGTTTGTGACCCCTCCAGCCAGCAGTAGTGGTAATAAGGTAGGCAGCCTCAAGGCAATACTTTATATTTTGTGTTCTGTTGAAGGCTCTATCATTTGCTCAGTTATGCCTTGGAGTATCCAAGAGAAATAGTTAAGATGTTTGATGAGCTTGTAGGCTGTATATATGGTATCTTCCTATTAAAATTGTCAATCGTTTGATTAGGTAAGAAACATAGCACAGAAATCTTAAGACCAGGAGCGTGTATAATCTCAACAGCTGGGGGGTTTATGTGGCAGTAGATCTAAGAGCTAAGATGTAGAGTGTTTATCATGTGTCAAGCATTGTCCGAAGAGTTTTACATCTATTAACATACTGAATCCTCATACATAGAAACTTCGTAACAATCCAGAGACGCCTGGGTGGCTCAGTCGGTTAAGCGCCTGCCTTCAGCTCAGGTCGTGATCCTGGGGTCCCGGGATAGAGCCCCACATCGGGCTCCCTGATCTGCTTCTCCCTCTCCCTTTGCCAATCCCCCTGCTTGTGGTCTCTTGCTCTTTCTCGCAAATAAATAAAATATTAAAAAAAGAGAAACTTCATAACAATCCTAGAACATTAGGTGTTATTATCTACATATCACAGATTAGAAAAATGAGGACCAAAGAAGTTTGGTAATGTGCTCAGGTCACACTGAACGAAAGATGACTTAAGCTCATGTAGTCTGTTTCCAGAATTCTTTTAACCACTATGACAAAGAAAAAAAAGAGGTAAAGATTTCAACTTTCAGGAGGGTATATAGTAGTGTGGGAGTTGTATATATGTGAATAAAAAAAGCCTTTCAAATAACATTTTGATTTTAGGTTATGTACCAAACAGAGATGTATGGAAAGCTAAAAGAGGACATGCTAAGGAAGAGGACTCAAAAAATGATAAAGTGATGTTTTTGTACTCACTACAAGTCAACATAGTATGAATTACACCAACAGGTGTGGTCAGATATTTGATTTAAAGTTCACGTACTACCAGATGACCCAGTAATAGTGGAAATGCTGCAAAACAACGTGCAGGACAAGCTCTACTTCTCTCCACGGGATACTTGGATACTTTTCAGTTTCAAAATCGAAGATGACTTAGATGCCACTTGCCCTAAAGAGGAAATTGAGTATGAAAAGTTTTATCAGTTCCATTTATGATTCAGTGATTGA
Organism: Enhydra lutris kenyoni; assembly: GCF_002288905.1. Classification (NCBI taxonomy): domain Eukaryota; kingdom Metazoa; phylum Chordata; class Mammalia; order Carnivora; family Mustelidae; genus Enhydra; species Enhydra lutris. The sequence continues at coordinate 4,969,078 of NW_019154086.1, forward strand.
GAACAAAACCAGTGAAAGGTATGTAAAAGAACTTTGGTTTAAGGGTGACGACATGGACATTAGTAACTCACATGAAGCACAGTGAGATTCACAAATGACTAGAAAATTCTATAACCCTCCAAACCAATCCTTGTAATCAGAGGACACCTAGGGGAGCAGGACAGTCAACAGGTACATCCACAACTTCGGAGAAGTCTGTTGGTGGGGACTCTGACTTTGCTGAAAAAGTAGGATGCTTTGTTTTTTCAAGTCAAGTGATTATTATCAGAAAATATTGTTTATAACTATAGATGGGATGAAATCTTTAACCTAAGAGCAATCACCAAAATCCTCTCTATATGTACTGGATGACGTACATGACTTTAAACAGCTCTTAATAGGCACTCATTTACATGTGAATTTGATATTCTCACAGAGGCAAAAGTAATCCAAGAGTAAGAAGAAAGTACTCAGATTGTATTGAAAGGTATAATCATAAATTCTGTAGGATGTTTTCTTAAAGTTAATTTTGACCAGGGACTAAAATGTTTATAGAGTGTTGGTAATCTCATCTAGCTGATAGCCCTTAGTAAAAGGATGATATATTTGCTTTACTGTAGTACTTATCCTCCAGACAAGTCAAAGAATTTAATATAATAAGCTCAGCTACAATATGATAATCTGGAGTTTTCTACTTAATTGAATGAGGATGTACTTTTGAAGGGCCAATTCAGTACTTAAGGTATTGTCAGCAATGAGCAGAAAGGGGAGCACTTTTCTACTAGGATCAGCTCTGCTCCAAAATGGTGGTTATGCTTTTTTTTTTTTTTTTTTTTTTTTTTTTTTTAATGAGTATTACTTTCTGAATTGAAATGATCCCAAAGAAGACTTGGTTTGAGGCTTGGTTAGGGTTAGATAATGGACACAGAGGGCATTGGGTTGGAGTGTTAGTGAATGTGGCTTCTCAGGTCTCTCCAGCTCCTCCCAGGACAGGTGCTGAGGCTGATGATACTCGGGTTCTGCCTGCCCAGGTTGGAGAAGCTTTCCAAGCCTCTTATATCCCCACCTACGTTGTCCCCAAATCCCAGTATATTACATGGTTACAAAAACTGCCTTTCACAAGCCAGATCATCTGGACCTCTAACCTTCAGGATCCTGGAATGATCCTTGCTAAACTACCAACATTATCTTGCTACATTGTCTACAGTTAACGTAATAGTGATTAGGCATCTTACATGGTCATATGTTGATGTTGTAAGAAAGAGGAAGCTGTGAGAGGTGTATGAATTCAGGTCTGCAATGGTCAGAGTTACAGTGGGAGTTAAGCAAAGCACTTTGGTCAGTTCTTACCACATAAATAGGAAGGTATGTCCAGGTGTTGAAGGTATTTGTGACCACTCTCAAGGTACTTATGGGCATAACAAAACCCAGCTACATTTTTTTCCCCCATGGTCTCAGTAGTTTGCCACACCCGGTTGTGGGAACCATTTGGTTGTTCAGATACCTGTCTGGAATATCACAAGGCCTAGGCCCCTGCTGGTTGCCAGAGTCAGAAACTCCACTGTTATCACTGTTTCCTCACAGAGTAATGGTGAGGGCTTGGGTAATAGAGGGTGTTGGTACTATGAATCAAAAATGGAAAGTAGTAAGTGTTTCTTGAAGTTCACAGAAGAATTTGACCGCCGGAAAAAGTATTTTGTATAAATATAAGAAACCAGTGTGGGAACTTCAAAGTACAGTCTGCACTGGTCAATTTAATTTGGTGCTTCTCAGCCTTTTTTATTTTCATTGTTCCCCTTCCCACAAAGAGATTTTCTATATTTTCTCTTAAAGTGTTCACAGATTTAAGGCCAGTTGATGAGTATTACTTTTCCACGTAGATGAGGATTAATTAAGAGAGTAGGACGGATCTTACCATTACTATAAGCAGTACTAGGTATTTTATTTTCAGGTTGTATTTGGAGAGAAGCAAGCATCTTTGCCTCTTTGGAGTAGGAAGTTCAGACTGGTAAAAGGTAGTATCTCCTCCCTTTCTTTTAACTTAGGGGAAAAATTTACGGTAGTTGTCTATTTTTGCAGGTATTTTTGGTGACAAAGAACTAAGATTATAAGCAGTATCATATCTCTGGGTTTTAAACAACTTTTTAAACAGGGTTTTTAGAAACTTAGACTTAATTTTTCTTGTCTTGAGTTTTAAAGCTATTTAATTTCATGAGCTAATTACATTAGGAACTAGAGTGAAGGAAGTAATGTCTTGGAACTTTGCAACCTTTTACACTTTCTACTTTGGGAGTTGATTATAAAAGAGGGTGGTGAGATGGAGGTGGATAGGATTTAGTGACATAGCAGTGACATTGGACTTAGATGATTGAATGGAAAAAGGACAACCATTGATCTTGTCATGTGTTAAAATAAAACCTAAAACTTAATGATTACACTGTGTAACCACCACTGAGATCAAGAAAGAGAGGATTTTCAGCCTTCCACATATTGCTTCCAAATTATGGCCCATCTCCCCACAGGTAACCACTATTCTGATCTGTAGAGTAATACCTTTGTAGCAATGTTCCTCATCTGGCATGAGCATCATCTGGGAACTTGTTAGAAATGCAAATTCTTGGGCCCTTCCCAAGCCCTAACATACCCACACGTTTTTGTGTGGGGGATGAATATTTATGTGATTCTTTAAGTCTAAAGCAGGGATTCTCAAGCTTTAGCGTGTATGGGAATGACCTGGATGGCCTATTAAAACAGAGGTGCTGGGGCCTACACCTGGAGTTTTTGATGAGCTCTTTCTGTTTGTCTGTTTTATTCACTGATTCTAATTTTCTTATGTGCCGGGCATGTTTCACTCTGTGCTAGTCATTGCATTTGAAACGTTATTTTGCAGGAATAACTGTGAGGCCTATAATGCAAGCACTTTTCTCCAAAGAATATTTGCATTTGCTTCTGCCAGGCGCCTGAGGGCGCTATCAGTTTGAGATCGCCTGTTCAAAGTTTCATTTTTCCTGGACAACTCAAGGGATTCTTACTATAGTAATGTTTGAATTCTCTTTAGTTCATCCCAGTTCTTGTCCCCTTCTCTCTGAGATCCTGGAATGCAGACCGTTGTAGGGGAAAGCCTCCTGTCAGATTCCCCAACTTGTTTGGATCCAGTGTTTTTTCCCTTCTATACCTGGAAAGGCCATGAAAATGGAGGGTCTGGGTTTCTGGGATTAGCCAGTACTCTCAAGGAAAAAGTGGCTTCCGGCTTGTTCACCTCTCTAGATTCTTCTCTTTACTTTTGGCCTAATAATTCCTTACTATTTTGTAATCTCTTTGATGCTTTTGAAAAGATTATTTTAAATATATTTTATCCAGTTTTTTTCGTTGTTTTCAGTTACAGGACTGATGTGAACAACCTGAAGCACTTTTACCAGAAGGGAAATCTGGGAAATAAATTATTGATGTGCAGTATTTTTTTTTTCCAAAATACTGTGGTTTTTCAAAACATTAAAAATCTATGGATATTTATATCCTTAAAAACTTTTATTTTTAGCTACAACTTCTCCCATACATGGGACACATAAGATGGTTTTGGTATAAAAACTCTCCTTGTGTAAAGATTTCCAGGGTTGCATATTTATGACCTTTAACCACTCCAAAGGGCTCTGTTATTTCTGGTGGGTTCCAAGGAATGCTTCCCGCAACTTGAGAAAGCCTGACAAAATGCAGAGATGGGCCTAGTACAGGATCCATTTTACAGTTTATGGCACTTTCTGTAAGGTTTATTTTTGTCTGTAGCTTTAACCAGGCTGAACACACCAAATTTAGGAAGTAGAGATGGCTACACTTTTATCCCTAAGGTGGTTTCTGTCTGGGATAGCATGTGGAATGCCCCAAACCTTGTTTACTGTCAAGTTCTAAGCACTTGATAGATGATATTTTAACCACCTCCCTCTCCCCAAAAAGTATGTCATATCATCTTTTTTTCCTGTTTGATTCCTATGTCATGTTACTCCCTCGAGATAGGCAAGATTCTCGAAGAGAAAATCCCCTTCCCATTATTCCGTTGCTGCCAAATCAGAATACATTCTTTCCAGAGAGGAATGAGTCTGTTGTATTTATCTTCAGATATCTTTTGAGGGCGGTTAGAGATGGAAATACACTAATGGTACACATGTGCATTTGGAAGGTAAACTGGTAGGCTTTCCAGATGTCAGAGGTTGTTAGTAATACGGTGAGATACTTTATGTTGAAAACTCTCACTGATGCATAGCAATCCATGTAGGCTGGGCTTGGGGTAGGAATGAACAAACTCTGAGAGCTATTTGTAGAGTCCTTAGGATACTTGACAGTCATTTGATAAATGTCAGGATGGTGACGGTTAGTTGTGGGGAGCACACAACCTCTCTAAGTTTTGTGTCAGGAGAAATGGAAGAATTTAATCCTGATGGTAGCAAGCATTAGCATATCTCAAATAAAGGCTATAACCCAACTAGTTAGAGCAGAGAATGTCTGAAGGCAGTAAGCGCATGCTGCTCCCCAGTACCTTTCTCCACCTTTCTTTTCTCTCCCTGGGATGTGCCCAAAATCTATGCATAGGCTTATGTCACTAATGCAGGATGGGAGTCCCACCATATCAGAAGGACACTGAGTCCCCTCAGTTTGTGTTTTTCTTTTATTAGTTTAGAGGATGATGTCATTGATATATAAATCAGTAAACCTGTATTCTTGCTACTTTGTTGCTGGACCTAAGGTTCATGTTTTGAGTCTAGACTTTCAAACTATACCCCAGGATGTAGGAACTCTCCAGTTCGGAACTACAAATAGTGGGCGTGTGGGTGGGAGGAGGGTGCTTTCCGTATAACATGGGGGCTTTCCAACCATGGGATTTCTTAAGTTACAATACTTAAAAATGACCCAGCACAATCCACCCCTTAGTTGATAACTTTTATGTGGACCAACACATTGATTTCCAGACCAATATGATACCATCATTTATTATTTTCACATAACTCACCCCTTAAAAATAGAAATAGTGCTGTCACAAATAATAAACTCCCTTATTATAATTCTGACTTTACTAAAAGCTGTGGAGAACTAGGACCACATGAAGCCCACTCAGTTTAACCATTTCCTTGTGGACATAGCTTGCTGGGTCCCATGTGTCCGGGGAGTTGTCTGAGATATAGGTATTTTCCCTGTGCAATGGCACATGCTGCTCCTCCCTCCCCAGCCAGAATAGAACCTTAAGGGCATGTGGTTGGAGACCACCATAGATCTTATGGCTACAGTTTCTTTAGCATTACTGTTGGCATAGCTGCTCATGTATAGCTGTATCACAGACCTTTGAAGTAACCCTGTTAATGTGAACTTTGGAGATTATATACTCAGTTTTGTACCTGAGCCCAATAGGGATTTGGGGGAGCCATTTAATGGCTCCCAGTGCTGGTCTAGTTAGTTCCAAGTATCATCTCCCCCTGTATTCCTCAGGCCTCAGGCAGTCATTGGTGTACATGCGGTCCTCGTATCCTGTAAGTGGGAGAATTAGGAGTGGACCTGCACTTTTGGCCAAAACCCAGAGTCTAATTTTTGGCACTTGATATGGATACTATAATATAGGACTGTTATGAGCATCCTTGATGTTACAAGTGCTGATATCTATTCCCTTTAGCTCAGACTCAGAAAAAACACATTTAGATGGGGTTGGGACTATGCCTTAGGACAACCAGAGCCAGGAAGTCTCAGGGTTTGGGAATGGATCATCTCTCTCATGGGTCCAGTTAAATGGTCAGGTACAATCAACCCTGTTCCAGCTGTTAGAGATTTGGTAAGTCTAATGTTCCCCATCCCCACATATACTTTCTCTCTTAACTACAGTAGAGCCTTCCATTTATTGTTACTTTTAAGCTTAGTCTTTGCCTAGGCTATCCAAGTCTGGATTCTGCCTGGCTTTTTACTCAGTACCATGATTTCCCATCCCTCGATTGTTCTAGAATAAAGTATCTCCAGCAGTTGGGATATATATTATTCTGTATTTGCAGCCTCTAGACTAAATAGATAACTTGGCATAGAGCCAAATAAGCAAGTTAGTATTTTCCCGAGAAAAGTCAATTACCACGGGTGTTATGAATCACCTGAGATGTCTAGGGCAATGTCTGTGATCATTCCTTCGAGGTAAAACTGTAGCCGATGTTTTTTTGTACTCAAATGAGGACTACTGGCTTATTGGCTGTAACGTTCTCTAACTTGGCATTATAGTTAGCCCTTCCATAACTAATATTCAGTGTCCTCGGTGCAGGTAGCAGAGACCTCTTTGAGTTTCTTTCAGAAAGTTTCCCTGCAGAGTTACCTCCAGCTGTAGCAATCTGTGACTGGCATTGAACTGTTGGGCAATGCCTGGTCAGTGCTCCAAGCCAGAGAGTCCCCAGAAGAGAGCACTCTACTCCTCTTCCTCACTGGGAACTAGTACCTGGAATAGTACAATACACATCTTTGTATTACTGAACTTCTTTGTCTTACTACGATAAAGTTTTCTTTGAGAAGACTTTCAAATAAGGATGACTTCCAGAACGTGGCCAATACAACCACTGTCCTCAACGGGGGAGATGGTAGACTCATTGGTTTGGCAGCAACTCAGTCCAGTTCTTCCCCCTGCATCTTTCCAAGTTTGTTTCTGAAGTGGTTGGAGCCAAGTAGCCAATGGTAGAAATTGTTATAGAGGGAATGGCGGAGTCCTATACAGAGAGTAGAACAGGGTCAACTAGATGCTTTCTATAGGTCATCAGTCAGTCAACCTAGGATGAACTGTGATAGGTAGTTTAAACTTCTGTTTTGTGTGGGAAGAAAAGGAGAGGATGGGGCAGAGGGATAGTAGTGTATCTTCCCTATTTTTGTTATCTATTCAGTATTTTCAGGCCTGTTATCTCTGTTAGCCTGTAGTCTCCTCCTGCAAGGTTCCTTGTGACTTGGTGTTCTTGAAACACTTGTGTCTCAACCACACCCTACTCTGTACCCCACCCTCCATACCCACACATCTGCTACTTGCAGATAAAGCCTCCTGTTCCCAAGTGTTCCCAGTAGAGGAAGTGTCCTAATTTGGGGTCATGGGCCTCCCCTCCAGGGGCATGGTCTCAGAATTGTCTGAAGTTTGGATATAGGGTTGAAGGGCAGACAGTATGGTTGACTATTATTTCTCTTGGTATTTCCTTCTCATGACCATTAATAGTTTGCCCATCAATTTGGGCTATTTTTCAACCTGTCTTCATAGCTAGACCAATAAGTCTTTCTACTGGAATCTCTTTTTCCCCCTCTTTTTTACATCTCCTCCCCCATTTTCTTTTGGTTATTTTGGGAAGTGAAATACCAGAAGTCTTCCTAAGCCATCTTTTCCAAAATTGTGCATAGGAAAGACTGCTAGTTATCTACCCATCTATTCTTTCTTCTTTTCTTCTTTATTAACAGAACCCTGATTTGCATGGAGCATATTTGCAATGCACTCAGCTAAAAAAACAAAAATGATGTCCATCAGCTACCAATAAGGATGACACAGTGTGACATAGTTCTTGTCAATGAGGGGTAACTAAATGTGTTGAGAGGGGTTTCTAGTAAAGCTCCTTAAAAGGGGATAACTTCAGGGCATGTGCCCTTTTGCTCTTCTTTCCCCCCGCTTCTTCCTCCCTGTATCTTAGAGGAGATGCTCTACACAAAACAGGCACCTTGCAACAATATGACCCTATGAGAAAAGCCAAGCGAAGAGCCTGGGTTACATCTGAAAAGGCTGGGTTATTAACAGGGCAGATGGGCGCTGTGTGTGAACTCACACTGCATAGTTTGTGCACACCATCGCCTCCACTGCTGCCTTAAGGTTGTGAAAGCATGCCTTTGTCATACAGATCCACACGCCGACATCTCTAACACTGTTTGCCGTAAGATTGTGCTGCTACTGGCTACTCTTACCATCTGAGACTTTTTTTATACCTAAGTCCTTTAAAATTAGCTGTTGGTACCTCTTTGCCCCAAGTTCAAAACTTGACACTTTTTATGAATGGAAGGCCTAAGATCCTCCAGGGGAGTTGTGGTATACAATTTGAAAACAATGGAGTTGACAGCAACTTAGTTAATTTTCACAGATTTTAAAAATTAATATCCACAGAAACTGGCTATTAAAATAGTAGTAATATAAGTGTACCATGAGATGGTTTTACAACACATTACCCATTTTAAATGTCTAGATCCATATTTTAAGCTTTGTGGAGGTGAACTACTCTCTTTTTAGATTCCTATTTATTTTCAGCCAGTCGTTCCAGCTTCATATTGTTTGTAAAAGTACAACTCTGGAGCAGGTGTAAGACCTACAACTATAGAGGGTTATTGCAACAACTTTAAGTTCCAAAAAGTTGTGTGTTTCTTAATTGTGGTCACAAAATAGAATCTACAAATGCCCCAGTTTACAAAAAGATCATTTCTGTAGGCACATATATATAATATCAAGCTATGACTGTTTTTTTCCTAGATCATGGGATAGATAATATAGTCTGAGTGTTCTATTTAATTTTTCTGTAATAAGCTGGTATCCACTTTTACATCAGAATAATTTTTTTTCAAAATGAAAAGACATCCTCTTGATGGACATTTAAGAAGAGAAACAGCAGAATGTGGCTGAGAAATGCAGAGCATTTGGGAGCAGCAGGACCTGAGGGCTGCCCGCTTCTGCTGCAGAGACACCACAGCTGACAGCCCCAGCTGCTCCAGGCTCGTGAACTACTCCAGAGCTACTCGTGGGACCTGAGTGGCCATGAGCCCTGACTGTGACACCAGAGATGCTCGCTGTCATCTGCCTTTGCTTCCTCATGGTGCCTTGCCCCATCCCATGTCAACATGTCTCTCTGATGCTTAAAAAGTGTGCTTTTATTTATTCAGTAAACACTAGAATTTGGGTTATTTGCTAAACCCCTGAGTAATGCTGGGAACATAACAGTGAAGCCAAACAGACCTCCATGGAATTAGGGTGTAGTAGGGGGAGAGATGCAAATCAGACCATCCCGATGTATAGAATGGGGAAATGAAAAGACTATGAAAGAACAGGCTGCTAGGAGGTCGAGTCACTGGACAAGTGGGGAGACCTTCGTTGCCTTGTGCGTTCAGAACTCCCACCCAAGCTGCGAACTATAGGAGGGGAAAGAGCAGGTATGTAACAGTTACGGTGAGGGGAACTAGTATTCTGGACAGAGGAAACAGCATGCGTGAGGACCTCAAGATGCTGTGAACCTTATCGCTCTGGTGAAGAGAGTGAGAGGACAGTGGCTAGAGAAGAGAAAGCGGAGAGAATGGCTAGATGAGTTTGCAGAGGTAAATGGAGGCCAAATCACACAATTATGTAAATTATGATAGGATTTTGTCTTTTTTTCCTAAGCAGTCTCACCATTGAAATGTTTTGAGCTGAAAAATCAGGTTAGTTTTCACCCTGGCTGTGGTACCGGAAATGGATTGGAGGAAGAGACAAGAGAGGGATTAGAAAAAATAATGATCAGGGAAGGGCCAGTCATTTCTATAGCTATTTAAATGAGGCAATTGCAGAATCTGATGGACAATTTGTAACCTTGACTGACTACTAGTTAGCATTCTCTGGTTTTGAAATGACTGTCCATCTTCTTCACCCTTCCATATGGGTTCCTATGTTTATCACAGATAAACTTTTGGACAGTGGTCATGTCTGAGTTACGAGGTAAAATCTTTGCTCTTCCCAAAGTACTAAAGCCACAGTTATGAAAGGACCAAGCAAATACTGGGTGCTTACTATGAGCCAGGCACTGTAGCAGGCACTGGCATATGGGGTGAGTAAAAAGTCCCTACTGTAGTGGAACTTACTGTACTGAGAGTAAATATTAAGTCTTGCAAGTGTGATTACAAACTGAGATAATCATGTCAACTTGTCTTGTTATCCACTAACAAAAATCTTAAGGTAACACTCTTCATGGCTCCCAGACCCAGGGCTACCTGGTATAATTGTGCAATTTGAGTGTTGCACAAAGATGCCTGGCTAAGGAAGCTAACAGGGTTGAAAACTCTGCCAGAATTTCCCTTGGTAACCCAAACAAGGGTTGTGCAAGGCTACAACTGCCTAGAGGAAAGAAAGGTACCTTTTTCTTTGGTACCAAAGTGTCCTAGAGGTCAGCATGCTCTTCCTCTCAGAAGGGAATTCCTTATTCTCAAGATGGAATGGCAGGCTCTTGCTCATAAACGTGTAGCTGCCTTGAGCATAGAAATGCATGTGAGGTGAATGTCATAGCATGAGTGGGTGCCATTGGAAGCTAAGAAAAGAATGGAGTCTAAAGAAGGCTTAGGACATGGGTATTAAGAATGTAATTTTTTAAGAACAGAGCCTACATCCGCAGGACTTAGAGCAGTGTTACACACAGCTAAGCCAAGTGGGTAAAGACAACCTCGTGGTGGGACAATGGAGGAAATAACCTGCCTGTGCATCAGGAAGATGGTTGTGTTTTGTGGACTGTGTACGCATCACACTGGGGAAAGCTGTGGGAGAGGAAAAGGGGTCACCTATAAAATCATGGATTGTTTTCTGTTTGCTGCACCTGGCTAAACAAAGCTTCACTCCCTTAATATTAACATTTTGGTCTCAGTTTTTAAATCATACACTCTCAGCTCATGGGAGTGGTTCTGCTTCTGGGGAGAATCATGCCAGAAGAAACCTGGAAACATAAAGCAAAGGATGAGGAGTCAGGTGTCTTGGAGTCCTGGCTCTTCCCAGTGGTTGTATGATCTTGGACAGGTGGAGAAAACCTCTCTGAGTCTTCATTGTTTCATCTGAAATTAGGAGGTTGCCTTTCTCACTGGGTTATAAGCCTCAAAAGATACTGAGATAAAACTTTGTGAACTGAAAGGAAGTAAAATCCTCCTTTTTGTCTTGAAATGCCAAGTTTCCAAGTTTTAGATGCCTGCCCCTGAGCTGGGTTGAGCTGTGTGGGTTGGCTCAACCTCTATGTTGCAGGGGTCCATTTCTGAGGATGGGTCTGGGCTCATCTGCCTTCTGGCTGCGTCAAGGGTGTTTGACTACACTCTAGCGTTGATGAACGGAAAAGGTTTAATTTGTCATACAGACCCAAGACAACAGGTAGCTTCCTGATTCAGACAGATTATGTTCTGACCATAGGACATCTGTCTCCTAATGGAATCCGTGGTTATTTGAGATCTTTTTTCCTTTCATGGGGACTATAAAGTCAAGGTAATGCTCAGGCACCACCACCACCCTTAACAGATGCATGAGGGAGCTCCCCTCCCCTTTGTTGCTAGCTTGTTGGGCATCACAGCCCACACAGGACTGGTTCACTGCTCCTCAGGCTCAGTCTCTCACTTGCCCTCCCTCTGACAGCTATTTTGAGTTAGTGATGATCATAGAAAACAGTGGAGAAGGTAAGTAAAAGCATCTATATCAGCCTTTTTTTCCCTCTCTGTTGGTCATTACTAAAACAATAGCAGCCACAATGAAGTTTAATCCCTCGAACTTCTGACTAGAGCAAGAATCTTAAAAGGCATTTCAGTGCAACTTCCCACACGCATAGGAAGATTGCTTTCCCCTCTTTCCAAGTTGTTAAGATGGACGTATAATATACAATCCATGCCCAGCCAAAAAGGATGTTGAGTTCAGTTTGTGTGAGGACGCTATAAAGGTCAACAAGCTGGCAAGGTAGTCCGGGTGAGAGGAAATGTGTCCTTCACAATGAACAAGTACAGCAGAAGGCTAATGACGTCACTGTGCATGTGGGCATTTATGTAGCAAGGTGGTTATCCCCAGGCCAGGACTGGACCTAAACTACAAAAAAATCCTTGAAAGCAAAGCCAAACCGAAGGAAGATCTCTCAGTGTCTTTGTGAAGACCCACAGGGAGGTTTCTCTATCTCCACACCAAAAATGATTTTGATTCTTATGAATGACAGCTTTCTCTATGTTGTGGAGACCTTGATCTAATAACATATCAAGTTCCTTATTTTTGTAGGCTGCTCTGATGCCCAGAGCACACAAATGACCGAAAAATACGCAAAAGATGTGAACATATCACACACACACACGATGTAAAAATAGCCCATAAACATAGGAGAAGATATCCAGTCTTAGAGAAATGGAGGTTAAAATCACAAATACCATTTCTCACCTTTCAGATTGGGAAAAATTGCATAGTTTAATATTATGCAAAGTTATGAGAAGACTACAAACCCTCATAAGTTGTGGATAAAGATGCAAACCAATAAAATTGTGGAGGAAATTTAACAGTATTTAACAAAACGACATAATCATTTACCTTTTGATTCAGCAGTTCCACTTCTGGGAATGTACCCATTTGTGGGAATCTATACCTCTACCAGTATGACCATATGTGTCATGAAAATATTCACTGTGGCATCATTTGTAATTGCAATACTGAGAACAAACCATCAGCCCAGGAAATTTAAAACAACTATGGTTAATATGCTAAGGGCTCTAAGGGGTAAAATAACATGCAAGAAGAGATGGGCAATGTAAGCAGAGAGATGGAAATCATAAAGAACCAAAAAGAAATACTTGAAATCAGAAACATTAACAGAAATGAAAAAATGCCTTTGGTGGCCTTAATTAGTAGATGGACACAGATGAGGAGGAATCCCTGAGCTTGAGAATATACCAGTAGAAATCTCCCAAAACTGCAGAGCAAAGAGAACAAAAACTGAAGAAAGCAGAATAGAATATCCAAAGACTACGTGATAGTACAGAAATTGTAACATACTTATAATGGTCATGTCAGAAGGGGAAAAGAGAGAAGGAACATATGAAACAATAATGACAATTTCCCCCAAATGTCAGGCATTAAGCACAGATCCACAAAGTCTAGAGAATACCAAGTAGGGTAAATTTTTAAAAAATACTCTACCTGGGTATATCATTTTAAAATTACAGAAAATCAAAGAAAGAAGCCAGAAGACAATCTATAAAATGTGCAACTTTTCTTGAACTCCTTAGATAAGGTTACAGGGAAGCTGGTTATCCTGACTCTAATGAAATAAAGGAGTCTCTAAAAAGGGACCAGACACAAACACTCACTTGTAGAAAAGCACAGAAAGACTATGGGTCAAATCACAAGCAGGGAAGAAGGACTCAGCTAACACATTTACCTAGTTGCTAAGGTCTCAACGCAGACGTGGGATAATCTGAGAGAACAAGATCCCAAGGAGCCACAGAAATAAGGGATTTCATACTTGCAGGCTTTTCTCGATGGACCCCCTACAAGGTATTCACAAAGAAGTCTGGTTGGCAGAGCGGGGACTAGAGGAGAAAGCATCCATGTGGTACAGGCCTGCAGGACGGGAGCAGTCTCTGCAGCAGGAAAGGCAGGAAGCCTTGTCTGGAACTGTAGCCACTGGGCCAAGGGCAGCATCCCTGTTACTCCCAGGGGATAGGTGAATACTGATTTTGGCTGGGAGGAGCAGAAAAGTCCTCATGGGCTCAGAGAGACGGAAATTATAAAGTGTCACATAGAAATAAGATAACAGATAAAATATTGCATTTTTGGTAAAAATATAGCAAGTAGGAATAGAAGAAAGCTATTTCTTCTGTGATAAAAAAAAACAGAAAACCTACAGCATCATACTTAACTGGTGAAAGATGGACTGCTTTGCTGGTAAGCCAAAGTAAGGATGTTTACTCCCAAAACCCCTTCCAATAAGAAAAAGTGATTTTATACATATTGAAAAGGAAGAAAAAAAACTGTTTCTATTCAGACTCTTAATCTCATAAAACAAACTGAGAGTTGCGGGAGGTGGTGTAGGGATAGGTGGGTGGGGTTATGGATATTGGGGAAGGTATGTGCTATGGTGAGTGCCGTGAAGTGTGTAAAACTGGTGATTCACAGACCTGTACCCCTGGGGCTAATAATACATTGTATGTTAATTAAAAATTAAAAATTAAAAAAATACTATTTCTACTCATAGATGATTTTCTATATAGAAAACCTCCAAACTCTACAAAACAGATACAGAGACTCATAAATGAAGTTATGAAGCCACAAGATAATATAAAAAAAAATCTGTTGAGCTCTATATTGTAAAAGTCAGTGATTGGAAATTTAATTTTCTAAAATAGTACCATTTATAATACACTAAACATGAAATACTTGAGTATAAATCTAACAAAATATGTATAGGATTATATGTGGAAACCTACAAAACAGATGAAAGAACGCAAAGCCCTAAGTAAATGGAAAGATACTGCGTTCATAGATGGGAGAACTCGGTGTTGTCAAAATGGCATTGCTCTCTGAATTGATTTAAAGGCTAAACACAACTGAAATCAGAAACATTATAGGCTTTGTCGCACAAATAGACAAATGGATTGTAAAATTTATATGGAAATGCACAGGACCTAGAATACACAGAACAATTCTGAAAAAGAACAACAATGTTGAAGTACTTGTATTTCCTGATTTTGATACTTACTGGGAAGCCACAGTAATTAAGCCACTGCAGGCTCAGTGAAAGAACAGACATGGAGAGGACAGGAAAGAGATAGTTTTATTAGCTTATTTTGGAGTTGACAATTTTAGCTTCATCTTTTCAGCTATCTGGTAGATCCTTTCAGTTTGTAGACTGGTGTTTATTTCTTCTGATAGCTAGCCCACATTTTATATTTCTTCGTAAAGACTTCTTTAAGTTAACCCGTGTTGCTTTGCTTATCTTCTGTGTCAACCATTTCCTTCGTCACTCCTTTTACTTTGCTGTCTCGTTGAGTGTCTTGGCCGTTGGCTTGTCTTTCTTTCATGCCACTTCTAAGTTTATATTTGAGCCTCTTCTGCTTTGGGTGTTGTAGTGGGTCGAATGGTGCCCCCCCCCCAAAGATATGTCCACTCAAAGACTGTCACTGTGATCTTGCGGGGGAAAGGAGTTTTTGCAGCTGTTATTATAGTGTAAATGTTGAGATGAAATCATCCCAGATTACCTGGGTGGGCCCTAATTCCAATGGCAAGTGTCCTTAGAAAAGAAGGGGAGCAGACATAGGAAATAAGAGAATGTGAAGTTGGAGGCAAAGATGACAGTGATGCATGTACAAACCAAAAAGCCCAGGATGGCTGGCAGCCACTAGAAGTGAGGAGAGAGCCTCCAGAGGAACCTACCCTGCTGACACCAAAATGGCAGACTTCCAGCCTCCAGAACTGCCAGAGAATCCATTTCTGTTGTTTCCAGTCACCCAGTCTGTGGTGATTCATTCAGGCAGCCGTAGGAAACTAACACACTTAACTTCTTAAAATGGACTCTTCAGCGGCGTCTGGGTGGTGCAGCCATTAAGCATCCGACTCTTGATTTTGGCTCAGGTTTTGACTCAGAGTTGTGAGATCCAGCCCTGCATCCGGCCCCACATTGGGCTCTGCACTGGGCATGAAGCCTGCTGAAGATTCCCTCTCCCTTTGCCTCTTCTCAGGAAAAAAATAAATAAATAAATAAATTTACTCTTCAATCCTGAGATGATTTTTTCTTTTGTTCTATTTATTCCTTGAGTTCAGGCAACTCTTTTAATTTCTTCCTGTTCTTTGTCCAAATCCATATTTGCTTTTAATTTCTGATTCTAGGCAGTTTTTTATATTTCCCAATACTTTTTGAGGTTATTTAGTTCAGTCTAGAATGCTGTCATGCAGTTTTCTTCTACTTCATGGCTGTTTTATGTTGTTTGGATTTGTTTTGTTTTCTATCTCCCTCAGAATGGTGGAGGATTTTATCCCTTGAGATGTATTGATTTTCTTTACCTTTAAGTAAGTTTGCATAATTTTCTTCAATTCTTTTTGTGGATTTGGGCTGGTTTACAAGATTCTGAGTTTAATGGTGCCCTCTTCTGTCAATATGTGGCAAAGTACAGCTTTTCCTAATGTTTGTTTTTGGTGGTTAGGAAGGGATTGTCTCTCTTCCATGTGAAATCCAAGCCTGTGATGTGCGCTGAAGAATATAAAGTTTTATCTTAATGCCCTCACCTTTCCAGTTCTGTGTGTTGAAACATATTGCCTTCTCAGGAAGAGCTCCCAAAAGCATACAGCGTTCTTGCATTACCCTAAGTGTTCACCTCACATTTCCTTATATGGGACGCTTTCTTGGGGCCATCCCCACCTTCCCTCTCTGCTTCCCTCTCTCTTGAAACCAGTGTTTCATTATTTCCCACAAAAACAAGGAAATGTAAACCAAGAAGAAACCAGTTGGGGGGGAGCAGAGAGGAACAGAATTCAAAAAGCAGAGAGGAGCACAGGGAGTTCCTAAGAGGAGAATGAAATGAAATCCCAGGACCATATTATTTAGTGTAGGATTAGAGATTGCCTGGAGAGATTAGCTCTGGAGAGAGAGTTCCCCCACAGCCCCCCTCAAAACATGAAGGTAGTATCTCATAAGTAAATATATCAAGAAAAGTTTTATAATTATGTCAAAGAATTGGGGGATAAACTAAGGATATTGCAAAAGAACACTAATCAAGCAGCAGCAACATAAATGTAGGGCGCCTGGGTTGCTCAGTTGGTTAAGCATCCGACTCTTGATCTCAGCTCCGGTCTTAATCTCAGAGTTGTGAGTTCAAGCCTTGCGCTGGGCTCCATACTGGGCACGGAGCCTCATTAAAACAAACAAAAAACATTAATTCTGGGATAGGAAGATTTTAAAAGAAAGAAAATGTAACCATGAAATATGGTTTACCTAATAACATTTGTATAGCAAAAAATGCAATTATTGAATATTGATTTAACCAAACATGGTACTATTAGGATTATATCAGAAGTGGGATATAGAAGTGTGTATGGGTGAAGGGTGAGTTGTAAGATAGCTAAGATTTCATCTTCCATTGTAGAAAATAATTTCTGAAACTGAAAAATAAAAATCAGGATCAAGCTTAAGAAGCACTGTCACATTCTCCTGCCTCTGTCCTCCATACTAAATACCTTCACTCACAGACCTCAGCTCCCCTGAAGCCATTCCCCCATACCTTCCCTACATCACACTGCGCTCTTAAGAGTCAAAACAGGTCCCATGTTCTTCTGAAAGGCACCCCTGTTTGCTTAAACAATTTTGGGCCCTGAACTCTCCTATTCATAATTTATTACTTTGCTGGTATCTCATATTTTATTTTATATTATTAGAAAGCAATGATTTGGAACTTGCAGCAAATGCTGAGCCCTCAGAGGAGGCAGGGGAATAATAGGTACAAACATCCAAGAGAGGAAGCAGCATCTTACTTACTATACTTACTTACTATACTCATTTGCCTACTTACTATAGGGTGAGGGATGGGAAAGAAAACGGGCTGGCAAGGGCTGGGGAACACAGGACTAAGACCAACTGTTTGGCATTCCCCCTTCAAAATAAGTTTCCTAGAAGACGCCTTCAAACAGACATGGAGAGAAGAGTAAGCAAGAGTAGATGTTCGAGATATTTGTGTTTTTCTCCAGCCTAACAAGTGTTCTGGAGGAAATTACTAAAGCATTTTAATACAGCTACTGTGTTAATCCAATTTGTTCCTTCAGAGCCTTCTGTGTGCCAGTAACTACTGACAGCCCCACCAAATGCAATGATGACGCCCTTGTTAATACAAGAATTGGAGTCACGGGTTTGCTTCCTCTCTGTAAATCTGCTCAAAGTCTGACCTCATCCAGCCACCCCATCTCACTCATGATCTCTTAATTTTCTGAACTCAGGATATTTCTTTCTGGATCACTTTGGAGTAGACAGAAGGGGGCCCTGCCCAGTTGCCCTGAGAGCCCTTCTATCACTGTGGGTCTCCATCCTCGTTTCTGCGTGCTTTGCCGTTTACGGCCAGCACCTGTGACCTTCACAGGCTTTCTCTCCTAGGCAATGGGGCTGCCCACACTTACTGAGACCTGGAGGTGCCTGGGTGTCTTACATCTACTTTCAACCCCTACCCCCCCACACACACACACTTTGCTTCTTTGTTAGGAAACAAACAGGTGAAACAAACTGAGGAGTCAGTTACTCCCAGGAGTGTCTACAAGTCAGGTTGAAGCTGGCAATTCACCAGAAAATGCAGCCTTGCTGAGCCTCTTCTCCACCCCTCTCCTGCTTCTGCCACTTCCTTCCTAGTTGTTTCCTTAATAAATCACTAGCATCGGAATCCTTGACTCAGGATCTGGTTCTGGGAGAATCCAATTTAAAGACAGTTTGTACCAGAAATGGTCCTAGGAAGCAGGCTCTAGGGATGAGATTCTGGAGCTGGTCAGACATTGGCCGGAAGGCAACGACTCCATTGTGGTGATAGGCCCTGACACCCTGCAGCATTGCAGTCACTAAAACTTTCAGCTGGGGTTAACTCAGATGGTGCACAGTTGGGAGGGAATGTATTGGCTTATTCACTATTGTTAGCATTTGAGAGATACAAGGTAAATCATAATTACGACTACCACAGAATTTGCTAGCTGGCATCCTTGATATATCAGAAAAGCCTGCCACCTGCGGCATAGAATTATATACCATTAAAACAAAGACAAAACCAAAACCAGCTCGTAGCATGGTACTGAGCCCTGATAGACACAGAGGGTCTGATCTTGGGAAATCAAGTAACTCTTGGACCAGAGCTGCCCATCTTGAGCTGAGAGCTGTCAGAATTACCAAGTTGTAATGTTGGGTAGGCCCAGCAACAAGTCATTTTGTAACGGGAGTGGTATATTCTGGATGTTATTGGAGCTGGTGCAGAGAACACAAATAATCTGTGGGGAAAGCCCGCTCGGTTTTCAATCATTACTTATCCCCAGTGCACCAATAACTTCTCTGCTAACAACTACAGTCTCATGGGGGAGTTCCTTTGATCAACCAACAAAGCAGAAAAATAACCAGGTCTGACTCACGAATGGATTGAGTATGTTGGTATAAGCCCCGAGTCAGCCATGGACCATATGTATCCACACTCACGGTGGCCCAGAAAGACAGTGGTGAGGGGAAATTCGCCAACTGGACAGTTTGGACATTGCATCTGGTCATCTACCTTGCATGGAGAGAGAAGTGGCCTGTGGTAAGGATATGTACATGATTCATGGATAGCACTGAATGGCTCGGCTGATTGGTTAGGGACCTAGAAGGAGAAAGATGGGGAAATCAGGAATAAAGTAGCCTGGAGGGGAAGCATACAGATGAACCTATGAGAGTGGGCTCAAACTCTGAGCATCTTTGTACCACATGTTTGGCCCACCAGTAAGCATCCCTGCAGAAGAGGCATACAACAAGCTGGATGGAGTGACTCTTCCAATGGATGTCAGTTTGCCTCCTTCTTGGCCATATCCATGTTTGTACAATAGGCCCATGAACAAAGCAGCCATGAAGGCAGAGATGAAGACACACTGTTTTGGGGCCCATGGCTCCCTTTCACCCAGGTTGACCTAACTGCTGGCATTGCTGAATGTCTGACCTATCAGAAACAGAAACAACACCAAGTCCAAATATAGTGTTAGCCCTCAAGAACAATGAGTCACTTAGTGAAAAGTTGATTACGTTGGACCCTGTCCACTCTGAAAACGGAAGCATTTTTCCTGATTGGGTTTGATATATATTCCAGAACGGACTTGCCTTTCCTGCACACAGGCCTCAGTTCACTAGCCAAGGGCCCACAGAGTACCTGATTTACCAGCATGATATACTGCATAACAGTGCTTTGAATGTGCGTCCATGGGTACAAAACTGTAGGACCCATTGGTTCTACCACATACCGCATCTCCAGAGGCTGCCAACCTTCTAGAGTGTTGAGTCGGCCTCTTAAAGGCACGGCTAAAGTGGCAGGGTATACCCTGTGAGGACTGGAGTCTGCGTAATCAATGGGGAGAACATAGGAGTCTGGCAGTCAGCTGGTAGAAGTAGGAAATGACCCCCAGTACCAGCACTCCCACTTGAAGAATGTGTACTTCTTGTTCCAGCAAACTTTGGCTCCCTGGGTCTAAAGGTCCTGATTTCCAGGGAAGGTGTGCTTCCACCAGGGGATATATTAAGAATCCCATTGAACTTAAAGCTATGGCTACCATCTGGTTATTGCCAGTAAACCAAAAGATACAGCAATGAGTTGCCATACTCTCAGGGGAATTGATTCCGAGGAGGCAGAATTATGCTTCATAATGAAGGTGCGGAAGAATGTGTTTGGTGCTCAGGTGGCTCACTGAGATATTCCTTGGTACTCCCATGGCCAGGATGAAGTGTGAAAGGGGAGCTACAGAGCCATGGCCTGATAAAGGCATGGTAAACAGGAGCTCAGAACCCCCAGGTTGAAGGTCTGGGCCATCTCACCAGCCTAGCCACCTAGACTACAAGAAATGGTAGCCAAGGGCAAGGGGTGAATCAAGAACAGGTAATAGTAGAGAAAAATGACAGATGTTACCTACAGTTTCAGGACCAACAGCAGCAGTGAGGGATGTGGATTTTCTCATTAACATGGCTCTCATAAGCTTTCCCCCAGAAACTTTGACCAAGGGTTCCTTTTCCTCCACATCTTTGCCAACCCTTGTTAGTTCTTGTCTTTTTGAAGACAGCTTTTCTAACTTTCTGTGAGGTGATATCTTTTGTGACTTAGATTTGCATTTCCCTGATGATTAGTGATGCCGAGCACTTCTTTATGGACTTGTTGGCCATTTGTATGTCTTCTTTGGAAAAGAATCTATTTAGTTCTTTCTCCCTCTGACCCTGTTTTCATGGATTATTCGTCTGCTATTGAGTTGTATGAGTCCTTGATATATTTTGGATTTTTAACTCCTTATCAGACATAGGATTTGCAAATATTTTCTCCATTCTGTAGGTTGCCTTTTCACTTTGTTGATTGTTTCTTTGCTACACAGAAGCTTTTTGGTTCAGTGTAGTTCTACTTGTTTATTTTAATTTGTTACTTGTGCTTTTGGTGCCATATCCAAAAAATCATTGCCAAGACCAATGTTAAAGAGTCCTATTCATGTGGATTTTTTTCCTATGAGTTTTGTGGTTTCAGTTCTTATGTTTAATTTGAATCTGTGGTCCATTTCAAGTTAACTTTTGTGAGTGGTGGGGCAGGGGTCCAATTTCATTCCTCCATCTGTGGTTATCCAGTTTTCTCTGCTCCATTTATAAGAAACTATCCTTTCCCCAATTGGATATCTTCTAGGCAGCATAATGTTGGTTCTTGTCTTTGTACCCATCCACCACTTGATGTCTTGTGATTGAAGAATTCAATCCATTTGCCTTTAGAGTGATTATTGATGGATAAGGACTTCCTAATGGCATTGTATTCTTTTCTAGCTGTTTTATAGTTCCCTTGTCCCTTTCCTCACTTCTTGCTGTGTTAATTTGTGAATTAATGATTTTTCCATAGTGGTACACTCTGATTTTCTGCCTTTTATCTTCTGTGATTCCACTGTAGGTTTTTGTTTTGCGGTTCCTGTGAGGAACCATGCTGGCAAATCCGTGTTTGTTTGTTTTCGTGTTTTTTCTTTGCCGAACTTATTTTGTTTTTTGTATTATTTTCCTGATATCATTAAATTGTTTATCTGTGTTCTCTTTCAGCTCTCTGAGCATTTTTAGAACAATTACTTTGAATTCTTGGCCAGACAATTCTCGAAGCTCCATGCTTTGGGACCAGTTACTGGTGGCTTACTGTATGCCTTTAGTGGAGTCGTGCTTTCTTTATTCTTAATGATTCCGGCAGCCCCATGTAGGTGCCTGTGCAGTGGAATAAGCACAGACTTTAGGGACGGCCTTTGGTCAGGGAAGACTTCCACTTGCAGGTAGGGGCATGCTGGAGTCTGCTGTGAGCCCCCGTCTAGTGGTGCAAGTCTCTGGCCGTGGGAGCGTGTGGCAGTACCAGGTCCAGGAAAAGGCAGAATGTCCCTTCAGCTCAGGCCACCAGAGTCCCTGGCATTGACAGCTATGTGTCCTTGGTGAGGACTTGGTGGGGCGTGGGGTGGGGTGGGTGTTCATGACGGCTGCAGCAGCTGTTGTGATCTTCAGCAGTCCCCCACCGGGTCTAGCAGCTGGGGGCCAGGGCTGGTGGCGTGCACACACTCAGTTTCAGGTGCCTGTGTAACAGCAGGCGCCAGCTGCCTACATACAGATCCAGGGCCGGGGACAGCCACGGGCTCATTGGCGGCTCCCGAGGCCCTGGATGCCGACATGTTTCTATTGTACAGTCTCCCGTACATGTGTGTATGTGTGCACTACAGTGGATGCTGGTAACAGGGGTCGGGCCAGGTTATGCAGATACGCAGATGGAGGCTCGCTACAGGTTAGTAGAGTTGTTCAGGCCAGTGACGGAACACAGGGCCTGATCTGGGCCCACAAGCAGCCACGGGGTTCCTGGCCACCAGCATGCTTCCCCATGGCTGCACAGTCTCCTTGGGCATGGGTGTCGCGCGGTAAAGGCTGGTGCTGGCTGGCTGGTAAGCGGCATGCAAGGGGACAGCTGGAGCATCTGCCCTGACTGCACACATAGCAGTGGGGGGGGCAGGTGGGGGGGTCAGCTGTGAAGATCTAGGCTGGTGCTCTGCCATGAGGCAGGCACCGAGGCCCAGGCTGGCTGCCAGTGTGGTTCCTGGGCTCTGGCAGGGGCAGGGAGGGGGTGGTGACGGAGCAGGAGGGACTCAGGCAGCTGGCATCTGCGAACACAAACACCTGTATGGCCAAAGTGGGTGAAATGTGCGGGGGTCTGGCAGCGGTACTGGCCACTGGCTCTTTCTTCGTCAGTGAAAGCAGCTGGGGCTGTCTGTGGAGCAGGTCATGCGAGCCACCCTTGCTCCTGCCGTGTGGCTGCTGTCTGTAGCCCCCGCTTTCCTTTTTGTCCCTAGCCATTGCTATACAGCTCAGTTTTGCCTGTCCAGTGGGGTGAAACTGAAGCGGGTCTCATGTGTGGTGCCATGAAAGTCTAGAGAAGCTGGTGGTTCAGCCTGCTTTTCCTTTCCTGACTAGACGGCTGCTTTCTAGCTGGGGAGTTCCCGCTTGGCACTGAGCCCAGCAGCCGGCGAGGCAGGACAAGGCAGGCAGAACGAAGCTGCCCTCCTTCTCCTGCAGTTATGCTCGGGTTGTCTCTGTTCCACTGTGTTGCTAACTTTTCTTCAGTGGACCCCAGAGCTGTTTTGTTTTGTTTTGTTTTTTCATAGCTAGCTGTCTATTGATCTTTATGTGGGGACAGGAGCTGGGGTCACCATTTTGGTGATGTCACCATTTTGGTGATGTCACTCTCCTTGTCATCATTTTCATTATAACTGTTACTTCATCACATGACTCCAGGACTGGGCATTATGTATATAGATCAGGATTTATCAGTTGGATGAATGGGTGGATGGAAGGATGGATGAATAGATGGATAGATGGACAGACAGGCGGATGGATGGGGAAAAATTGAAACAAATATTTTTTAGAAGTTCTGAAAGAAGAGGGTGCAAAAAGATAGCTGGCAGGATTAGTGGGCACTAGATTCAAAGAGTTTGGAAAGGACTTTAGGTCTGAACTAGAGGGTCTGTCCTAAGTGAAGATTACTGAGCTGGGCAAGCCTGGAAACGTCAATGCAAGAATAAACTTAGAAAGTGTTTCTACTCTCGAGTGGCCTGGCAGTGCTGGTGTCCTTCCAGCTGTTAAGCATGAAAAACTGCTCTGTGGCTTCTGATGGAATTTACCATGGTCTGATAGGAAATAACTCACATGAGTGAAACTGAAGGGAAAAAAGCTGAGATTAGTAACTGCTGGCCAAGTAGAGCAGACAGTGAGATCAGCATGGTCACCCCAGGCCAAACCACTAACTCCCTTCTCTTGGTAAGTAAGCACTGCCTGGAGCATTCAAATCTACTACGGTTGGATTATTTTATTATAAAAGTGGCTACTCAGGGTTTCTCTGTGTTTTTACTTTCATCTACAACTCTCGGTTGAATCCTACTTTATTACTCAGTTCCCAGGGCCACACGTACTCCCTGTGCAGTATTTTCCAGGAACAGGAGGTTTCCTCCTTGGAAAATAGGGATTCATGTAAAGACCTAGCAGACACTTCCCTCTTGATCTCCTTCCACAGAGGTTGGTGGGGGCTCACAGCTTTGTCTCAATATGAGCTGCAGAATTGAAGACTTCCAGCCATTTTCATGTCTGCGCCCGAGACTGAGCCTTCACATTCAACCAGTCATGTCTCTGATAGATGATAGACCTTTGGCAAGTGGGTTTCAGAGTGTCCCAATAAAGAAATTTATGTCACTTTTCCCCACCCGTTTTCAGGATCCTTCAGTCTTTCTTTGGAAAGAGGGAAAAACAAACATCTGACATAGCACAGGGAGAGCCTTGGGCGATGCCAGGGCCTGAGGCTGCCATTCAGGCCCTGTCGGTTCAGCTGCGCAGGCCCACCTGTAGGCTGCCCCAGAGCAGAGAGGTTCACACATACACACACACACACACACACACACACACACACACACACCCCTTCTCACCACAGGACAGACCGGATCTCATATCTGGAAAGAGTGAGTCACTTCTGTAGCTAAAGCCTTGAAAAATGCAGTTACTCCAAGCAACCACACTCCTGCTCAGCCTCCACCATCCTGCTGCCCCTGGTCCCCTTCCCGGCTGACCAGGTATGCACCCGCACACCCTCCACGAGGACCTCTCTGTCAGAGGCCATTCTTGTTTCTCCAAACCTTGCTTCATGCCCTGACCCTGACCTTTTCACTGAAACTCCAGCTTCCTCAAATCTCAACCCGAACAGGACAGCGAGGCCTTGATCTGAAGTGCAGTTGTCTTCATGGCAGCCAGCACCTTCCTCTTCATGTTTTTCTGTCAACACCGGTGCCAGGCACCAGCCATTCTTGCTGCCTCTGCTTATCATCCTACTCCCTGCCACATACCACACTGAGTTTTCCATTTCCTGTAGGTATTGCAGGGAATCTGAATCTTTCTCATACTGATACCACAGTCCTCTTTTCCTAACTCCATAACAGAGCAATAGAACAGTCCGTGTCCCTTTCCCCTCCTGTTGTGACCCCTTGAACCGGAGCCAGGCCTGATAAGCCTAGAAGGACAGACTGACTGCTCCCCTAGGCCTGGACCTTTGGGAGCAATCTGTATGACTATAAAACAATTCATGGTTTGCCTAGCAAGAGTCCACTTTCGGGGCGCCTGGGTGGCTCAGTGGGTTAAAGCCTCTGCCTTCGGCTCAGGTCATGATCCCAGGGTCCTGGGATCGAGCCCCACGTCGGGCTCTCTGCTCAGCAGGGATCCTGCTTCCCCCTCTCTCTCTGCCTGCTCTCTGCCTGCTCTCTGCCTGCTCGTGATCTCTGTCTGTCAAATAAATAAATAAAATCTTTAAAAAAAAAAAAAAAAGAGTCCACTTTCAAAATTATGTTTGGCTGGCAGGCGTTGGGCCTTCGCTGCTTTAGGGAAAGGGGAACTTGAGCCAAAAGACAAAGACATAGAACATAATCTTGGGCATTTGAGTTTTCCAGGTCCAGATCTGGGGTTAGGGTGCTTTAAGGAATTTTTAGGAGAAATTTTAACTATATGTGCTTTTGCCTTCTATACTAACTTTTGAACCTTACAAATAGATAGGAATATGATTCCACTGTGCAGTTTTAGAAAGAAACTTTATTATTTATTAATATCTATTAGTAAATTATCTTTATTAGTAAAATTTTATACCAAGGCAATTTGTTTTTCATGAAAACAGAAAGACATTTTCAGGTATATAAGGACTTTTGTATCCTTGAAACAAGTTTTTGAAGATGTACTGCAACAGAATAATAAAGGGAGCAAACTAAGAGCATCAAGATTGGGGATATTACAGTATAAAATAATTGTTGCTGAGTAATTAATCAATTTAAAATAGAAATGTTCCTCAAAATACAGTGCTACTGGGGCGCCTGGGTGGCTCAGTGGGTTAAAGCCTCTGCCTTCGGCTCAGGTCATGATCCCAGGGTCCTGGGATGGAGCCCCACATCGGGCTCTCTGCTCAGCAGGGAGCCTCTTTCCTCCTCTCTCTGCCTGCCTCACTGCCTACTTGTGATCTGTCAAATAAATAAATAAATAAATCTTTTTTAAAAAATACATTGTAACTCTGGTTCTTAGACTGAATGATGTCATCAAAAATTGTTCTCTGAACAATAATATTCTGAATCTAAAATCCTAATTTTTAAATTTTTTTTAAATTTGATTAATTAGCATATAATGTATTATTTGTTTCTGAGGTAGAGGTCAATGATTCATCAGTCTTATATAAAACCCAGTGCTCTCTACATCACATGTCCTCCTTAATGCCCCATCCCTTTACCCCCCTACCCTCCAGCAAACCTCAGTTTGTTTCCTATAGTTAAGAGTCTTTTATGGTTTATCTCCCTCTCTGATTTCATCTTATTTTATTCTTCCCTTCCTTCCCCATGATATTCTGTTTTATTTCTTAAATTCTTTATATGAGTGAAATCATATAATTGTCTTCCTCTGATTGACTTATTTCACTTAGCATAATAATACCCTCTAGTTCCAGCCAGATCACTGCAAATGGAAGGACTTCATTTTCTGGTGGCTGAGCAATATTCCATTATGTGTGTGTGTGTGTGTGTGTGTATGTGTGTATGTGTGTGTGTGTGTGTGTGTGTGTATATCACATCTTCTTTGTTCATCTGTCAGTGGACATCTCGGCTCTTTCTATAGTTTGGCTATTGTGGACATTGCTGCTATAAACATATAAACATTGGGGAGTAGGTGCCCCTTTAGAACACTGCAATTGTATCTTTGGGGTAAATACCTAGTAGTGCAATTGCTGGGCTAAAATTCTAATATTAACAAAGATTAAAGATAGGGAATAGAGAATAAAAGTTTGTCAAACTTATTTATATAGAAATATAAGATCATTTTATTTCTGACTCTGACAATGAGTAAAATATGGGTTAAAGTGCTTTTGTAAAACTTTGAGTAGAATGAAACATAGGACATATACTACACAGTATCCAATGTATATTATACAAAGCTCTGAAAAAGATAAAAACAGAAACCAATATAATAAAAGGGAAAAACAAAAGAAATAGTTGGAAGTATAAAAACAGAATGGAAGAAGGTGACGTTAAAGATAACAATTATGGTACATTAGAATGTACCATAAATTAATTTAAATCTCCCTACTAAATTAATTTAAATTAAATTAAATTAAATTAAAATTAAATTAAAATTAAATTAAATTAAAATCTCCCTACTAAAAGGCTGACATTCTGGGGGCACCTGGGTTGTTCAATTGACTTCAGCTCAGGTAATGATCCCGCAGTCATCGGATTAAGCACTGTGTCAGGCTCTGTGGCCAGCACAGAGTCTGCCTCAGATTCTCTCTCCCTCTCCTTCCAACTCACGCTCTTTCTCTCTTTCTCTCTCTCAAATAAATCTTTAAAAAACAATTATAAAAAAAAAAAAAGGTAAGAAGAGCCTTACTCTTCATGTAAACTCATTGTCCCTCCCCCAGCTGGCACCATGCTACACTGAATGGGTGCCCCTGGGCTTCTGACTTCTCCAGTGGGAAACCAGAGCCCAAGGTGGACATCCAGCTCCCCCAGCATTATGGGATGTTTCCCAGAGGGCCCACTTGGATTTCACCTCTAGGGGATCACTGGGGGACTCTGCAGGGCTCAACTACCAGGTATCAGAGAGAGAGGAAGAAGGGGACAGAGCCTACCACAGCCAGTGCTCTGGTCTTGATGGGTCTCATTTGTGCTTGCAGCAGCACTCAAGCCAAGATCCCAGCCAGTGGCTCTGCCCATATATCTTCAGACCAAGTTGGTGGCCCTGTTTGGCCAGGGAGCTCAGTTGGCAGTTCTGCCTGATTTGAGTCCCTAGTCAAGGCCACGCTGACTGTAGAGCCTGTTCTGTTCTGCTGGTGTGGGGAAACAGATGTGCAGTCCCACTCAAGTGCTGAGCATAGGCTCCAGTTCCACCTATCCAGGAAGCCTTGCCGAGGAACTGGGATGACTGTGGAGCTCATCCTCCAACCCTGATTGGGCAGGGAGCCAAGGCAGCCATCCTGTCCAGCTGTTGAGCATAGCCCCTGACCCTACATAACCAGGGAGCCTGAACAGTGACCCTGAGCAAGCTCAGAGCCCCGCCTGTGGTCCTGCCAAACCACGCCTCCCAGCCTACAGCCCCACCCAGCCGCAGACTCCAGCATCTGGCCCTGCCTGATTGCTGAACACAGCCCTGCAGCCTTCCACAGGCAGGAAGCCCAGATGGTGACTTGACTTGATCACAGAGTGATAGCGGGCAGCCCAGCCTGATGAAGGGAAGCCCAGACAGCAACTCTGCCTGATCGCAGAGCACAGTATCTATCCCCACCCCACTGCAGGATGTAGCTGGAGGCCCCTCCCGACCACAGAATCCTCCCAGCAACCTTGCTTTCACTTGGTTGGTAAGTCCTTGTTGGCTGTTGACAAGAGGCCTCCTTTCACAGGACTTTTCCAACTGCTGGAATGTCCTCCTGACATGGTATCTGGCTTGTCCTAGAGCAAGTGATCCAAATGAGGGCAAGTGGGAGCTACCATGTCTTTGTGACCTAACACAGAAGTAATACACTGTCATTTCCTCAGTACCCTATGGGTAACACAGATCGGCACTATTCCATGTGGGAAGGGATTTCATAAGGACATGAATACCAGGAGGCGAGGGCAGTTGGGGGTCATTTTGAAGCCTGGCTATGACCGTCTGCCTTATTGATCCTCCCCCTGCCACATGCAAAATATATTCACCGCTTCCAGATCCTTCTTGCTCCCCACACCCCACACGTTCATCCCTTTACCGGATCAGTGGAGTGCAGCCAGCAGCCTGCCAGATGACAGGGCCTAGTCTCCAGCCCTGACTGATCACAAAGCACAGTCTGAGGCCCTGTCCAGAGTCTTCCTGAACACAGAGTAAAGCCAGCAGAAGCGTCCTCTCAGGCAGACGGCCGAAGCGATCGCAGAGCCCAGCCAGTGGCACCGCCCCTGACATCAGAGCCCTGTAAGAAAACCGCCTTGGAGGGAGACCAGTCAGCCCCCAGTTAAGCACTCAGATGGTTGCAGCCCTCACACAGGCAGTGTGTGCAGAAAGGTTTCCTGTCGTTTTAAGCTGCTAACCTTCAAGCCATTTGTTAGATAGCAATATAACTAATAACACACTCTTCATTTTTTAGGATTTTACTAATTTCTGTGGAGAAACAAAAAGGAATAACAAAACAATAAACCAGAAAAAGTCATGATGTTTTTAGCAATCTTACAGTGCTGCCTTTGGTTATTCTCTAGGCTATCTTTTCTGACTTTCTTAGACTGTTCCAGAAGTTCCTCTAAGATGATTCTGAGAGTCTTCCAGTGACAATTCCCTGAGAGAAGACTCCCTATCCCACCTATCATCCACTTCAGAATGTAGTCAGAGATGATGACGTATGCTTACATGTGCAGTTACTTGGGGGGAAACAAGTGTAAAGAAACCACATGTCCAAGTCTAAGGAAAATTGTATAAATCACAACACATTTTTATGATAGACTATCATGCACCCATTACAGAGCATAATTACAAAGAGATCCTTACTGTTCTGGAGACACTTTTATGATGGATTTTTAAGTTTAGAAAAAGCAGGACATGATCTTATGTGTCTGTGTAATATTTTGTGTGTGTGTGTATGTGTATGTTTTTATGGTATTTTAAAATAGAATGGGGAACTGCTAGCAGGGATTATTTTGGGGTGATCGGATGCAGATGACTTTTTCCCTTTTATGCTTTGGACAGTGAATATGTACTATTATTATAATCAGAAAAAAACCTTTAAAGATAAAAGGGGCAGTCCTGCCCATCCCTCAAGACTGTCACCCAGTAAGACTACCCAAATCCCTGTCAAAATCAATCTCTTTTTTTCTATAACTTCATGATTGTTCCTTTTCTTGTACAATCCCATCTCTTTTTCTTTGGCGTTTACGTGGTATCTTTCTCCTGTGCTGTTATAAATGCACCCCTAACAACATAAGCATACCACCTAGGTTTAGTGCTCCAGAAAATGGCCTCACTGCTCTCTCTTCTGGGGATAACACAGGTGGGGCAGGCCCGTTCCCCCAGGCTCTGTGGTTCTGTGTCACTGTCTCCCAGTACCACTCACTGGAGGTGCTCCCTGTGGACTCAATGGACAGAAGAGAAGCTCTCCTCCCATTAGAAACTTGTTGTCCGATCAATCCTGAAAAAGGACTGGCTGGTGGCCTAAGTGCATCAGATGGTGGGATTCTGTGGGCACTGGTAAGGCCTTTTCCTCTTTCCTGTAACTGATGTCATCATCCCAGCCCACAGAGATGAGTGTTCAGGGCTGGAATAGTGGAAAGTGACCCTGGGGCAATAACACAGCCCCTGTCACATCACCTCACATCCTGGATGGCTGCCCTGGAGGTCACAAGGGAAGAGGAAACCAAGGCCACACCAGAGGCCAGGAGCTAGGAATAGATGGGGTGGCAGTTGGGGAGTCCAAGTGCACCCCTCTCCCCACCCACTCCTGCCTATAAGACTGATACTGGTGTGGGTGTGGGTTCAGCATGCTGTCAGGGTGCCAAGTCTTCTATAAGAAGAAAGGGCCTAAGAGCTGGGCTTTAGTCAGTGAGGAGAGCTACTGGTGAGGGAGATGTGGGGGTGACAGACGAATCTCTCACTCGATGGCCTTTCCCTCTGTGGCTTGGCTCTCACAAGTGGCTGGTAAGGTAAGGAGGAGCCAGACCCCATTCTTTCTCCCTCGAGCCCAACATAGATGAAAAAAGGAGCAGATTACCTAGAGTCAGAAGAAGGGGAATGGCAGCATGAGGAGGCTGCGGAAGTTTCCCTCCAGCCACAGAGAGAGGGGCGCAGCCCATCTACCTCACCAGCCGAGAGAACCTCACAGAGATTTAGGGCCACTATAAATGTGGCCAGTGCAAATCTCAGTTCCCATACTGACTGGAATCTATTTTTCTGTCACTTCTATTCCGAGTGCCCTTTCCACTGGGATCCAGAAAAAAACCCAGGCTTCGTTGGCAGGGCCTTCCAGCTGAGTTCCAGGGGGCTGACCCCACTTGAGCACTGGGGGCCGGTGTCAGAAGGAAATACGGGCATTCCCTGTTTGGTTGTCCTTCGCGTTACTGCACTTTGTGGATATGCGTTTTTTAAGAATTGAAGGTTTGTGGCCAGCCTGCGTCAAGTCTACTGGCACTTTTTCCAACAGCATTTGCTCATTTCCTGTCTCTGTGTCACATTTTAGTAATTCTCACCGTATTTCAAAGATTTTCATGGTTATATTTGAATTGCTGCAATTTCGTGATAAAACCTGAATGGATGAGGAGTTGCTTTTCGTGGAGGAGCAAGGAAAGTGGTTGCTTGAGATGGAATCTACTCCTAGTGGAGATGCAATGAAAATTGTTGAAACGGCAACAAAACCTTTAGAATATTACGTCAACTTAGTTGATAAAACAGTGGCAGGTTTTGAAAGGATTGACTCCAAATTGGAAGGAAGTTCTACTGTGGGCAAAATGTATCAAACAAGACTGCATGCTACAGAGAAATTGTTGGTGAAAGGAAGAGTCAATCAATGTGACAAACTTCATCATGGTCTTTTTTTTTCTCTTTCTTTTTTGAGAGAGTGTGCAAGTGAGGACAGGGAAATCTAAAGCAGACTCTGTGCTGAGCATGAGTGCAGAGCCCAATGCGGGTCTCGATCCCAGGACACTGAGATCATGACGGGAGCCGAAATCAAGAGTCAGACACTTAACCAACTGAGCCACCCAAGTGCCCCACATCTGTTGGCTTAAGAAATCGCTGAAGCCACCCCAGCCTTCAGCAACCACCACCCTGATCAGTCAGCAGCCAGAAACATCCAGGCAAGACCCTCCACTTCTGACTCACTGAAAGCTCAGATGATGGGTAGCATTTTTAGCAATAAAATATTTTTTTTAATTTTTTAAATCATTTTTTAAATTTATTTTCAGCATAACAGTATTCATTGTTTTTTGTACCACACCCAGTGGTGGGTATTAGAGAGGGCACGGATTGCATGGAGCAATAAAATATTTTTTGACTAAGGTATGTACATAGTTTTGTAGACACAGTGCTAGCACACACTGAAATAGACTACAGTGTAGCGTAGTGTGGTTTCGGGGGACATGTTCAAGCCATAATGGGAGGTACACAGTTCACAGAGAAGAGGAATTCTCCCTTCTCTCCTGTTCCTGCTTTTTGGGATTTTTTATCCACACATTTTGGCTGTTCCCTTAGGACATCATTCCCTTAAGGCTTTTAGGCTTTTGGAAACTAAGGTAAAGACCTTCTGTCCATTCTTTCTGCCCTACAGCACCCCTTCCCTGAGGTATTGGACAAACAACTTAGTCATATGAATCTAAGCAAGACCAAAAGGAAGAATCGTTGATCGGTCGCTATCTCAGAGATGCTCTCTGCCACATAAGTGACCATTCTTCTTCCTGAAGTACGGAAGAGAAGCTAGTGGGGGAGGATCCGTGGCTTTGGGATTCCTGTTGTGCCTCCTTGGAGATAAAAGTTGAGAAGGAGCCGTCATTCCCTTAGCAAGTAAGAAGAGAGGGAGAAGCTTTTTAAAAACACCTTTATTTTAAAATTTTACATCATCTTTGGGTAATTCAGAATTTGATGAGGATGTTTCAGATACTTCTGAGATCAAGGTCTCCAAACCAAGGTGAATAGCTTATGTGACTGAAGGATTGGGGGACCTCATGATATAGGATGAAGAGATGGCTACTGACAAAGACACAATCCCCTCAGGACAGGGACTTTCCGGCGGCACTCAGTTACCATTTTTAAATTATCTGTCACAGATAAGAAACCTCTCACCAGAACAACAATACCTCTGATTTGCATTTTACTAATTTCCATATAGAGAGAACACAGAATTAAAAGTTCTATAGACCCCAAATCACATTGACATTAATCTGATCCCTTATATTAATAATAACAATGAAAAGCTAGCATCTACCCAGTGTAGTCTCACACCCATGCCTCTCTCTTGCTGGTGGAATGCTCCTTCCTCACACTGTGTATGATTCAACGATTGCAATGTATGCATCAAATCGGAACCTAAAGCAAGCTGGGAATTCATGGGCTCAGAGAGCTGGAAGACTCCCTCCACACAGCAGGAGGCAGCCCAAGTGCTCGGCCCATTCCCAAGCAGAAAGGCCAGAGCTGCAAGGAGGGGGAAGGTGGGGTGAGGAGGAGAAGGGGGAGGAGGGACACTTCTATATACCTACACCCTCCACCGTGTGGATGGTTTCCTGGGTGCTAGGCAGGGTAGTTGTTGTCTCCCAGTAGGATAGTTAATTTCCTGATGACAGGACCCCCTCCCTGACCTACCTCAAAGCAAGGTCAGGCCCAGGTGTGAGTTTGGAGCAGGTCCTTAGTAAAGGGAGGAATGGAGGGAAGGAGGGAGGGAGGAAGCCACCAGGTACTGAGCACCTGCTATGTGCCAAGTACAGAACTGGGACAGGTGTTTCATGTAACACAACAGCCTTGTGAGGTAGGCTCACCACCCCTATTTTACAGATGTGGAAACAGAGTCTCAGGAAAATTCGCTCATAGAAGCATGGTTAGTATATAGGGGAGTATCAGTTGGAAAACCCAGAGCTTCTCCCTCCAGGGCTCCTGCTACTGCCCCATAAGCCAAGGGTCTGGCAGCACATGAGCACTCCAGCTCCCAGACGACTGGTCCAGAGCTCAAGCTTAAGAGGCCCTGAACCCTGGTTCTACAGCATTATTTTGTGACCCTGAGCAAGTCCTTTACCTTCTCCTCCCCAGAGGCCAGAGCAGTCCAGTGTGGTTCTCCACTGGAGAAGGGGGTTGCAGTAA
Organism: Enhydra lutris kenyoni; assembly: GCF_002288905.1. NCBI lineage: Eukaryota > Metazoa > Chordata > Mammalia > Carnivora > Mustelidae > Enhydra > Enhydra lutris. The sequence goes on from NW_019154086.1 coordinate 5,002,866, forward strand.
AACTACCCAGGAAGCATGCTGGCACACCACGGTGGGAGGGCCTCTGTCTGGAGACTGTGATATCGCCCCCTTGCTGGAGGGGTGGAGGGCATGGCTGTCTGATAAACCTTGTGAGGATCCGTTACGGTCTCTAAGGTGCTCATTTCTGAGAGCAAGTTTAAATTCTAGGGAACCACATCCCTACTCCCTGAGAGACATTCTGTGAAAGGCCCATGAAGGCGAAAAAAATCATCAGATCAGGATACTTTTAAAGTACAAAATGCTTAAAAGTAATTTGAGAGAGGGAAAAAGTCTACTTTAAAGGGGAAAACAAGATGGTAGCCAGGGGTGGGGGGTGGCGCGAGCATTAACAGGGAAGCAGTGGACACGGTGTGTGACCCCAGCTGCAGTGAAGGGTCAGGCCAGGCCAAGCGCGGACAAATTGGGTTTTTGGCATCCGGCTTGCCAGGTGTCTCCCATGGGGCTGCACTGCGACAGGGGAAGCAGCTTCCTCAGAAAATAACTTGAGCCTCGAAGGTCAGGCAGACCTTAGAGAATAAATATGGGCAATAAAGGCAAAAAGGAAAACACAACTCAAATGACTCAAACATCTGCTGACATGTTCCTCCAGTCCCCTGAAATCTCCACAGCCCAGCTCAGCGAAGCCCCCTACGACCCACAGACATAGCGAACGCGTTCCCCCCGAGCATGTAAGCTCATAACCCGGCAAATCGGCATTGCTGCCACCACCAGCCCCCTCCCCGGTGCACTGAGCACACTGAACCCTCCGTCTCCCTCCCACTGAACTGTGAGCAAACGGAGGATGGAGACCGTGCCCTTCTGTGCCTCTCTTCTCCATACGGAGAGGATGTGGGTTCATCACGACCCTTTGCACATGAGCACCCAGGCTAAGGACCCACCAAGCCAGCTAGAGTGATAGGAATGCCTCATCTCCCAAGGGCACGGACCTCAAGAGCAGCTTTGTTCTGGAAGAATTGAGCATGTTTCCTATGCCTCAGACCACTCCCTGGCTCCCCAGAGCTACCCTGTACCCACACACAATCATAATTTGGGAGAATTTCTTTAACACATGAAATCAGTGTCTAGGAGCAGATGTTGAGCAACAGAGAGTGCTGGTTTGTGAGGATAACGTCACTCTGGGCGGAGGGGGGGCGGAAACAGCTCAGCTTTGGCAGCCCTGGAGGGAAAGGCAGCGTGGAGAGAATGCTAGGTGTGCGGCGGGAGGCTTTGGGCTCGCACACATCTGCATCTACCAGGCAGGCTGGACCTAGCTGCCTGCTGTTGGAACTCCTGCAGCCTGAGGCTCTTGGTGACAGAAGGCCCATCATGCAGGCTGTGATTGTTCAGGAACGTGACCTGCCCAGATGTGGTGGAGAAGGGCGAAGGGACCTGACCGGGGAGCCCAGGCTCAGCATCGAATTTTCCGGAAGCCAGGCAGTGTAGCTTTTCCCAGAAGGTAAATGTCCTCGTCTGTGCCCTGATTGAGGTGTTTCACCAGATTCTTCTCAAAGAGGAGTGGGTGGTAGGCGCCCATCGTGCAGGCACTGTCAAAGAACTTCTGGTAGTAGTAGCACACGTCGGTCCTTCGCTTGGATGGGAGGAACTCGTAAATATCCACCTGGTCACACAATGTCATCATGATGATGATTCCTGAAGAGGAGAGTAGAGGTAAATTCGGCCCAACAACACAACTCCACACCCTGGAGCTCTGCCCCATGAGTCCAGCAACTCAGGAACCCAAATCTGGGGAGAGGTCTATTTGGAGTTTCTACGTATTACTGTGATTCCCAGTCTGAGCTCAGCCAGTAAGCCGGTCCAGCAGGCTGTTCCTCAGGATGCAGGGCTGCTGAGCCCTATGCCCCTCTGAACCCCCGGCAGGTCAGGGGCTGGTGCATGGTAGCTTCTCCCTAAACACCAGGGGACGGACGTGTTCCATCCATCAGTCACTGAGCTAATCAATGTGAATAAGCTAGATGAAGAGAGAGGATAAGATGACTGGAGGGACAGTACCATCCATGTACACAGAACTTTCTAACACTTTTATATCCTGTAGGAGCCTCGCAGATGGCCCTGACTGGGAGAGGTGATTCTTACAGTGCTCAGGAGAAACAGTGTGGGCAGGGAGGCTGTCTTTCCCCAGCTGGGAGGATGGTGGTCAGAACAGGAGCCTGCCTGGTCTGTGTTGATGGGCTCTGCTCATTCTGGCGGGAGGCGGAGTGCAGGGAGTGAGGCCAGGTTGGCGCTCTCAGGGAGGAGGCACAGAACACTCTGCTGGAGATATGACCCCAACAAGAGGCAGGAGACTCCTGCGACACACACAGCTGTCCCCACCTGGCTCAATCACCTCATGCAGGACACGTCCCTCTCTGGGCCTCAGTTTCTCCATCTGCCTCTTACCACACAGGCTGTTGCTAGGATACAATAAGATCATGGCTCTCACACCCCTTTTGACCACCATAAATATAGGGGAAGTTTATGATGAAATAGTCCTCACTAAGAGCAAAACTGTAAACTGCTAGCAGCCACTTTGTTCTAGAGGAATCGGATAGGGGAAGAGCCCTCTCTGGCTGCCCCTGGTCCACTGGGGGAGAAAAGACACTTCTGCAACTAAACTGTGAAGGCATAACAGAAGTGGCTTCTGGAAATTTCAGGAGGGAACACTTCCTGTGGGGGAGGTCTCATGTAAATATCCTGGCGACACTGGATGGGGCCCAGCAGGGGCCATGGCCACCAGGGACAGGCAAAGGGAGGGGACAGTGGGGTGATGGGAAAGTGTTCCCTGGGATGCTTTTCCCACTATTCCTGCTTCAAAGGGCTCCTGGAAGAGCCCCAAATGCACACATACAAAAGTTGAAGAGAATTGTACAAAGACACTCTACTGAGATGGTCCCCATCCCTTTCTCTAAGGAGTGCTTCTGACAGTAAACACTCAGTTGTTCACGAATTCAGAGGCCATTACCACAGGGCTAGCCTGTGCCGCACCCAGAAGAAGGCATCAAACTAAGAGACTCTTAACAAAAGGGAACCAAGGTTGCAGGAGGGGAGGTGTGTGGGGGATGGGCTAGATGGGGGATGGGCATTAAGGAGGGCACTTGTGATGAGCACTGGGTGTTGTATGTAAGTGTTGAATCACTAAACTCTACTTCTGATGCCAATATTAAGTCATATATTAACAAACTAGAGTTGCAATAAAAATTTGAACAAAAATGTAAAATTTAAAAAGGAGGAAGAATGTTTTAAACTCCATCCCCATCCTGAGGGAGTTTGCATCCCAGGAAGAGGGCAGGCTCATCATGCAGTGGTTGGGGGGGGGGGTCTACCCTGCGGGGGGCCCAGAGAAGGGAGCCTCCCTTCCTTGTGTCCGAGAAGAAAGCCTGAAGCCAGCATTTAGGACCCTCTGGACTCAGATCCCAGCCCACCTACACCAGCTCCCTCAGCTCCGTTCATGACCCTCAAACCCAGGAAAACTCTGCCTCTCATTCTTCTCTCAGGGCCAGGACTAGGGTACTCACTGGGTTTGACAGATTTTTGAAATTTTGAATAAAGTATTATTGACTATTGCTTTGTCTTCAGATGCCAATATGGCTCAGTGTAACATTATCACTGATCCTATCTTTATTTAAAATTTTGGTATTTCATTCAGGATAAAATCTTGCAGTAATTACGGTTTTTAAAAGATATTATTTTAATATTATTTAGCTTGTTACTGAATTTTCTGGTGTCCCCTCAAATGGTATACCTGAGGCAAGTGCCTCTCTTGCCTCATCTTCCAAATCCCAGCCCTACTCTTCCCATTTTCTTGCCCCCTCCCCAAGGCAAATCTACCCCTCACCCAGGCCTGGCCCAATGCCACTCCTCCACTGAGCTCTCTGACAGCACCCCAGGAGGGGTGCTCTCTCCTGGCTGAACTCCCACACCAAACACCCTAAAGGAGAAGGATTCTTACTGATCTCTGGATCTTAGCTAGAACTTGGCCCAGTGTAGAAATATAGCAAAAACCTGGCAACTGTTTGGTGAACAAAGGAATGAATGAATGAATGAGATCCCATTCTCTAATCTCTTCTAGAAACAAACATGAGAGGTCTTTCCCCAGATACAGACTCACCAAGCATCCCAGAGGATGGGGGGTTGGGCTGAATCTCCTCTGGGGAGATTTCTTGAATGATGTCCCACAGTTCCCAAGGCATCTGGGGCTTGAGGATGTAAAAAGGCTGGTCAGGATGCAACTTGCGGTAGCTCTTATAGTTCTCGAAGAAGCTGTAGTCAGGGCTCTGGTACCACTGAAAGAGAAGAAAATGGTCTCCTTAAGGAGAGGGAGGTGCCTTGGAGCCCCTTCCTCGGAGTGGATTCCAGACTTCTCCACGTCACAGCTCTCACTTACTAGCAGAGGGGACCCAGCACACAGCCTATGCTCCCAGGAAATTTTGAGCTTGGTGACCCTAGAACAGCTTCAGATATTGGGATCACAGACTCTGGGAATGCTCAGAGGGGTCCTTGGCACCATCTGATCCCACCTCTCATTTTTTTTTAAAGATTTTGTTTATTTATTTGACAGACAGAGATCACAAGTAGGCAGAGAGGCAGGCAGAGAGAGAGGAAGGGAAGCAGGCTCCCTGCCTAGCAGAGAGCCCGATGCGGGGCTCTATCCCAGGACCCTGGGATCATGGCCTGAGCCAAAGGCAGAGGCTTTAACCCACTGAGCCACCCAGGCACTCCCCACCTCTCATTTTCAAAGGGCCAAAAACTGGGGCACAGCTTGCCACAACTGTGGGTTGGGAGCCCCTGTCCTGCCTCAGACACACTTCAGCTCTAAGTGAGATCCAAGCAAAACTGTGGAGGCTGAGGTGGCGAGGGTGCCAGTGATCACCAGAGCCTGTCAGGTCCTGGTGGGTCTGACTTCAGAATCCTGTGTCCCCAGGACAGCGCGCTCTGTCCTTCCACCATAACGCCATTTTCCTGCGACAGTGCAGCCATATCACACGCATGACAAACAGCAAGGGCGCCATTCCAGAGAGGCTGGGGAGCCAACAGGCCTGAGACTCCCATCCTCTTCCCAAAAGAGAGCCCTCCGCTTAGTAAACCAAGTTCGGGGACAGGCGACTTCCCCTCTCCACATTCTAGTCTCCTCACCTGTAAAAGGGAAGCAGCCATGCCTCTATCTACTTCCCTGTGTTGTTATGAGTGAAATGGGAAGAATTCTGGAAACCAGAAGTAGGTCAAGCATGATGCTTCTGTCCTAGGAATGAGTAACTACTGTCTATTTCCTGCTGATTTGCTTCAGAAATAACTATTAGATGGACACAATCCCACCCCAGACGGTGAGAAATCCTGTCACTGTTACTCCTGAGCCACCCATCAAAGGAGAGAAAAACATGGCCCTGCGGGGCGGAGCACAGAGAGCACTGGTATCAGACAGGAATACTTCCGTGCTGCGAGTCCAGATGAAGTGCGTTCCCCTCATGTGGAAAGAGACAGTCCTCGGGGTGGGGGCCCACGTCAGCCATGACTTTCAAAACCCAGGAAAACTCAGGACCGTCTATGGACAAACAGAAGACTCATTCCCTATTTCTCGAGGACACCCACTTACCTTTGGGATATCTGAATGGTAAACAGACGGGTCCCACACAATTAGGATTCCCTCATTGTACAGACTGTCTTTGAGGAAGCGCCCTTCAGTGGTGACCAGCTGCAGGAAAAAAGAGACAAATGGTCACCTGGATGTTCACATGTAAATGTCCTGTGGTGAGTGATGACTGACAGGTGGCAAGTGCCACCCTAGGCACTTTGGTTCAGTGATCCAGGATATCAGCTGTCAGACATTCACCTTAAAAAGCACATGTTGCCCAGGCAGAAACTGAGAGAAACAAATGGCAGAAACCAAATCAAGAACTGCCTGAAAATGAAAGCAAGCATCACAGTCATTGCTCCCCACCTCAACCACTCACCATCATGACGTGGAGATGTAATCAGAGTCACTGTATTATCTCAAGAATGACTAGATACAACCCAGAGGGCAGCAACTTGCCACGAGCTTCTGAGCTACCTGTCCCCTCATACCTCTCCCAAAGGCATGGAAGCCTGAAGAATATAATCCCACTTCCTCAGTGTATCTTTGAGGCAAGAACTACTGGTGCTGGGCCCACCTTGGCTGGGGATCGTGTGGCTGTACTGGGTGCTAAAGAGTTCCCAGGGAGTCATAGAATGCCAGCATGAGTATGGCCATGAGGTGAGTGAGCGTTCAGGGACAAACAATAGCGGGCCAAGCCATGGGTGTGAGGTGTGAGGAGAGGGACGATGTCCCAGACAAAAGAAACAATGTATGCAAATTCCCAGGTGTGAGAATATGTGGCAGAGACTGGTAGGTGTCACCCAATATGCATTCATTCTTTCTTCCTTGGAAACAAACATTTCTGTTTACCTCAACACATGGCCATCTAAAATAAAGATTATCTGAAATAAAAATTTCCCAGCCTCTCTTACAGCTAAGCCTGGCCATGATAAAATTCTGGCCAAGGGTGTGTAAGCAAGTGTGATTTCCAGGAAGTGTCCTTCCTTGTTCATTTCTCCTTCCTGCTGGCTGAAGGTGGACATGATGGCTGGAGCTAAAACAGTCATCTTGGACCATGAGGATGAAGTCATGTGACTGAACGATAAATGCACAAGGTAGGAGGAGCCCAGGTTCCTGACACACTGGAACACCATAGCAGCTCTGGGATGTCCACCCTTGGACTTCTTTCACACGGGATAGAAATACATTTTTCTCTTGTTAACCTTGTGTTGAGGGGTGGGCCGAGTGTTGCTGTCCCAAACAGCCAAACCTAATTCTACTTAGTACCATGAGGAGCTTGTCTGGGAACTGCAAGTTGTCCAGTGTTACCAATGCCTGGTGATGTGTGTGCACTCAAGAGAATTAGAGATAACTGGGATTTTTAAAATGTCTCCTGCTCCTCTCCAGTCATCTTCTTAGTATACAAGAAAGAGACCAGTGGCAGCAAGTTCTGGCACCCTAAGACTTTGCCAGCATCTGTGGCTTCACAGAAATCCTGAGAGCTACTTAAGTCTTCTCCTTTCCATCAATGAAGAACAACAGTGAGAGTGCCAGATGCCATCTGACCATGTTTATTCCAAGCCAGCTACATTCATACATGATCTCAGCTCATCTTTGCAACCACCCCAGGAGGTAATTATTAATATGCCCATCTTATAAATAAGGAAACCAACTCAGAGATGCTAAGAAACTCACCCAAGCAATACAGCTAGTAAGCAGGGGTCTGAACTGGAGGTCTCCAGGGTCCACACTTCTGACCTACATACTGCACTGCCTCCCACAAAGCAGGTAGGGTGGGTCAGCTGTGGTGTCAGGAGGACAGGCCAAAGAAAGCAGTTGATGAGGGACATAGGCATGTCACGAGAATGTTGCTTCTTGTCTGAGTCATAGTAAGTCACAGCTGGAAGACCCTCGAGGGCTGGACCCAAGTCTGTCATTTTCAGGTAGGTAAACTCAAGTCCAGAGAGAAGAGAGACTTGTCCCAGGCTTCCAAGGGAGCTTGGGACACAGCCAGAACCAGAGTCTAGAGACTGGCTCCTCCCCAGTGTTCTTTCTTTCCTCACAGGGCTGTATTCATAAACCATGAGGCATTTGAATAAGTGAGCACACGAATGGGGCCCGAGCCACCCTCAATTCTCAACATACGGGGAGTTGGGGGGAGGAGGAGAGAGGGAGGTGTTCACTAGAGCTACTTGATGAGGCAAATGACAAAGCATGAAACCGAGAAGGGGTGATGATAAGGGCTAGTTTATCCCAAGGAGGAACAGAAAGTGACCATAGCCAGGACCTATGTGGGGACAGGGGAGAAGCTAGCCAGCACCCCTCAAGTTTAAATGGACACAGCTCTGAACTTACCATACTCATTCTGGTGGCCCTTACATTACATGTACAAATTTTCCTCAAACACAAGAGAACCTCAAACTGCTTGGGGAAGTGGGGCAGTGCTCTGTGTTCTTAGGAGGGCTGTTTCCCCTCTCCAGGCTCAGGTGCCTTATTTATAGGACAGGACTGCCCTGCAAGGCCATGCCCAGGCGGCCAGCCATGCCTGGATGGCATCTCTGTCTGTCATTTTCCCCAGCTGCAGCACAAGGCACTGGGGAGAGATCAAGGTCTTCTCAAATGCCCCTGTGCTGGACCTCGTGCAGAGTCCGACCTGAGTTCAGGGATCCCAGGAACCTCATGATGAGGAAAGTAAGTCACTGCCACAGCAACGGAGCCCCAAGGAACACCTGCCAGGAAAAGGCTACACCAGGGAGATGGGTGGTGCTGTTATAGAAACCTGTTTAAAGTCCCCTCTCCAGTCACAAAGCAACACATGCTCCCTGCAGAAAGTTAGAGGAGACAAGAATACACACATCTATATACATACAAGAATAAGAAAACAACCATCAATCATTGCATTCTTCAGATATCACCTGTATGAATATGTTGGTCTTTTTTCTTCCCAAATCTTTTTTCCCTCAGTTATGGGCTGAACTGTTCCCCCCCTTCTCCCACCAAAATTCCTATGTTGATTCCCTAACCCCCTATGTGACTCTTTTGGAAACAGGGCCTTCAGGGAGATCATTAAGGTTAAATGAGGTCACAAGGATGGGTCCCTAATCTGATAAGATTGATATCCTTATAAGAAAAGAGACACCGAAGATCTCTCCCTCCACACGTCCACAGAGGAAAGACCGTGTGAAGATGCAGCGAGAAGGATCCACAAGCCAGGAAGAGAGCCCTTATCAGAATCCAACCTTGATGGCACCCTGATCTTGTACCCCTGGCCTCCAGAATCGTGAGAAAATAAATCTCTGTTGTATAAGCCACCCCATTTGTGGCATTTTGTTATGGCAGGTGTCAGAAACTAAATATGCCGTGTGTGTGTGTGTGTGTGTGTGTGTGTGTGTGTGTGTGTGTGGACACTGGTAACTATAGAGTCTAGACTTAGCTGCTTTGTTAAACTCACACAGCAATCCAAGTCCAAGTCTTCTCGTATATCCCTCACAGTATTTCCCAGCCCCAAACAGGGCATTAAAGGAAGCTCGGAGAAGTTACATAACTGACCCAGCTTCACACAATAGGAAAGGGATGGAGCTAGGATACAAATCAAGGCCTGTTTGATCTCTTCCCACTGTACCAGACGACCTTCCTTCAGAACAGTAAGGGATGAGGAAACAGTCTGTGTTCCAGCTGCCAGACTTGCAGCCTTGCCAGAGTGACAAAGCTAGTTAGTGCCACAGGAAGACAAACAGAGGGTGGTCGAGGTCCTGAGTAGATATGAAAAATGAAGGCCTGACCATGGTAAACCGGACCGGGGTAGGAAGCAGGTTCTCTGACAGAGAGAAGGGCACCTCAAGTGGAAAGCCACCACAAACCCCAAATCCCCAAATCAGAGAGGCCTCTGATTCTACCCAGCATCCCAGGAAGTCATCAAAAGAACCAAGAAGTATAAGAAGAAGTAATTTGGGGACGCCTGGGTGGCTCAATCAGTTAAGCTTCTGCCTTCGGCTCAGGCCATGATCCCAGGGTCCTGGGATTGAGTCCCGCATCGGGCTCCTTGCTCTGAGGGGAACCTGCTTCTCTCTCTGCCTCTGCCTGCCACTCCACCTGCTTGTGCATGCGCTTTCTCTCTCACTCTCTCTCTCTCTGACAAATAAATAAATAAATAAAATCTTAAAAAAGAAGAAGAAGAGGTAGTAGTAGTAACTTGGAAAGTACTTAAAGGTCCAAACAGAAGAGGTTACGAGAATAAGCTAGGAAACTGAGCCACCAAGAAGTATTACACAGCTATGACAAAGAAAGAGGAAGAGCTCTATGAGCTGACAGGGAGTGATTTAGAGAAGATACTGGGGGGAAACAGTGTGAAAGAGCTTATAGACACCCCCCCACACACACACACTATATTCTGTGTGAGAAAACAAGGGGAATTAAGAAAGCATATGTACATCTGTTGTCTTGACAAACACAAACACAGAAGGACAAATCAGAACACAGTGCAGGTGGCTGCCCAACACGGGTGCTGGTGGGACCAGGTGGCAGGAATCTAGGAGGGAGTTAACATTTCTCCGGTTATATGCTCCTGGAGAGTTTTGAATCTGGGGAGCATGTTAATATTCTGCATGATTTAAAAAGAAGGAGGAGGGCGCCTGGGTGGCTCAGTGGGTTAAAGCCTCTGCCTTCGGCTCAGGTCATGATCTCAGGGTCCTGGGATCGAGTCCCACATCGGGCTCTCTGCTCAGCAGGGAGCCTGCTTCCTCCTCTCTCTCTGTCTGCCTCTCTGCCTACTTGTGATCTGTCAAATAAATAAATAAATAAATAAATAAAATAAACAAATAAATAAATAAATAAAAAGAAGGAGGAAAAGAAAACCCCCTAACTGAAACAAAATGGATACAGCTGAGGTCTAAATGAATTCCCCAAGCTCAGTGAAGAGGAACAGAAGGATGTATCCAGGTAACTCAGGGCTCCATCACGTGGCTGCATCACCTCAGCCTCAGGCAGGGTGTGGGGAAAACAGCAAACCCAGCCTGAGCTCTCTCTGCTACGTTTGCTGGAGGGAGAGATGTGCAAAGCAATTTTCAAACTCTCTGAGGGGTATCACCCACGTGAGCAAATAAAGAAATGGGTGAAGGTGTTAGAAGCAGGATTCTCACTATGGGAGAGGGCAAGTGCAAATATAGAATGGGGAAAGGCAAGGGACACCTTATGTGGACAGACCGAACTCAGTCAGGGTCTGTCACTGCCAAAGCAGGCATGTCAGCAGGCACACGCATGCGTCTACGCAGAGGAATCTATGCGCACACGCAGGTGCATGTATGTGTATAGTAAGCATACGGATGCACATGTACCTGAACCGTGTGTGTACGGGTTTACATATGTGTACATACGTGCTGTTTTCTAGCTCTCCCGGCTGTAAGGGCCAACAAGTGAAGATACCTCAGTAGGAGGCATGAACCACCCAACACCCAGATGTTGGTTTCTAATACCAATTTTACTTAAAAGAGCCAAGACTCCTTGGAGAAAAATGACATATCCCAGAGCTAAGGTAGGTTAGTATGAGGAAATAAAACTTCCCTCCATATCTCAGTGTTGCTCTAAAAAGCCCTAGACTCCTGAACTCTTCATATACCGTCAGTATAAACTCTGGAGCTATTTGTCTAGTTAATTGCTCTGCTCGGGTTTAAAACCTAATAAAACTTCTCTTATCTCCCTGAGAAGCTAAATGGTGATAGCCCAAATATCATCCCTATGTTAATACAGAGATATGCTAAGGGACTGGGAAGACCAGTGCAGGAGGAAAGAGGCCCAGGAATTTACGACATCTCTCATTTCACATCAGAGTGGGTTTATATTCTAAAGGGCTGGAGTAAGAAGGGGCCCTTTGGTGGGGGGGGGTAGAGGACAGCCACCTCCTGCCTTTTATAAGCAGTGCATGTGTCGGGGGGGAACACTTACTTTTTGTCCCTTGCCTGTGGGGTATCTGGTTAGTCCTGTAGGATAATTGACCTGACTCTCATTGCATTGCCCTGGAAGTAGGAACTTAGGCAAAGAGAGACTAGAACATTCATTATCTACTGTAAAGTATGAAATAAAAAATCTGTCTCTGATCCAGAACACTGTGTATACCTATATTCCAGATAAAACTAATAAAGAGGAAGCATTTAAAACACGACAGATTAAAATGAATTGGAATATCTTGTTATGCCAGAAGATACCAGTGTTAAAAGAAAAAACATGATGAGGGCATGCACGTGGCAGGGAAACAAGAGCCAGCTTCATGGAGCTCCTACTGACCAAATCCAAGGCAATTTGAATGCAGAGCTCATAGGCGCATAGGATAAACGTTCCCATTACAAAAGGAAGAAACTGGAAGGAAGAAAGAGCTGACAGGTCCAAAGAAAGTCCAAAGCCTAGCAAAGTAAATACCACTAGATGTTAAGGCTTGAGAAGATTCCTCTTTGGTTCAGTGCTGTGCCCTGTGGACTCACGGGGGCAGCGATCCCACCTCTGTGGCTCTGAGCAGCTACCACTGGGCCTATTAAAACCAAGCCCCTCCTCCCATCTTTGAAAATAAGGATGCAGCCTTGACGATTTCTGAATCTCCTTTAGGATCATGCTTTTCTTGTCATGAAGAACAATGCCATTCACAGTCCAAGAGCTCTATAGTCCTGTCCTATAGGACCTAAGAGGCCCACAGCCTTTCTTCACTTCACCCCATATCCATCCCCTTCAGCTCAAGCTGACAGTGTTGACAGTGTTTCTGCTGGCGTGTTTGAGTAGGTCCTTGGTTCACACCCTTGCCAATCTCCTTGTCAAACGTTTTTGGGGCCACCCCTTCGTTTCCTCTTCAGAACAAGCTTTCTCATTTTTTTTTTTTTGCCATATAGATAAGCTAAGAATTTTCCAAATCTTTAAGGTCTGTTTCCTTTTTGCTAAACAATTCCTTTTTTAAAATTCATTTCTCTTTACTCACACCTCACAAAAGAAGCCAAGGCAGTCCCTTCAACTTAGGAATCACCTCAGGTAAATCATCCAGTTTCTTTACTCACAAGTTCTACCTCCCACAAAACACTAGAACTCAATTCAGACGAAATCTTTGTCACTTTAGAACAAGGATCACTCTTTCTCCATTGCTCAAGAACATGTTCCTCATTTCCATCTGAGACCTCACCAGAAGGGCCTTTATTATCCATAGTTACGCCAATATTCCGTTCACAATTATTTACATATTCTCTAAAAAGACAGAAGCTCTCTCTCCAGCTTTCCTCTACTCTTTTTGAGCCCTCATCAAAATTTCCCTTAGCACCTATATTTCTAGCATGTCCTTCAAGACTCCTCCAGCTTTTACCAATTACCCAGTTTCAAAGCCACTTCACATTGTTAGGTTTTTGTCATAGCAAAACTCCTCCTCTCAGAACCAAAAAATCTTAGCTCAGGCTGCTACGACAAAATACCATAGACTGGGTGGCTTAAACAACAGACATTTACTTCTTATGGTTCTGGAGGCTGAGAAGTCCAAGGTCAAAGTGCCAGCACATTTGGTTCCTAGTGAGGGTGCTCGTCCTGGCTTGTAGACGGCCGCCTTCCTCACACGGCAGACACATCATGGGGGGCTCACACTCAAGACCTCATCTAAATGTGTTTATCTCCCAAAGACCCCATTTCCAAATATAATCACATTGAAGGTTAGAGCTTCAACATACAAACTGGCAGGGGGCGGGGAACATAAACATTTTACCCATAGTAAGTATTTAGGAATTAACATGTATAATATATACAACTTATTCTCAGATGAAAAAAAACATTACAAAGAATGAATAGAGCAGATAATACAGCAATGGGGTAAAAATAGTAAGTGCCTCTGGATAAAGAGTATACAGTCATTCTTTGTAGTAGACATTGTTGCAACTTTTTGAAAGTTTCAAAGTATTTCCAAATAAGTTCAAAAAAATTTTTAAAGAATTTGGAGAAGTTTGGAGGCATCCACTGAGCGAGCAGAAGGTTCTCTAGACTCTACTTCATTCAAAAAATATTGATTGCACATCTACTACATAATGGGCACTGGTCCTGGCACTCGGGTTTATGAGTGAACAAAACAGACAAACGTGCGTCCTCTCGGAGACCAAAGGTCCTGGTGGCAGAACTAGGCTACGAGTGAGATGGGCAATTAGGATGAGGGGAGTGAGAGACATGGATGGGGAAGGTGCCAGCAGAGAGCCAGGGGGGAGCCTGACCCGGCTGTAAGGAGGCCTTCATCCTGTCCCGGGCCTGCCATTACCCTCTGCGCATAGTGCAGGCCACCTTCTGTTCCCAGGCCTGGGCCATCTCCTTTGGAAAATGAAATGCCCGACAAGATCCTGGGCTCCACAAGGGCAGGGAGCATATCTGTCTCTGTTTTACTGCTGTTGTGGACTGAATTCCAGCTCCCTTCACAGAGACTGGCACAGGGCAGGTGATCAAACAAGAACTTCTGGAATGAATTCATGACTTGTTGATCTTCAAGGTCCTTTTAAGCTCTGTGAATTCCAATATTGCTTAAATCACCACAAAGGATCTCCTATCACATCAGACATCACATCAGATTCTATAGACATTAAAAAGGATAATGAGGGAAATAAATAGATCTTTTACAAAAAGATAATGAGGTAATATTATAAACAACTTTATGCCAATAAATCCAATGACTTAGAAGAAATGAACAAATTCCTTGAAAGACACAAACTTCCAAAGTTCAGTCAAGAAGGAACAGGTAACACGAACAGCCCTGACCTGAATCTACTAACATAAATGAATTTTTAGCTAAAAAAACTTCCCACAAGGTAAATTATAGGTCCAGGTGGCTTTACTGGCAAACTCTACTAAACATTGAAAAATAAGGGGGGAATACCAATTCCATACAAACTCTTCCAGAAAATTGGCAAACCAACCTTGATCCAAATCCCACCTCTATTGTATCCTTTCTGCCGCTCTCTGAGCAACTCACTCTGACTCTTTGAACCTTGGTGTCATCACAGAAAATGGGGGTTGGTGATCACACCTCACAGCATTGTTCCAAAGGTCAGATGAGATAAGATATCTATGGGCCTCAGACAGAAGAAGTAGGGAACAAGTGGCAGCCACTGTGGTCTCAGGATAAGCCCCGGAGAGTGATCTGAGAAGGTCCCCGCCGAAATCCAATTAGGACACCCTGTTGTCACGCATGGGATGTGGGCTTTCTCTCCTCAACCTGGAAGACAGCTTCTTAGGCAAAGCTACCACAGCCTTAAATGAAATCTTTGCAGGATGGAGATTTCCCTCTTCACTCACCACCTGGAAGAGGAGCCTAGGAAGGGGGTACCCTCCCAAACCCAAGAGACTTTTCAGGGCTCCTCCATGCTCTCTCTTCTTAATCACTGCCACCTACCAATTTGGAGGTCATACCCATTCTTTACCCACACTCTCCAGCCCCAAAGTGGCCAGGATGGCCTGGAGTTCCTGCTCTGTTCCTCTGGCTGGTTCCTTCCTCTGCTCTCCTCATGCCAGGCCTTCTTTGCTCAAACCTCCTCTATGGACACCCTTCTCCCTCAGCCTCCTGACAAAAGGCCTCCCTTTCTCTGCATCCTACTTTGCAGCCCTTTCATCCTTCACTACAAATTACAAACGGCCTCTGGCTACACCTTTCTTAGCCTTCTTCCCTTCTGACTCCCTCCTGTGGGGCTTGATCCTCAGCAGGGCTTTGGATCAATCCCTCCTCCCCATCACTCACTTATTGTCCCCTCTCTTCAATATATACAGTTTCTCCCTCTATCAGCTGGCTTCTCCCCATTGACTTAAAAAAAAATTTTATGGTGGTAAAATATATGTAACAAAATGTACCATTTCCACCATTTTGAAGTGTACAGCTCAGGGACATGAAGTATATTCATGCTGTTATAAAACCATCACCACCCTCCATCTCCAGAACTTCCTCCTCTACCCAAACTGGAACTCTCTAACCATTAAACAATGATTCCTCACCTCACCCAGAGCCCAGAAACCACCGTTCTACTCTCTGTCTGTAATCGGCATGTGAATCTGTCATGCCATATGGCGTGTGCCCTCTTGTGACTGTCTTCCCATTGCCTTCTAAATGTACTCAAGTCTCTCCAATCTAAAAAAAAAAAAAAAAAAAAAGAAAGGAACAGAAACTGGCCCTGGAACCCTCGACTCTCTACAGCGCTAGCCCTACTTCTCTTCTGCCCTTCTTGAAAGAACTACCGCAGTGGCCTTCCCCCACACACTCCTGACCCTGCACTCCAGTGTGGCTTCTGGCTTCACCGCTTTCCCAAACAGCAGCTGCCTAAGGTCACCGATGGCCTCCCTGTTGCCAAAGAGAGAATGGCGCTTCTCAGTCCTCACCTCAGTGGGCCTCAGCAGCATCGGGCGGTGCTGACTAACCTCCTCTTTCTGTTACCCAAAGCCCCTGTGTAGAATTTCTGTCTACACCCAGTCCCTCATGCTCTCCTTCAGCCCGGCTGTTCCACGGCCTCACAGATAAAGATGACTGGCAACTTCTCCTCTCTAGCCCAGAGCTGTCCACTGAACTCCAGCCCCGTTTCATCAGCTGCCCACTTGACATCTCTTCACAGTATCTACGGGGCAGCTCAGATCATATCTGGAACCACAGTTCTAACCCCACCCTCCTCTCTGATCCTTGCCTACACAACCCAAAATATCTCCAAGCACTGGTAATCCCACTGACTCCAGCCAGCCAGCCAGAAACCCAAGAGTACCGGCGGCCCCTCTCCCTTCACCCCTCGCCACAGACCGACTAACGCCTCTGGACCACACATGCCAAATAGCTCGCAAATCCACTCTGTTCTCACGTTCACCCGCATTTCTCCTGTGCAGCAACTGTGAGCACTTCCTTGCGAGAGCCTCCTGACTGTGTCTCTCCATGGACACAGGATCACCGAGCAGATGGACACCAGCAACGTTTGCAGAGTGCAAGTCTGGTCATGCCACAGAGATTATCTCCTGACCACAGCGCCAGGACATGGCTCCTCTTTACCCTCAGCCTCCATGCTCACCACACACCCCCCACACGCTCCCCTGCCCCCTCCCATACGTGGCCTCACTAGGCTGTGGTCTCTTCAGGAGAGTCCTAGCCCTTCTCATCCTCTACGCCTACATGACTGTCTCACCTCCTCAAGGCCCCTGACATCCCTGACCAGGGAAAATTTCCCCCTAGGGGTTGTGGGAACACCTTAATCCTGTCCTTTGTAGTTCTCTGTTACAACTGTCTATCTCTCTGCATGATGACTGATTGTAGCTGTGGGCGGTGGCCCGTGAAGGGGCCCAGCCCACTGGGCTCACCACTGTATCCCCCAAACCTATCTGAGTGACGGCCCACAGGAACGTGAGAGCAGCTATCATCCACTGAGGTAAGTCCCGGGTACTCGGTGCTCTGCATGGTCTTCTGGCTCACTCCTCCTAACCTGTGCTGTGAAGAAGGTACTGCTATTCTCCCTCTCCACGCATGAACAAATGGAGGCATAAGGAACTTCCGCCTGATCATTCAGCTATTAAGAGGCAGAGCCAGGGTTTCAACCCCAGGCAGGCTGACTGGAGATCTATGTACCGACAACCACCTTCTACTCAGTACCGTCCATATTTGTGAAAGGGGGAAAGGGAGGGAGGGAGGGAGGCGAAGGTGGATATTCAGGTAACACTTTACACGGAACTAGAGGTTACACTGTAGCACTTCATGAGGATTTCTCTGGGGCATGAGAAGGAAAAGGAGAAAGTAGGGAAAGCTCCTCCCACCTCCTGTGCCTGATTTTCTAGACTTGCCAGAGTCCAAGCAGCCATGAAGCTCCAGCCTCATCTCCCTCTATAGGGCAACACAAATCCGTCCCCACCCCCACACCAGTCAGACCTGTTTGGATGTCTCCCTCATTTCCTATGCATCTCTGTCCTGCCAATACCACTTCTTAGAATGTCTCCCTCTTCCTGTTTCTCCGAATCCTGCCCATATTTCAAAGTCTAGCTCTGGTGCCCTGTCCTCCAGAGAGTCTCTTGCTAACCAATCTATTTCTTTTAATCTGCCCTCTTCTACTTTATAATAAAAGTAATATAAAAGCCCCAAATGTAAGGTTGGATAATAAATAGGAACTGAAAGCATATAGAGTCGACTCAGTCAGATATTATAGTGACAGAAAATGATATTATCATCAAGGAGTTGAGAAAGAAAAGAAAACAAGATGGCAGCCACCTGCAAAGAAGTTTAAGTTCATCAATCCAAGTTCCTTCATACAAGGGTTCCTAGGACTATGGGCCTCAGATGGAAATTGGGCCATGCAAGAAGCAGCTTCTTCCCAGCTGGTGAGTTCCTGAGGGGCAGGCAGTGAAACGGAAGTAGAGCCTTGTGGCAGAGGAGGGGAGAAATGAGGGTGTACTGGAATAGTGCTGAAAGGGCACTTATGATCACTCCCAGGATGTGCTCCATGCCCATGGAGTCCTAGGCAGTGTACAGAGCCTGCACATTGACAGAAGAACACCCAAGCTTTACATGTTTATGCAGAAAACAATAAACACGGATGGTCATGAGTGAGGTGAATGGGTTTGCAGACCTCTTGCGCTAGTTTTGATATATGTGTCACCCAGTTTTGTTTTGACTATTTGTTTTGTTTGTTTGTTAAAATCTATTAACAGAACTTTGTGGCAGGAGTATTTCTCAAGTCCCCATTAGTTTTGAGAATTCAGCATATGCTACCTGGAAATACTTCAGGAACTAATTCTCAAGGGGAATTCATGAGGCAATACGTGAATTCGAATGCCATGTCACATAGCATCATCTGGTTGATGAGGTCTCACAGTACTTGCATACTATTTTACAGCTTCTCAAACACACCCACATTCATTGCTTCGCTTACTTTTCCCAGCATCCCTCACTCATATTCTCTGCCATGTTGTCCCTCATGCAGTTTTCTGGGAAAAAACCTGGCAGCTACAGGGACAGCAGAACTCTCCTTTCTCGGGACACTGGACAACTCTGTTAATGCCACCTGAGGCCATGGGGGCTATCTCATGAACACATCACCAGGTTGGGTCTTGGACTCCAGGACTCAGCAAGGTCACGGGACTTAATTAGCGGCTATGATGTGCCCCCAGTAGGTGGGGTCTACATTAGAGCCCACACTGTGGTCTTTCTCTCACTCCAGATCTGCACAGAAGAAATTTTACCTGAGAGTTCATCAGGCGAATGGTGGTTTTCGTGCCCACGTCTCGTTGGAAACTGGCTGTGGGAGCCCCATTAAACCTCAGGACTGCATCATGATCATCTATAAACCATAAGGAAACAGAAGAGAGGTGATGAGCACCAGCAACATGCAGAAATAGAGGAAGGTCTGGAGGGAGAGAGGGCAGGAAGAAGGGGAGGGGCAAGAGAATCATACTTCCCACTCTTTATCCCATCAGGATCCCCATCAGAGGGGAAAGGATCATATTTGTAAGGGGCAATCTGGCACAGTTTGTAGACCGGGCATGACTGCCTGCTTGCCTGGCCACTGCAGAAGCTAACGAGGCTCGTATTAAGCACCCCTGAAATCCCTTCCATGACTCCAGCAAGCCTGCGCACGGCAGAGGGGTGATCCGGGCGGGCGCACTGTCTCACATGGGCTCGCTACCCCAGTCACCAAAGGAGCAACCCAAATACTTTCTTAGTGTAACCAGTAGGTCATACTTCCATCCCTGTCAGAAAAATGACGCTACCATAAGCTCAGTGTCACCCACAAGTGCAAAGTCCCCACAGCCCTCTGAGAACTTGCAGCACTCAGCTAATCAGAGGGATTTACTGTGGTTTTCAAGACAACGCCCTGTGTGTGCCATTAGGAACCTGAGGCCAGGGAAGTGTCACAAGCCTGGGTGGTGGCAGAGATGGAAAAGGAGTTCACAGATCAAAACTGAATCCCCCATTTGTCTACTGAAAAAGAAAATCTCTTTTGTCAGAAACAAGGTCCTAAATCCAGGCAAGATCAAACAGACCACGTTTTTAAAAATCCATTTACTCCCTGGCTCTAGTTCCCTGTCCCTGTAGCTGTTTCAGCAGAGTTTGGAAGACTTGGAGAAGTTTCTTTCTGTGTCACTGACCAATCTTCTGGGAGAGAGAACTAAGTTGACTTTTAAGTTCTCTCTCAACCTTCAGCCAGCCTCCTAGGAGCTCATCCCAACTTGACTTGATCAAGCAAGTTTGGGGCTCACCACTGAAATCTGCCCAAGTTTGGGAGGTCAGCCCAATTTTCTGTTGTTCTATTTCCCTCCCTGTGGGAAATTTATCTGGGGTAGTTCTTCATTCACAAAGGTGACATCAGAAGGTGGCAGGGTGGAATTTGGCTCAATACAAGATGATTTGGAAAAAAGTACCCACAGAATTAAGGGATGAAAGCCTCCCTCTTTATTTCATTTCTAACATATGTTTTAAACCTCGGGACTCTAGACATATCATGTAGTCACAAAAACAACCCTATCTCAATCCTAGGACAAATTTCATCAAAATGGTTTGAAAGTCACATGGGATGTACATAGTCCAGACTTTATCAGCTTACAGGGCCAGTACCCTGAACTTCAAAGAGGGCAGAAGGTGCCTCTTTACACAACTTAGATTGCAACATGTCAGTCCATATCAGTCACTGGCTTCAAAAGTGACCAGCAGTAATCACACCAGAAACGCAGATGTATCAGAAGCCTCACTCGGTCAGCCTCCCTGTTTCACAGGTGAGCAAATTATTAATGTGAGCATCCCCGGACCAAAACATGGCAAAGTCAGATGGAGTTGCTGAGAATAAAAGGACTATTTACAATGTTGTAGGCAGGATTTCAAGAAATGAACAAGGAATGGCCAATAGCACAGGGTCAGCTGCAAAAGCGGCCACCACTACTCCTCAAACCTGATAGGGCCAGAAAAGCAGGGGCCCTGAACTGAAGATGGCCACCCATGGGGAGTGGTGGCCCTAAGGGGAACATGGCTCCTGCTAAGTAAGGTCCAGCTGGAAAGAAGAAAACACCCCATCCTCTCTTTCCTCCTTCCCTCTGACTTCTTGGCCTTAAGGAAAAGGGAGAGAAAGCAGACCTCAGACAGAGAGTTTGCTTGAAAGGGGCTAAACTGTGAGCCAAGGGAAAGCAGGAGCTGATAGTGTTCTGCAAGGAGAGAGCTGGAGGGACACTGACTTCACTCTCCTCCTTCTCAGGTTTGGAGTAGCACATCTATTGTCTGGTGCCAAATAAAAGCCAAAGGGCCAGGAAGTCCAGCTGACACAGTCACCAAATTCATTCTCCCAGGGCACAGAGTCTGACAGAAAAGGGAGGAAGGAGCTTGGGCTTGGAGGGGTAAATGGAGAATGCCCAGCACAGGAGGCTGACGATCCACCCTTGGTATTGACCATAAGAAAATAAAATGCTTTTATTCACTCAACAAATACGGATTAAGCAGCTCCTTCCCATCAGGCATAGTTCTACATGCTGGAGACAATGGCCGTTACAAGAAAGAAAAGTGCCTGCTGTCAAAGATCTTGCAATCTACGGCAAGGAAGGAGCCAATAAATGCAACCACCTACCCTTGAGATAATGACAAACCGCGACCGATGTTATGGCACAAATAAATCCAGTGGTGGGGCCGAGACACCGAGGGACTCTCCTTTGGAGACCCTGATGATTCAGGACACACCTTGGAGCTGAACCCAAAGGAGGGTCGAGCACGGGAAGGGTCCAGGGAAGAACATTCCAGCCGGAGGAGGTAGCACTGTCAGGACACCCCAGGGCAGTAAGGACTTGGCTGGAGACGAGTGAGTGAGGGGAAGACGAAGAAAAGATGGCGCTAAAGAAGCTGGCAGGAACCAGGCCACACGGGCTGTGGAGGCCAGGTATGAAGTTTGGACTTTATTTTAAGGGAAAAAAAAAAATCAGACAAAAAAGGAAACTTGCAAATAGGCCATTAAGTTGGCCTCACAGAGAAAGAGGAGCACATCCTTGTCGGCCAAATTGTCCTTTGCTGTTGATGACTGAAGAGGTTCTGAAATCAAGTGGGCCTCCAGGAAGTTACCAGGAGAAATCAAGAGGTCCTGGGGGCCCAGCAAGCGAGCCTTTGCAAGGGGAAGGCTGCAGAAAACGGGGGCCACCGCTTTTGATGAACTTAGAATTAGAGGACAGAAAAAGACACAAAATAGAAAATGCAGAAATAAAGGCACTACTATAGGCACAGGATATGATTCCATGCCTAGACTACTCAACAGAATCAGCTCCTTAGTAAATTCATCAGTATACCAAAATCCACTGCCTGCGGGTATAGTAGTAACGCTAAATAGCTGGAAATTGTTACGAAAGAAATTTTATCACAATTTAGACCAAGGGTTTGTTTTTTTTTTAATATTTTCAAAGTAGCTTAATGAATCATATAATCATATTTGGAAGGCTAAATTCTGGTCCTGGTTAGGAAAAATCGATATAAGAGAAATCAGGGCTGGGAAATTATGACCTGAAGGCCAAATCTGGCCCATTCTCCATTTTTGTAAATAAAGTTTTATTGGAACATAGCCAGGCCCATTCATTTATGATGGCCTAGTTTGCTTTTGCATGACAACAGCAGAGCTGAGAAGCTGTGAGAGACACTATATTCCTCAAAACCAAAAATATTTGCTGTCTGGCCCTTCACAGAAAATGTCTGCAGACCCCTGATATAAACAATCATATTGTTCCCTGATATAAACAATCATATTGTTCCACAACCCAACATGTCTTTCTTCTCAGTCCTCACTCTGCACGAGAACTCCCTCTGCCCCAAACCTGCCCCAACTCCACTCCCCTTGCCTTCCATCATATGTCCTACACCTGCTTCTCCCTGGTCCTTCTCACTGGCCTTCTGAATGTCTCTGCCTTCCCTGTGCTTTTCCCTGTCTCTTAAATGTACACTTTCCCTAGGCTTTCTCCTCAGCCCTCTCTCCAGGCCTACAACTGTCACCTCGGCACAAATGATTCCTCAATCTCGTCTCCCCCCACCTGACCCTTCCCGGGAATCAAACACCCAACTGCATAGATAACTACTCAGGGAAATCCACACATAATTCAGATTCAGCACCTCTGAGACAGTACCTGTCCTCCTTCGAAAGCATGCTCCCCTGTGATACGAGATGACCTGTTTCCAGGCTAGAAACCCTGACTCCTGCCTGTCACTCAAGGTCACTTCTAATTAGACACCAGTTTCTGTCTCTTCTCAAATCAGACCTGTTCTTTCCACCACCACGATCACTGCTCAAACAGGCCTGGCACTTCTTGCCCAGAAGTGGCAGTAATCCCTAATAACAATGACATAGCAGTCCCCATAGGCAATGGGGTTCAGAGAAATGAGAAATCTCTCCAAAACGTACACGATCCTAACACTTGCTCATTTAAAACTCTTCTAGGACTCTATGGCTTAAAGAATGAAACCCAAAGTCTTGATTGTGACCGGCAATATTCCGTAGGAGCTGACTCCTGCCTAGCTTTCTGGCCTTAGTCCTCCTCAGTCCCCTTCACCCTGCAGGGCCCCACATCCCAGCCCATCATACTCTGTCCTTTGTCCCCATGCAGCTTTGCTTCTTGCATTTGCCTCAACTCAGAAGGTGCTTCTCCTTTCCTGTAGGAGAGCAAGTAAGCAAGAATATCACGGGTTTTAACATCACACTCAAAATTTTATTATAATGCTACAACCACTACAGGCACAAGAGCAGAGGGGAAGACTGTGCGGGCCATGGAGTCAAAGGACCCGGTTTCAAGTCCTAGTCCGCTATTTACCCCTTGTGTAATCTCTGAGCCTCAACACTTAGGTCACCAGTTCAATGGGAACAATAATTGTCCCCGCATCACAGGATTCCCAGGAAGACTAAAAAGCAAGGCATGCTGGGAGCACAGCAGGTGCACGGTAAGCATGACTCTTGTTGCTTATGTTTTAGAAGAACACTATTGTTTGAAATGAAAACACAAACAAATCTAAGGTATCTTATGGGTACATGTACTAAAAATAATTGAAAACAGCCATGCCCACCTCCGGCTGGTTTGAAGGACTGCTGGAGACACACTCCATCATTCCAATCCCTCTGGTAAACAATTTTGCCATGGACAAAAAGAGCCACAAAACTTATCTGCCTTTGGTCTTCTAGCCCCACAGCTGTGGATAGTTCCCCTGAGGCATTTAAGTCATCTGCACAAAAACCCTGTTAGCAGTACAATTTGTAAGAGCACACAATTTGAAACCATCCAATACACTCAATAGTTCACAAGAAACGGGACAAATTGCAGGTAGAGGGGAAAGGCCATGGGCTTGGCACGCTGCCTGGTACTCCCAGGCCTTCAGCAAAGGGCCTTCCCTGTCTCTTTCCCCTTTGTATTCTAAGCTCTGGCTCTGTGTGGTTGAAAGCTCCATGAATGAATAAAAGAATGAACGAATTCCTTAAAACATTTGTTAGATTAAATGCCCAGGGGAATGCCCTGTTGGAGGGCAGAACACTGGAAGGCCAATGTGCAATGTTTGTTCCGTCTCAAGAGCAAAGTCTCCAGGGAAGTACATCCTTGAAATTATAACTGTAGTCTACAGGAGAAGATTGTTTTACTCTGCATGTAAATCACTCCAAACTTTCACGCAGTGCGTCAAGAGTGTAGCTCCAGTTCATAGATGTAACAGGCTGTGCTGAAACCTTAACCCATTCCGGCCAGGCCATTGGGGATGAGTTAACACGAAGAAGAGGATCCAGTAGCACTGGGGATATTGGAAACATGACGATTATAGAGCAAACATCAAGAGGAAGAAGGGAACTTAGTTCCATTACAGATGAACAAAAGCCAATCACATTGCGCTTCTAGAAAACAAAGTGCAAAAGAAACCAAAAAGGCAAAAGCAAAAGTCGGGGTGGGGCCGGTTATCTTGGCAGTCTGGATTAGTGAGCACTGCTTATTTGGGAAGGCACAAAAGGTGATCTCACCACTTCCTCCTGCTCCAGAGAATCAAATTTGGTTCTACTTTTCTTCCTTTGAGAGCCTGAGCTTGGTTTCAGACCATTTTTCCTGGCAGTCACAGGAAGGGAATAAAACAGGAGATGTATGACCTCACCTGCTCCAGTACCTTCCAGAGCCTGTGAGAAGAGCGAGGCTTCCTGTGCTTTGCTTCCTTTAGCCTGATTGATTTCACAATAGTGGAAAACACATTCTCTCAAAATAAGGGAACTAGGGTGCCTTAAGCAAATCCATTGCTGTGTTGTACACATATTTACAAACATGGAGAGACTTTCTATCTTTATTAACTGTGAAGAATTAAAAAAAAAAAAAGGCAAGTTGTTATATTCTGAACAGTGACTTGTAGCCTTTTTTGGGTCACAGACACCTTTAAGAATAATTGACTGGAAGCTATAGACTTTTTCTCTGGAAAAATGTACAGACTGACTTACCACACACACACATACACACACACACACTTTATGCACACCTAATTCACAGGTATTTGGCACATAGCTTTAGGGATTCGTGAACTCCCTAAAGTTGGTCCACAGTCCCAAATTTAAGAATTCCTACTCTAATTAATGATCCTCAAACAGAAAGGCTGAAAATTACTCGGGTAGTTTGAAGCCAAGAAAGACAATTAGTCCTCAACTAGCCATGAAATTACAGTTTCAGAACCTGAAGAGACAGGAGAAATCAGTGCTTCTATAATTTTTAAAAGTCAATTACAGTGTGGTGCGTACTGATAGAGGCAGAACTCATTTTTCCAACAGTATCTTCTACAGAACAGCACTATTTAAAACACAATAGCAAAGCTGTTCTCACTGATAAAGATACCAAGAGCCTGGATGGATCCCCACCCTTTTGGCTGCCCCCCGGGTACCTCTGAGGCCCACAAGAAGGCTGTAGAAACTGTGGTGTGCCCAGTGTGCTCCTCCCCAGCCCTGACCAAATACCCAGCACCCCCCGGCCCCCTGCCCAGAGTGGCCCTAACGCTGCAGAACCCACCTATTTCTCGGCCCAGCTGGGAGGACTTCAGAGATCCAGCTGATGAGACCACAGCACACCTGCCCCATGGCCCAGCTTTGGTCCTGATGTTCTCCTTGGGCAGGAAACCCTCCCATTCAGAGGTATTGAAGGGAAAATCTGTGGACTCTACCATGGAGACATTCACATGATCCCGGAGGTGGCAGTGCAGGGCCTCTGCGCTGAACTTGACGCCTGGCCCTGGCCCCTTATAGGACACTTTGTACTTGTTCATATTCAGATAATTCCTCCAGATCTTCTGCAGCCGGGGGATGAGGTTTTTGGAAGAGCTGTCCTTGTTCCACACCTGGAAGGAGGCCTCAGGCTTGGGCTTGACTGGGCCCCGGGGAATGCTGAAGGACTGGTTGATCCTGGGGGGGTTCTGGGTGCTGCTTGAAGTTACAGCCTGTTTCTCCAGACCTTTCAACAGCTGGAATTCCTTGGTTTGCAGCTTAAGGGAATCATAGTAACTCCCTTTCTTCTTTTCCTTCCACACACAGATGATTGCAAACAGGAGAAAGGCCAGCACGCAGCAGCTGAACTTTCTTTTCAGGTTGGTGTGAATCATAATGAAAGATGTGTTCAGGGCAGCCACTCTGTTCTGAGCAGAAAACAAGCCTAGAAAAGGTAAGATGAGGCAAAACAAAAAAACAAAAACAAAAACAAAAAACAAACCCAAAAACAAAACAACAACAACAAAAAAACCCAAAAAACAAAACCAATGTGAACAAAATCTACAAGTAGTGCCTGGCAAGAGGTGGGGTGATGAGCTGCATGATGGATTCAGAGTGAGGAGACGCACGTCCAGCCTTTGCTTTACCTCCCACCAGGCCGGCAGCCTGTAACAACCTGAGGTAAACATTCGAACTCAGTTTTGGTTTAGTCCCCAGACACTCCCCTTTTCCTCTCCGAGCCATGAACACTTTCTGTATTCTCCTGCTATTCCTTTTTACACCCCAGCTCTTAGTTTTGTGTTGTTCTAGCTCCCTGACTGCACCCTGAGCTCGGTGAGGTTGGGAACTACAGCTTACACAGGCTCCTGGGGCCTTATGCTGTCTGTTCAACAATGGCATGCGTGCTTGAAAAACTAGGAGAAAAAAGGAAGAGCAGGATGGCTGGTCTTCCTCATAAGAATCCAACCTCTCTAAAATCCTAAAGTGCCCAGCATCCTTTTAAAATTGCCAGACCTGGGGCGCCTGGGTGGCTCCGTGGGTTAAAGCCTCTGCCTTCGGCTCGGGTCATGATCCCAGGGTCCTGGGATCGAGCCCCACATCGGGCTCCCTGCTCAGCGGGGAGCCTGCTTCCCCCTCTCACTCTCTGCCTGCCTCTCTGCCTACTTGTGATCTCTGTCTGTCAAATAAATAAACAAAATCTTTAAAATAAATAAATAAAATAAAATAAAATTGCCAGACCTCTGTCCACAGACAGCACCACAGACCCATGACACATTTCTCTAAGAAGCTGCAGGGTTGGACTCCTGCTTTGAGAAGAAGACCAGTAGTTAGCTTACAGCACAACACCTGGCTTCACAGAATGCCCTTCAAGAATGCCCAAAAGAATTTAGGTGGCAGGAAGCTGCCTCGGCTCGTGGTAAAGGAGAGGAAATTTTGGTAAGACGGCAGACACCAATTAAGGAGATAAAAACAAAGAGGTATCAAGCATTAAGATGTTACATCACCTAATTTCACTGTAGACCAGGGCCCGGTCATGTAGACCTCCAGCCAGCACCACGCACATGACAGCCTGGTAGGAAGGGCACCCCCTGAGCTGTGCAGCGAGGCCTGACCATAACTGGCCAGGAAGGTGTCACAGTCTCCATGTCTATAGATGAGCAGCCCGAGGCTCTGAGAGGTTAAGAGAAGTGCCTAGCATCAGAAAGCTAAGTAAACGGCAGCACTGAAGTTCAAATCCAAGCACACTTGATTCCATAATACATGTCCTTTTCAACATAAACATGCACAGAACTGCTAAAGTTCTGGCAAATGGATTTTATTACAAAAATAGAGCCTCACAGTTCCCTTTATATCTGGGTACAGCTCTACTTTGTTTTCCCAGAATTTATTGTGTAATTGAATGGAAGATGGAAGTACTTTGAACTCAAACAATGTCTGTACCTTTTGGAAAACATTAAATTCTTTCCTAAATAACTGGGTTTATTTACCGTAATGAGTCTAAGCAGTCACCCCTGGGGTTTTGCAAACCCACTAGGGATCCACAGTTCCTTCCTATGGAGTCCAGGGCTAAGGATATCCGGGACAAGGGATAGGAGTACTGGACTAGGTATTCACAAAACCTGGGTTCCCGCCCATTCTTGGTGACTTTGGACAAGTCACAATCCTGTCTCTACCTAGGTTTTCTGTAGAATCATCTCTCGTGTGCTCACAGAGTGCTGGGAGGACAAGCGGAAATGGTGTTTGAACCAGGTCATTGAAAAGGCACAGGAAATGTTCTGAACAGAGACCAGAGAGCAGTCCCTTGGCTGGGGGCCATGAGGAGGGGGTGCGGGACAGGGAGAGATAGATGGCAGAATGGAACACAGGCCATGACTCATCAACCCAAGCTCACGTGTTCATCTGAGACTCTTTAATGTAAGTGACATCAAGACCATTCCCGGAATTCATGGGCAGTACTGAGCAAACCATGCTTCCCACCACCCCAGACTTCAGGAACGGGTGGCTCTGGGGATAACAGGCGCTTGCCTTGAGCTGCTCAAGTGACAGAATGTACCCAGAGGGAGAAAAATTCAAACGCGTGGTCATGAGATGGGAAGAGGGCTTGTGGCAGATCAGAAAACTAAGGAACTCCATTTCCTCACTCAGCACAGCTGATCCCTCAGCTATGAGAGCTAAAGAACTCAAGAAGGGAATGGAGCATTGAAGCAGTGCCTACAACGGGGCAGGCACTTAAGCTGCAATGTCTAATTTAATAGTCATTGTGCCCCTAATGGCATCGATATCCACAGACCGACTGGAGAAAATGAAAACACTGAGGCTTAGCAGAGTTACACGGCTTCTCCAAAATGAACAGGTAGTACCAAAACCCGGATTCCAAGCCAGGTCTGTCTGACTCCAAAAGTTCATGGTTTTTGCACTGAAAGACAGGCCTCTGTATTAAAAAGACAGTGAAAAGTCACTGTTGGCCAAATAGGACTCAGGAATCAAGGGCTGTACAGGGGCAAGTCAAACGGCCAGACAATCCCAGAAAAACCCCCTTGGCCTTGGGCATGCTGCAGCCCTCCCCGGCCAGCACTTTTTTCCCCTCAGGCAGCCCGTTCAAGGTTATTGGGCTTACGAGAGCCAGAAAAACCCTGTCACGAAAGCACAGCAAATTGTATTGGCTCCATTTATGGTTGGAAAACTGAGGTTTTAGATACATCAATTTATCATTTATTTATTTGATCTCAAAAGCTGCAAGAGTGATTGGGAAGCTGTGCAGCTAAAAGTCAGGACTTAACTTTTCTGTGTAGGAGTGAAATGAGACAGGAGATAGTGAGGTGGGACCGCATTCAAGGTCTAGGAGCTAAGGCTCAGAAGGGGATGGTGGTCACCTTCCTGCCAGCACCTACACTCCAAGACTGAGGGTCCCAGAAAAGAAGAGCTCCTCCAAAGAGCCAGGCACAAGAGTTCTGCCACTTTTAAGAGGACTTAGCCTTCAGGGTCCTGGCCTCAGGACACTCATCTGAAAGCTCACCTTGGAGCTCCCCAGGTGTCCTGACGCACCCTCTGTTGAGGCTCCAAGTGCACCGTCTGGCTGGCTCTGTGTCTATGAGCAGAAGCTCATAGACACAGAGAGCTTCAAGACCCTTTTTCCCCCCTCTCTACCTGCTCTAAAGAAGCAGGGACCGCGGTAGTTCCCTCTAAGCAGCCCAAACTGAAGGAAAGGAATAGAAAATTCTTCCCCCCCCTGATTCTTTGGGAAAACACATCAAGCTTTGAGTTTTCCAGATGTCGTAGCCTCTGCACTTTTGCGCTGCTTGTCCACTTGCCTGGCAAACAGACAGGGTAACCTTTCTGCTTCCAACCTCCCACTGAGCAGCAGGAGTGGGAGAAGGAGAAACAGGCTTCTTGCAGAGCAGGGGGCCCAATGTGGGGCTCGATCCCAGGGCCCTGGGATCATGACCTGAGCCAAAGGCAGACACTTAAGGACTGAGCCACCCAGGCACCACCGCCCCCATTCATTTCTAGTGTTTAGCAATGCTAGCTTTTCCTGCTGACCCCCTGCTAGAGGGGAACTCCTCCTGGCTCATGCTTGAAACCCCAGTGTCCAGCAGAGTCCCCGAAATTGACAGGTACTCAATAAAGCATTACTGAACAGATACAACGATATCAATAAATCCTTACAACCCCCACCAGGCTTCTAGAAGAATCCAGTAACAACCCACACTGTCACCTATAAAGAATAAGCCAACCCTGAAGCCGCAGAAAGAAAATCTCAAAGTAAGGTTCCTGCCCTGGTTTACTCATCACTACATGCCCAGTACCTAAGGCAGGGCTTGGCACAAAGGAGGTGTTCAAAAAGGGTGGGCTGAATCACAGAGTAACTTCAAATCTCACACTTATGGTTTATGGACATGGGCAAACCTCCTGTCCCCAGCCCTCCCTGAATCAGGACTAAATAAATACATGAAGAAAAGAGCAAAGCTGGAGTCAGACCTTGAGACTCTGTGACTTGTGGCCGGCACACTCCATTACCCCATTTTTTAATTAAGAAAGGACCCTTTTGTATCAACATGGACGGGACTGGAAGAGATTATGCTGAGTGAAATAAGTCAAGCAGAGAGAGTCAATTATCATATGGTTTCACTTATTTGTGGAGCATAAGAAATAACACAGAGGACATGGGGAGATGGAGAGGAGAAGGGAGTTGAGGGAAATTGGAGGGGAAAATGAGAGACTATGGACTCTGAAAAACAACCTGAGGTTTTGAAGGGGCAGGGGGTGGGAGGTTGGGGGAGCCTGGTGGTGGGCATTATGGAGGGCACGTATTGCATGGAGCACTGGGTGTGGTGCATAAAAAATGAAGTCTGTTATACTGAAAAGAAATTAAAATTTTAAACATGTGCTAAAAAAAAAAAATGGACCTTTTTGCTGCCCCCACAGTGCATGCTTCCATGTGTCCCTTACCTGCTTTTGGCTAATCTCCCTGGGGCTGTAGGCCCTTCAGGTCTTTAAGAACCACTGCTATTCTCCATGGGAGGAATCTTTGCTTTATTGGGTCTGGAGGCCAAGGCTCATTTTGCTCCGGATGATCGAAAAACATCTGCAAAGGCCAAAAAAGAAAAAACAAAAACAAAAACAAAAACAAAACAAGAAGTAAGAGCTGGTTTCCAGAAGGGGCAGTGTTAAAGGTTAACAAGGCATCTGGATAGGCCCCTCTCCTAGTCCCCTAGCCTCTACTACAGTGCAATCCAGAAAGTCTGGAGAGCTCAGAAAAAGAAACACAGAGACAAGAGCCCATTTTAGGTGCTGTGCTCAGGGTTGTGAACAGCAGAGAAGGCATAGAATTAGATTGATACTAGATAAGAACATGCTAGAAGGATAAAGCAGGTATCACAGGCCAATCTAGGAAGAAAGGATTGTTCAGTCACTGGTTACATAAATAGTAATTTGGGGAGAGAAGATTCAGATCATCCCTAA
This sequence comes from Enhydra lutris kenyoni, assembly GCF_002288905.1. Lineage (NCBI taxonomy): Eukaryota > Metazoa > Chordata > Mammalia > Carnivora > Mustelidae > Enhydra > Enhydra lutris. Next base: position 5,034,042 of record NW_019154086.1, read on the forward strand.
ATACACTCTAGACTATGATTTATTATCAAAGAACACTTCATGATATGTGAAATTTCAATCAGTATAACACTACCTGGAAAAAATAGGTTGCAAAACTGTATATAATATTCTAATCAAATAAAAAAAACTTTCTTTAATATACATGTGAAAAATAGAAAGGACTAGAAACAAAACAAAATAAGGCAAACTGGGCTGGTAGAATAAGGAATGTTTTCATGTTTTACAACATCTTGTATACTCCAAAATTTCTAAATTTATATGAATTACTCTTGGTGTTGGAAAAAATATTATAAAAATATATAATATACAAAATTATATAAAATTATTTTATGTAAATTATTAAAATTATATAAATTATAAAAATATAATATGTAAAAATATTATAAAAATATAATTTTAGAAAGCTAAAAACAGAACTCTATATTTGTCAGCTCTTTCTTCTGACGGAACGCAGAAAAATAATAAAAGAAAACTTTGATAGAGTCGCTTGCATGAAAACTCCCACTTGTCTCCAAGAAAATGCTGTAATTTAAAGGAAAAAAGGAGTCCAGCTGTGCAAAGTGTAAAGAGAGTCAATGCATCTCAAAATAAACAGGCACTCCACATGAATGGACAAATCACAAAATAGAAAACATAATTAACAAGCATATAAATTATGATGACTCTTGAGAGAAACCCAAAAGGGACAACTGGCACCTAAGATGCCAGTTTATAGAATTTCCATTAGACAGCAGTTTTCAAAACGATAATACTCATTACTGAACCGGTTGTAATAGAATTGGTATATTTTGAGGGAGCAGTAGAAATTAACTTAACCTTTTTAGAAAGTAACCAGGTCACAGAATTAAGAGCTTCTGACTTGCAGGAAATAAGACAATAAATAATTGAAAGGAGAAAAAGATAACATATTTTGGTTTCCCTGCACAGAAATGACTCCCTACCTTTCACAGTTGTGGTAAGGTTTGGAAGAGGAACAATGGGATAAAGAATGCGTTTTATATATAAAGCAATATGCGCAGGCAAGAAGAAAAATCATTTTCAATTTGAAAGTGATTTGTAATGGTGAAAATCGAAGGTTAACAACTAAGCTTTTGGCAAAAGGGAAACAGTTAAACTAGGGTACCCGCATCTGCTAGAAAGAATATATATACACATCCATATAACGATATTAATTAATTTAAAATATATAAGGTAATACATAATAACAGACAATATATATAAAAAATCGTGTGTGAATTTATATAGCAATAGGGGGGAAATTCTTCAAATACTAAAAACGAAAAAAGTGAAACAGAGAACGTTATCTGTGCATACATCATTGTGAAGAAATATCTAGAAAACAGGCACATGATTGAGACCCAAAAACAGTTGAGGAGCAAGCATAATAAAGGAAGTCAAAGGGAGAGATGAGAATTCCTCTCATGTCTCCGTTTGACTTCCTTTATTATGTTTATTATGTTGGCAGAGTAATTAAGGCAAAACTCTCAGGGACAGTATTGAAAATACCTTGTGCATCAACTCCATTCCCACTATTGGGCTGATCTCGAAGCCTGTCCTAGGAGATGCAGCATTAACTGAGCTGAGATGAAGCCACAGCAGCCACAACCAGCTCCTTCCCATGACTCCTGGGAGAGTCCTAAAGTCTCTGAGGTCCCACCCCTTTTCATGTCATGTATGTTGCCTTTGTGGCACGAGTTTGTAATTATGCATGCATTCATATTATTATCCGATTGCCATCTGCCTCTAGTAAAAATGGAAACCCCTTCAGCAGAAACCTCGTCAGCCTTCTTCACTACTATCATCAATGCCTAGATGAGGGTACAGCACGTGGTAAATACTCAGCAAATTATTTGTTGAGTGAATGAAGGGCCACCAGTTCTTAAGAGGTCTGTGCTTCTCTCAGCATCACTAAAGGAAAAGGTTCTTTCTTGTCACCCTCATGAGGAACACCATGGGCAGCCCACTGTCCTTGAGGGGACACCACTTGCCTATTCTGGTGTGCTGCCATGCCCCCCAGTAAGTAAGCTGCTGGGGCATGTGACTTTGGTTTGAGTTCAGTGCAGGAACAGCAGAGGAGGGCAGCTAACACTGGTCTTCCTCCCCCTATCATCTGCTCAGAACAACTTGTCCTCCTAGGAGATAACAACCACTCCCTGCCCTTGATTTCTAAAAACAACTAGCTGAAACCAAGTAGCACAATTGTTGATGTACATCTATCGTAGGTGATGAGAATCTTCCAGAAAGAGTCACTGCTGGTCAGGAGACTGCAGCCCTGGTGAACTTCGCCCAGCTGCAGAAATCGTAAGAGTCCTCGGTCCTCCGAGTAAGAAGCTTTAGCAATCATGACCGTAGCAGCTACCATTTATTCAGAACTAGCTATGTGCTCAGCACTGATAAGCTTCGGGGTTGAGGGTCAGAGCTCTGGGATTAGATAGATCGGGGCAAGAATACAAACCATCTCTCACTAGTTACATGACCTCCAGCAAGCTATTCAACCCTCTAAAACTCAGCTTCTTTATCTATAAAATGGGAATAATAATAAAAGAGCCCATCTTGTAGGAGAGTTTAAATAATCCAGTAGGGTAATACACCCAAAGGGATCCCAACAGGGCTGGTGACAAAGATTATATGCATAATTTCATTGACTTCTCACCATGCCCTACTCTATGTGTGTCATTACCATCTCAAATTACAAATAGGGTAACTGAAATAGGGAAGAGGAGTGATTTTCTCAGAGTTAATGATGGCACTCCAAGTGCCCTGTGCTCTTCTGTCCTTTGCACCCTGCAAGGTGGTTTCCTTCTGACAAACGGACCATATCCTACCCTGTTCACATGGAGTCATACCTGCTCAGCCCCCTCACCACCCCTGGCACCAGCTTAAGTGCCCCTGGACTTTGAAAACTTTCTTGACCCCACAGAGATCGACACAACTCTACTGTACCCGTCCTGACTCTCAGGAGCCTATGTGACATTTCTCCATTTGCAGATGGGATGGCCCACCCAGACTGAGGGTTCCTTTAAGCTTTGTTTCTGCCCGCTCCACATCCAGCCGGTTCTGAGCCAGAAGCGAGATGTGCTTGGTCGCGTCTGAATGAAAGAATGAAGCTGGCTCTGTTACCACCCTTTCCCATCCCCCACATCCTTCATGCTTGGTCACGTCTGAATGAAAGAATGAAGCTGGCTCTGTTACCACCCTTTCCCATCCCCCACATCCTTCAACCGCTAGATGCAGACTCACTCACCCACCCATCACCTCCACTTGTTTGAATCCCCTTGCCAGCACTGCGCTGCAGATGTTCATTTGATGTACGGGATCTACTAAGTGATAGGGAATTTACCATCTGGCGGGGGCAACATAGAGCTAGGTGAACAGCTCTGCCTCTTCGAAGGTCTTAAAATGAAGAGAAATCACCACCACCACCACCACCCCGGTAAAAATAAATCCAATGGGTTGAGCACTGAGACACGCCGAGCCTGTGCTCAGTGCTGAGAACCTCACATGCACCAACACATTTCATTCTCACACAACCCAGTGCAGACCACGGCACCTGCTCCCCACCTTGGTGAAGTCATTTCCCCTCCACCAGGACACTCTTCTTCATCCCTTGAATATCTTCACAGCTGGTTCACTCTCATCCTCCTCACACTATTTTTCTGCCCTGCCTCTTGGGGATATCAATAGCTACCTTTGGAATCATTCTAGTACCCTGGTATCTCAGTCCTTTGATCTCTTCTACTCTAAAGATGGTGACTTTAGCCACTCATCCCCAAGATCATATCTCTTATCTTATCACTTTCAAAAAGTACTCCACATTCTTGATTTCAGGCACCACCCCTCCCCCAATCACCACTCCTATCTTTGTAGCTTAGTCCAACCAGTACCGACCTCCAACGATCTTCCTGTGGTTGCTCTTACCACCTTTTCACTGTCTCTCACTTCCTTCATGTCCTAACTTCCCTTCCTACCCAGCTTCAACTCCATGGTCAGTCATTCATTTGGCCTCTCTCATCACACAATGTTGGATAAACCCCAATCCTGGTCAAATCCAACTCTCTGTCTTCCTCCACACCTGCAGATGTGCAGCTCCATGGCTAAAGAAAATCACAAAATAATACTTACGGATTTCCCTTCAAGTTCACAATTGCTAAGTGCAAGCAGCTCCTTCATGCTTCCTAGCAATCACATATTACTTTTCTGGTCAATTCACCTGCGTCTCCTAGAGGACCACTGAATTCCTCCCCATTAAAAGTCCCCTTATCTTCCCTCTCCCTTGATGAACTGCTACTTATTCATAGAGAAAAAGGAAGCAACCAGAACAGAGTTACCACACACACAATGCACCTTTGTACCACAGCTACTCATCTTACTTGAATTTACGCCCAAATGACCTCTTATTGCTACAGATAATTGGCTGCACCAATACTTGGAATAACCAACCTTTGTTCCACTAGATCCTGTATAGTCTTATCTACTTATGGATATTCTTCTACAAAATCTCCCCTTTTGCTTTTGCATCGTATGTAGATCTCGCAAAGATCATGCTTATCAGCACACACACTGTTTCTCCTATCTTAAACACACACACACACACCCCTCCCTTGATTAAGGCAGCCGCCACCTGACCCTGATCGGTCTTAGCATCATCACCTAAGCAGTATGTGCCTCAGAAAAATTCTCACCTGAAATCCTTAATAGTATATAATCAAGCCTTTATATATGATCTCAGTTTTTAGAAAACACAGGCAAAAGAAGAATAAGTTGGGGCGCCTGGGTGGCTCAGTGGGTTAAAGCCTCTGCCTTCGGCTCAGGTCATGGTCCTAGAATCGAGCCCCACATGGGGCTCTCTGCTCAGCAGGGAGCCTGATTCCTCCTTTCTCTCTCTTTGCCTGCCTCTTTGCCTACTTGTGATCTCTGTCAAATAAATAAATAAAATCTTTAAAAAAAAAAAAAGAGTAAGTTATATGACAGCACAGAGACATTATCAGACAAATCCAGAAAGCAAGGCATTCTACAGAACAACTGAACTGGGTTCCTTACCGGATCAATGGACAGGAAAAACAAATGGCTTCAAAGACAGAAATATCATATGCAATGTGCAGACTTTGCCTGAATTGATTTGAACAAAATACCACTGGGGGCAAATGAGGATATTTGCATATAGATTTGGCATTATATGATAATAAGAAATCATTGTTAATTTTGTTAGGTATAATAATCAGTCTTATTTTATTATGATTACATAATATGGTTATGTTGGTTTTTTAACAAAGTCCCATGCAGGTAAAGTAGAGATGAAATCTACTTTAGAACACTTCAGCCAAAATATAGATGAAGGAAATATGAAAAAAATGCAATGTCATATGAAAAAAAAAAATGTCCTCAAATTAAGCTATGTAAGGAATAGAATGAGCTGCAGACTCTTTCCAGACAATATCATTTGGGAGTGGGCAGAGTTTGAAAGAGCTTTAAAAGAAGGTATAGGAGACAATTTTTCTGTTTTACTGAAAGAATTCACTGAAAAAAGATATAAGACTTTATAAGAGTCACAGATTTAACTACGGCACAAGTTCCAAATAATCTTCATTTCCCTGTCCCTCCCGGGTAGCTTCTTGACCTCATCTCACCTCCCAGCTCCTGCCTCCTTTCCTTTGCAGTAAACCTCCTTGAAAGAACTTAGTGAGGTCAGTGTTTCCAATGTCCACCTTGCCACTGGCACTTGAATGCATCCCAGAAAGCCTTGCCATCTCTGGGAAACTGCTCTCATCTACGTCACCAAAGACCTTCCTGACTCCCGTGTTGCTAAGTAAATGGTCAGAGCTCGGTTTTCACCTTGTTCAGCTCATCAGCTGTGTTTTACCAAGTTAGTCATTTCCTCCTTCTGGCTTCCAGAACCTACATTCTCTCTCCTGGTTTTTCTCCACCAGGTAGCTGAGAAACCAGGTTCAGTCAGTGACTTTCTAAGGAAAGGAGCTTCTTAAGAATTTAAAAACAACAACACAAAAGCCAGGTGGGGAGAGGCGTATAGACTAAAACACTACATGCCCTTGACCATCTCCCTATCCTCTATCATCCGTGAGGAGAAGCAGCAGTGTACAGAGCACTGATGGTCAGACTGTGAGCACACCGCGATCATCAAATGACTTGTTGACCTTCGGATTCCCAAATTCTCCCTCAGTCGTTCTGATCCCCACAGTCTGGGATGGGCTCAGAGATGGGCATTTAGCAAGCACCCACGCGACACTGATGTGAGTGGTCCCCCTGCACACCACGCTCTGGGAAACAGAGGGCAGCATTCTGCAAAGCGAGATCTACAGTTGGGGCCACTTTGAGAAAGCTTTCTTAAGATCAACGATGAGAAGAGTACAAATATCGAATGTAATCATCTTTTATACTAATTTGAAAGAGTGATTTTGTGCATATCGAATCTAACAATCACTTTAAAAATAAGGCTTCTGGGGTGCCTGGGTGGCTCAGTGGGTTATGCCTGTGCCTTCAGCTCAGGTCATGATCCCAGGGTCCTGGGATCAAGCCCCGTGGGCTCTCTGCTCAGCGGGGAGCCTGCTTCCCCCCCCCCCCGCCCCGCCACCTCTGCCTGTCTCTCTGCCTACTTGTGATCTCTCTCTCTCTCTCTCTCTCTCTCTCTCTCTCTCTCTGTGTTAAATAAATAAATAAATATCTTTTTTTAAAAAAATAAGGCTTGTATTTTCAATGTCCTTCATTTCACTAATCCAATAAATCCTTTTCATTGTATTTTAGAAACTACTGATGTGTGACAGGTTGGAGGGGGGCATGATTCTTCATGGACAGTTTGAGAAGCCCTGGCTTTGGAGAAAGAGCTCGTGCTCTGTTATCTCAAAAGCCCAGACTCAAACCCTGGCTTTTCTATCTGTCCAATAAAGGAGGATAGTCCAGTTCGCCAACTTCTATAAGCCTGGTGTCTTCATCTGTAAAGGATGGATAATAATACTTTAAAATTTGCCCTTGCAGGGTTGTGGTGACAATTTAACGATAGACTTTATCATTTGTTGCAGCTAGTAATTATTGAGCTTTTACCATGCACTGAGTGCTTTCCATATGGTAAAGCTCCTGTAATTCAGTGAAGCTCATTTAATTCCTGCAGCCACAAGTGCTGAGGCCAGGTGTGCTAATAGCTGCTTCCACAGTCCCCAGAGAGTCCCCAAAGGTTGAGGCTGCTGACTCACTCCCAAGACCCTAACCTGAGTTCTATCAGTGGGTGCCAGTGCAGGTCAAAAAATTAATAGTTATATCTGAAAAGCCACAGTGTTGCTCCTCAGAAACATGTTAAGCGACAGGAAACCAACATGTAGTTAACCAATCTGCAGAGAGGGTGAAAGGAAACCAGGAGAGATTTCACAGGGTGTCTGGGCAGCTGTGTTTGCTGGTGTTTACCTGAGGGCAAGCCCAGCCTCCCAGCTAATGGGGGGGGCGGGCGAGACATCCTGCCCAATTCAAAGCCCTAAAGATAAAGGCGCTTTCATTCCTGCCTGCCCCAACTGTTTCAGACCCAGGCTGCATAAAAAGTGTCTCTTAGCAGAGATTACATCTTTTCCCAGCCAGGCAGGCACTGATGGAGAAGGCAGGCCTGAGTACATTTCCCTGAGGTTTTCGAAAAGCATGAGAACAGAATTTGGTGGGGGGCACTGGGTTCCCACCACAGACACTCTGTGGTTTCTGACCAGAGCCAGCCACTCCCCACGGGGAAGGAGAGCTCTGAACTCGGGATGAACAGAGCCCCGGCAAAGGGATATCACGGGCCATTTGCTCCTGTCTTCAACTGCGTGCCTTCGACAGTTGTGTATTTGTAGAAATAGCTGCCTTCCCATTTGACAGGTACCTGGCTGAAAGGAGACACTTCACACCCCATCGGCTCCTCTCTGGATGCTGCCCTTTGCCCCGCACCACGCTAGTTCTCACAGCCCCAATCCCAGCCAGCCTCTTGCCCCATCTTACCACACCATAAACCACAGGGCACTCCACTCGGCCGGTCAGAGTCAAGCCAAGAAAGGAGCAGAAGGGCCTATAAGGAGGGTTAAATAAGCACTGTGCCCCTCCCAAGCAACAGGCCCACCCCTTTTTCCTTCAACCCACACCCAACAGAGAAAGCAAAGAGCAAGTGGGCCTCCCTCCTCCTCAGGAAGTGGGACTGTTTCACCTCCTCATAATATTTTAAAAAGAATGACATTTCCATCTCAGAAGTTTTTACACAAATAGGTATAGGGACTAACACAGTGAACCTGTTTTCAGAGCCCAGCTCCAAAGAGTACCAACAACTTGCCAACTTGATCTGTTCCCCTCCCCCTCTTCCTCCCCTGGAGTAACTTAAAGCCAATGCCAGCCCTCAGATCCGTCTCCACCACCAGCTCTTCTCCATTGGCCTTCCACAAGAAATGTCCTACTGTCCTAATGTCCTAGGACATCCACTCATGTCACAAAGGAACCTCCCTCGCTGGCATCCAGGATGGTATTTGCTATGCGCCACCCTTAGGAAACATGGGACCAGAGGCCCTCCAGTAATTTTCTAGGGAGCTTAATTCTCTATAATACACTGCACACGCCCTGGGTTCTGCCAGAGAACTCAGGAGTGTAAATATAGCACCATAGTGCCATTAATTTCCAAACCACGTTCCAATTGTTACCAGTTCTCCCCAAAGTGTTTTTTACACTAAATTCCTTAAATGAGGATCTAAACATTTTGTGTGGGTGATAAACCACTCTCAACTCTCTTTTAATTTCGAGTCATTCCCCACGCCCTTATTTTCTTTTTTTAGGACATATATTTGTGGGAGAAACGAAGTCACCTGACCCACGGAATGTGCCTAGTACTGAATCTGGCTGAGGACCTCCTTACTGTATTGTTTAATTTACTCCTCTCTGCCCTCTGTTTCCTGTAAATGGAGTGTTAGATTTCAAGTCTTGTGGAGATTTCAGTGGTTTCAAGTTTAATGCTTCTCCCAAGTTTTTTTTGTTTGTTTTGTTTTGTTTTGTTTTTGTATGTAGGAGGGTCTAAGTCCTGAGTTGTCCAGGGGACTTCCGGGTAAGGGACATGAGAAGAGAGACCTGAGCCCCTCCGCTTTGCAGCAGTCCCCGAGTCCATGAGAACAACACGCACAAATACTCATGGAGAGGTGTGTTCATGCTGTTGATGCTTAGTGCCTATCGCGATCCATCCGGAGATACGGCCGTGCAGAAATCAGCCAGAAATCCCACATCCCCCAGAACTTGCCTTCCAGGGAGGGCACGGCAAAAGAGTAAAACAAAATAAATATGCATGTGATGCTTTGGAAGTAGACAGCTGTCATGTGGAAGTTAAAGCAGGGAAGATGGAATAGGGACAGTAAGGTATATGAGGGGAGGGGAATCTGTGTTAAATTCGATCATCAGAAAGCCTCACTGAGAAGAAGGCAGATTTCTGAAGGAAGGAGATTCCAGGTGGATGGAACAGCAAAATCCTAGGCAGGAGACAGGCCTGACCTGTTCAAGAACAGCACCGAGGCCAGGAACAGGGCAGGCGAGGAGAAGGATAGCAGAAGGTGAGGCTGGGAAGCGTTGGGAACCAAATCCCTGGGGCCTTTGACCGGTGTAGGATTCCAGCTTTCACTCCGAAGAAGACTTGGCTGACTTCAGTCTGAAAGGGATCCTTCTGGCTGCTGCACTGAGAGTCAAGTGCTGTACATAGTAGGTTGCAGGAAGTTAAAAAAGGAAAACCTTTCAAAAACTTATTGCAACCATACAGGCGAAAAAGGCCCATGAGCCATCTACTAAGTTCCTTCCTGGGTGCTAGCAGTTTAGAGACGTTACCCAACGAAATCCTTCCCAGCACCCTAGGGGGTGGGCATGTAAGAATCCTCTTTTATAAACAAAAAGGAAGCTCCAAGAGGTTAAGCCATTTGCTCGAGATGTCATCACCAATGGTCAAACTAGATGATTCTAATCCCCCAAACTGCTTGTGCTATCCAACATCTGTCTCTCTACTCAGGGCCCTTCAAAGGGTTCCTAAGAGTCTGGCTGCGTTCAGCTGCCATGGCTGGTCACGGTCTTAGACCTTCCAGTAACACCTCTTTCCTCTGCCCTGATCACCATCTCCTCAACTCCTCAGTGTGCAAACCTCACCCTCCTCTGTACCTCAGAACCTAAATTTTCTGTCCCTAGAGATCCTGACTCCCCACTGCCCCCAGAGGGGTACCTCAGCTAACCACAATGCCTCTGAGAAGCAGTCCACTTGTCCTGGCTTCCAGAAGCCTTTACCGTGATGGGCTCCCCTTTCATGACTTGTGTCAGCTGGGCTACCACTTAATCATATCATGACACCTCTTTCTGTTTTTCATGTCAAGGATGGCTGGCTGCGGCACCCCTACTGTGATCTTTCCACCATGATGGAGCTGTGGCTGAAAGTGGCACCCCAGCCCGGAATTACATTTTCCAGGAAGTGCGCATGCACACACACACACACACACACACACACACCCTGCATCTAGGTAAGAGCAGTGGACTATGAAAGGTGAGCAAAATAGCCAAGTGCAGCTGGCCTTACCCCAACAGAGCTTCTTGGTAGAGACTTCCTGAATTTTTATTTCTACTGGTCTATGAACATCAACAGAATCCTCAGCAGCAGGCGCACCTGGGTGGTCTAGTCATTAGCGTCTGCCTTCGGCTCAGGTCATGATCCCAGGGTCCTGGGATGGAGCCCCGCATTGGGCTCCCTGATCAGCGGGAACCCTGCTTCTTCCTCTCCCACTCCCCCTGCTTGTGTTCCTTCTCTTGCTGTATATCTCTCTCTCAAATAAATTTTAAAAATCCTTAAAAAAAAAAAAAAAAGAATTCCCAGCAATAGATTTTTCCATCATCCACACAAATCTCTCCTTGTCCCAGCACTTCCCCAGCACAGAGAAGCAATAGGAGTGTCCCTTAATGCAGTCAAAGCCAGAGGTTCCCAAATTCGTCCACACCAAGTGCCTCTTGTATTTGTTTCCTCCTGTTACGCCTGCCAGGTTTTAGAAGATGCTATCAGCCACATTTAATTAAGAGCAAGAGTTCTTATTTGTTATCAAGTGAACATAGATACTGCTGCCAGTAAGAGATTCTGATCAGCACGAGACTGTCATTGTTTTCACGATCAGCTGGCAAAATTCCAGCATGATACAAAGAAACTGGTAATTTCCTTGGCCTGTACAGATTTTCTTTCTTTTTTTTTTCTTTCTTTTTCTTTTTCTTTTTTCTTTTCTTTTTTTTTTAATAAATGTGCTTCTGCCATCTGGCTTTTTTAAATACTCCAAACTTCTGGTGGGTCTCTGGAGACCCTGGGCAAGGAATTCTGGTTTGTATGCCCCAATTCTTACCCCCCCACCACCAAAATCATAACTTTCTGATCCCAGCTGGCCTCCTGAAAAACAAGCTTTACTGGTTGGCTAGATATGTAGGGTGCTTAAAAAAAAACTACCCACAACTGCCCCCAACTAGGCAGAAGTAAGGCATTCTTATCTGGAACAATCTGGCCCCCAAGTGTGTAAGGCTCCAGAACACAGCATTATAAAGCCAGTATTTTATTGACTACAGATCAAACAGATACAGGCACCCCGCCCATCTTCTCAGGGCTCAGCAGCTGACGCAGGCAGCGGGTATGCCAGAAAGATGCCCCCCTCAGGGACTGAAGAACAGAGCTGTTACAGCCCAGCAGTTACTGGGGGGGGGGGGGTCCGGATTTCTCGCGCTTAAGAGCAGAGGAAGACCAAATGACGACACAGGAGGGAAAGAGTTCTACTGAAAGACCAAAGATTAAGAATTTTCTCTTAAATCCTGATAATGAGGGTCTGATGACCTACATCTTTCTTTAAGCCCAGTTGAACTGTGTCTTTAATAAGAACAAGGATGTCCACTAGTGTTTTTCTAAACATAATTTTCCCCAGGAATTCCTGGGCCGGAGATCATGCCACGGACCGTTTGTTCCTCCCATCCATCTTGATTTTTACCTGACCGGACAGAAGGATGTCAGGTCAGAGTTCCTGATATTTCCCAAAGGTCAAAGTCACTGACGGTGAGCTGCCACTCCTTAAGGCCACCAAAGTGTCGAATGTTTACCTTGCTCACCTTAGCAAATTGAGCTCTTTTCTAGGTCCGGCCAGCTGGGCCACCATAGAAAGAGAAAAGAGAAGAGAATGCCGACAGTCTGTCCTCAGAGAAGACCCTCCCCCTAGTCCCATAGCCATCAAGGTCAGTGCAGGTGAAAGGAACCACTACGGCACTCATTACTTCTCTACATTACCTTGGCCTTAACACCACCTAGGAAGCACCTAAAAATAGAGATGCCCAATACTGTCCTCAGTAGCTTCTGATCTAGTTGCTCTAGACCAATAAACAAGGAGCCCTTGAAGAACTGGAACGTTCGCAGGAGGGGGGCCTCAGGCAGAGTGGGAGGGGCCGTGTTGGCTCAGCCTAGGGTGAACGTGGGTGGCGAGTCAACAACAAGGCCTCAAGCATGTGAAGTCTTTGCTTAGCCCAGGCTCCTCCACAAGCCGGGGCGTCCGCTGCCCCTTCATGGCCCAGAGTTCCTGAGGAGGGAGAAGGGCCTCGGGCTCAGTCTGGGTCTTTGAGAATTTCGGGCCAAAACTGTTGTCAATTCTGGACCACCCTCTCCAAGGGGAGATGTGAACAACTCACGTCTGTTATGAGGTCAGGGGAAGTCAGGCCTACCAGAGAAAGTGCTAATTGCCCTTCGCCTCCACGTGCATCTTTCACCTCTCCCCTCGGTTGTGAGGGTGAGTCTGGTCGCCAGATGACACAGGCAGCAACGTGACCGAAGATTAATCTTGTGGGCACGGAGTGTGCTGCAACTGGCGCCATCTCAGACAAGGGCTCGCACTCAACTTGCCCTGTTGGCAAATGGTCCTTCTCCCCTAGAGGGTAAGGGCTGGTTTTCTGAAGTTTTCTATATTCGCGTCCCTCCCTACCACCCATACGCAAAAACGACTTTATACCGGTACCTAGTTGGTGCTCAATGGAGCATGCTGACCAGTGGAAGGCCTGAATAGTTTTCTTCAGGGGCCAGATCCACAGATCTCAACATTCACTAGCTCGTCATACCCTCAACCCTCCCTACTCGTCATTTCCCTCCCTTCATTTCAGGGATCCCAGGGCAGACCCATTCCCTGCCCTTCTCCACAGAGGAAGTTTCCCGGTCTCCAGGGAGGAGGCCTCCTCCTGTGTGGACCTGCACCACACTCCCGACCTATAAGTGAGCGTTCTCTTATAGGTTCCTCCCGGTGCTATGGAAGGGTGAAGGTCTTATCCTTCCAATCGGATAGGGCTCTGTGGGGATAGAGTTCACTAACACCCATTCTGCTGTTTCAGCACTGCCAAGCACAAGGTATACAAGTGGTCCTCAGTATCAGACTAGGGCCCACTGCCAGGCCTTGTAATATGTATGTTGGGGTGGGGTGGGGAGGGGGAGGTGGCTAATTTTTAAATAGGGCAATGATTTCAGACTTGAACCGAAATCATCAATGAACACGAAGCCCCTACCAGGTGTATATCCCTGCACAGAAAGAGAGAGGGAGAGAGAAGTCACCGTGGCTCCTTCTGGGGGCTTCCTCTATGCCAGGTGCAGGGGAATGAGACTGCTGCAGCTCACACCGCCCCCACAGGCACAGCCCCAGACAGTGAGCACCTGTACAACTAAACCTGTACACAGAAGAGTTCGTTCAACCCTAACTGCCATCCTCTGAGGTTGGCAACATTATCGCTTCCATTTCCCAGAGAAGGAAGCTGAATTTTAAAGATGTTGAAGGGCTTCGACTAGTAAATGGAAGGGCCAAAACTGGAACCCAGCACTGTCTGAATCTGAAGACATGTTCTTAAAGGCTGTGCTCCAGTGGCCATCTTGTTTGACCTGTGACTCTCTCGGCCACAGTCGTGCCCACCTAACCCCAGAAGCAAATGGTTTCAGTTATAAGGAAACCAACAGTATTGAGATCAAAGCCCAGTGCACACTTGGGATGCTAGATACTTGATATGGTGAACTGGATCTTATAACAGCCCCGGATGGTTGCTGGTATTATGGTGGACCTTTGGTATTTACAGAGTCAACATCTGAAATTGTTAACTATTGGAAAACAACCCCAAAGGTCCTAAACATAAAACAGGCTGATTTTGCTCGTGAATGAATATGAAGTATATGCACAAAAAGTTGGTAGAAGCCAGTCCCTTTGTATGTGAGAGGGCTCATCCCCAGGCCACGACCCAGGGTACTGGGAGGTGGAGGGGAATGGGCAGGCTCTGTGCCCTCCAAGCACCAGAAAATGATACAAATAACTCCTTGTGAACTATAGTTCCCAAAGAAATAAGGCTGCTAGTCCTTGTGAAGGAAAGTTTATACTCTATGATGAATGCCTGCTAACAGATTTATTAATGCCTACAGCCCTATTCATGAAATCACGAATTCATGATTCATGAAATCATAAGAGACAGAAATTGTTTAATTGTTCAATTATGTCTGACTGCATATATGGGGGAAATTTTGTGCTCTGGTAGCATATGCATGAGTCCCCTGTCAGATGAGAACGAATGTCTCTCCTTAGGACTGTTGTCAATAAATGAGAACTTGGTCACAATGCTAAAGAGGAGGTTGATTAAGAATTCTCAAAGAGTGCTCGCTTCGGCAGCACATATACTAAGAATTCTCAAAGATTTCTTGGGATGTCTGGGTGGCTCAGGCAGTTGAGCATCTGACTCTTGGCTTCAGCTCAGGGCATGATCTCAGGGTGGTGGGATCGAGCCCCGGGTCGTGGACCCCATGCTCGGCACTGAGTCTGCTTGAGACGCCCTCTCCCTCCCTTCCCCTTTGCACAGCCCCCCACCCCTCACTCTCCCGAAATAAATAAATAAATAAAATCCTAAAAAACAAAAAAGAGAATTCTCAAGGATCTCAACAGAACACCCTCACGAATGTCAAGTCGGCTATCGCAACACTTTATAGAAGGAGTGTGAGGCTGGGGAGTCATGCACCCTGCCCAGTCAATGTCTGGCCCTGAAGCCTGTGAGTTCTCCTTCCTACAGCCCACTGGCAAGTCAGCAAAAAAAGTTGTCAACTGCTGCATGCTGACCCAGTCAACGAATATGACTTAGGAGGGTGGAGGGGAAAGGAGGAGGGTGGGGGAAAGGAAGGGCCGCACCTGGGTTCCCCACAATCCTTCCCCCCACCCCCCAGCACTAGGCTTGGCAAAGCTGCGAGCTTACCTTCGGACCACATCTATTTGGAACAATCAATTCGACAAAGATGCTGGTAACTCTGAGTGCAGAACTTTAGACCCACAGGTAACTGCCACTCCCCTGCACTCACGATGCTAACTGCCTTAAATACCATGAAAATCAGACAAACAATGACCTAAATACCTAATGCACTATTTACTTTGCATCCCACCGCCCCCACAGGCACAGCCCCAGACAGTGAGCACCTGAATCAGCCAGTTACCTCAATGTTGCCAGGGCCACGGTCAGTGCCTGTGGCTTGGCTTCATGTGCCAAATAAGTGAATATTTTCTTCTTGCAAAGGAGATGCTCAAGAGTCATAGCCCAGGAGTAGGGGCCCTACATCCAACCTGGGATCAAAGCGTCCATGGAGGGGGAAAGCCTGGAGGACAGGAGAGAAACAGGACGGAGGTGGGCGAGGGGACTCTGAAAGGGAGACTGGGACCTCAGCCCGTGGCACTGTGAGTCCCCGCAGATGAGTCCGGTGATTATCAGGCACACAGTGGGGAGCAGGTAAGAAGCTTCAGAGCCCGGGAGGGAAGTGCTGAGCCTGCAGAGACTACCCAGCGCCAGCAGAATGAGACTGCTGCAGCTCACAACACCCCCCCCCCACTCCCTGAAAGGAAGTGGCCAGGAAACTAGGAACAGCTGCTGCTTCTGGGCCACCTGCCGCAGGCCACATCTGAGGCCAGATACCTGCCGAATCTTCCAAATAACCCCTCAAGGCAGCGCAGCGCAGAAACCGAGGGTCAGGGAGGCTGCGAGACGTGTCCACGAGCACCCTACTCTTAGGACACAGAGCCAGGATCTCAACTGAGATTTGACCCAAGTCCCACAGGCCAGGAAAACCTGGGTGCAGGCCCCCGTGCAGACAAGACGAGGACCAACCCTGGGATGAGGAAGATACTCAGATGGGACCTGGTTTGAGAGAGTAGAGCAAAATTTCGTGGGAACGCACGCAGCTTTGCAGTCAGAAGAATCTAGACTTGGATCCCAGCTGCATTATTCATCCCTGTGTGATCTTAGGCAAATGTGATATAAGCACTCAGTGTCCTCCTTTGTAAATTGTATGCAAAACCACCTACCTCCGGGGACTGCTGTAAGGGTTGGAAGTAAGGACCATGCTTACTCACTGGTGGCTTGTAGACCTGCGCCCAGCAGGAGCAGGGAGGGGTCACGGGAGGCGGCAGCCCGGCGTCGCTGCCGTGGGTGGAGGAAGTCTTCATTTTCGAGAGAAGATGAACTTTCTGGGAGTGTCATGAGTCAATATTTGTCTTTGGCTAAATACAGGACCTCGATGTTCATCTCGACAAAGCCGATTTCTGCTGCTTTCAGCGTTAACTCCTTCAAATGCTGAGGCACAGCCGAGAGAAGCAATTTGGACCTTCGGGAAGTCAGAGCCAAAGGGGTGGTTCTAGGAAGGCTGAACTCCTGGAAAACTTGGAAACCAGGTCCCAGGCGAGTGATCCCTAGCTGTCCACTCAAATCACTGTGTGTCCTTGCAAGTCATGTATCCTCTCGAGCCTATGTTTGCTCACAAGGAAGGGAGCTGAACGATCCTTACTTCACAGGGCTATCATGAAGCCCAGGGGAGAAAACAGGGGAGAAGGAACTTTCCAGCACACAGATGAAACTATTGTTGTTTTAAGTTTCTCTAAGGCCATGACATAACTTCTTCACCTCTATAAAGCCATTGGAAATAAAGCTTGTGGGCAAAGCACCTGCCCATTTCAAAGAGGAAAAGAAACACTGTTTAAGGAATACCTACTTAAGATGCTGAAGATTTCTCCTTAAAGCATCCTTCGATTATGAATAGAGGTGACTTACAACCGTTAGAAGAATCCCTTCTCTGTGATCATACGCATGAAAAGCTGTTCAATTCCCTCAGAGTCTGTCCCCCAGAGACCTCTGCAGACCCCACAGGGGAGGGGAGTCCCGGCAGGAGGAGAGGACTGGAAAGTTCTGCCCCAATTTCCATGGAGCAGGGAGCTCACTGCCTGTCCAGGGCAGGAAAAACCAGTAGACCCAAATTCTCACAAGAAAGCCTGCTGTCCTTTGTCTGGATTTTTCCTTGATTCAGAAAATAGTCCAAACTCATTGCCCCTGCTAACCTTACCCTTAGGTCTCTTGCAACTGTACTGGGCCCCTAAGAAGAAAACAGGAAGCCAGTGAAGTGGTCCCAGAGTGAAACCAGGGTAGGCGGGGAGCACTGAGGTCTGGGCACCCAACTTTAATTTCAGGAGAAATGCTTCTGTGCCTAGTCAGCCACATCCCTGCTCTGAGCTGAGTGTTGGGGGGTGTTGGGGGTGTTCTGGCCTTCTTACTTGGTGTTGAAATAACCCAAAGGGTTCTCACCACCCCCCACCTCTCACCAATCAAAAGCTGTAAATGGAGAAAGAATACGTTGGGTTCTCTCTTAGTCTGTGAGCAGACGGGTTATTTAGAGCCACAGTCCTCTTTCCTGTTTCAGCTGTTCTCAACCTTCTAGAAGTAGGGGGGTAAGGTGGGGTGTGTGTGTGTGTGTGTGTCTGTGTGTGTGTGTGTGTGTAGTAAGAACAAGTTCAATTTAAGGGCTCTGGGCTTAGGTATAGAGAAACAGGGTGAGGAAGATGAAGGGCCGGGGAGGGGGCAGTGAGTTGAGGCAAAGACCCCCCCCCCCCGCCACACACACACACCTTGGCTGGATTGCCCTGGAAAGATCACGTTCCAGGTCTGAATTCTGCTCCAGAAAATAAGGTGAGCCACGGCCAAACACATCCACCTAAAGTTCACCCCAAGCCTCTAAGCCCAGTACCACAACATGCATTCCCACTGACCCACATAAATATGATTAGCAGTCAGTCAGAACTCCTGCCTCCTCGTTCACCCAGCTCCCAGGATTTCCTGGCTTATGACACTGCCTCCAACTCCCAGCCACAGCTGAAAGACCAGAGAGACTGCAAAGAACGAAAGGTACAGAGACAGTGACACAAACAGGAGCAGCAGTTCCCTCAGGGGCCTACCCTGTGCAGGGAGCAGAGAAGTGGGGACACCCAGTTCTAAGCACGGGACAGCGTGGGTCCTTTAATCATATCCTGATCCTCAGCTTCCGAAGGACGACAGCTACCATCCCCTGATGGACCACCGTGCACCAGGCTGACCCCGGTGAATCTCTGTAACTTCACCCCCACGGAGGCTGGCAGCCTGCTGTAGGTCTTCACTGAAGACATCTGAGACACAGAGAGGCTAAGGGGGTGTAGTCAGTAGCTAAAAAAAGGAAGAGCCGGGATTAGAACCCGGGGCTCCCTGTGTTTGTTCTCCTTTCATCTTCAAAGTGAGGAATGCAGAGGTCTTTCTTTCTACTCTCCTCCCTTGCTCCCTCCCTAAAAAGATGGGAAGCAATTCAGTGTCAGGCTGGGGAATTCAATGTCACCGGAAACCAAAGAAAGACACATGAAAACAGTAAATTAATCTATCAAATTAATAGAGGCTGGAAATGTATATAACAGAGCTGACAAGAGCACTTTTATACACCTCTTGTATGGAAATTACATACACTATCCCTTCTGAAGGGCGATTTGGCAAAATGTATCAAAGCACCAAAATATCCATTCTCTTTTAACTCAGTGGTCACATCTGAAAAAGTTAATAATCAGAGAAGCTGTCAAAGCCCGTAGTTCCATCTCAGCCCACAGGTAACCTGAAACAACCACCATTTACAACAATAGAGGAACACCTAAATGTTATGGAATGTCCACAAAACGGGATATGATGAAATAATTAAAAATCACATCCATGAAGATTTCTTAAAGCTTTTGAATGAATGATTGCATACATAGAGAAAACCACAGAAAGTAGCAAATTGAACCATCAGGTACTCATTACCCAGCATGTGCAATGATTAATTTATGGTCACTCGTTTTTCAGAGTTTGTTTTTAAGATTTACTTATTTGAAAGAGAGAGAGCATGAGCATGAGTTGGGGGAAGGGCAGAGGGAGAAAATCTTCAAGCAGAACCCTGCTGAGCACTGAGCCTGCCTCAGAGCTCTATCTTACCACTAATGAGATCATGACCTGAGCCAAAACCAAGAGTTGGACGCTTAACCAACTGAGCCATCCAGGTTCCCAATTTATGGCCAATCTTATCTCACCCATATCCAACGAGTCCCCCAGCTTGGGTTTTAGAAACAAATTGCAGACACCATAGCACTGTATCCATAAATATATCAGTATGTATTTCTAAAATATATTCATTTTCAAAACATAAATTATCAAACCTAATAAAACTTCCAGTAATTAAGGTTTCTAAGCAAAAGTGTTTATAATACAATGTGAATTGGTAAAGTATATTATAAAACCACATATACTATAATCTTAGTTGAAAGAAAGTGTTGTGTAGGGAGGGGGAGGGAAGAGAAAAAGAAATGTTATTCATAAAGAAAGTAACTTGAAGGAACCATGTCCAAAATATTGCCAGTAATATATAGTTACCCTTGTGTCATGGCCTTAGGATTTTTGTTTACTTTTGTACTTTTGTCTGTAGTTTTACTAACAGCAATCTATGGTGTTAGATACCTATTTATCATTCGTTATTTTTCTTTTATATATGTTCAAAGTTTCCCACTCACATCATTTCCCTTCAGCATGAAAAACTTCCATTAGCAGTTGAGAGTAGGGCTGCTTTGGGCACCTGGGTGGCTCAATCGTTAAGCCTCTGCCTTCAGCTCAGGTCATGATGCCAGGGTTCTGGGATCAAGCCCACATCGGGCTCCCTGCTCAGTGGGAAGCCTGCTTCTCCCTCTCCTACTGCCCCTGCTTGTGTTCCCTCTCTCACCATCTCCCTCTCTGTCAAATAAATAAATAAAATCTTTAACAACAACAAAAAAAGAGTAGAGTTACTAGATATGAAGTTTCTTGTTTTTTCCTTCACCTGAGATCTTTATTTTTCCTTCACTTCCAAAGGATATTTTTTCTGGGTATAAAATTTGGAGTTGACAGGTCTTTTCTTTCAGTATTTTCAAGATCTTATTCCCCTGCCCCTGGCCAACCTGGTTATAAATGAGAAGCCTGTTGTTGTTTTAATAGGCTTGCCTATTAAATAGGAAATGTATCTTATTTCCCTAGTATTTTTTATCTTTCATGTATAGCAGTTTGATTATGATGTGGCTGAGTAGTTGTTACTGAGTTTATCCTATTTAGGATTCACTAAGATTCTTCTTCTTTTTTTTTTTTTTTAAGATTTATTTATTTATTAGAGAGAGAAAGAGTGCCCACAAGTGAGGGGAGGGGCAGAGGGAGAGAGAGAAACTCAAGCAGACTCCCCACTGAGCACAGAGCCCAATGCAAGTCTTTTTTTTTTTTTTAAGATTTTATTTATTTATTTGACAGAGATCACAAGTAGGCAGAGAGGCAGGTGGAGGGGGGGGAAGCAGGCTCCCCGCTGAGCAGAGAGCCCGAGGACCCTGGGATCATGACCTGAGCCGCAGGAAGAGGCTTTAACCCACTGAGCCACCCAGGTGCCCCACCCAATGCAAGTATTGATCCGAAGACCCTGAGATCATGACCTGAGCCAAAACCAAGAGTCAGACATTTAACCGACTGAGCCACCCAGGTGCCCCACACTGAGATTCTTTAATTTGTAAGTTTATGTCTTTCCCCACATTTGGGACATTTTTAGCCATCCCATCTTCAAATTTTTCTGCACCAATAGGTTTTTTGTTTTTGTTTTTTTTCTCCCCACCCTCTGGGCTGGGACTCCAATAACATGAATTTTCAACTTGTTGATGTTGTCCCATGGTATCCTGAGATGCTGTTCATTTTTCCCAATTAAAAAATGTATATTTACAAATATAAAATACTGCATAATTTCTATTGATCTATCTTCAAGTTCACGAATTTTTTTCCTCTGTCATCTCTTTTCTGTCATTAAGTCCATGCAATGAATTTATTACTTCAGATCTCATCTTTTCAGCTCTAAAATTTCCATCAGGTTATTTTGTATAGTTTCTATTTTTCTGCTGATAATTTCTAACTTTTCATTCATTTCAAGAATGAAGAACAGTTATAACAGCTACTGTACATCTGTCTCATAATTCCACCATCTGAGTCATCTCAGGGTTAGCACCGATTATGGTCTTTTCCCTTGAGTATTATTCAGATTTTCCTGGCTCTTTTTATATTGAGAAAATTTGGATTGTATCCTGGACTTTTGAATAATATGAGACTAAATCCTGCTAAAATTCTCTGGAAAGAAATGTTGATATTTTTATTAATTTAATGGACAATTAACCCACTTAGGTTCAGACTGGATATTCTGTCTCCCTCTTTTGCGAATGGTAGCTTTGATGCCAGCTCAGGTTTCAAAGCCTTCACTAGTCTAATTGGGTCTGCCTGTCCCATAGGCAACACAGGGTTCATCTAGGACCTGGGTAGTGTTAATGTCATAGTCAAGTATTCCAGACCTTTGCTCTGCTTCTTTGGGTCTATGCCATGCATACACACACACCCACCTTGGAGCATTCCCGTGACTTATATCAGTCTATGCACAGAGTGAGTGGGGCCCTTTTTCCAGCTCTCTCCCCTCAGCGATTTCTTCCCACTCCCTGGTGGCTCCTTTGCCGGGTTCTTCTGGCTGGAAAGATGGGGCTATCTCACAATTTTTGCCTCCCACACCATTATGCAATTCCATGTGACAAGGACCATTATGGGTCATTGTCCAAGCTTCAGGTCCAGTATCCTATCTGCCTGCTATTACTCTTAGGGCTTTCATGTAGTTACTTCTGCATTCCATCCAATTTTTTAATTACAAACAGAGGGAGGTTATAGTTGGATTACATCATCTCTGCTGGTACTGCTGCCCTTCCTTCTCAGCAGTTTCTACTTCTCAAAATTTCACTCATCTCTCCAAAGCTCCATTAAAATATCATTTCCTTCCAAGAAGCCATCCTTCTTTCTCCTAGCTAGGAAAACTCTCCTCTTCCTCTATATTAGGGATGATTCCAATTTGGCAATGTTGAGACTCACAGCCAAATCTTTTCATGACCATCTTTGTTCAAAGATCTGGGTTCAAGGACATGGCTGGAATGAAATCAAACCCAACCAAGAAGCCTCGTGGTGGTTAGGAGAATAGATTTCACCTAAAACCTAGCTTTGCTAATTGCTGGATGTGTCACTTGAGGCAGGTCACTTAATTCAATGTACCTCAGTTTCCTCATCTATGGAATGGAAATAATTATACCACAGAGAAATATTGTGAAGATTAATTAGATTAATAGTTAGAAGGCACCTAGAATAATGCCATGTTGTAGGTGTAAGAGATTTTCACTCTCTCACAGGCTCCCATAACTTTGCTCTCCAGATGAGGTAACCCTATCCAGGGAATAAGAAAGAACAGACAGAACGAGCTCTATCTCCACCTCTTACAATGCCCTGAAAGGGACAATAATAATTTCAGTACATGCTCAAAAAAGCAAAATTTGTATATCTGGGTGAATCTTCTAAGAAGCTGCATGGTAGAATGAAAGGATAATTGCCTAATGTGGGTTAGGATCTGGCTTCCAGAACTGGGTTTCCTTTGGGCCTGGCTTTTCTGTTCTAATTCATGACTACATAGGGCAGAGACTGGTCTAGCTGCACATGGCGGACAGAGTCAACCTTTGTAAAATGCAAATGGAATTGGACCATTTTTAATGTACCCTCCAGTGCCTTCCTGATGCACACATAATAAATTTAAATTTTTTAGACTGTTGTCAGAGTTTTTGTGATTTTTACTGCTACTGTTGTTATCTGTAACCTCATATTCCGCCATTCCCTCACAGCTCTCGCATTCCATCTGGACTAAACTAAGGAAGTTCCACCCGTCCTACCTCACCGTTTCCCACTCACACCACTGCTGTCATCCTTGAGCTCAAATGCCTCTCCCTACCCTCTTGTCAAATATGTTAAATGCCTCCTTTTCTATGTCAACTCCTCAAGGACTTTTGAGAGGTTTTCCCAGACTTTCCAAAACACTGCCTGGTTTTGCCCTCCCTCCCTTGTGTCCTAGAGCTCGCTGTATACCCTGGTAGCACTTCCCAGTAGGTGGTAATCCCTTATTTTATAGGTCCCTCTCCCTCACTGCACCAGTGTTTATCAAAAACATGTATTTTACATGAGTTGATCTCAAAATCAATTCAGAGCATCACTACCAGCTTTTTAAAAATAGAATAAACTGTGTGTGTGTGAGAGAGAGAGAGAGAGAAAGCTCTATTTCTCTGTAGAACTCAAACACACTGATACAGCCTCAATGCATTTTCAGTCAAAATCCCCAGTTATTTTGTAGACACTGACAAGCTAAGTCTAATATTTATAAGGAAATCCAAAGACCTAGAAGAGCAAAAGCAATCTTAGAAGAACAAAGTTAAAGAAGTTACATTACCAAACTTATTATAAAACCACAGTAATCAAGGCAATGTGTTGTTGGGGTAAGGACAGACAACTACAACAGGGAAAAACAAACAAACAAACAAAAAAAACACACACAAAATCCCTAAATGGGCCCGCACATATACAGGAATAACATTTTATAATTCTACCAATGAAATTCAATGGAGAAAGGAAAATCTTCTTAATAAATTGTTCTGAAATGTCTGGATATCTATGCAGGGGAAACAAATCAACCTTGAACCTCTACTTCACTTTATCCATACAATTAATTTGAGAAGGATCTTAGACCTGTATGTGAAAGTTCCAATGACAGCACTTCTAGAAGCAAATATAGGAGAGTATCTTCATGAACTTGGAGCAGACAAGGATGCCTTAGGGCACAAAAGGCACAAAATAACAAAAGGGACAGTAACGGTTAAGCAGAAGTTCATCCCATTTGAAGTCCAATTTATTCGAAAATGGATCTGACAACCAACCTCAGGTCTTAACGTGAAAAAGACTGAAGGGGCGCAGAAACAACCATCTCAGGGCAACATGTACCCAAGACGTTCCAAGGCCTCACACAAGGGTAATAGCGTCATATTTCACCAATGTGGTAGGCCCAGAGTTAAGAAGCATTTAAGAGAACAAGATAAGGTCTTTGGCACTGGAAGAGTGGAGTATCGCTAGGAGATAAGCCTCACTCAGAACATACGGTGCTACTAAACCATGTAATTCTGATCTGTAATCTACAGTAACTCAGGCAAAGAAGAGAACAGGTTGGGTTGGAATAGACGCACTGAGGATATGAAACAGAAGGGAACTGAGAAAGCATCTCATGGCTTCTCGCCATCCCATTTTTAGAGATGAGAAAACAGGCCCACTGGCATAGAGAAGGCCACATCACGGGTCTGCAACAGAGCCAAACCGAAACTCAAATTTCTTGGCTCCCTCTCAAATTCTTCTTTTATCACTGTGTCATGCTGCTGACTTCAGTAGCCAGCCAGGCTTTATGAGAGATGTAGGGGATTTGCCTTAGTCCTTACATATGAGGATTTGAGAGGCTATCAGTGAAACTCTCAGTACACTGCCCTGAATACAACAGGTGTTCAGTAGAGAATACTGTTGTTATGTTAGATTGGACTTCCCAGATGAGCAGTGATGAAGCAGAAGGCCCCAGAGGCAACATTTCTAGGCAAAGCGTATTTCACACCAAGATTAGTCCTATACCTGCCTAGCA
Organism: Enhydra lutris kenyoni; assembly: GCF_002288905.1. Taxonomy (NCBI): domain Eukaryota; kingdom Metazoa; phylum Chordata; class Mammalia; order Carnivora; family Mustelidae; genus Enhydra; species Enhydra lutris. The sequence goes on from NW_019154086.1 coordinate 5,058,928, forward strand.
CCCTGTCCCACCAGTTCCTGCTTCTCAAGGAAAGCCAGTGAGGCTCGCTCTGGCTCTTCTCTAACTCACAAGTCATGAGGATTGAAGAAGGAAACATTCATCCTTTCTGCGATATGCCCAGAGTTTAAACTGGACATGAACACACCATGGAACTAGACTCATGCCAAATCTTTGGCACAGGTCAGTAGCACAGATGGGAACTGGGGAGATGTTGAAAGAAAGAAGACGTTTAGAGATGAGAAACAGCTGGGATAAAGGAATAAACCCATGCCTCACAAGGTATAAAGCCACAGAAGCAAAGGGAAGTACTGCTGCGTTCATTTGTCGTTAGCCTAAGGGTGGGGGGGGGGAATGGCACTTAATCTTCTGCTTACCTTCCTTTGCAAATCCATCTGCCATTGTCATGCCATTGTCATGCACACACCTTCTAGCATCACAGGTGGATTTTCACAAGTTCATCCATTCAGCTAACAAATACTTACGGAGTGCTATGCTGTTCAGGCCTAGTGGTAGGTGACATGGATCCAACGGTGACTCAGGCTCAGTGCTAGTTAACAAAGATAACAATGATACAAGGGTGACTACGGCAGGTCTCTGCCTCAGAGGGAGAAAGGCCGGTAAGAAAGAATCACAGTCACCCAGTAGGTGACCATGAGCAGAGTCCAGTCACCAGATCCCAATGGCTCAGGAAGGCTGCCCTGGGGGAGACATCTCAACTCAGACAGGAAGATGAGGAGGAATCGGACAGACAGGAGCAGGGGGTGGGCAGGCCGTGCTCAAGTGCCCCTTTGGTCATTTCTTTGTATTTCCTAAAGATCGTGCCTTTTACCTTTTCATTCAGACAAATTTCATCTGAGCATAACGAAACACCTGATACCTTCCATAAACCTGATGGTTTCTTTTGATGTCAGCTGTGGGGACAGGCCACTAAATTAGTAAGTCTATGAAGTATCACCCTCTCTTGGTGAAATTAGGTACTTGCTGACCTTCAAAACGAGACTTTATGAAAACCTGTTAAAAGTTTCAGGGACGTGAAAAATGTTGCTTTGCTCCTACCTACAATGTAAGACATAAAAAGGCACCATAACAACAAACATGGTCAAGATGCAGGAGCTCATTACAACAGAACTGCTGCTTAGACTAGTAGAAGGGGATAAAGCTCTCCCTTCTGCAGAATAGAAAAGAAAAATTAAAACAATGTGTTTCCTTTGGCTTTCTTTATGCAGGGGCTTTTCTGGGCCAAGCTCTATGCTACCCATCATCTCACAAAAACCCCCAAACACCTCTGTGAGGCAGGGGCTATCATCCCATTTTCCAGAAGCAAGAACAGAAAGGTTAAGTGATTTGCCCAAAGCAGGCATCTAGAAAGTGTCGGGTCTGAGATTCAAACCCACCTTTACAAGTTTCTCTGGGCACTAGTTATGTGGCAAGCACTGCTCTTAGTATCTCTCAAGGAGGAACATGTTTCACTCTCCTAGCAACTGTAGATGAAAAATGAGCCAATGAGAGATTAAATAACATGCCCACCCCCACACATCTCTCTGCCTCCAAAGCCTGTGACAGATCCACAAGCAATAGGAGGTGCGGAGGGAAATGGGAAGTTCAGCCCTTTTCTGCAGGCTACATCCGGTTCACGATGGAGCTCCTTGCTCCTTTGGTTCCCCCGTGGGAAACTGAGGCTGAATTCTGGGGAGTGTTGTGTCCAGACTTGAAGGTGGTGAGTACTGGGGCTTGGCCCTCACCATCAGTCCACACAGGAAACTGTTTCACCGACCTGCCTCAAGGAAAGGCCCCCAGCACCTATGGTGGCCTTGTCTGTCCCTCTTTTCAGTGACGTCAGTGGTGTTCCAAGAGGCATATGAGGAAGTCAGTCCACATAAACACTGGGCACATGTTTACCCTCGTTTTCAACTTCGCAAAACTTTGAGGAAATTTTCGTACTCGGTGCTCATGATTTTGTGGCAAAAATGGTGAGCTCACATAACACCTGATGGGAAAGTGGAAATGCGTGTTGTTCACTTTAAACTTCTACAGTGCTGTCTGTTAATTATATCTCAATAAAACTGGTAGGGAAGAGAAAAAAACAAGCTGTATTTCGAGAGAATGGAAGCAAGACCTCAGAACAACCAACATATTTTAAAATGTTTGTAGCTTTCTGGCCTTGAATTCAAGGCTGGGGTATTTATTATAAAGAAAGAGTTTTAGGGGCACCTGGGTGGTGGTGTATTCAGTTAAGGGTCTGACTCTTGGTTCCAGCTCAGGTCATGATCTCAGTGTCATGGGATCAAGCAAACCCCGTGTCGGGCTCCTTGCTTAGCGTGAGTCAGCTTGGGATTCTCTCTCTCCCTCTCCCTCTCCCTCGGCCTCGGCCTCTGCCCCCCACCGCTTGTACTCAAACTCTCGCTCTCAAACAAATAAATACATGAATAAATAAATTTTTAAAGAAAGTTTTAAATTTATAATTACTACTTATAAGCAATTATATTTAATTATATTACATTTAAATGTAATTAAATTATATTTCAAAGTAATTAAAACAATTCATAAATATATTTACAAATCTTAGTGTTCTGATTTTATAAGCTAATTACAAAAGATAGAAAAGAAACCTAGGCATGAGGTTGCAGGCTAGAGCATTAAATTTCTCAATTTTGAAACAATCTCAATCTCCAGCCATAGAAACAGGCAAATTAAATATAGAATTCAGTAATATCCTCAGAGGCCATTAACATACCACACACACTGTAAAGATACAAAAATGTTTATGGTAAAGGGAGAAACACAATAAACACCATCCATGCTACAATTATAATAAAAACCTTTTTTTTCTTTTCCACAAACGGAAAAATGGATGACTGCAAGAGAACACTGTGAAATGAACACTAATGTGCCAGAACGCCAGGAATTAAAAAGTATATTGTTACTGCTTTTGCAGTATTTGTGACTAAAACAAGAAAAACAACTTAGAACCAACTCGATCGCCCACAAGGCAGGCACACGGCCCTCCTAACCCAATTTCCCTCCATTACGACTATCGCAGTCTTCCAGGAAAGGCATAAAACTCAGATAAAACACAGACTCTCCTGACTTAGCATAGGGAGGGCAAACACATTTGCTTGGCACTTCACGGCCTGGCGGGGGCTGAGTTCTCTCCAAGTTATAACCCGAACTTTCCTGTAACAGGCTCGCCACATACTGAAAGGACTCCCTCGAGTTCTGAGTTCTGCTCTTGCCTTTGAAGACAGCGGCTCCCTCTACTCTCCTGTGATCCCTTAGCCACCTCCCCAGAAGCAAGTCTAACAATGGTTTGGAAATCGGCTACCCCAGCTCTGCCCCCGGCCCCCCTTGTCCACTGCACACAATACTATCAACGCCAGCAGCAAGGCAAACCCACAAGGGTAATAACACCACATCAAGGCCATTGCTCATTTCCATCTATTCAATTCCCCCATCCTTCCAGGCTCAGATCAAGCAGCGGGGAGAGGAGGGACAGACCTGGGTCACAACCCAGCTCTCACTTTCCAGCTTTGCAGCCCAGGCAAGTTATATAACCTCTCTGGGCCCATTTCCTCAGCCATTAGGCAGTACTGTGATTGTTGCAATATACGAACTACATAAAACACAACTTCACCTGGCACCAGAGTCACTAGGTGCACGCACTATGGAGCCCTAGCAGTGTGTGTGCCCAAGTGTGTGTGCCCAAGCCATCCCGAGATGTGCCGTCAATGTGAACTATATGGAAAAATAGAATGGAAGAACGTTGGATTGATAACTTCTATGTCAGTTGCCTAATAAAGTAAATATTTTGTATATATTGGGTTAAAGATATTAAACTAACCTTCTTCATCTTTTATGTTTACTTTTATAAGGTGATTGTTACCAAATTTAAAATTACACACATGGCCCACATCTGTGGCTTGCTTTCTATTTCCACCGAACACGGTAACTGTTTGATGTTCATCCTTTCTCTACTTCCCCTCCCCATTCACTGGCCACACAGAGGTTCATGCCCAGCATTACCTAAAGTCATGAACCACATCTGCGGTTCAGGCTGAGTCCTTTCTCCTTCCCAGGCTCCAGGTTACCAACCTGAGCCAGGTGACAAAGAGTAGAAAGAAGATTAGATTCAGTATCCGAAAACTGAGCTCCAGTCCTGGCTCTACCCTTACTAGTCAAGGAGCCCTTAGCATGTCATTTCACTCCACGGAGCCACAGTTTTGTCAATTACAAAATGGAGCGTACCGCTAGCAAGTTCGTGGCATGGGAGAGTGCAGGTGGAAGGTGCTCGGTAAACTGTCAAGGACTGTACAGGTCAGGACCAAGTAGTAGAAGTCGCAGGGCAAGGAGGAGGTGGGCGGCCCTGCCTGCCTCCTCTGGAATTCTCTGCCTTCCATTTTGTTCCCCTCACTATTTTCCATGTCTCCTGTCTCTAAAAACAAGTCTCCCCAAGAACCCGCCTCCCCTTCTCACAAGTCCCCCTACGTGACGAAAGCAGCATGCTACAGACAGACCCCACGAACGGACTGTCCCCTGTGTACCAGGCATGAAGCGTGGTGGCGGGGAGGGCCTCACAAGAAACCTGACAATACAACAGAGACCGTGCTTGGAATGGAACAATTGAGAAGTCTAAGTGCACCAGGGACCAAGAGCTAGGTGCCCCTTACCTGGAAGAAGCAGAGAAGCATGGTGGTGGGGAGATGGAGGAAATGGCCAACAGGAAGGACTCTATCTGACATGCGCAAATCAGAAGGGGATGAAAGCATGAATGGGCACGGAAAGCTATAGCATTTAATCCAAAGTAAACATCGGCATAGGCTGTATAATGGGCTGCCTATCAAGATAAATCTCATAATGAGAGGCCCCCAACTAAGAGGTCCTTCCTGCAGATGGAACACGACGGCCTTTCTGACTGTGCTACTTCAGCTTCTCCCAGGTTACCCTACAGGCCACTCGGACATATGTCATCTGCTGTTACGAGCTGAACTACCACCTGTGGCAACGGCAAAAACTTCAGCTTTGTGCACGGAGGCTTACAAGAGCAAAAGCCCCTGTTTCAAAACATCCTGTCGTTATTTTTAACCAGGAAATACCTCCTTACCATCTATGCTCTATCAACCTCCCTCCAGGGCCAACAAGTGTGAAAAGCACAAATCTTAACCGTCCTGCGGGTGGGAGGGTGGGCTTCTCAACGTCACTTTGGTATTCAAATATTTCAAGAAGCGAAGAATCTCATACGGTCCTATTTTCACTCAAGAATAAAAGGACAAGAGATCAGGAAGTGGGTGATTTTAAGAGGGACAGTTGAGCAATGAGAGGAGATAAGGCCCATGAGGCGGCGGCATCGGTGGCCTCAGTGTTGGCCTCTGTTTATATGGACAGCGGAGCCACACCTTACCAATGGCTAGTCACAAAATCAGCACCAGGGCCCCAAATCCTCCTCCCTCAGGAAACTATTGATGACAAGCATCTTGGGAATTTTACAAGTCATATCCACCTATTACAATGTAAGGACTGTATTTGGATCCTGATTTGAATAAACAAACTTTTTTTTTTAAAGTAATCTCTACACCTATCTGGGGGGCTCGAACTCATGACCCTGAGATCAAGAGTCCCATGCTCTACCTACTGAGCCCACCAGATGCCCCCAAAAGGTCCTTAGGGATCTTTTAAACATATACTAAAACATGGACGTATATAGATAAAATGAAAATAAATAAATAAATAAATAAACAAACAGCTGAATTAGAAGTCAGGTAAAATAAGATCTTATTTTGTGTGGCTAATCATTGGCAATAAATGAGCATTAAATGAAAAGTCCTCCTACTTTTAATCACCCATAAAATAAAACACACAGTCTGCTGAACACTGAATGCTCACACACAAGTTCATTCTGTGAACCCAACACAGCAGGGTTATCATCCTGGCCCGGAGGAGAGGACAATTTTTTTTCCCTCTGGGTAACAGAAGGAGCAATTATTTTGAGTTTAGCTCCACGCAGCACAAGAAAAACAAACACTGGGATCAGACCCTGCACAAAGACGGTCACTCCACAGAGACGGAGGGCAAGTCGGACTCACGCCCCCGCCCCTGTGCGGGCCTTAGATCCATAGGACTAAGTGACTATCAGAACATTGGTCATGGTTTCAGTTATTCTTTCTTTTTGACTAAGGCCCTTTTTTAAAAATGTGCTGAGTGGCTAGAGTTACACTGACATGCTTGTATGTTTCTTCTCTGAGGTTGCATCCAAGGTCAGAGTTGCTATTTAGGAAAAGAAAAGAATCACATCTGAACACACAGAAATACCGGGACGGCAAGGAGCATGCCATGTTCAGGTGACACAGACAATCTTGGGGAAGCAGCACAGCCACGTCTTCCTTATGTAGGAAGAGCCTAGCACTCCGTTACCGTGATGATCATGTCACCATCATCACTGAAAATATCACTGAAGCCCTATTCTGTGTTAGGTGCTTTCCATTTTATCTTCAATCTTCTGAAAAACTCTGTGGGTTGTTTTACAGGTGAGGAAGCTGACGCTCAGAGTGAGTGAGTGACTGTCCAAAGGCCACACAGCAAGAAGCGGACAGAACCAAGATTCAAGTCCTGCTCCCAAGCCTAGCCCCTTCTAGCACAGTGATACCCCTGCAGAAACACAGGGCCTTCGAGCACAGCTCTTTAACTAGACCCCTTTATTTTCTAAAACATTTTAAAAGGAAAAAAGAAAAACAAAATCCTGTTGTCAAACTGAAAAGCAGAGAAAACCACCGTGAGTCACGGGATGACTTCTGCACGTTCATGGCAGAATGAACGTGCAGAAGTTATCTGTTTAGTCTCACTTCCAATTTCTCTGGCTGCCATATGTCTTTGCTCGGATCCACTCGACACACTGAAGAGAACAGAACAGAGAACGACTCTTTTGTTTGTAATGATAGAAATTCAGGTGATCCCAGAATCCACCCCCCCCCCCTCAAAAAAGGATGTCCCTTATGACTTTTTTTTTCTCCTTTAAACTTCAAATCCATTGGGTTGTCACAGCAACTTAATAACCAAGTCAGAGTGGCTATTCATGAAAGTGAACTGACAAAGGACATGCTCTGTCCAAAGGCCAACCAAGCAGTGACTTAGGCACCTCCCAGGGAGTTTGAGCCCAGAACAGATCCCTTTATGAACTTGCTACTGTAATTCTTCATGTAGGAGTTTATCAAGTGCCTACAAAGGGAGATGCCAGTCCCTGGCTAAGGGCTGTGGGGCACAGGGACACTCAAGTCAGAGTCCCAGTCCATAGGTAGCTCCAGGCATCATGGTGTGGGTGTGAGGTTAGCCTGTCATCTGCTGTCACAGGAGCCTATGCTTTGCCATCCCCAAGAGATTAGAGAGATGGGTTGTTTGGGAGAGTTTAGTAAAGGATCTATCTCACAGGTGCTGGCCAGCAATGAGAACCATCCAACAGAGAATAATAGTGGACAGTGGGTGCCTTAAGGGCAAGGACCATGTCTAATTTGCCTTTGTATTTTCACAAAAGTAGGCCCCAAATATTTGTTGTGGGTTTTTCCGATCGCGGTCAGGTACTATATTTACAATGTTAAAAGATATTTATTGCTGAATACTGAAACTGTTCTCAGGTTCCACGACAGATTCTGAAAGTCTGTTTGAGGAAATAGATTCCTGCCCTCAGAATTGATTTGGCCATCTTAGGGGCAGCTGGAGATGATAGAATGATACCCATGAGGCCTCTCAAAGAGTGGGAACCACTGACATCCTAAGAGATAAAGGGCAGGCCACCCTCTGTCCTCAGAAGGGAGGTGACTGGGTATTGAAGCCCTCTCTAGCTTCTATTGTGAGCAGAGGCCAAGCTCTGTGTCTCAGTGGAACTCATTTCTGCCCATAAACTCAGTGGCCCCCAACCCTGGGAACAGTGGAATCATGGGAGCAAAGGCAGCAAGATGAATACGGACCATTCCAGAAGGCACCAGGGCAACTCGTACCCCTGACAAGTATGAGATGAGGCCATCAGGCAAATAACTCATGCTCTCAAGAGACTCTGGTCACAAAAACACATATCTTCACAGGTGAGACCTGGGGAGGCCAAAGGAGATAATCCTAGGTCTCTGTCAGGCCACCCAGGAAGGAGTTGTTGGTGTTCTTTGACCTAATATGTGGGAAGAACCAGTAAGTCTGATGTAAAGAGCATATTGAATATGAGGCAATTTAGTACAGGAGCCAAAGTCTCCCTGACTCCCAGTCTGAGTTAGGAGCCCCTTCCTTGAGCCCCACAACACCCCCCTTCACAGTTTCTGTGCCCATCTTCTCTGTTAGGGTGTGACCTTACACCCAAGACTTTTCTACCACACTGCTAAGTCCACACTGGGTCTTAGGCAATGACTTCTGCATACTCTTATTTGCATGAACTGTGAACGAGGTACTTACAGGAGAATCATACTCTACCCAAGAGAAAATAAAGTCCTGACCTGACTGAAAAGCCAAATCAAAACGAGTCCAGGAGAGAGCAACCAACCAGATCCCACCTGCCTCTCCAATATTATAAACTAACAGTTTCAATGGAAAGTTCTAGATCACATGAAAAAAAGAGAATTAGTCAGTTACCACCAGGTGCACAGGGTAGGAGTGTGACGTGGAAATTCATAATAATACTGTGAAACCCTGCCCAGCTATTTGCAGCTGACCTAAAAGCAGGGGCACAGAATGTGGGGAGGTAGGCAACCGTGACAGGCAGTGATGAAGAACTCACTGGGTCAAGTACCTGAGTAAGCTGATTCCAGATAAAGCCAGGACCTGGTATGTATAATTGGAAATTTTAGAGGCAATCAGGAAGACCAAGTTGTGGGAAAGGACTCCAGTGGTTTAAGAGAGAGGGACTTGGTTCTTCATTCCAAGTAGCCACTCACAGATAGTTGAATCCAGGGGTCAATTTCCTAATGTCAATCCATATATCATTATAGGGGTGCCTGGGTGGCTCAGTGGGTTGGGCAGCTAACTCGATTTCAGCTCAGGTCATGATCTCAGGGCTCTGGGATAGAGCCCCATGTTGGGTTCCATGCTCGAGGTGGAGTCTGCTTGAGATTCATTCTCTCTCTCTCTCTCTTTCTCTGACCACCCCCCCAACACAGAGTCTCTCTCTCTCTCTCTCTCTCAAATACATAAAAAGTCTTTAAAAAAATACATCATCATAAATAACACCACTGACTGAACATGAATTATATGCCAGGCGCTGTGCAAGGCAATTTGTCTCTCTCCAATTATCACAATGATCCCGCAAGGTTAATGCAAGTCACCTACATTTATAGATGAGTATCTTTACACAAAGGACTAAGCCCCATGACCAAGGTCATGCACGCAGCTAGAATAAAGCTGGAATTCAAACCCAACTCCGAAGTCCATGTTTAGAGCACACAGAAGAAAGAACCCCCCTACAAATAAGGGCAGAGAAGAGAAGGTTTTCTGTGAAGAAATAATGTTGGACCTGGAAGGATGTGTAGGATGTGGACAGCTGGACGGTGCTGAAAGGACATCCGGGAGATCCCAACAGTCCCTGAGATCCTGTGGAGAAGAAACTCAAATTCAAGTGCTCTGCAGTCATGCTACCCAATGGGCACTTTGGGATTCTAATTTTTATTCATCACACAGAAAGTCAAGTATGTACAGGAAGATTTCGGTCATTAGCTCTTCATCAAAAGCTCAAGTGTTCTACACTTCCCCTATCAAATCACCAGCACTGTTATGAACACAGCATATGGGGCCTAAACTTTCTCTGTGCCCTATAACACAGCATTACAGTTAAAAATGATCTCAGTGGGGGCGCCTGGGTGGCTCAGTGGGTTAAGCCTCTGCCTTCAGCTCAGGTCATGATCTCAGGGTCCTGGGATCGAGCCCTGCCTCAGGCTCTCTGCTCAGCAGGGAGCCTGTTTCCCCACCCCCCTCTCTGCCTGCCTCTCTGCCTACTGGTGATCTCTCTGTCAAATAAATAAATAAAATCTTTAAAAAAAAAAAAATGACCTCAGTGGACAGTCAGGTGGTCAACCTGCCCCCTGATGAACGAACTCCCCCCTTGATAGCAACAAAATGGCCAGCCAGCCAGCATCTTCTTTCATACCTGGAATTACGATAATCTCTTCTTCTAAGGCAGCCAAGCCACAGAGCGAAATACTAATTCTGGAAAACTTTACATTGGGCTGCACTCCTGCACCTCTCACCTTCCAACTGCTTGTTCTAATTCTACTCTCTAGAGGAAAATACACGTCTGTTCTTTTTTTTCTCAGGGAAATCCTTTAAGACTTTTACAGTCCCCTAAACCTTCTCTTATTCAGGTTAAAGATTCTCCTTCTTCGAACCATTCCTTCAAAAACATGGTCTCAACTCTGAACCTTTCCTCTTACCTGCCTCGGGGCCCACTCTCATTTGTCAACATCACCCTGAATAGAACTACGCATAGTTTCCAGGTGTGGCCCAACTAGTATAGAACAGAAAACTGACTACACCTCTACAATGCAAATACCAAGCATTTTGGTTACTTTTTAACAGTCTCATGCTAATGACCCCCAGTTGAGTGCCACTGAAATCAAGTTCATTTTCCAAGTTCTCCTCTCCAGCCACACCCAGCTGGCCTCCTTACTTGTGCCATCCATATTTGGAGCTCACACACGATCCTGTTTGTCCTTCTTGCTTTCTTTACTTTGCTCCTCTCTTATCCTGTAAAGCTTATCCAGAACCTTGACCGTGGCACATGCAACATGTGCTACCACTAATGATGGCTATAAATTATCCATAAATCAGCAAGCCCTCTCTCTGTATTCCTCTAAATCACAGGTTAGAGTCGAAGACAAGAACTACCCTCCTGACACCAACTAGCATTTGTTAGTGACGGCCATAGAGGCAGTACATCTGAGCCAACGGAAACACCCTGCAATCCACATCTCCCATCTTGTTCCTGAGAATAGAAACCCTCAGTTATTGAGGATATAAAGATGCTTATTGTTGGATAGAAGAGTTCTAAGTTAACTATCATCATAATCAACATGTCTTTTGATATGACCTCACATGTCTGCCCTTGAGGGGATACTTAGGATGGTCTTCAAAATGTAGGTTATGGGACCATACACAAGTTTCATGGCGTAGACCCCACAAAGAGTCACTAAACTAAGGTACAAGAGGTTGTGCAGGACTGCCAACTGGGAGAGATACTATCTTTTGTAACAAGACATTATAGATAGAAAGAAGCTACAGGGCCTTTCAATATGAGCTCCAAATGGAAAAGTCTTAAGTCTTAGAACTCCATGTCTCATGTCCCAGGGTGAGAAGAAGCAGTGGGCTAGATTTGTTTAATAATTAATAATTCCCTTAAGTACCATAGTTCTCATTATCAAGTGCTACCATCTGCTGTGCATGTACATAGGACATTTCAGTTATTGCCTGATGCTGATGGTTCATAATTACACATTTTGAAAATTTAAATTCTATTTCTCTCTCCCTTGGTTTCTCCCATTCCACAGAAGACAACGAAGACCTCCAGTAGCACTTGAGCAAAATATTTATGGGTTTTCTCAGGGTCCTGGCAATTCATTCAGTCAACTCACCATGCCTTTGGTAAGTATTTCTCAAAATTTTCCTGAGAATAAGACACTGGGCTGGGTACTAGGGACTCAGGCTGACTTCAAGCAGCTACATTTCTTACATTAGTCTCTTGTTAGCCACAGATTTCCATTTTCTTTCCTGGGGCTTATTCCAGCCTATCTCCCCTTTGTTGGCTGTGAGACCTTGGGTAGGTTATGAAAAATACTGACTTAATGCCCATCAGCTAATGAGGTTGGAGGTAAGGTGCATATGGGACTAGCATAGCTTCAGGCACATAGGATATTTAATAAATATTAGTGATTATTTCTTTCTTTCACTCTTTCCTATGCAGTCTACCAATCTGTCTCTTTTCAGAGAAGATAGGAGTTAAAGAGGAGTCAACTCGTTCTCTTCTCTCCCAGGACATCTCTGAACATAAGGTCATTTGCCACCACCAGGGAATTAACCCAGCATGCTTTGCATGTCACGTTTTGAAAAGGGCTGGGGGAGAGAAGAAGAAGAAGAAGAAAGGCTTTGGTTCTGGATATATTTCAAGTCATGGTTCCTTTCCTGACACTCTTCTTTTTATAAAATCCAAAGAAAGCAAACTCGGAGCACTGAAATCCCACTCCCAGAGAGGTGGCACAACTTGGTGTGAGACAAAGGTGGTCCAATGCCAGGCTCTGAACAACAGCACACAGATCTTCCTGCCACCCCTGGCCAGTCCTTTCATTCCTCCTATTTCCCAGGAATCACCATCAGCTTTGGTTTGAGTGTTTGCATCCCCCTTCCCCCCACACTCAAATTCAATGTTGAAATCTTAACCCCTAGTCATGAAGGTATTAGGAGGTGATGAGGTCACGAGGACGGAGCCTTCAGGAATGGGATTAGGGCTCTTATAACAGAGGACCGCAGAGAGCTCCACTCTCAGTGAGGAGGAAGTAGGAAGTGAGCTCTCACTGGAATGTCACCATGCTGGCACCTGGATCTCACACTCCCCACCTCCAAAGCCATGAAGATTAAGTTTCTGTTGTCTAAGCCGCCCCGCTGGTATTTTGTTATAGCAGCCTGAACGGATGAAGACACCATCACAGCCTTTACATCCATGTGGAACTGCTCACTAACTTGTCATTCTAGTTATCCAAATGAGTCACCCGAAGATTGACCTCTTAAAAACAGAGCCCCTGTGCAGTAAAGGAACCCAAAGTATAACCAAACACAGCTGCTCAAAGAGCTCAGGAGGGTGGAGTTTCAGGGAGAGAAATGCCAGGAACCAACAGTCAGTGGGTCAAAAAGCGATCTCCCTACATTAGACATCCTTGTTATTTTGTGGTTGTTGCTGCTGATACAGGAACCGGTCACTGAGGTCTACAGGAGTTCATACTGTAGTCAATGACTATTTATTGTGGACCTACTGTGCGCCAGGCAGGGTGCTGGGGGGCTGGACTGAGCAGCAGCTCTTTGGCAAGGACAAGGTATAATTTGCACTACGTTCTGTCAGTCTGGATGTTATTAGCTTAACTCCACATAAACTATTAGCTTACTCTGTGTCACTTCCTCACCCACTCACCCACTCATCCACCCACCCCCCAAAGAGTGTCTTTTACAGCTAAAAACAAGTCCTTCAGACAAATCACTTCCTCAAACAGCCACCTAATCTCTCATTCCTCATAGCAGGGCTTTCTGAGTTACTTACACTTCCCTCTTTCCACTTGTTCCTCAAATAATTGAACTTGGCGCACATCATTCCCCTGAGACTGCATTTCTAATTGCAAAATCTGAAAGTTCCTCTCCAGCACGTACCTTGTGAGGCCTCTCCAGGTCTCCTTCTTCAAACTCCTTTCTTCTAAAGTCTAAAAGGCATACTTCCCATTTCCTTCCTCCCTTCCCATCTCAGCCTCCTCTGCTGAGCAGCTTCCAGAGCGGCCCTGAAATGCTCACATCCCCAGGGGTCTGGCCTCAGCAGGGGCTCTGCTCACTCTCTACCCCCTTACAGACAACTCCTGCATCCATGGGGCCAGCCCTTCTGGCACCTCCCTCAGATCCAGACCACATCTTTTAAAAAACACCTGTACAGAAACTTTGCACTCTACAGTTACTCATTTTCTTAAATGCATGAGCCACTATGTCCTCAGCAAAACTCTTAGTGCCTTAGGACGCAGCAGAGAAACATCACTGCGCTTAGAGGGCAGAGTGAAACACCAAAAAAACCCATAAGTGTAATAAATTATTTAGTATATGAGAGGATACTAAGTGCTATGGGAAACAAAGCAGAGCAGGGCTTGGGAAGGGGAAGATCAGAAGTGCAGGCTTGAGGCAAGTTTCCATTTTAAAAAGGTCAGAGTAGGTCTCAATGAGAAGAGAACATTCCAGCAAGGAATTACAGGTAGTGAAGGAGTGAGCCCCACAGTATCTCAGGAAGAGCATTTGAGGCAGAAGTGCATGGGTGTGTGCTGGCCAGAAGACAAGGTACAAGGGGAAGGGGACAGAGGGAGGGGATCCCAGAGTGACAGAGACAACTGGGTGGGTGGGTGGAAGAGATCGGCTAGTGCCTTACAGGTCATGGTAAGGATTGTGGCTGTTATTCTAAGTCAAAGTGAGAGGCATTGTAGGGTCTGGCAAGAAAGCAACCTGATCTGACTCCATGTTGCCAGGCCTGCTCAGACTGCCACACGGGGATAGTGAGAGGGGTCAAGGGTAAAAGCAGGCAGACCATCAGGAGATCCCTAGAGAGATCCCACTGCCAGATGCCCATAGCTTGGAGTGTGGAGGTGGTGAGAAGGAACAGATTTCAGGTGTGCTCTGAAACTCAAGTCCAATGAATTTGATGTGGGTGTGAGATAAAGGTCAAGGGTGATGCCAAGGTTTGGGGCTGAAGCAGCTGGAAGGTTGGTGCTGCTCTGAGTAGAAAAGGGGAGAGGAGGGAAGAGCTGAAGTTCGGTTTGGGGTATCGTGGTTTTGAGATCACACCATCAAGTGGAGGGCAAACGGGCAGCCCAAGGTGGAGTCAGAGGGCAGGAGAAAGGTCCAGGCTGGAGGTACAAATTTGGGAGCGATGGGTACCGAGGGCCCTTTGGAGGTGCTGGACCAGTTGGCTGAGTTGTTCTAGGGTGTTTGCTCTGAAGCAAGAGCTCCTGGGTTTAAACCTGACTCTAGAACTTTCTAGCTGTATGATCTTCAACAAGCTACTCAACTGTTCTGAGCATGTCTCCTCACCTGTAAAATGGAGAAAATGAAAGAAACTACCTCTTCTGGGGTTTTATGGGTGAAAAATGAGACAATTCATGTTAACTAACCACCCTCCACCAACACACACACGGTAATCAGCACAGAAGATACATAAGCAGTTAAAACCCTCTCCCTCACTCCCCCTAGCTCTTACTATCTCCCTAAGCCCAGGATCTTCGACTTCTCCTTCTTTCTTACCCCATATTCAACCCATTCTTCTCCCCAAGTGCTCCTGGATCACTTGCTCATCCTGGTACCTCACTACCCCTAGAATAAGCCCTTAAACGTACAAATCAAACTAAATAGGTGTGGGAGGCCGCAATAAGGCTTGAGATGAGGACCAAACCAGGCCCTGACTTGTGCCTCCTTTAAAGTCCAAATAACCTAACAAAAGGTTTAGGACAGGAAAAGTTGAGTAGCACTGAGAAAGTGTCTGTGCTATGTGTTGTGCGCTCACCTACGTGACTTCCCACATGTTTGCTAAACAAATGAGAACAATTCGGTTGGGGTCAAAAGGCCGTTGCTGGTCCTTGCTGCCCTGATACTGCTCATAAATTACTTTCAGGTTTGCTGTATCAATACAGAACAATTGTACTAGCATCAGCCGTTTGGCGTCACGAGGTCTGCTTATAGTTAAATGTGAAACTTATTATGGGAACTTGTGGTTGTTTAACTAGATACAGGTGTATTGCTTCTCCTATCACTATATATATGGCCTTAATGCTTTGAATAAACTTAGCACTGTTGGACATCCTCCTCAGTGCTCCTCCTGCCCCCATCTCTTTGTCTCTTAACTTCTTTTCTTCATCCTCTTACCCTCACGTTCCTGGTTGATTTGTCGCGCCGGCCGTGACAAATAGGAAACAAAATTCTATTTCTATTCTCAAAACTCTTCTTAAGTCTGTCTCCATCTCTCTCTTCTCATTATTTCTCACCTGAGCTCCCAATGAATTTTACTAAACCTCAATTATAGTTCAAATCAAATTCAAATAGTTTTAGTTTGCTTCTGTGTCTCTCATCCCTTAAAACTATAAGCATTTCAACCACTAAGTCCATATCCCTGGTTCCTTCTGTCCAGGG
The DNA here is from genome assembly GCF_002288905.1 of Enhydra lutris kenyoni. Classification (NCBI taxonomy): domain Eukaryota; kingdom Metazoa; phylum Chordata; class Mammalia; order Carnivora; family Mustelidae; genus Enhydra; species Enhydra lutris. Next base: position 5,074,801 of record NW_019154086.1, read on the forward strand.
CACAGGCCATGGTAAGTATCCAACTACCATCAGTCGATCAAATGAAGAAACAATTTTATTGGCTACTATCACCTGCCAAACACTGAAATTAAAATACAATCATCACCACCCCCACAAAAACTATAGTCCCCACCCATGAGGGGTTTTGAGAGACAAACTTAGACACACCAAGGCAGAAAATAAAACAGCTGAATAAATGCAATGAGACCACTATAATAAGAGGGCAAGCTGTATAATGTGACCCTTATTTACGTAATTCCAAGAATAAGACACCACCTCTGCTAGATTAGAAATGAAGACAGGAACTATTATTGAAATGGCTGGCTATAGCCAGAAGCCTTCAAAAAGGAAAGATGGGAACAGAAGGTGGGGAAGTGAAGCCGGCCACGGAGGGCTTCGTCAGGGTTCAGAGAGATAACAGAAGAACAAAGGGGCAGTGCATGAGAGCACCCACCTCAAGATGGAGGCCAAAGAAGCTGGTGGAAGAAAAGATGGCCAATAGGCAGTAAAAAAGGGGAGTGTGGGGGAAGACCCTCCATCTTGACAGGAATATGCATGAGATATAGAGCCAAAAAGTACAATATGTTCAGGGAAAACAGAGCTTGAACTGGAAAGAGCCCTCAAAGTCCCTCACCTCCCTTGGAGGATTTTTGTTTCTCTAACACATCAGATCTGTATACCAGAAATGCAGTTTCCTTGTGTTTGGCAGACAGAGATGGGGGCTCCAATGGTCTCCTTGTCCAAGTTAATCACACAGGTATCCCATGGTCTCAAGCTCCAGGTTGATTCAATGGTGCACAGCTCATGCTCCCTTCCTCCCATCTCATCTTCCAGCTGTCATCACTCATGAGCAGTCACACTCCTGGTCCCCAACATCCTTGCCCCAGAGCCCAGCAGTGTGCAGACACACACTCCCCAACAACTCTGGCCAGGATGGAGCCTCGAGCAGGGTCATGAGGGACCAGAAATCTCTCTCCTGCCATCACCAAGAAACAGCTAGAGGAAGGTCATGGTTATCCACATTCAAGTTGGGTTGACTTCAAACTTGAATGCAGGGGTCAGCCATCCCTTTGATCAGCCATCCCTCTGAATGTTATCTTTGTGTTCCATCTCCAATAAGGGTAACCAATCCCTAACTGACCTCCTCAAGGAGAGAAGCAAACCTTCCTATCATTCCAATGAGACAAAAGGGTATAGGCATAATAAGTTCTAATTTGTGAGTCACACAAACATAGGTCTGAAGTCCCAGTCCATTGCTTCCTAACTCTGTCACCTAGGGCAACTCAGCTGAATATCTGAGTCTTGTTTATTCATCTGTAAAAAGAGACAGAGTTACCTGTACCACAGGGCTGCCGCAAAGATTAGATTTAAGAAGATACATAAAGCACCAACACACAACCAGTGTTCAAAGTGGCAGCTATTATCGTGGCTCTTAGAAATGAAAGCATCCAAGACAATTATTCAGTAGGTTTCCATCAGGTGTCCAGGAAAGCCGTTGCTGAGTTTTGGCAACAAGGCTGAAGTTGAAAACAGAATAGAGGTCAAGCTATTCAGGCTCTGAAGGGACAATACTCCCTACGTCCTATAATTTAGATGCCCACAAGACTGTCCTTAAGAACTTAAAAACAGAGGCAAGACCCAGACCTATGGAGAAGAGACATACCTCAGTTCACCATCAATCCCTAAAGGAAAGGAAGTATTCTGTGCCCTCATGGCCGGGGACTGAGCTTCTGGAGACTCTGAGGCTACAGAGGACACCACAGTGCAGGTTTCCCTGGGCACAAAGCAGGGAGTGATGGTCCTGCGATACCAACTCATTCCAGCCTCTGCCATCCCTGCCTCCCTGCTTTCCCTCTGGGAGTCAGGATCCTTCCTGAATTTGCATAGCTGTGCCACCCCACCTCCACCAGAACATTGATACGCCAGAGCCAGGAACAACTCCTCAGTGCATGCATGAACAGCGCAGAGGCTGACCGGACACCAGGTCCTCAAAGAGCAAACCTCTCGACCCTCACACTTGACACATGGGGTCACTGGTTGCTTGATCACCATCAATAGGGACCTTTGAAGGCAGCTCATTCCATCTGCCAACGGTTTGGAGTTTAGAGGTTTAGAATGTAGACTGACTCATCCAGAATTTACTTCCCTTAACTCCTATCTTTAAGATCTACTTGTAGGACTAATGAGCTTTTAAAAGATGAAAAGCTTTTCACAGTAATATATCCTTTCCATCCATTCATGTCACAATACTCCCAGTCAATATTTACTGAGGGCCAACCAGGTGCCACACCTTACTGGCAGGAAAGTACAATTCCATGTTTCCTAAACTTGCCTCATCCTGGGTACCTGTAGCAACCTCTGCTTTCCAGCTGTGCCCCCCACAACCCCGGCAAAGCGGGCTTCATCAAAATCTGATACAGAGCCTGGGAACGGCTCCTTCAACAAGAGCTCCAGGTGATTCTTAGGATCGCTCAGATTAGAGACTGATGACGTAGTAAGTAGATCAGGTAGAATCAGGTAGTGGGACACCTGGGTCCACTCTATGCTTCTGTTGTTTTCTCACTGTGGGACCCTGGGCAGCTTGTGGAGTCTCTCTGAACCTCGGTTAAGGACCTGTGATTTCGGAATGATAACAGTGTATACCTACCTGCAAGATAGGCAAAAGAATAAATTAGATGTCTTAGCACACAGCCTTCCCAGAGTGGCGTCATCACTCATCCTAATAATCCTAAAAAAAACTGTAACCCTAATGAACCTAAAGGGTATTATGCTAATTGAAATAAGTCAGTCGGAGAAAGACAAATACCATAGATTTTTTTTTCACTCGCGTGGAATTTAAGAAACAGAACAAATGGGGGCGCCTGGGTGGCTCAGTGGGTTAAAGCCTCTGCCTTCGGCTCAGGTCATGATCCCAGAGTCCTGGGATCGAGCCCCACATCGGGCTCTCTGCTCAGCAGGGAGCCTGCTTCCCTCTCTCTCTCTCTCTCTGCCTGCCTCTCTGCCTACCTGTGATCTCTGTCTGTCAAATAAATAAAATCTTTAAAAAAAAAGAAAAAAAAAAAGAAACAGAACAAATGAACAAAGGAAAAAGAAACAAACCAAGAAACAGAGTCTTAATTACAGGGAACAAATTGATGGTTATCAGGGCAGAGGTGGGTGGAGGGATGGGGGAAGTAGATGATGGGGATTAAGAGTACACCAGTCTTAAAAAAAATAAATAAAAAAGTACACTGGTCGAGTTGACGACCAAGTCATGTAGAGAACTGCTGAATCACTGTATTGTAAACCTGAACCTAATAACACTGTATGTTAGCAATACCGGTAGTAAAATTTTAAAAAATTTTAAAAACAAAAACAATGCTAGTATTTTTGCTAAGTGCTACACCATTCGCGTTTAAAGTGTCTGAGACCAGTATTTAAACGCAGATCTGACCCTGGGTAAAACATTAATGCCTACACCCACCAGGAGGGGAAAGAGGAATTAAATGGGCAGGAGGCTTAGGGGCACAGAATGACCTACATATCCCCGTTCCCTGTCCTTGGGGGATCATCCAGAATCCCCACTCTTGCTTCAGGTCTGCACCCAGCTCAATCCTAAGGAGCTCCCCTCCCAGGAGGCAGGCTGGGTGTAGAGTTGGGGAGGCTGGCCTGGGGAACAGGGCACGCTGTGCTATGCTTCACAACTTCGAAGATTTGCGAGGTCTTCTCACCCTCTGGGAGACCTCCCACTCTTTACTGCAGGACTCATCTGCAATAGTGCTCTTAGCACAGTACCTGGCTCACAGTCAACTCAGCACCCCAGCACCCCAGCCTTGACCCACCACCTCTCGCTGAAGTCCCTCGACCTTGTACTTAAAGTGGAGTTACCTATGACTCACACATTAGCACATAGTTCATTAATGAGCCCGCTTTCATTTGTTCACACAAATATGCACTAAGGACAGGTGCTACAGGGTAAACAGGGTCCAGCCCCTGCCCCTAGAGCCTTCGAGGAAGAGAAAGACCCATAAAATGGTGGATGTAAACCCATGTAAGGTCTTCAGAACTAAAGGCTGGGGTGGTACCAACTCCACTAGGGGAAGCCAGGAAAGGTAATGTTCGTCCTGGGTTCTGAAGGATGAATAGGAGTTTAACAGGCAGAAAAAGGCATACCCAGCAGAGAGAATGGTAATCCGGAGGCTAAGTAATGAAAGCAGGCTCACTGTAGTCAAGGAATGGTGAGAAGCTATGAGGGGAGAGGGTATGAGGGCTGCAGTGATGGGAGATGGGATACAACAGGATTATCTGCACCAGACCTAAGCGTTTCAAGTCCCAATTCATCCTGAAAGAAACTGGGACTGGTGGAGTTTGGTTTTTTTGTTGTTGTTGTTCCTTTTTTTAAATTATTTTTAATAACATATAATGTATTATTTGCCCCAGGGATACAGGTCTGTGAATCATCAGGCTTACACATTTCATGGCACTCACCATAGCACATACCCTCCCAGTGTGCATAACCCAACCACCCTCTCCCCGCACCCCCAGAAACCCTTAGTTTGTGAGATTGAGTCTCTTATGGTTTGTCTCCCTCCCAATCCCATCTTGTTTCATTTTTTCCTTCGCTACCCCCACAACCCCCTGCCCTGCCTCTCAAATCAGTGGAGTTTTTCTAAGCAAGCAAGGGATATTACGATTTTCTCTAAACTCAGCATTGAGTTCCTGGCACTAAAAAGGGCTTCGATAGGGTGTGAAGAGGAGCCATTTCAGTTGAGAGAGGAGAAGGTGCCAGAGACCATCTTTCCTCACCCCTGGTCTGACCTTCAGTCCCACCAACCACTGACCTGGTGGGTCCTAAACTCTAGTCAAGTCCCCATGGGAACCCAAGCTTCAGAAATTGGATTTCCATGTTTACAGAGTGATGGGAAGAGAGGAAGGTAAGAGACACAGTTGGGACAGACTGCAGGGACAACCTGGAGGCGAGCAGGGGAGGGGGCGGGGGGGGGGGAATGTCATTTTGTGTCTGGAGGCTCACAGCATCCCGAAAGGAGCCTGACAGACCTGGGTTCAGATCCCACCCTCCACCACTTACTGCCTGCATGACCTCAGGTCATGCACTTGATCTCCCTGAGGCTGTTTCCTCACCCATTAAATGGAGATCAGCCCCACCTCAAAGACTGTTCTGAGGATTTGTTTCAAGTGAGCAGCACAGTGTTCTGGGCACCTCTAGATATTACTAAACTGTTTAACAGCCTCGCTTTTATCTTGTGGGGGCAGGAGGTGTAGAACGGGTTCTACCAAGCAAAGGATGGAATCAGCGCCCCCCTCCCCCAACACACCCTCACCAGACACACGCTGGGCTGCAGTGAATTCCTAGGGGAGGCCCTAATCAGTCCCTTCCAAGTTACTTTCTGCCCTCCTTGACTGCTGTTTCTGTCTGAGTGGATCGTATTTCCCACCTGAGCCAGTGGGCCCCAGGGGGCTGTGGGCCGTGCTCCCGGGATAGCTCCTCAGGCTCACATGACAAGCTGGCAGGGCACAGCTGTTCCTGGCAAGGACATGAATAATACAGGCCTTTTTCTGCAAACTCTGGCAAACATTCTGACGTGACAAGTGAAAACACTGGGTCCAAATTCTCACCGGGGCTGAGGGCAGAAGAGGCCAAAATAACTTGCCTTTATCAGGGCTAAATCATGGAAGTGAATCAGAGCTCTGCTAGGGGGATGGGGCTACCGAAGGAAACTACTGGTGATAAATGCCAAGAAAGGCAGGGAAACGGGCGGGGGGGGGGGGTGTCAAGATCCTTGCAGAGCAAACTGTATTACCTAAATGTGTGTCGGTGGAATGTTCCAGAATCCCAGGGGCACAGAGAAAAGAGCCTACATGACTTGCTGACTGGGGAGTGAATGGGGCCATGGATTTCATCTCTGAAACAGCCAGAAATCACTGCGACCACCCCAGGCAACCCAGAGACACCTGTGACAGGAGACCTTATGAAGAGCCAGCCCACAGCCCCTTGCAAGCAGGGTCTCCTTTGTACTACAGTAGCACCAAATCCAGTGCCTGGTAGCAAGGCTTGGTCAGTCTGAACGACTGAAGAAAGACGTAGTGAGAGAAAGAACACAGGCTTTGGACACAAGAGCACCTATGTAACTGCGAATATAGGCAAGTGCTTGTTCTCTCTGAGCCCCAGTTTCCTCATCAGGTAAATGGGATTATGACATCTACTCGGAAAGGTTCTTACAGAATTAAAACAATGAATGTAAAAGCCCCTAAAATAGTGCTTGGTAGGTAGCAGGCACTCAATAAATGGACTGCTCGGACTACAGTCTTCAAGTATCTTCAGACCCTCAGTATCAATTATTTCTAATTCATATGGAGCGGGGAAGGACATTGGGGGGAATAAAAAGAGAGTGTAAAACTGAAGATGATGAGCCAAAAGAAAGTATACGGAGACCTCTAAGGTCACACCTACCTGCCTGTGTGGCCTTGGAAAGTTGTGCATTTCTGTGGGTCTTAGAACCTTATGGGGGTTGGAGCTGATCGGTGCTTTTCAAACTATGCTCCAGGAACCCTAGAAAGTCGGTGGAGACCCCCCGAGGTGCCTTCTTGGGGGTGGGGAAGAGAGAGACACATAGGCCCTCACACAGCTTCAAGAAGCTTCCCACAGAAGGCTTTCTTCTGAAGAAACTATTCCACACTCCATCCTGGCTCCGTTGAAAGGCATTGCTTTGTCCTAGATCACCAGTGTTCTCCCAAAGACCAGTTCTCTCCAGGAACCTAGTCCAGGACTAGGGTAAGGCAAGGGAGGCACCTGGAGTGCAAAATTTAAGGAGGCCCACACCCTCGGGGTCAGGTGAGCGCAGGGCTGGTGCCTCCTTAAATTCGGCACCTAAGGCACATGACTTGCCTGGCCACTAACGGCCCTGAGTCCCTAGCCCTTCTTCAGTGCCCATCTTTGGCGTTTGGCCCTTCCCTCTCTGGAAATCTCTCACCATCACCTTCTATGGCACTGCCTTCTGCAGGTAGTGTTCTGCATTCTGGCTCCTCTCCTTCCTCCTGGGCAAGAAGAATGGGATGGAGACGTGGAGGGGAGAATAGCACAGCCACCAAGGAGAAGACAGTGTAGGGAGGGGCCAGCAGGTCTGGTGTTGAACAAGCTGAAGTGCAAGAGGCAGGTGGGCAAGGTAGGTTTGGACCCCAAGAGAAGCAGCTGGAACAGGGAGACGTTCTCCTCTCCTCTGATAGAAACCTCTCCCCTCCACTTCTTCCTTCCTCACCCCACTGGCCCAGCCAAAGTCAGGTCCACATCACCTGATACTAGGGCCCTCACAGTAGCCTCTTGAACCGTACCTGCCTCCCATCTCTCTCTACATGCAAGTCTATGCTCCAAGTCCAACTCTGGACAATTAGGCCCCTCCTTGGAGACTAAATGGCATCTTCCATGTTTGCTCCACTAAGCCCAAATTCCTCACCTCCACTCCACCCCCAAGCCTCCAAGCAACACTCCACTATATGCAAATATGCCCCGAAGCTGTAGAGGACCTAATGCACCACTACTCCCTGAATTCACCTGAGCCCCCTGCCCTGACTTTGCTCCTGGTCTTTTCCTCCCTCAGGCACCCTCACTGCTCACCCCAATTCCATCAGTGGAATCTTTGCAGTGTAAACAGCACACCCACTCTCCTTTCTTTGCAGGTCCTGCATTCAGGCCTGACAAAGCCTAGAGCTGTTTGCAGATGTCGGAGAGTACACTTCCCTCTCTCGGCTCCACTAGTATTTTCAATATGTCAATATTGCAAAAGCAAGACCCTTGTGTTATCCTCAGTGACGAGCCACAGGGAGGAAAGCAAACACCTGGCCTGCTGAGACCCATGCCTTCAGTCAGGCTACACAGAACAGTGTGTCTTCGGTAGGAAGCTTGCCGACCACAGGAAAACTGCCCTTTCCACCATTTCTCTCCTCCCCTTTGCACCTAGCCCAGCTGTGGGCTCCAGCAGCCACTCCGTAAATACTAGTTGAATTAATTAATGAGATTCTCCTGCTGGGAGCACAGAACTAACTCCAGAAAAAGTAATTCCGGAATGATTTTCATACAAAAAATAATTTTCTTGCCTTTTCCATGTGATGATGAATGACCCCTCCAACAATAAAAAATGTTGTAAAGCTGGGCTGTGATGATGGTGGCACAACCCGGGACATGTGCTAAAAGTCCTTGAATTTACACTTAAAGGAAGTTAATTTCATGACATATAAATTGTGCCTCAGTAAAGTTGTTTTAAAAACTGTGTGATTTCATGGTAACGTACTACATTCAGCTGAGTAACACCCTGAGTCACAAGCACACTTAACAACAAACAGCCTTAAAAACAAACCAGCCTGTAAGGTGTGGCTCTGAGTTCCGAGTTAGCCCCCACAGGTCAGCAGCAACTGCCAATGGTTGGGTCTGGGGAATCTCTCAGAACAGTGAGGCTTGCTGGGGTGGAGAGAATATCAGGGTGGCCAGGCTTCGGGTCAGTCAGTAGGACACAGTGTCAAGTGACCTGATCCTACAGAACATTCCACACGGGCCCCTTCAGTGGATCGAGGCTAAAGAATCCAACCCAGATCAGAATCACTCCCCTGAGGAAGTCTTCCAGCCTCAGACTGCGGCTCTCTCACTCGGTACCCGTAAGCCTCCTCCACAGAAATTCCACAGTTCACGATGTCACACTCAGCTGGGCTATTATTTAACTAATATTTGTCTCTCTCTGTAGCCCATACGCTACGTGAGGTCAAGGAACCGGCTCTTGGGTTCCCAGGGCCTATTACAGAAGTAAGCACATGGTAGAGGGTCACGAAAGAGCCAACTGAGCTGACTGACTGACTGAATGGACACTCTTCGCCAACTGAATTAGGACAAGGGACACGCACCCATTTTCTTTCAGGGCAGTACCGCCATGAAGCTGGATATTTAAGATTGGAAAGGGCCCCATGGAGAGAAGAAGAGGGAACCAATGTTCTTTAGGGCAATTCACAACAGAGCCCCTCTTCGCCTCACCACAATCTAGACACTAGATATGGTTATTGTCCTGTTTACAGGTGGAAACAGAGGTTTTGCAACCAGAACCCAGATTGGTCAGGCTGGAAAGGCCAAGATCTTTCTCAGTCATCTCTGGGGTGGGGAGTCCCTTCAGAGCCTGCTCAAGGTTATCAATGCTCAGACTGGTGGTTGAGAGTCTGGGGGCCAGTGAGGTGGGTGCTTTGCCCAAGGTCAGGGCCTCCACGTCATCCTCCTCCTAGCCTCTGCCCACAGTGTGCATGAGCCAGGCCTGGGTACACAGCAGGATCATGGAACAGAATCGTGTCTTCACAAGACTGTGGCACAGGGCCCAAGCCTCACTCACACCTGGACAGCAGCCCATGCCCAGGGCAGGTCTCCAAGGAACGCCCCTTTACCCCTGGGAAAGCACTTGCCAGCGATTCTGTTTCCCACTGCCCATCACCAAGGGCTGACAGCCCAGAGGACGCCCATAGCATGCCCTCCTCTCCCCCACCCTGTTCCCGAGGGAAGAGCCTGAGGCCCGCAGCTTCCAACGGCAAGGTGCATTCCACACAAGGTGCCACCTGTCCTCGCAGAGATGGTACAGCACAGTGACGACGACGATAGGCTTGGGTGCCATACCATCTGGGTTCAAGTCCCAACTTACCACGTACTTGCTATGAGACCTCGCGGACCCTAGTTTACTCATTTGTCAAGTGGGGTATTCATAGCACTTAACTCAGGGTTGCTGTGGGCCTTAAATGAGCGCCTACGTAGAAAGCACTTGGTGCCTGGCACAGAATAAATGCTATGGAATTGTTAGCGACATGCACGTTTTCCCCAGCACATTAAAGCTGCCTCCCCATTTGTGAGTGAAGGAACGTGAAATGCTGAGCATAAGGAAGGCCTGAGGCCACGGCAGATTCCCTTGGCATTTCAGGCCTGCAAACACTGAGAAAATAGCCACCCTGGCCTAATTCCAGAGGCTTCTTTATCTCGACTGCCAGTAAATACAGATGTTGGCATACTGGTATCAGGGAAGGACAGGATGGGGAGAGAGAACTTACCCCACAGCACAGTGAAAAAAAAAAAAAAAATCAACACTCACAGGTCTTTTGCTCATCTGTGGTAAAGGAAAAAAAAACCTTCCCTGGAAAAATACACAGCTCTAGAAAATATCACTTTCCTGGAGCCACCCAGAACAATGAAGAAGATCTCCTGGAATTGCTAACTGGGTCAAAGGACAAAAAAGTCAGACTTCAGGGCAGCTCCAGAAATGAGGGACAGGGTTATCGGCATGAGCTCCTCTTGTTTCTCTAAAAGGATGGGGTCCAGATTCGTACAGCCAGAGAGGAAGGTGCATAAAGAGTCACACAACCAGCGATCAGATGAATGCAAATTAAGACGGCAATGAGACACCACTGCCCACGAATCCGAACAGCTAACATGAAAATATGACCCTACCCGGAGCTGGCAAGGAGGTAGGCAAAGTGGGTCTCTCCCACTCCCACTTCTGGTTGGAATGTTAAATGGTACAGCCGCTCTAAAAAACAATTTGACAGTTTCGTTAAAAAATTTAAACTATGTTTGCCATACAACTCAGCAATTGCACGGCTGGGCATTTATCCTGGAAAAACAAAAATTTACATCTACGCAAAAACCTGTACAAAATTGTTCAGAACAGTTTTATTTGTAATAGCCCAAAACCGGAAATGACCAAAATGTCCTTCAAGAAAGGTCAATAGTGAAACTAGTGCATCCATCCCATGAAACACCACTCAGTCACAAAAAAAAGAGCAAACTGTTGATACATTCAACTGCCTGGATGGACCAGAATTGTGTGATGATGACTGAAAGCAAGCCAGTCTCAGAAGGTTGCATGTTGTAGGTCTCTATGTACAGAACATTCTCAAAATGACAAAATCACAGAGATGCAACACAGAGGGAAGAGGCCGCAGCGGTGTGACAATGAGAGCGTGGCAGGAGGGAGATCTTTCTGGTGATGGAAGAGTCTATCTCCAGATTGCAATAGTGGCTCTGCTAATCCACCCATGTGAGAAAATGACATAGAAACATACACACGTTGTACCAACCTCACATTCCTGGTTTTGCTATTATACTCTAATTATGTAAGATGAAGCCCTTGAAACAAACTGAATGAAGGATGCATGGACATCTCCGTGCTATCTTTGCAAGTTCCAGTGAACCTACAATTGTTTCAAAATAAAACACAATAAAAAAGAGGTGCATAGGCTATCAGCAGGGCAGCTGGGATTACAGCCCACATCCTTCTCCAAAATCAGAATCCTTCGATTAGATTACATATAATTTCACATGCAGCAAGATATTTCATACTGCCATGCCTCTGCACGGACAAACTTCTACCCAGATGGCCCTTCCTCCATCTAGCTAACTCTTCATTCTTTTTACAACCCAGTTGGCATACCATCACCTCCTAGAAGCTCCCCTGATGTCCTGGGCTAAGATGACTGATCTTCAGGGACATGCCTGGGTGGCACAGTTGGGTGAGCATCCACTTCTTGGTTTAGGTTCAGGTTGTGATCTCACGGTTGTGAGATTGAGTTCGGCATCTGGCTCCATGCACAGAGTCTGCCTGGGATTCTCTCCCCTCTGCCTGCCCCCCCCCCCCGTGAGATTTCTCATGCATGCATTCTCTCTCTCTCTCTCAAATAAATAAATCCTTTTTTTTTAAAGATTCTTATCTTTCTTTGTACTTCCCTATACATACTTTCTCACTTATAATTATGACTTTATGTGCCATTATCCCTCACCACACACAAGCCTCGGAATTGGAAAATGTATTTTCAGACTTCTCCGATAAAGGACTTGTTTGTAGAATATATAAAGAACCCAACTCAATCATAAGAAGACAAACAAATTTTTTTTAAATGAGCATTTCTTTAAGGAAATGCAAATAAAATCACAAAATACCACCTAAGACCTATTAAAATAGCTAAAATTCACAAGACTGACCATACCAAGTGTTGGCAAGGAAATGGAGCAACTGAAACTCTCATGGAGTGCTGGGGACAATGTAAAATGGTACAATCACTCTAGAAAATTGGGCAGCTTCTTAAAATGTGAAACACACACCCACCATAGGACCCAAGTATTGTACTCTTGGGTGTTGAGGCAGGGAAAAGAATTCATAGGTCCTCACAAAAATTTTTTCACAAACGCTCACATTGCCTTATTTTAATAGCCAAAAATTGGTAACAACCCAAGTGTCTGTTAATAAATAAATGGATAACCAGATAGTGTTATTTCCTTATAGTAGGGTGTTATTCAGCAATAAAATAATGAACTATTTATACACACAACATGGATGAATGTCAAACAATTAAAGAGCATTCTTGTGATGAGCACCAGGTCATGTATGGAAGTGTTGAATCACTGTATTGTACATCTGAAATTAACATTACACTGTAGGTTAACTACTGGAATTTAAATAAAAACTTTTTTAAAATAAAAAAATAAAAACTTTAAAAAATTATGCTGAAAGTAAGAAAAGCATGTGCTGTATTATGCTATTTACATAAAGTCCTAGAAAATGCAAACTAATCTATAGTGATAGAAAGTAGATTAGGCTTTGTCTGGGAATGGGAGGCAGGACATGAGAGGCAGGATGGGAGGAGGAAAGGATAAGGTGAAGGAGGAGATTTGGGGGGTAATGGCTATGTTCATTAACTTGGCTCTAGGGAGAATTTCATGAGTGTATACATATGTCAGAACTCATCAAGCTGTAAAGATTTCAATATGTTGTCTGTCAATTAGACCTCAATGGAACTGTATGAAAAAAAAAAAAGGGGGGACGATTCACTAGGCATCTACTTGTGGGAAGAGCATTATATAAATAATTATTAATCTTCACTCAAGGTGGAGGTATTTCAGCCCCCATTTTACGTGTGTGGAAACAGTCAGAAAGGCCAGGTAGTCGTGCAACTATGGTCAAGCGAGGCTCAAAATCAGTTCAAATGTCCTCAAAGCTGGGGCACTTTTCTCTGTATTGTGAGGTCTTCCAACAATGGCTCCACAAGACATCTAGGATGTGAAGGGCTGGCATCCTAGACCTGCAGGGATCTGTGGCCTCACTGAGAGGACACCCTCTCCCTACTGGGTTGCCATTGCCACAAATTCCTGCAACATCCAAACCCAGACCCTCACAGGTTTTGGGCCAGACAGGCCAAGGCAGGAAGAGGGCTAGACCTGCCCCTGGGAACATCCTTCCCTGTGCAGCTAGCGCAGCTTGGTGGGAAGGACCCTGGCCAGACACTCAGGAGAGCAGACTCCAGTTCCACTCATGTCCTAGATGGGGCCCTTTCCCTTTCTGGGCCTCCATTTCCTCAGATGGAAGATGTGAAGGCCAACTGACCAGCTTTCCAAGGACCTCTTTCAGCCCTGATTCACATTCCGAGTGACCCCCTGAAGTGAGCTTTTCCTCCTCCTAAAGTTGATGGGTGCCAGAGAGGAAAAGGATTCTTGATTATCTATGAAACCGTCCATGCTGCTTCCCCCTCAACCTCAGCTCCACAAAGACACCTGCCCCACTTAGTGCCAACCCAAACCTCCCCTCTGCCACTCTGCCTCCTCCCCCCAGCCCTACCTCCTCTGCAACAATCTTCCAAAGACCCTGACCCACCATTTGCTGTTTTGTTCCCTCATTAGCAGGGTAAGCACTGAAAATTCTGTTTTTAGGGGTATGGGAGCCCGTTAGAATTCTTGGAGGTGATGTAGGACTATGAGCTAATATATGTCATATATAGTGATGATGTAGGAGCGCTCCTCCCCTTGTCCCTTGTCATACCTGTGCACTCAAGGCTGAGCCAGACTCTCTTTTGCCCAAACAGGCCAGGATATGTGGCTGGGTACACAGTATCTAGGAAGCTGAATTAAATCCCTCTTGCCAGAGGAATAATCACCCAAACAGGGAGGAAAACCAAACAGATCCACCTCGGCATGTTCCCTTGAGAGGGCCTCTGCTTCCAGATGACTCAGAGACCTGGGGCCAGAAGCACCCCAGCTCACCTCCCGGGGTGTCACATGAGTGAGGGGACTATGCTACGGAACTCTATGGTTACTCCCAGCTCTGACGCTATCTTACTGTAGACTGAAGAGCCCTCCGTGTCTGAGAGGAACAGTGTGGCCTTTTGTGAAGCTCCAAGCACTCCCCCACAGCTGTTCACAGAGTGGCAGAGATGGAAGGGCGTACCCCGAGGGAAGGGACCCTGCTTGTCGGAACTGCATTTGGGAACCGCTGCCCATGTAAGTGCCGACTTGCTGTGAGGAGCACCCACTAATTCTGAGAAGCTGTGGAGTCCCAGCCCGGCTCAGCTTACATCTCTGTCGCTTGTGGGCTCTGCAGTCTCGGTCAAGTCTCTCCACCTCTGCGAGAGACTCCATTTCCACATCTGCCTCATGAGAACAGAAAAACCTACCCTGTTAAGGTCATTGCAGAGTTCAGTGAGATCCTGAACAGAGCACAAAGCACAATGCCTAGAGCCATGACTAAGCTTTCCCCACCCTTCCCTCCCCTTCCTCATACACCTAAAAGCCCTCAGAATTAGATCTGCCCAGCTGGTTTCACTGACCTGGAAAAGCAAATCCCTGATGAGGAAGGGGTCTTAATTCCAAGCACACCAGGGGGCCTGCTGTAGGAAGGAGCTGGGGCTGTGGCAGCAGCTACAAGGATCTGAGAATGGCGGAGGCAGGGCTGGCCCCGATGACCGTCCACCCTGTCCCCTTGCTGGTCACATACAAGGGCTCAGTGATTGGGAGGCTTCCTGAGCAGTCCCCATTCCACCAGACTCGTTCTCTGGCTCCCAGGAGCTCCTGCCTTCCCCCTCAGCCACCAACAGTCACCAGCTGTGTGACCTGGCTTCTTAAAACGAGGGTGTGGGACCAAACGGCCCCTCTAGTCCTTTCCACTTTCATAATCTTCCTCAACTACAATTCTACAAGGTGAACTGGTATTTACTGATGCCCCCACCTTCTCCCCATCCCCTCCTCTCAGATACATAAAGGGGTTGGTGGGGGGTGGGGGGACATAGGGAGCCCAAAGTTTCTGAAAGTAGAGGGAGAAGGGCAGAGGCTGAGACTTCATTATGCTAATTTAATTAGCTCTAATCTGCCCACAGCAGGACCTTGAAGAAAGAGGCTTTTGTTTAAATTTCACATTTGGCAGGAAGTGGTCCTTCTTTTCCTCCCCACTCTATCCCACCCTCCTTCACCCCCCCAGTGGAGTTTAAGAGTCAAAAGCTCTAATTTCAGTCCTGGTTCTCACATCTAGCAGCACTGGGGCTTCCTTTTCACACTTCTTTGACCAACTCCTTGATTTTTCCAGGAAGGAAATATGCCCCAGATGTCTGTCAGTAAAAGGAGAGTTTTTATCTGCCCTTATAAAAGGTCGTCAGTAATTCACAGATTTCCCAAGAAGTGAGGGCCAAGGGTGGGGGGGGGCGGGGAGCCAGCTGACTTCTCTCCACTGATAAACCAAAGGTTTACCAAGCAACTAAATCCCCTCCCATGGGCAGGGAGCCTCGCAACTGTCTTCTGGGATAAGAAGACCAGAACTCTCCTGTTCATCCATGCAACCAATGCTCATGGAGAGGAGGGAGAGGGGTGTACGGGGCAGGGAAGCACTTGCTTCATGCCTCCCAGCCTGTTGGTGGTACAGCAAGCTGGAAATGTGATTCTCCGAAACCAAAAGGCCCTGGTGTGTAGCACTAGCTAATTTCCATGCTGTAAAATTTCCCCACCATGGCCAATTTCCGGCTGTCAACAATGTTTAACAAGCAGTTTGCAAAATTCCTGAATATTTAAAAATCAGCTCTCTGAGAGCCTCCGGACTATAAGCCAATTCTCCTGGCTCCTAGTTGAGTGTTCTTTCTGCTTCATCTCTCTGCCTCCTGCCAGGAGGAGTAGATGTGCTATGGGGGCTGAAAGAGGAACCATCATGAAACCTACCTGAAGGACTCTTAGCAGGGATTGGGTTTCAGCCATGTTTCATTTTCTTCCACGTTTGTTATTTTCCCAAATATCTTATGAGCACATAGTACCTTTGCAATCAGAACATACCTGAGTAATGAGTCATTTTTTAGTGAGCTGAGTGGAATGCTTTGCAATCACCTCCCCACATCATTTGTCATTCTCTCTCCCTTGGGCATGAGAGAGAAAGAGAGAGTTTCCTAAGAGCCCAACTTCCCTGGAAGAACAGAGCAGGTGCACCCAAGTTTAGCCGTTCACCTGAATCTTATGCAGTCTTACCTGGAGGGCAAATTTATCCTCCCTTTGGAGTTCCAATTTCACCAGCAATCGAGAAACTACAACTCCCTGTTAAGAGTCCATGAGCCGAGGGCGCGTGGGTGGCTCAGTGGGTTGAGCCGCTGCCTTTGGCTCAGGTCATGATCTCAGGGTCCTGGGATCGGGTCCCGCATCGGGCTCTCTGCTCAGCGGGGAGCCTGCTTCCCTCTCTCTCTCTCTCTCTGCCTGCCTCTCCGTCTACTTGTGATCTCTCTCTGTCAAATAAATAAATAAAATCTTAAAAAAATAGAGTCCACGAAATGAGACTCTTAATCTCACAAAACAAACTGAGGGTTGTGTGTGTGGGCCGGGTGGGTGGGATAGGGAAAGGGTGGTGGGGTTATGGACACTG
Source organism: Enhydra lutris kenyoni (assembly GCF_002288905.1). Classification (NCBI taxonomy): domain Eukaryota; kingdom Metazoa; phylum Chordata; class Mammalia; order Carnivora; family Mustelidae; genus Enhydra; species Enhydra lutris. The sequence goes on from NW_019154086.1 coordinate 5,091,471, forward strand.
GGGAGGGTATGTGCTATGGCGAGTGCTATGAAGTGTGTAAGCCTGACGATTCACAGATCTGTACCCCTGGGGTAAATAATACATTATATGTTAATTTAAAAAAATATATTTAAAAGAAAAAAAAAGAGTCAATGAGCCATGCTCTGAAAAATCAAAGCCTCTTCGGCCATCAGATGACCTTGCCCCCCAACAGGCGGAGGTGGAGGTGGAAGCAGACGGTTGGACTGTACCAGAAACAACTGCTCCTTTTCCCTTGAGCCTTAGAGGAAGAGGTTTCCTCAGAAGAAAAGGCCTTCTACCCTCTTTGCCCCCAACCTGGGATTCAGGTGGTCTTACCTCAGTGCTGGGACAGAGGCCTGGCCTGGCACAGGGGCTGGGGCCCGCTCAAGGAGGCCAGTTCATTTCAGCTGGGCTCCAGGATTTCACTGCTTCTCTCTGCACTGCTGGCCTCAAAGCTCCACACAGCTGGCTCTACCTTGCCTGCAGAGGAAAAAAAAAAAAAACTACAGGCACATAAAGAAAAGTTGCAGACAGAGCTCCAGAAGCACAAATGTTAATACATGCAGAAGGGTTAGCACCCTTCCTCCTCCCACGCCCCGCCCTGGTCACTCCTGACACTTGGGAGCCCCTTCCAGAAGGACAGCCCCACCTGAAAAGAGCCGGCCGTTTTTCCAGGGCTCAAGCAGCCCATCTGTTGGCCCAGACCTACCCCTTCTGGGGCTGAGCCATTTCCATGAGCTGTAGGTGAAGCAAAGCAAACTCTACCATGGCCCCTTAATCCTCTGCTACTTGCTGTTCTTACTAAGAAAAGAAAAAAAAGAAAACTACAGTTCTGGTCCCAAGTTTCATGTTTCGATATGGCTTATGGATAGCTGATTTCAATCAACAAATACTGCACCCTTGCCCCGTCTCCCTTTGACCGACAGCACAGTGTGTGTAATGTTACAAACGTGAATTCAAGTCCTGATTTACTTTGAGAGCATTTCTTAACAGAAACTGAGTTTTCAACCCCTATTATTGTTATAGCTGTCTGGGTGGATACCATTTGTTTTGAAAGTGACTGTTAGTCTTCCAAGTGTCAAAGAAATTTATGAACAATCTAGAAATGTTAGAAACTAGTCAACAGAAAGAAAAATATTACCTATTCTTCTCTCTCCAAGATAACCACAGATAACACACCCTTCCTGGTTTTCTTTGGTGATCTGGAGTTTTTACCAAGATGCACTAAAGCGAGGTAAGGCTTAGCACCATGCCGTCAGCAGCCTTTCACAGGGGTCACGGAACCTGCCCCTCGGTGGCCAGACCAGAACTGTCACCCCACCCCTGGGCCGTCACCAATGTTTTTTTGGTAATTATAAATAGTCCTTAAGACTAAATCTTTGGGGAAATCCATGGTTATTTCCTTAAGACCCAGTCAAGGAGTTTCCAAATGTCTCAGCCTTGGCCTGCTGCCATCGGGATTTGGGTGCTGTATAAACCCCTCCGGGCACTGGTGAGAGGTGCCAGGACCTGGCCTCCTTTCCCTCCCCTCCACCCAGCCCCTCCCTCCCCCACATCCTCCTTCACCATGAGTGTAACACTCAGTGCGAATGAGCAGCTGGTGCCAGCACATTCAGCACACTTGGCCTGTTCTCGTTCAGCTCAGCCCAAGTGTAAGCCCTGATGATTAAACGAGCTCTCCCTAATCAAGCTTGGGGAGGGGATGCACAGGAAGGAACTGGAAGGGGGAAAGGTGAGAAAGCCGTGCGGAACAGAGAGGAGAAGTAACACACAAGTGTGGTGTCTAGGAGGAAGAGACCCTGGGATATCATTAGAAACAACAGTGTGGCCATGAGAGTGCAGACACTGAGAGGAAGTCCCACCAGATGAAAGCGAAGATGAAGCAAGCCACTGAGGGTATGGAAATGTCAAGGTCTTGCAAAGATTCGGGGAGAGCAGAGCTAAGGACAAAGGCATCAGGGGATGCGAAAAAATAAAAAGTCACTAGCAGCTTTTGGGCGCTTTGCTGCTGTCTATGGTTGATGCCTACAAAACACCAGGAACCACGGTCACGGTGCAGCGACTGGGGCAGGCTGGGAAGAGATCTCTAGGGGAAACGCAGCTGGGCTGGTGACCACCTGGGAACCTGCCCGTAACTAGCCTTCCCCAGGGAAGAGGAGCAAGGCACTCCCAAGGGCTGGGGTACTAGGAGCTGCTGATGCACCTGTCCCTGTAACAGAAGAGAGGCCTCCTCTCTCCATCTCTCTCTAGCTAGCCTTCCTCATCCCTCCTTTGGCTCCAGGCCAAACCTCCAGTGAGACAGAAATAGTTCACCACATAATCTGTCTAAACAGACTTCATGGATTTCCGTGGCCCTGTGACCCAGGCAAAGACGCTAGGAAGCCAAGCCTCATGCCCCTTCCCAGCTGACCAGCACCCCTGCCACTCCACCCCAGGCACCTTACACTCCAGCCACAGCAACCTGCAGACCACCGAGAGAATGCGAGGTTCCATTTATGCTTTTTAAATCCTTTAGCAGATAGCTTGCAGAGCTCCCATATTACTCAAATAGGCAAGTCATTCTACCTGTCTCCCTGCTACCCAACCCATACTCACACGTGGGGCCTCCCCTGATGGACAAAGGGTGGAACTTGGACTTAAAAGCAACTCATCTCAATAAGGGAGCTGGACCAGATACTTTCAAAATTGCAACTGTGAAGAAAGACTACAATCAGCTAGTGGTGGAGCCTTGAGCTTCAAGGGAGAGTAGTAGGGGTGCTAGAAGAAATGAACGTCAAGCACAAGATCAAGTGATGGGGCCACGGGGCATTGCAGAAGGAGAGGAAGCTGGGCCACAAAGAGAGCAGGGCAGAGGCCCAGGAAGAGGCACACAGGAAACTGTGCACCCCAGGGAGAGCAGATGCTTGGTGATGTTCTAGAAACTGCAAAGCTCATCTGTACTTCCTCCTTTTTCTTCCTATAAGCATCCCCTGAATCCCTTCCAGAAACCCCTGAAGAGCTAGACTCAGAGCAACTCTGGGGTCCCAGCTGGCTCCAGCTCACTGAAGTCTTCCAGGCTGGGACTCCTCAGCTCTCCCACCATCACCCAGTGCACGGCTTTGGGGTTGGGCTTTGGCCATCCGTTGTGGCTGCTCAAAAGCCTGTTTGTTTCTTTCTTTTTTTTTTTTTTTAAACTTCCTTCCCAAGTTTATAGCTGGATTTTTGACAGATGAGGCAACTTGATGGGACAGTCTTGGATTACAAGTACAACTTGTACTTTGCAGAAACATAAAAAATAAACAAGAACAGAGCAGTAATTACAGACCGTAGATTTTTCTATAACACGGTTTTGCTATTAAGTGGCTTGTATTTACCCTGCCTATCACCCCACCGGTGTGACCCACTCGGCTGATCCCAGAGGACCCTTATGTTTCCTTGCCGCTGAGCCACCTATATACTGGTGAGCTTCCTTGCAGTGTTCATATAGCATCTGCTAAGCTGATGGCCCCTGTAATCTGGGTGTCTTCTGCTCCCTGACTTCCCTCCAATTCCACCAGGGTCACTGGCTTGACATCCAGCTTTGCCTTCCCCACTTGTCTCCCACGGCCTAACCAGCCGAAGTTGTACTCCATGCCTTCTGTGTGCTTGGGGCCTGTTGTCTGCCCCATCAATTCCTACCCTATTCCCTCACCTGACTGTCTCTGGCAGCTCCTAGCTAAGGCCCTCTGGCAGCCCTCGAAGCATCAGAAGAACATTCTAAGGAAGAAAGCAGATAAATGAGAGGCCGCCTTACTCCCTCACACTTCATGTAGGTGTTTCCTTCAGATATACAAGGTGTGGGTGCTGATCACAGACCAGACCAAGGACAGCCCACCAAGACCCAAAGAACCCAAAGAAGTTCATAAAATGAGCCAAGCACATACACCAGGAGAATTTCGTGGCCCAGCATCCCCTGATATAAGCATCCCCCAAACGAGGACCATTACCAACGGGCTTGGCTCTGAGTCAGAGAATGGTCAGCCGATCCCAAGCGTAGGGCTCGGGCCCCAGGTCCCTGGTTTAAATGAACCATCACCGTAAGGCACACAGGAGCCTTGGGGTAACAGATAACCCTGTGAACCCTGATTCCATTATTCCACATTATCTGGAATGTGAGCGACTGCTCTGATTGCTTGGATATGGAATCTAAATTGGCTAAGAGCTTTTATCGATCCTTGTACATAAAACTTTCCAGGGTCTGGGTCTCTACAAATTTGCTGAGTTCTATAGTCAGATCAGAAGACCCTGCACCAAAATACAGTAAGAATTTCTGCTAAAATCAAAAGACTTCCTGGATTATTCTGCCTTCCCTTTCCTTGCGAGCTCTTGTTTCTTCTGGAAGGTTCATCTGTAGGGCCCAGACCCAATATTATATAGGGCTTCTGTACCAGACCAAGGGCTAACCACAGTGTTCCTTTATTATTTTTTTTTAATTTAAATGTTTTTGGCAACTACTGTGTGCCAGGCACTTAATATACTAAATTATTCATTTATTCCTCATACAATCCTATGAGGCAAGGAGTGTTTTCTCCATTTTCAGACAAGGAAAAGGGCTTAAGTAACTAATCAGGGCCCAAAGCTGGGAATTGACAAGGCCAGAATTCTACATGTTGGCCTGCCTCCCCAAGGCCTTCTTCTGCCAGTGTTAAGACAGAACTCCGCCAAGCTCTCTCAACAAAAGCTAAAATTAAAAAGGAGTTCAACACTGAATACATGGGCTCTGACAAGACAAGAAATGGTGTAAAGAATGTATTTCCAGAGAAACAGAAAAAGGAAGCTCTTCTGCCACTGCCGTATGTAAAACACCCAAAGAGGGGAGCTCCTGCTCATTTCTTTGACTGTGTTGTTAACATGTTGTCCGCGACAATCCTTCGGTTTTGACTCTGCCTATTTGAGCTGCCAGCCGGGATATACACGGAGACATATAAGCCCTTTCCACAGTCAGAGCCATACACATACATGATTCCAGGCCCTGCCCCAGCCCTGCAGACCCCTAACCTCTGCCGCCCAAATGCAATGACTTTTAGCTCTTTGATCTAATTCTATAAGGATCGCCGTGTATTTTGGTTGTTTTTGGTTTTGGTTTTTGGTTGTTGTTCAATGTTAGATATTGTTCATTACTTCCTACTATGGAAAACGAGAATTTTTAGCTTGCTTTTACCACCATCCCACGTACCTCTTCTACTTCTAATATAGTTAAACCGTTTTTTTCCGTTAAGTCAACAATAGATGTTACATGATTATGACCAGACAAATGATTGTTCACAGGCAAGCTCTGTGGTGTGCTATGGTTCACTCCTTTCGTGTATATTCCTTGTCATTTCTGGAGTCCATTCATGTCTCTCTTATTTATCAGCTTCGTCTTCTACATACCTATCACTAATTTAGCACTCAAGTTTCCAACTTTTTTTTTCCTTGAAGCTCTCCCTTCTGGAATCTTCTGTCCTCCTACTCCAACCTGAGCAGCTTGCTCTCCAGACTTCAAGGAAGACTCCTATTTTTCCGTCTTAATTTACCCACCCACAATTTTGAAGGAATATATCTCAAGTCACTTCCTCAGAAAGGATATGTGGGAGATACAATAATTGAAGTTTCTTATATCTGAGAATGCCATCATTCTTCCCTCACATCTGATTAATACTTTTTGTGAATATAAATTCTTGGTTGGAAATAAATCCCTCTCGGAACTTTAAAGGTATGGCTCCATTGCCTTCTAGCTTCCAGTGCTGCCATAGAATCAGATTTCTATTCTTCTATGTAATCAGTTTAGGATTTGTTTTTTCCCTCTGATCTTCAACCTTTGCTTCTGGATTCTGTGGATTTTTTCCCACAATGATGTGCTTTGATGTGTGTCTTTTTTCATTCATAGCACTGGGCATGCAAATGAGTTTTTTCATCTAGAAGCCTATGTTCCTCAGTTCTCAAAATTTTCCTTGTATTATTTCTTTGATAAGTCTTCCCTTCCATTCTATTCTTTTTTCTCTATTCTATCTATTCTTTTTTCTCTATTCTTTTAATTAATTTATTTATTCTATTATTCTAATTTATTCTATTATTCTAATTATTCTAATATACCTATTATTCTTTTAATTAATTAATTGTATATATAAAATAATATAATATAATATAATATAATAATATAATAACATAAATAATAAAATATAATAAAATTATCTCTTTTTTGTACGTCCTCCTATTCAGAAGTCGAACTTCTTAGAATGATCCTTTCTTATTTTTCATGCATAGCCCCCCTTTTTTTGGTTTCTAGCCTTTGTCCAAGACTTCAACGACTTTATATTCCAAACCCTGTACTGATTCATTGATTTCTATCATACTTTTAATTTCCAGGGGTTCTTTCTTATTCTCTGAATACTCCTTTTGTGGCACACTGTCTTTATTTTATTACTGTGCTACCTTGTCTCGCCTCCAAGACACCAGTAATCATAATTTTTGTGAAGTCTGCTTCTCTCCCTGCCCTGTCTCTATTTCTTGAAAGTCTCTTATCATGTGGTCGTTGTTTGTCTCTTTTTGGTTTCTGTGCTTTATGTTTCAAGCTTTTCTCAAATATCTGGAGATACTTACTGGTCTTTTTAAATTCAAAAGTGAGACACTAAAGGTTGACCAGAAGCTCCATGTACGGGCAGAACTGCTGGGCCGGTGGCTTACCAGAGGAGGGTTGAGAGTAATCCCACCATTTTATTTAAAGAACTCTAAATATCAATATCTATAGGCCTTTTCCTTTTCTCTTGGGCTGTTAAGTTTATGCAGAGAGACCTCTCTAAGCTCGTGACTAGGGAAAAGGGGAGATAACCACCCCTAGCTTCCAGTCACTGGTAACCACCACAAAAACAAAGTTGGGGAGAGATGGTTTCACTGTTCAGGATGTAGACTTTTATTCATTCCCGCTTATAGAAAGGCATCTCACGCATGCCCTTCTCAGGTTGGCCTGCTCTGCTTGATCTTAATCAGGTCTTAAAGTTGAGTTTGTTCCTGGAAAGATCCTCAAGAGGAGTTTTAGTGACCAGGAAAAGAAAAAATAAAAAACAGCTTGTTTTCCAGGCATAGTTTCAAAGGCCAGACCTTTAGGCAAGCATTAACACAGGTTCATAATCACTTCTCAGGCACTTATCAGGCATATCCGAGGCCTGCTAAGTGTTGAGATTTGGAATGCTTCATACTGTGGAAAAGCGGTTTGCGTCCCCCTGCCTATGGCCTGACACCTGCAGCCAGTGTGGGCCAGCTGGTGGGCCAGCTCCTCATAATGATATGGATTAATATTTCTGCCGCAGGATAAATACGTGTTTATACGAAGTAGGTTAAGGATTTAAAAATAGCCTCATATGAGTCCGGGACAGGTTTTGCCACCAAACAGCTTAAAAATAAAACTTGGTTTTCACAGATTTTTTTGGATTTGGAAACTGCAGATCAGAGATGGTGTATGCGTGTCGTACATACCTCCTACACCTCCAGTCACACTTGGGGCATTTTCACAGGGATTTTGTCACTCTGTGGGTCTGCCTGCTTGCAGTGAGAGGTGGAAAAAATGAGGCAAGTTGGAATGTGGGGGTGTGGGGAGGCCGGGTTCAACAGTGAGAGCGCCTAGTGGCATAGTCGCTTGGGAAGTGTGCGTCCTGGTTCTAGCAAGCTCTGTTACTTTGAAAAAGTTACTTACCCTCCCTGAGGCTCAATGTCTTCCTCTATAAATTGTGGGTAATTCCAACGAATTCTGAAGTATTTTCATGAGGGTTAAGTTAAATTCAGCCACCATTTCCAAGGCATTGCTCTGGGTCCTCGGAAAAGAGTTACGAATGACAGAGATAAAGTCCCTGCCCTGGTAGAAACAACTTCTCAGTAAGAAGAGACACAGAGTAAGTAAGTCAGGTGACCACATAGGCCATTGAAGAACAACAGGCAGGATAAAGGGGAGAGAGCCAAAGGGGTGAGGGAGGAGGCTGGCACCAGATTATCCTATACAAGGTGGTCAGAATGACCTTTCAAATAAGATGACGGTTAGTTAGAAACCTGAAGGAAAAGAAGGGGACACAATGAGAGTGTATGAAGGAAGGGTGTTCCAACTGAGTGGAACAGCAGTGCAAAGGCTCTGAGGGGGGAAAAAAGTGCTTTATGTTTAAGAGGACATGAAGTAAGACAGAATGAAGAGGCAGAAAACTGTAGAGGCTGAAGTCTGTGAGGACCTGAGGACTGAATCATGCAGAACCTTGTAGACCTTTCTAAGAACTTTGGCTCTGAGTGAAATGGGGAGCCCCTGTCAGTTTCTGAACAGAAAAATGACATGCTACTACATCTTTCAACACAATCGTTCTGGTTACTGTTTTGAGGAGACCATAGGAGGAGGAATGCAAATAGAAGGAACAGTTATGACACTCTTCCAGGAAATAAAAGCAGAGATTGAGCTTTCCTGGACCAGTGTGAATTTAGTGGATCAAACAATTAGTCAGTTCCTTGATTTACTTTGCAAGTACAGCTGACGTGGTTTGCTGATAGCCTGGATGCAGCATGAGGAAAGGACAGTCAAGAGTGACTCCAAGTCTGAAGTCCTAGCAACTGGAAAGATGAAGTTTTCGTCTCCTAAAGTGGGGATGGCTGTGTTCTTTCTTTCTTTCTTTTTTAAGATTTTATTTATTTATTTGAGAGACAGAATGAGGGAGGGAGAGAGAGCACATGAGCAGGGGCAGAGGGAGATGAAGAAGCAAACTCCCTGCTGAGCAGGGAACCTGATGCAGGGCTCGATCCCAGGACCCTGGGATCATGCCTTGAGCTGAAGGCAGACGCTTAACCGAATGAGCCACCCAGGTGCCCCAGGGATGGTGGTTTTCAAGGGAAAAGCAGTTCAGTGTTGGACCTGATGTCATTTTGATGTTTATTTGACACCCAAGGAAATATGGTGACTGAATTTAAGAGTATGGTGTTCAGGGAAAGGTCTGCAATGGAGCTATAACTTGAGGGTTGTTGGCAAGGGGACAGAGAAGAGGTCAAGTCCAAGGGCTGCTCCCTGAGGTGCTCCAAAGTGAACAAGTGAATATGAGTCAACAAAAGAAATGGAGGAGAAGCCAGTGACAGAAGAGGAGAACCAAGGGGTGCGCTATTCCAGAAGCCAAGAGAAAACACTTTTTCAAGAGAAATGGAATAGCCAACCATATCAAACTTTACTGATAAATCAAGATAAGGACTGAGATTTAACCATTGGGATTGACAATATGGAGGTCACCGGTGAACCCGACAGGTGTGCTTTCTGTGGAGTGATAGAGGCGAAGCACTGATTCAACTGGGCTTAAATCAGGAGAGATGAACTACAGGGAGCAAATGATTCTTTCAAGGAACAAAGAAATGAGGCAGCAGCTGGCGGGATAGATGAGATGAGATCGGGGAAGGAAGTGCATGTGCATATGCGTGTGGGTGGGTTTCAGTGGGAGAAAAACAACAGCCACAGATAGACAGATGGGGCGGGCAGATGGGAATGGTCCAGGAGAGAGACAGAAACATTGGAAAGAGAAGGGAATATTGCTGGAGTCAAGTCCTTAATTAAGTAAGGGAACAGGATACAGTAAATGAGTGGAGGGGTTGGTCTTAAAGGAGCAGAAATAACTCCTCATCCACAGTCACAGGCAGAAAGCAGAATTTATGGGCATACATTTGGTGGCAGAAAGGTGTGAAAGTTCTCTGGCTGCCTTTACTTTCTCAGCTAAATAGGAAACAAGGTTCTGACTGAGAGTAAGGAAGGGAGAAGACGCACTAAAGTTTGAAGACCGAGAAAGAGGTGTGAACAGTCACCTGGATTAGAGAGAAGGACAGTGGTTCTCAGCCAAGACCGCCCATTGGAATCAAAAGCCAAGCTTTAAAAAAGGGTAGTGAGATCCAGGTCCGCTCCGTGAAGACTTTGAATTCATTCATTCTAGATGGCATTTAGGCAGCAGCACCTGGTATGATCTCCCCCAGTAATGCTAATGGAAGCCAGATTTGAGAACCACCGGAGCCACGGTGTGAAGATAACCTGACAACGCCCAAGTCCACGTCAGGATGGTGGTCTCGAATTAGAGCGGGAGCCGTCAGGACAGCCGCCTGCTTCTCTACCATGGCATTCAGCCGTGGGCCGCAGGCGTGGCCGGGACCATGAGCTAGAGGGAACCAGGGTTCCGTGAGACCCCGGTAAGGGGCACATCCTAAGAGTCCAGTAAATGGAGCTGCTGTTTATTTTTATCACCAGCAAAGTGACATAAACTATCCTTGTAGCAAATATCAAATATAATTCTGTTTTTATCTCATCCAAATGATTCACCCGATTTGTATCTTCCACAGGATTTTGAAGTCATTTGCAAATAACTGAAATCACAGATGTCTATCCTGAAATGATAAGGAGGTGTCCTGTGGTTCTTTGTGACACTGAGCGCTACATATGGGGTCACTGGAATTCACCAGCCACCCCTCGCGCCCAGCCTCCCCGAGTTCTAATGTGATAACAACAGTTCTGTGCCAAACTTTGGTGAAGCCTGCACTTTAGGGGTTCCATATTTGCAACTCCTGTCTGGTGATGTGCTACTCCCTCTGGGGAAGTCTACCCTTGATTCTAGCCCTGGGCCTGGAGAGATCTCTGTGGTGACACATGCCATCTCAACACCCCGTCCCTGAGCCACTCTTGGCTAGGACCCTGTCCATGTCTACCCAACTGCTGGAAAAAGACTGCAGACTCTCTCCTGAGCCTAAACTGTGTGAGCTTGAATGCCAGCAGAGGGCAGAAGCCCTGGGGGCTTCCCTGCTGGTCCCCAAGTGTTCCCCATTGTCAACTCCTACCCACCCTTATCAGTGGATTTCATGCCAAATCTCGGTGTGAATGTCCTTCTACCCTACCCAACTTCCCAGGTAAACCCCCCATGGCGATCTCACCTGCTCCTCTGCCCTGCCCCGCCCTGCCTCTTGCTCCAGCAGCAATTCCTGCGGCTCCCATTCATCTGTGTCCTGATTCTGTACCCACCTCTCCTCCTAGAAAGAGGCTCTTCTGGGGAAAGACTGGACCTCACAGAGCTTCCTATCTGCAGTGCCTAGCACAGTGTCAGACCCATCAGGCAGCCAATAACTGAAAATCACTATGACATTAAAAACAACCACCATTTATTATCACTAATTACGTTCTGGGACAAGGTTAGGCACTACACAGGACTTCCACCAATGCTACGAGGCAGCAGTGATTAATACAGATGACAGATGAGACACCGAGGGTCAGAGAAGGTGAGTTCCCGAGTTCATACAGGGAAGTAAGTGGCCAGAAGAACGAGAAGAAAAAGAAGAAGTAGAGGCATATGTGGAATTAAACCCGAGTTTATCTGGCTGCAGAGCGCATGTGGTGTTTTCACATTATAAGGTTTTCTGAGAAAGGGGACCCTGCGGATGGCAATGGGCAAGTCAGGGAGTTGCCTCCGAGTCCCCACTCTGGGCGTCACCTGCACCATCTGGGAGATAAGAGGAGGACTCCTTTTTCATCCATCTCCTCCACACCTGATCTTCCCTCTCCTCCCGATTTATGGGCAGAATAAAATGTTCATTGTGTAGGGCAAAAAAGGAACCGCCACAAGCCCTCTGGCAGGAAGCATCTTCTGAGGATTTAACCATCCCCACCTCGGCAGGGCCAGCATCCTCCCAACACCATACAACTGACAAAGGCTGTCTGCTTGGATAAATGAAGGCCCAACCCAACTGCTTTTGTCAGAGCTTCCTCACTGCCCTGCCCCCCCTCACCTGGGACAAATCCCTATGATCCTGGTTTCCAACAGGATAAGAAAAAGAAGAGCAAGATCCTAACCCTGACTCCACCCACCGGGGGCTCGGCTCCACGGATCAGCCCAGAGAGCATTTCCTATTTCATCTTGCTGCTTGGGTCTCACTTCCGAGCCCAGAAGTGACCGGTGAAAAAGGACTGCCCTGAGTGTTCCCCAACCTGGGCTCCTGCCTCTCCCACTGTGCTCACACCTTGACCTTCCCTAGAGAGCACCCGCTCACTCTCACTGGGGTTGACGGTGCCCTGGTTCGGCGGACAGAGGGCGAGCCCGGGGAGGTCTGGGCACTGTGCTGGGCCTGGGCTGTGCTGGGAACCCAGTCAGCATCCTGCCATCCAAGGGTCGGCTGTCTAACACAGCTGACCTCGTGGAACACAGGAGTATGGTGTCCGAGATGAAACGTCTTCTCTTTGCTGTAGGGGCCAGCAACTAGAGGGGCCCATCTTGAGCTAATGCGGAGCTAAAGTCCTGTGTCAGCATAGCAGAGAGACCAGTAGGATGAAGAAACTGGTTTCTTCAGCAGTTAGGAGTAGCTTGGCTCTCACTAAAACCATCCCATCACCCCACACACAACATGGCTTTCGGACACCCCATTCCCGACCCCAGTGGCATGGTAGGTCCCAGTCCAGACCCTTGAACAATCCCAATCCTTCCTGGGGCACATGTGAGATGCCTCAGGCCACAATAGCTCAGTCCTGAAGTCTGGCTGCCAGCCCACACTGATGAATTGTGTTAGAGACCAATTTCTCGAGACCAGGGCCCTGCCTTGTTCTCATCAGCACTCCTGAAAAGTAAAGCCTATTCCAGAGGCCGCTGGCATCAATGTCCCTCCTATCCCTTTTCCAGACCACAAGCCTCCCCCAGACAGACATGGCAGGGGCTTGCTTGCCTGGCAGCTCCGGCATTCCTTCCCGTGGCCCGGCATGTCTGGGACACCCCCCTCTGCCCAGGAGAGCTCCCCACGCTGTTCCCAGCGGTCCCAACTCAGCTCTCACCCAGACGTTGCCAGCAACCAGGAAGGCAGGCAGGAGTCCTCTCTCTGCCGGGAATGGGAGAGACCCAGACAGAGGACCTGCCCCCCTCCCTGTCCACCGCCTCCCCTCATAATCCCCAGCTGCTTGTCTGAGTCAGGAGACCACAGTTTCTTGCCCGGTGACCAAGCAGGTCGTTGCAAGCCTTCAGGGAGCAAGTCCGTGACTGTGGGAGTTTTTATGGACACCTGTGGATGCTCTAACAGATGTCTGTAAGTTCTCAGAAGGGCAAGGGGCGTGCCAGCAATAACAAACCCTTCTGTGTGGTTCTTTTATTCTTTGTCATCTTTTCACATCTATGATCTCATTTGAACATAAAAACAAATCTGAGAGTAGGCAGCCCCACAATTATTATCCCCTTTTATGGATCAGGAAATTAGGGTTAGGATTAAGTAGCTTGAGGCTATGCACAGCTGCAGTCTGGACCACAATTTGGCTCTTATATTTGCCTAAAACTTAAGACAGAAAAGAGATTTCTATTTCATAAGTCTCTATGTAGGTAAAATTTATATAAAGTTTGGTTATCTAGAAAGTCTAGCTATTAAAAAATAACTTTTTATATTTATTTGTATTTCTATATTTTATGTTGCCCAAAGGTGGCCACTTCCGGTCTCCTGTGCACCACAAATCACAGCGCAGTAGAAAAACCATGGGCTTAGGCGTGCAGGCAGCTCGAGGGGTTCAAGCCACAGTCTTCCATTGTGTAACTTTGGCCAAATAAATCTCTCTTAACCTCAAGTTTCCCCATCTGTACTATAGGGATAATTATGTTCATTCTATAATAGGGCTGTTGGGCAACCTAGAGATACGGTGCGTCATACCTGGCACACTGGGCACACTTAATGAACAGTGGCTACTCTTTCGTCCATCCTTTGTTCTCCAACCGCCACCAATTACTCAGGGCTACCCTGACCTTCACTGCTCCAAGCTCGTGCTCTGGCTCCCTGCTAGGCCAGGGATGCTCTTCTCCCATCCCCCACCCATCAGAGCTTTCCCTATTCTTCAGCATCCAGTTCAAACTCTAATTCCTTGGTGAAACCTTCCCCTTCATCCTCTGGGCCCTGCCACCCACTGGGTCATTTGGTTTACAGTGTCTCATTCTGCCTAGAGTTCAGTGTTCATGTAACTGACTCACCAAACTTCCCCATGAAAAGACAGTGTCTTGTTCATGCATTGTATCTTCCACCTGCTCTCCACAACCTGAGCATCAGTATTTAACAATACCTTTTTTTAAAAAAGATTTTATTTATTTGAGGGGCACCTGGGTGGCTCAGTTGTTTAGTGCCTGCCTTGGACTCAGGTCATGATCCCAGGGTCCTGGGATGGAGCCCTGCACTGGGCTCCCTGCTCAGCGGAGAGTCTGCTTCTCCCTCACCTGCTCCCCCTGCTTGTATTCCCTCTATCATTGTGTCTTTCTCTGTCAAATAAATAAACAACAACAACAACAACAAAAAAGATTGCATTTATTTGAGAGGGAGAGACAGGGAGGGAGTGTGAGTGGGGGAAGGGGTATACAGAGAGGGACAAGCAGATTCTGTGCTGAGCAGGGAGCCCCACGCAGGGCTCAATCTCAAGACCCTGAGATCACAACCCCTAACTGACTGAGCCACCCAGGCACCCCAACAATACCTTTGATGCTTAACACAAAATTGTATAGAACTGAAAGCCACCCAATATCCTACCACCCAGAATAAAAAAAAAAAGAAAAGAAAAGAAAAAGATTAATATCATTCTTTGCATGTCTCTACATTTACACATAGATAGAAGTGTGGAGGAGGACAGAATGCATGAAACAAGGATGGCTGAAGGAGCTTGAAAAAATAGCTATTTTTTATTTTTACATTATATTTTATTTCCATTCTACCAAAAAGTAAAATTTTTTAAAAGCTTTACTTCTCATAACTGTTTCTCCACCAAAACAGATATTATTTTCCTTAAAGATCCCTCCCAGTTTAAGAAAAGAATGAGTTGAAAGGTTGGAGCCGTGACTTTTCTCTTTCGACCGTCTGAGACGGGGAAAGTTAACACATACACGTGCTCCCACGTCCCAGCCTTCCGCCTCCCTCACCTTCTTGCTACTTCTCACATTCCACTCCTTCGCCTTCCTGCCCACCCTTGCTGCACTTCTCTCTGTCTGAGTGGATTAAGGGCTCACCACCCCCTTTCTTTAAAATAAATAAATAATCATTAAAAAGAAAAAAAAAAAGGAGGGGGGCTCACCCAATGACCCTTAACCATGCCTTCCTAAGTGCACTTTGGATTCATCCTTTCCATCCACAGGTAGGTTTTCCCACAAAGGGCTCCTATGTGCTACATCCCTGAGTTCTTGCACGCATGAGAACTGGCCACCTGCCTTATGCTTGCGGAGTGAGTTACGTCAGTGCAGAAGTCTTCAGTCACGCTGCCTTTCCCTCAGAACCCTGTGAACATTTCTTCATGTTCTCAAGTTTTCTCCTGCTGCTGACCAAGCCAGAGGCCAAGAGGACTTTTTGCTCTGTGCAGAGACAGGTGGCTCCCAATACCCATATTCCTCCTCTTCCTTTTTGTTAGCGAATGCCTTCCCGAAACTGGAGTTTTCAGTGGGTGCCCAGCTCCCCAGCTGGAGATGTTCTCCCAGCCTCCTTTACATTCAGGTGTGTCCACACTTGGGCAACAGACTGTGAGCAGAAGTGATGTGTGTCTCTGTGGATGCCCCAATTACCGTTCTGAGACATCACCTCCGGAGGACTTTTAGATCTCGGATTTTCTCTGATTAATTTCCTTATCGTTCTTGGCATCCACTGTGATTCTCCTCAAGCCTTCCCTCTCAAACAATTTAGTTTTCATTGTGTGTTGCTTTGTTCCTTCATTAACTTTTCCATAGCGATGTATCTCATTTGTTTCCTTATTCTTTATTTCAATCCATAGTTTGATCATCTTGTCTCTGAGATCTCTATTATTTTTCAAAAAAAGCCTTTGTTTGAATGCTTGAATGGATATTGTCTCTCCAACCCAATAGCCAACTGCAAGCCAGAAATTAGCTTGGGAGTTTGGGAGAATAGGCCAATGGGATCCCATTTTTCACTGGCTAGGACAGAATAATTTTACTCATAGGTCATCTGTGAGTCATCCACCTTCCTTATTCTACTCATTCTTAAAGGAACAAGCACAAGAGGCCCATCCCAGACTGATTGCTCCTTCTCCAGTCCCCAAGGGTTTATTGGAACTAAACATTCACAGGTAATGCTTGGGCTACTAAATGAAATTGGAACTTTTGAGAAAGGGCGTGAATCTTCATCTCCCTTTTCGTACGTGGTTAGGCACATAAAGGTTTTCCCTGAAGACTTTGAAGATTTTCTGAATGAAAAGGAGGGCAAAACCTAGAACCAATACTCAGAGGTAGCCTTCAACACCAGCCCCACCAGTTCTAATTTCACTACATTGGAAAACACCATGATGCCGTTGGAAGGAAGAAGATTCAGCAGGATTATTACCCTTAAAAGATCAAAAGAGAAGGAACAAGCACCTTACCAGCAAGCCAGACCTTCTCAACCTGCCTCTGCAGGTACTGTTGTGGGAGCTGATTAGGCTTACATTCAAGTACAAGCACCTCAATTCATTCCCTGGCTGACTTTGAGCAAGTTGCTGAACTTCCTTCAGCCTTTGATTCCTCACCTACTAAATGGAGATAATGGTACAGAGCCCACATAGGGAAGTTATGAAAATTATAGATAATGCCTGAAATGGTCCAGCTCCATCCCTACCACTTTCTGCTTTATGAGCTCCTTTCCAGGATCACCAACCTTCTAGTGGTTCCCCCCACAACCAGTAAACCATTTTTCACCCCATAACTTTGCTCCCTCAGCCCCTTCTTCAAATGCCCTTTCCCTGGACGTTAATGGTCACGGCCCTCCAAGACACAGCTTAGGTGCCCCCTACTCCAGAAAGCTTTCTCAGACTCACTATACCTTCTTTCCCACTTCATAATATTGATCATACAATATTATAATTAATACCTTCATGTCCTCCTTCAACCAAGCTCCTGAAGAACAGAACTGTGGGAATGTTTGGGTCTCTGTTCTAAAAGTGCACATTATACAGAGGCTACCGCACACATTCAAAGTTTGTTGAATGAACAAAGCAAGGACTCTGAGAAGAGGAAGAGGGTGATACAGGAAGTCTGTCAGTCACTGACCTCCAAGGCCCTGTTCATTACACTGAATGTGTGTGTGTGTGCTATCTACAACATGGGCTCTTTATGTAAATATTCCTAATGTCGCTCACAATGACTAGCACATAATAGGCACTCAATAAATATTTGGTGAATAAATTAATGTCAAATAAACTTCAAAAGAGAAGAAACTATTTAAGAGCCTAGAACCACAGGTGCAAGATAAGGCCTTCACAATGCCTCTGAGTCGCATTTACGAGCTAAAGGCACATGAGGGAGCTAAGCAGTGGTAATCGCCAATCTGTGGCCCCACTCACCACCAGTGTGTGTATGCCCAGTCATAACCAGATAATGAATCAGGTGGATCTCCCAGCTTTAAAGGGCAAGCAAAAAGTTTTTAAAAAGGGCAAACCAGGTTTGACACAAACTCTTACCAAAAAGGGGAATAAGCAAATGCTATCCACACATGAATTCTTTCCTTCATATGTTCTCAGGGGAAAGACAGAAAACTTCCATCAGCACCTCTAGGGAGAAATTCAGCCAAGCCTCCAGTGAAACTAAGAATGAACCACTTCTCAGATTCAAAAGACGTAGAATTCTTAGCAGTGAAATAACCAGTAATGTAACACAGAGAAAAAGCTATCCCCATGCCAGCCTAAGTCCTTAGCAGCAGTAAATCTTTGGGTGAGCATCTCACTCTGAAGCTCAGTTTTCTCATCTGCAAAATGGAGCTAATGATACCCACACACAGCGTGTGGCTATGAGGACTGGATGAGAGAACATACACAGTGCCTCATCAGGGCTAGGAGCACAGCAAAAGCCCAGAAAATGGTAAACTTGCTACATGGCCTAACGTGGACTAACACTTAAGTCCAAGAGGTCTTCCTCTTGGGAAAGGGACAAGCATTCAATATGGCGGGTACTGTCAACTCAAGCCCGGAGGACTTTCAAGAGGTTGCAAAGGGTAGAGTGTTACTAAATTTAAAGCTGAATGACATGTCAGCTCTGTGCTAGGGAAACCAGAAGATGGATGCAGATTTGGAAAGACTGTAATGAAAAAAAAAAAAATTTACAATCATCCTCCTGGGACATGTAGTTCTTTTCTGGTTGCCAGATTTCCTGGTCATCTAAAGTGTACGTGGTATATTTATTACTGTGGAAATGATTTATGAATGTAAAGTCATGCAGGCTGAAGTCAAGGACAGAACAGGAGGAGGGTTGCCAAGATCCAGGGGAAACAATGGTTAAGCCTCCTTTGAAAGCGTCCATTTTTTTCCACCTTTACAAAGCAGGTGAGAGCTGCTCTGGTTACATCCTCAGTCCTCCGTAACTGCCCCAAGCCCACAGTCCTACTTTCCCTTGTTCTGCTTCCCGCCAATGGTGGCCATAGACACCCAAGGTTGGAAAGGGCCTTCTTCGCAGGCATTTAGGTCAACTGGTCTGCAAAGCAGGAATCTTCTGATGGCAGACAATTTCACATGCAACGTTGGCTTGAATACTCCCCTGACAGGGAGTTCGCTGCCCTGTGACATAGCTTGGTTCCACCGTTGGGCAGCTCTGCTGAGTAAGTTGTTCCTAATCTGCCATGCCACCACGTCTCCCCCAACCTATGCTGGTTCTCCCCTCCACAGCAGCTACCCAGTGTGCCTCTGATCCTTTTTCCACATGAAGGAGGTGCCTCTTCTTATCTCCTGCAGGCTAAAAAGCCCAGTTTCCACATTCATCCCATCTCCAATACGGTGGCCTAAACCTCTGTCTTCCAAGTCGCCCATCTCTGGGTGTGCTGCATTTTACCATGATCTGTATTAGAGCCAGGGAAACAGAACCCTCCAGATGGGTCTGATCAAGCAGACAGAGCCAAGTAGCACTGGGGCACTTCATCCTCCAAGCCTGATATCAAATACTCCTCCCCTTCCCTTCTCCCTCCTTCATCCCTCTCCCTCCAGGTCCAGACCTCCCCCTGACCATCTTCTCAGGCCCTGGGAACAAAAACAAACTTGGCAGTGCCAGGGTCAGTGCAAGGCGGAGGAGAAGGTATGACGCAGCTCTGTGTCTTCCCTTGCAGCCTAGGGCACCCAAGCAGGCAGGCTATCTCCAAAAATAACCCCGTCCAAACAGTCAGCCTCTTAGTAATCTCCCAGGGGCCCTTCATTCCAGCTTTCCAGGGCGTGGTTCTCAGTGTCCCTGTGCCCGTCCGTTCCCTCGCCGCCCTTCCCAGAGCTTAATGGATTGACTTAGCCACTGACATTTACAACCATTGTTCCACGTCAAGGATCTAAATACACTTAGAAATATACTTTTATGGAACATTTTTATGGTTAAATAAACATCAAAATATAGAGTGTAATGCAACTATGAGAAAAATATCTGTACATACTGATAGGAAAAGATCTCCAATTTGTACAGTAAAGTGAAAAAGGCAGGTTTGCAAAGTGGTAGTTATAATGAAATCTTTTTACGGAGTTTTTGGTTTTTTATTTTTTTTAAAACTTCTATGTATTTTTTGGAGAGAGAGAGGCAAAGATCCTGCGTGAGAGAGCGAGCACACGTGGGGGAGTGGCAGGCAGAGGGAGAGGGAGAAGCCGACTCCCCACCTAGCAGGGAGCCCATGCAGGGCTTGATCTCAGGATCGCCGAAGGCAGCAGCTTAATTGACCGAGAGGCCCAGGTGCCCCTATTTACTGATTTTTTAAAAAATGTTATCTGCATATAACTACGAATACACACATGAACATATAACCAAAGGGGCTGAAGGACCCACAAAGCACAAAGATAGTCACTTCAGGGAGAACTGAGATCAGGGAAAATGGCAAAAAGTGAGGTGGTTCGTTTTTAACCCTGTTTGAATACCGAATCCGATTTCATTTACTACATCTACTACAGTGTATGAAAAAGCCCCCCAACCTTAGGTGTACATTTGCCCCTTTGTCACTGATCACCTCAGGGCTGGAAGGGGCCTGGAGAACTCAGAGTTGGGTCCCTGAGGTGGGGTGCCCAGGGTGGCCTACCTCTTGCCTAACACACAGCTTGCTAGCAACAGCCGGAGACCACAGTCACAGCCCAGGCAGAGTGCTGACATAACGGGACCCCCAGAGGATTAAAGAGAGGGCTTCAACTAAGTTATTAGAACAAATCAACTTCCTTCTTTTGGTTGAGTTAGAAATTCCTGCTTGGATGAAGAGCCGGAGAGAAGAAACCAAGCTCATGGAGCCTAGAGGGAAAGGGGTCTCAGACTCGGGGCCTGTCATACAGGCACAGCTGGATGGCCCTCCCTCTTTGGGGCCTCCTGCCCTCATCGATAAATCAGAGGGAAAGGCTAAGTGAGGGGGGTCAAGGCGAGATTCAGGGGCATGGGGTGCTCTGTGGGCCAGGCGCTCATCTGAGCAAGCAGCAGAGTCTCAGAACAAGACCGGCAGCAACACTCCCTGAACGCATCCCGGGTGGCGGGGCCGGCATCTGTAACTTTGACTCCATATGGAAACTCTGCCTCTCAGGAAGGGAAGGCTGGAGTCCAGTCTGACTCGGGTCTACCTAACATCGAGGTGCTAGGGCTATCGCACGGATGACCTCATTCAGTACTTGCCAAACTGTTATAAATGTGCTCAAAAGCATACAACTGGTAATGGGTGGGGGACAGTCTGCAAAATTAGAGTCTCCTGACTCTAAATTCGGGGCTCCTTCCATCCTGTCAGTTTGGGAGGCAGCAAAGTCTCCTCACTTGAGTAGTAAGACTTAAAAAGTTCACCAGCCGGCACTCTCTCTCTCTCCCTCTGTCACACACACACACACACACACACACACACACACACACACAGTCTCATAACGGTGACACCAAAGACAGGGTCCAAGGGCAGGACCACTCGATGTCTCAGATATGCATCATGCTGTTAAGATGTCTGAGATGTGCTTCCAAGTTCGCTGGGCCAGACTCTGGGGCTACAGATCAGCTATGACTTTTGATAATTTTTGAAGATAAGTGATTATTTACAGGGGTTCATTACACTACTCTTCCTACTTCTGCATCTTTGAAATTGTCCTTAAGAAGAGGTTTTTGGGGGTTTAGTCAGTTAAGCATCTGACTCTTGATCTCAGCTCAGGTCTTGATCTGAGTCGTGAGTTCAAACCCCACAGTGGGCTCCACACTGGGCATGGAGCCTGCTTTTAAAAAGAAGAAGAGAAGAAGAAGAAGAAGAAGAAGAAGAGAAGTGGAAGAAGAAGAGGAAGAAGGCTTTTTTAATAATGCATCATGCAAGTGGATCACTTCCCTCTCAATCTGTCACCTGGTAGGTTGTTTCATTTTAATGAACTCTCTGCTTTCCTCAGCACAGAAAGCCACACAATGGCCTGCTATCATGTTAAGAAAAAATATTCGGGCCAAAGTTTCTGCAGATTGTGAAATATTGCAATTATAATAGTAATAGCCTTCACTTACTGAGGGTTACCTGTATACCTGTCAATGTACTAGACCCTTTAGCTCTGTTTCATTTAATACTTACAATGGCCCAGGGAAGTAAGGGCTGTCCATGCTGCCCATTTTATAGAGAAGGAAACTGAAGTTCAATGAGCTTAATCTACTTTGTCCAGGTCTCTACCCATGATAAAGGATGAGCAAGAATTCAAATCCTTCATCACAAGAAAAAATTCTGTAACTATATATGGTGACAGATTATTTTTTCAAGATTTTTTTTTATTTATTTGTGAGAAAGAGAGAGAGAGAGAGCACATGCAGAGGGAGAAGCAGAGGGAGCAGGACAATCAGACTCCACGCCCAACAGAGAGCCTGATGTGGGGCTCCATCTCACAACCCAAAGATCATGACCTGAGCCAAAACCAAGAGTCGGGTGCTTAACCCACTGAGTCACCCAGGCGCCCCTTAACTAGATATATTGTGGCGATCATTTCACAATATACACAAATGTCAAATCACTAAGTTGTACACCTGAAACTAATATAATGTTGTATGTCAATTATGGCTCAGTAAAAACAAATCAAATCCTAAATTACTTAGGCTCTTAAATTTCTACTGCTCCCACAATATGTAATACTTCGGTACTTCAAGACTTTATACGTAATTGGGACTAAATCTGTAAGGGATTTTTGTTTGGTTTGGTTTGGGTTTTTTTTTTTTTTTAGATTTTATTTATTTGAGAGAGAGAGCACTAGAGGGGGCAGGGCAGAGAGCACTCCCACTGAGTGGGGAGCCTGGCACAGGGCTCTTTTGATCCCAGAACCCTGAGATCATGACCTGAGCTGAAGTCAGATGCTTAACCGACTGAGCCACCCAGGCACTCCTACGAAGTTTTTAAATGATCATATTCTTTAAAATGTGACCCAATCATTTTAACCTTAGGATTCTATCCTATGGAAACTAGCTTGGAATATAGACAGAGATGTATTTGCAAATATGTTAATCACAGCATCAATTACCCTAGGGCATATTAGAAGTGGTTGGGCTATGCCTTATCCCAGAAGCCTTCTCAATGCTTGTTTTGGCTGCTTGCCCTTCCTCTGTGCTCCCACAGCACCCTGTACCAGTCCTTTTTCCCCAGTCTCCTCCACTGGACCGCAAGTTTCTTTAAAGCTGAGCTCTTCTCACACATCTTTGGTTCAGCGTGTGCACTCAAATATGTGAGGACTAAATTAGTAAATGACCATGGAGCTGCTTATTTGATACCTACAGAAACTGTTCAAGTTGTTGGAAGTCACGAGAGCAGGACTGGAACCCAAGGTCACACGCAGGGCCTATCCCCTCCACCTTGGACTTTAAACTTTTTCTCAAATGAAAAATTACATAAAAATAGCTAGAGTTCAGGGCACCTTGGTGGCTCAGTTGGTTAAGCATTGGACTCTTGGTTTCAGCTCAGGTCATGATCTCAGGGTCTTGAGAGGGAGCTCTGTGTAGGGCTCCGGGATAGGCCTGGAGTCTGCTTAAGAGTCTCTCGCACCCTCTTCCTCTGCCCCTCCACCCTCATGTGTGCATGGTCGCGCTCTCTCTCTCTCTCTCTCTTAAAAATAAAAAATAAAAAAATAAAAAAATGGCTGGAGTTTGAATGGTTGACACAGTTTGGGCTAGGGGGAGGATGCTGGAGGCTCCTTCCTCTACAGGCCCTTGCTGCAATATCACTGAAGTGATCAGATCTCATGGGCCACGTGACCTCAGGCATGCTGAGCCGCTGATATGGGTGATGAATGAAAGATGCAGCCGTAATACTGACGTAAACCATGACATGTTTATCTGAGGGTCAAACAAGAAAGGCAAGAGATAACTGCACATACACCAGGATTTCAACCATTTAGAGAAAACAAATCCATTTTAAAAAATTTTTTACAAAGCGGGGGATGGGGCACCTGGGTGACTCAGTGGGTTAAGCCTCTGCCTTCGGCTCAGGTCATGATCCCAGAGTCCTGGGATCGAGCCCTGCATTGGGCTCTCTGCTCAGCAAGGAGTCTGCTTCCTCCTCTCTCTCTGCCTGCCTCTCTGCCTACCTGTGATCTCTGTCTGTCAAATAAATAAATAAAATATTTTTTTAAAAAAAGGGGGGAACTGCCAAATGTTAACAGTGGTTACCTTTGAATGATGAAATCTTTTTCTGTTTCTCTACACTTTTTTGTACTTTCCAAATTATCCTCAATGAGCATACTTGATTTTTATAATCGGAACAATAAATAAAATTTAAATCACCAAATGGATTTGGAAGGGTACCCTGAACTCTACCCTAGTAATGACTTTGAAACTGCATTGCTTACTACATTATTGTTACAGATAAGACTATAAAAAGTCCATCTATTGGAACCAGAATGCCATCATGTCATTTCAGTATACATGCATACAAGCAAGAAAAAGGTGTTTTTCCCCAATTCAATATTTACTGAACAAATTACTGATACCGGGTCTAAGCAAATTCTCCATATTCCAATGTTTTAGATTAGTGTGAATTTCATCAGTGAACTATTCCTGTCATTTTTTAATGCAACCACATCCTCACAACAGTAGAGAGCTACATTCTCTTTGAAGCCTTCCCTCTTCCACAGGCTCATTTACTCCCTGCTCTTAATTTGACTCATGAAGAAAAGGGGAACCCTCCACCCCATGCAGGTTAATACTGAGATAAATTAAATCTATTTTCTGTGGGTTTCTGAGGACAATTTCCAAAGGGAGATCCAAATGTGTTCTGAGCAAGGGTGATAGGGCGAACAATGGATCTGCTTCCCTGTAACTCCAGGTCAGCCTGGGACCGCACCCCGAGCCTGCCTGTCCTCAGTGAATATGAGAGGAACAAATGGAATCACTTCAGACTGCACAACTTGGGTATGAACGTTATGGTTTTGCATTTTATTTGTTTCTTGCTAGGTTTATTTACGTTAGAATCACACGTACTTCACAACTACCCAAGGCCCCCTTTACAAGTTGGCAGACATTCACACCTCTTTGCTAACTGAAGAGGGTCTCCTAGTTTGAGCAGAGGGCTTACTCTCTGGGGTTACTGTCCCACCAACACTCTCTACCACTTAAAAAGCTGGTGAGCACCCAAGCCTGCCAAGAAGTCTGAGCATGTCACATGACTTGATACCCAAAACAAATCCAGGAGACACATACCCATCCTTCCCCTCACACTATACAATCATATCCTCAAGGAACACAGGAAAGAAGGGTTGACTCCAACCCACTCCTCTGATTCCAAGGCCTAAGCCTCTTCCATCCCACTAGTACAGCCTGTGCAGAGACTGGGCAGGAAGGACTTTCACTCTACAAGGGAGGAAACTGCCGCCCAGGAAGGTAAGCAGCACAAAAAGCTAAGTGAGGTCTCTGTCTTCTGGCTTCTTGCTGCCTTTTGCTTTATGAGATACTCAGAGCAGCTCCCTACTGGACAAGCAAGCAAGAGACAGGGGAACAGGGAGGAGGTCAGAACAAGGGGAAAGGAAACCATTCAGTAAACACTAAAGAAAACTGATCCCTGATGATGACTGTAATACTCCTTACCATAGCGATCACTGGGATCCACGGCTTTGTTTAATAACCAACACTTATTTAAGTCCTTAAGGAATTCATTCTCTGACTTAAAGGGTGTTGTTATAACAACCATCATAACTTTGACTTTACTCTGGGGTATCAACAACAGCCCTTTTACACAAAAAGAGACACTAAAAGCAGACATCTGACTGCGTGTCCTGGAGCACGAGATTTCTCCTCTCTGGGCATCAGTTTTCACATTTGGAAAAGAAAAGGGTCTGACTGGGGGATTTCCGAAGTTCCTTATAAGGTGAGCATCCTGATAAGAAAACTACACTCCAGTAGTCTAGAACCCCTAAGAAAAGAAACAAGTGTAGCCAGGAGATAACAGGGACGGGACAAAACAGCACATTCACTTTGGGGAAACCTGGACCTGAAGTGTTTTTTTGGTTTTCCAACTTTTCCTCTGCCAAATACAAAAATAGGCAGCTACTTCCGAGGAACTCTCAAAAAGAATTTAATTAAATAAAATCAATGAAAACAATGCTTTGTTCTCCCACAAGTGGCTCAGGAGTAGCCCGTTTAGAGACACTTTCTTCCCTGCGGGGCTGATGTCAACAGCCCAATGCTTAGGCCCAAACAAAGGCCTCCTGGCACAGGGATGAGAGGCAAAACATCTAAGCCTCCACAGTTGGCCTTATTCCAATCTGAGGGAAAAGGGGCAATGAGGAGAGAGAAATAACTAAGCTTAGGAAAAGGCTAGGAGAAGAGTCAAGGATTACTAAATCTATCTTTTCTCAAATGAATAAAGAACTCTTGAAAGGGATAATGGAAGGGTACAGCTTTCAATCTGAATTACTTTCTTTGTTTAACTCTGTTGTGCCTATGGCTGCCGACTTTTACACCAACCCCAGAATCCTGGTTTTGCCTCTGGTTCCTGGCAAGGCCTGGGGGCAGTGTGGGAGTGGGGAGGCCCCTCCTCAAGTGCTCTCTCTTTCCGATTTCACTTGGTTCCAACTCGGACAAGTGGCTGCACCTTTCAGGCCTCCGTTTCCTGCTTGTAAAATAAGAGGATTCACTAGATGCCCTTCTGGATCCTCAGGAGCTGTGGTTTAGGGCTGAAAGCCCTCCAGTTCTCCCCAGGAACAGGTTTCATTGCCGCGGGTGCTGGCAGCATGATGGCTCAGCGGCACACTCTGAGGGCAGCGCCTCCATTCCCGCGTACACCAACCACCCACTCTCACAACCTGAGGGGCTTGCTTCTGCCCCCACACCATCACCTGTGGGGCCAATCCACCCTCCCACCCACGTCACCACTGCCGGAACAGGTCTGATTAACTAGAATCTGCCAAGCTGAGCAAGGCATATGAAAGCAAAGAAAAGGCAAAACAAACGAGAGTGCTCTCCTATCTGGCCTCAGAATTTCTCCCAAACTGATAGGACTTAAGATACGACCGTCCCTCCTCAGAACAAGAGGCCTCCGCTAGACTTGCTTGTAAAAACATGTAACAAGCCCCAAGCCAAAAGGGGCCAGCGACAACCCGGGTCGGCTAGACGCAAGAGAAGGACCTACAAGGCACAGTGCAAGCAAAAGGCCAAGAAGACCGAGACCGCGCCGGGCGCTGTTTAAATTGGACCGTTCTTTCTGCAGGCTGGGGAGGCGCTCGCGATCTCCCGGCAGGGGCGGTCGCCAGAGTGCAGGGACAATGGTGCGCTAGGCACAGGCTTTTTGGGGAGGGGAACCCACGGACCCTTCATTCAGCCCGGGTCTTTAAGACGTGCAGTGGAAGTGAGGGGCTGTCCTGGTCCCATCAAGTAGCGCACCACGACCGGGGACAGGCTCTTGGCCTGGGGTAAGCTTTCTGTAACTGCTTTCGTGTTTCGTTTCCCCCTTCTGCAGCCTGGCAGTTTGGTGCGACGGCCAAGAGGTACCTTTTCAACGTCTCTATCGTCCTCCTCCGGCCAGGGGCGCCCCGAGCGCCGCTCCCTCCCCGGCGGCTGGAGACAATGGCCCGGTGCCGCAGGGCGGCCCTTCCAGGGCCCGCAAGGCGCGGGGATCCCGAGGCAGAGCGCACGTGCGTTTGTTTTGGTACCTGAGCCCCCACCCCCGCCGCAGGCCTCAGTTTCCCGGTCTGCAGATCCGGCCGTGGGGACGCAGGACCCCGGAGTCCGCCAGGCGTCCCACACCTTACCGACCGTGCGGGGAAGAAAGCGGGGCTCCCGGGGGGCGAGCGCACGTGGGTTTGTTGTGGGTCCGCAGGCTCGCGGAGCCCAGGGGGAAACCAGGGCGGTCCCTGGGCCAGGACCAACGCGCAGACAGACACCCCGGCCCAAACGGTGACCCGCCCGCGAGCGAGAAGGCTGAGGCGGCGCCGGCCACCGGCTCCGCGCGCCCCGCCGCCCCGCCGCCCCGCCACCCCGCCGCCCCGCGCCCCTCCCGCGCCCCTCCGCCCGGGCCCCCGGCAGCGCCGCCGCCCTGAGCACCCCTACTCACTCGCTGCGCGCTCGGCCGCGGGGGCTGCGGCTGCTCCGCCCGCTCCGCGCCCTCGCCGGCCGGCAGCCGCTCCCTTTGTTAGCGCCGGGCAGTGCCCCAGGCGTCTTCCCCAGCCCGGCCCTGCCCCGCACTCCCCTCCCCCAGGTGCCGCCCGACTCCGCTCCCTGCCGCCGCAGGGGAGCCCGGCCGCTGGGAGCCCGGCGCCAGATCCCGGCAGGAGGGTCCGCCAGGGACAGTGGGGGACCCGGGCTGAAGGGTGGAGGGGACGGCGAAGGAGGGGAGAAGAGCGCGGCAGAGGGGCGGGGGAAGCGACGGTCTCCGTTATGCAAATAGTCGGGCCGACGGGGTGGGTCCCCAGTCACACGGCAACCCAAGCCCCCTGGCGTGGCTCTCCCGGGGGTCGCTAGTAAGCGGGTCTTCGGATGAGGGGTGCCGGGTGAGCGCACCGCGGGATGCTGGGACCCAGCCTCCAGCTGAGGAGGCCGGACGGAGGAACAGAGGGAGGGGCGACGCGGCTGGGCCGGGGTCCCCAAATCCTGGCTCACCTCCCCAGTCCGCAGGTCCCAGAGGGTTAAGCCGACACTCTCTCGGGCTTTTCAAGCGGGAACTATAAATCCTAGCTCTGCTACCACTGGCTGCGTGACCCTGAGGAAGTCAATTAACCTCTCTGAACTATTCTTATGTAGAATATGAAAATACATAATCTCCTTCACGGGGTTTGACAAGAACCTCCCAATGGCGGGCGGGGCGCGCACTAAGTGCTTTCAAGCCCCGCAAATACAAAAGGGGAGTGTGGGCCTGAGCTCTCTGCAGGCTGGGGGTGGTGGATGGGGGGGTGAGGGTGGGGCGGGAGGGGTGCGGGAGGCCTGAGGGGGTTGGTGTAGGAGCGAGGCTCCTTCCATTCACCGAGGCTGATCTGGGACTTCTATGGGGAGGCGAGAGAAAACCGCAGGTTAAGCAAGAAACACAGCTGTATACTTGGGATACAGGCCCCAAGGACCACTTGGACTGAAAACCATCCTACAGGAGGGCCAGAAGCAGCCTTGGACTGCCACCCCAGTCCCCAAAGACAAGATGTGACCGCCAATAGCAATAATCATCTCCCGAATGTATTTTGACCACCCACTTGGCACCAGGCTCCGTGCTTAGAGGGAATGGCAGAGTGGAAGGTAGTCTGGGTCCTCTGGGGACACAATGGGGAGAAACACAACCAGTGCTTGAAGCCCAGACACAGAACCCTGTCTCCAAATTGAGGTGACCACTCCCTACCACCCACTTGAGAAAGGAGAGATCACATCCTCATCTCAACTCCATCACCCTTCTTCCAAATACTGCTTCCTCCCTTCCCAGATCCTGGACCCCTCCTGCTACACCTCGGGCCCTTCCCAACTCCTGAAGGAGCATTACTGCTCAGTTCAAAGAGCTCGAGTTGGCTGGGGGGCCAAGCAGAGTGAATTCAAACCTCTCTGACCAACTAGCAGTGTATTGGTTTGAGTTCCTCAACCTCTATGAGTTTCTTTGACCCTCTTTCCTCTTCTGTATGGTGGAGATATTAATGACAGTGTTGTTTTCAGGATTATGTGAAACAATCTCTATGAAGCCCTTAGCTTAGTATCTGGCATATAGAAGGTGCTTGTAACAGTAAAATGTATGCGTGAAAAGAGTGGAAGCAGACAATTTCGTAAGACTGTTTCTGGGACAGTGCCATATTGAAGATTTCAGACTTTATTCTTGGAAAATTGGAAACTCTTAAAAGACTTTATGCAGGGGCATGGCACGCCTCCTTGTGTTTGATACTCATTTTTCTGACAGCTTACTGGAAAATGGATGGCAGGAGCAGAGACTGTGAGCATAGAGCATAGAGACCAGCTTGCAAGCTGCCATCCATGGAGATATAATAGGAACTGAGGCAATGACAGCAGGAATGAAAAAGAGACATGCAAATAATACCTATCATTTGGGGACCAAAAGTGCTTTGCCTTATTCTATTGTCTCTCCTGGTCATAAGATGGCCTTAGCCCCACTATATAGAGGAGAAAGTTGAAATCACCAAGAAAAATGGAAGAGCAAGAATTTGAGCCCTCTTCCACATTAATGGAAAGCCTTAATCATTTCCTCCCTCCGAATCACTTTTGTGTCAACACTACTTAGGAACCAAGAACAAGGGGACTCAGTCAAAAGAGCATGGGACTCTTGATCTGGGAGTGATGAGTTCAAGCCCCATGAGTATAGAGCATAGAGATTACTAAAAATAAATAAGTAAACTTAAAAAACACAAAAATGAAGAACAAGAAACAGAGGAGAGGCTTTTCTAGAAGGTACACCAGTCTCCATTCCACAGTACTCTTTATAAGGAGAAATACAGCCAAATTTTGGAGAAAACAAAGGAAGAGGCTCACTCTGGATTCCTACAGGCCCCTGATGACCAGAGATGATAAGAAAAGCCCAAGAAGTTTCTGGGGCTGAGGCAGATGAGTGGGCAGGTAGAAGATGTCCAGGGTGAGAACAGCTGTGGAGCCCTTCCCTTTGGGGGCTCCTCCCTCCAGGTTGCAGTTGGGGCTTTCTGACCTGTAAGTGAGAGACAGGAGGCCTGTCCTCCCCAGCCTGTTGAGGAGGCTTCCCCATACATTGCCTCTGGGTCCCCTGCCTTGACAGCCTATTTTTCTTTGAAGTACAGATATCTAATTTCCCTCTGGACACTATCTCCAGCACCCTACCCCTCATGAACTCGGTGTCTTTCTCGTCATCATTTTAGGCAGTTTACTGGCTAATATAAATAATGCGCTACTTTGTAATGTCCATTTACAACAATCCACGCACAGAATCAGAGGTAGTGTTATTACACAGTCTTGTAGGGAATAAAGAGAGCACAGGCCATCCTTTCATCCCACTCTAGATGTTCTTCCTCATCCCACTCTAGATGTTCACATAGAACCTTCGACAGCCCCCAAGGTTCTTCTCTGCACACCTTCAGCACCCATTGTCCAATGTAAGAGTGGGCTCAGGGTTAACGGAACAGCCCTAGGCTCTGTCTGCACCCCCTAACTTGGGCCTCACTGCTCTCACCTTCAAGGATAAAGATACCTATACACAGCTAAGTCTATGGAACCCAAGTCAGAAAATAAAAATAGAATCACAGCTTCTCTAGAACAACACTAGGGGGCAGACGTTGGACACCAGAGACAGGCCTCATGGGAGGACCACAGCCACAGGACAGGGAACTGGCTGGCTGGACCATGCCTAGTACAGCAAGGAGTACAGCCCCAAGACCTCAGAGTGCAATATGGGTATAGTGTGAGCAGGCATGGTGGGAGAAATGGACATACAGTGAGGGCACAAGTGTCATTTGACTGACTGCGCTTTGCCCAATCAACTTCAGTGTCTAGTCCTGTCCTAGGAGACACAAGGAGAAACCAAGTCTTAATTCTCAAATCGTTTATGTTTTAGCCAAGTATCTTTGGTTCATAATAGTAATAATTGCCATGTACAGAACATCTCTGGTGCGCAAGGCAATCTATGTGCATGTTCTCTTTTAATTCTCACTTGGAGGAGGGGTTATCATTGTAGAACCCTGGTGTACCTAAGTCCTCTTAGACTACTCCTCCTGTTCTTGACTTAAGGCCAATCTTAGCATGATATTAATGTACAGGAGGCAAGGAGATGGCTACAATCTCATTCCAAGACCATGAAAAAGCGAGAGATCTTTCCTGCAGGTTTCTTAAGGAGACAAAATGGGGTCACATCAAACATCAAGATGCAAGGCTTCCTAGATATCTGCTTACAACATCCCTTTCTCTGATGTTCTACTTCTGACCTCACCTTCTCGCATTTCTCCACCTGCCTCCTCAGCCTCCCTTACCCTCCCGTGATGCTCCTCCAGCTCCTTCCCCCCTCCCAAGTCCTTCCCTCTAGAGGTCTCCCTGAACTTGAACTAGCCTCTCTCCATGACAACAAAAGGTGTGAGAAAAGAGTGGGCAGCTGCAGAAATAAATAAATAAAGACGATGCACATGAATATAGATCTTTATGAATGGCTTACATATACATTACTCCACTTGAGCCCTTTGCAGACTCACAAAAGCCTGTGAGGTGTGTATGGCTCCTTGTTATCCCCATTTACAGATGAGAAAACTGAGGCTCAGAGGTAAAGCAAGTTGCCTAAAGTCCATCAGTGAGTATTGAGCCGTGCCCTGAAACCAAGGCCTCTTTCCTTCCTACCACCTATGGCCCAGGACTGCAAAAGCCTAGAAGGGAGCATCAGACTGTCAGTAACACTTCACAGGCGGCAGTCCGCTTGAACTGCCGCCCTGGAGCCCCAGGGCAGGACTCAGAAGCTAGGCCCAGGAAATAACATTCACTAGCAATGGAAGGAAGTGCAGAGGCAAAAAGGCTCAGAAATCAAAGATGCTTATAATAAATTCCCTCAAAAAGATCCAGGAAATTGGCTTCTCTCAAGGGACTTCTATCAGTAACCAAAGTGGAAGCTGCCTCTTGTGTATTTATTACCTGAGGATGGCCTTCAGAAGGATATGGTAATGGTCAGGCTTTGTGCAAGAGCCTGTGTGAGGCAGTGAAAGGTCTCTGAAATTAACAAATGTTTTGGCGGGAAAAGAATCATTATCTGATGGCTGTTGGTGATGTCTCCCAAACCTGCCTCTGTAGGGTCTCATGTTTTTAAGAAGCTATTGTTAATTGTTGTTTTCTAAATTTACAGATCAAGTTTGCTTTAGGAAATTTAGAAAAATCAGAGAGTTCTAAAAAAGCAAGGGGGAAATATTGTCAGCCCATCAGCCACAGGCAGAATTAACCTTTTGGCCTATTTTCTTCTATTTATTTGCTATATATTTTTCTGCAAATTCCCATGGTTGAGATCATCATCTATATAAGTGATATCCAGGTTTTCCCCCCCACGGAGACTAAAACACAAGCATTTCCTATATGTATGTCATAATAAATTTATTCATTCACATCAGCCCTTATTAGATGCAAAGCAAACATTCTTAGTCAAGTTGCTAGTGGTGTATTGTACAATTTGTTGGCTGTACAAGAGACCATTTAGGGACTAAGAGTACTTACTGGAGTCAGGCTGCCTGGGTTTGAATCCTGATTCTGCCACATCCTAGTTGTGTGACCTCAAACAAGTTAATTAGCCACTCTGTCTCCATCTCCCAAACTATAAAATGAGGATAGTAGTATCTACATCGCAAAGTGTTCTAAAGACAAAATGAGTTAATTACATGAAAAGAGCTTAGAATACTAGATGTCATGGTAAGCACTAAGTAGTAGCTATTAGCAATATATGGTGTATGTGGTTGCATCATAAATTATCAACTGTTCTCCTACAGGTAGACATTAAAGTTGCTTTCGATTCTTCCACTATCATAAATAGCCCTATAAACCATTGACTGCACGCATCAGGGGAGGAAAGGTAGATTGAGACTCTGCTGTGAAAACATCTGAGTGCCAAGATAAGGTATTAAGAATTAAGAAATTCAGGATAAATGACCCAGGAGAAAAACTCACCTTGGAAGGAGACATCCAATCAACTTGAAGAGATGACATTTAATTCTATGTGGCAGACATTTGTTGAGCTCTGTGGGCCAGAATGGGTCTAGGCCAAGTCAGGAAGCACCGAAAGGAACAGGAGACACCAAGACGAACAAGAGATAGGCCGATCTCTCCAAGACCTTCAGCCAGTTACAAAAATGTCACAGCTGCTATGTCCAGGACTAAACTTCCACCGTGACGTATTTCTACATTATCACCTATGTGGACAGGGATTACAAAATGCCTCATTCCAAATGACCAATACAGCAGAAAGTACAAACTCAGCCAGTCCTCCCTTCATGCCCTCATTGAGAAGGCTGGATCAAGAATGCCTTTTTCTTGGGGCTCCTGTGTGCTCAGTCGGTTAAGCATCTGCCTTCAGCTCAGGTCATGATCCCAGCGTCCTGGGATCAAACCCCACATTGGGCTCTCTGCTCAGTGGGGAGCCTGCATCTTCCTCTACCCCTCACCCCACTCATGTACTCTCTCTCTCTCTCATTCTCACTCTCTCTCAAATAAATAAAATCTTTTTTAAAAATGCCTGTTTCTCGGAAGTGTTGTGACCCCCAGAGATGGCATTCATGAAGCTTTTCATATAGTGTCTGGTACATGGAAAAGGCTCAAAAAACAAATAACTGAGAGTTACTGAACACTTGCCAAGTGTCAGGCACTATGTAAAGTACTTTCCAAACATTCCATCATGGAACACTTGCAGCCACCCGTTAGGTCGAGAGGATCGATTTTATTGTCCATACTTCATAGTTGAGGAAACAAAGTAATGACTTCTCCAGGGTCACACAAGGAGTCAGCAGTGAAGCTGGATTCTTAACCAAGGCATCTGATGAATTACAGCAAGCTGACAGCCAGGGTTGAATTCTGGTGGGGTAGACATTCAAAGGATCATGTCCTTGCTCACTGGGCTTCACCAGCTTCTATCCAAAGAACTGACGTTTCATGAGACAAGGTACACAACACAGAGTGTCCTGGTCTCTGAGTCAGCAGGCCTGAATTCTACCCCCGGCATTCGCAATTCAGATTGCAGAAATCAGATCAAGTACTTCCCCTTTGCTCGTCTGTGAAATGAGGCCACTTGGACAAATTAGTTGTTTCCCAACCAAATGGATCTTTTAAATCACACGCAGAAATCATTTAAAATATAAATTCTGTTATCCCCCCAACATTTCAGTGGTTCGGGGGTCAGAGCTTGGGTATCTGTAATTGTTAGCATGGTCCCTAGGCAGTGTTGACGATGGCAGGATTGGCAGATGAGTCTAAACGGTTCACCTAAGGCTCTTTCTAACTTGTCCCAGGGAAGTTCCTCCAACAGGATAAAAAGCCACCAGTTGTACTCCATACCCAGAGGAGCCCTCTCACCCAGCATCACCCTGAGTGAGGGACCCTCTGCCAAGGCTTCAGACATGGCTGCGGCCTCAGCCACGTTCTTGGTGACCATCATCACCAATAATTAATGGGCCACCAACAGCTGGACAATACTCTTTGGAAAGAGCCACATTTCCCCATCACTGGCATAGCTCCTAAAGGTCAAATGTCTCCCAGAAAGCTGCATGAGCTTTCCAGCCCCTCCTCACGTAGGGTACAACACAAAACCGTCGGTGGCTTCCTGGGAGAAACCTGAGAGGACAGTGGCAGCTTCATCCTGCCGGAAGTCAGTGCGGGCATTGGAGATTTTAATTCATCCATAACCAGTTCTGCTAAGGTCCAAGTGTGTCCACAATCAGATAGGCATTTGAGGAGCACTGACAAAGCTCAGGGCAGGAAGTAGCCTCCAAACAATGCCACATGACCCATTACAGCCTTCCTTTGCTGATAACATAGAGAGCTCAACTGTCAAGTTCAATTAGCAAGCAGGTGGTCTATAATGAGAATAACAGCCTGTACCTCTCAACTAAAATGGCTCAGAGCACGGCAGAGTCATGACCTGATGTCTTCAGAGTAACTCCATCCAGAAGTGAGGGACACCAGAGCAGGCCCACTGAGGCCGAAGATTTATATGTGTCCCTGAGGGTTTGGAAGAGGGAGAGTGCAGGCACCTGTGTTAAATATATACCATTGTAGTTAAAGGGTTGGGTCAAATCAGCTTGCGGTCCTAGCAAATGAGCTGTAATCTCAGGGAGCAAGGATTCCTTCTGTCACCCCTCTTTGGCCAGTTCCTCCGTGAGGCCTTTCTCAAACTCACAGAAAAGATGGAGAGTAGGAGACTCACTTCCTGGCCCAAAATAGAAGCACACTTCCTAAGTCCACATTCAGAGGGAACTAACTATATGGGAGAGATTTTTATTTGTAGAATCTGGGCCTCAGTTGATGGCTGGGTTAAGAAGGAAGGGGCACAGTGCAGATGCTTGATTTTAATCTACCCCCTTTAAAATGTGTTCCTCACTTAATGGGTCCCAAGGTGCTTGACTATACATCTTTCGGTTGATCTCTATTTTGCAGGTAAATCAACTGAGGCCTAGAGACTCAATGGCCCGGCAAAGATTACCTAGCTAATAAGTGGCAAAATCTGGACTAGAGCCTATATCTTCTGACTGTTAGAGATGCTAATAAGGGGCCACAGGGCAGCTCAGAAAGTATAGAGAGAACCGGAGACTTGAAAAGCAGAAACTGCTGTGGGCCTGCCTCCCATAAGGAGACCCCTGAGAGGAATCAGGCCCTGCTCATTACTTTCTGTCTCCTCAGAATGGTCAGGGATCATTAGGCTGGTTTTCAGCCTGTCTTTTCAAAGGGCTAAGAAAAACATAGAAGGTGATAAATGGAGCTGGTAGAGAACGGCCAGAAGCCTGGTGAAATGTTATTGTTTCTGCTGGGAAGAAGGAAGTCACTCATCTGAGATAGCTTCATGTGAGCCTAGACCCCTGATGGTACATTTCCTTCACCAGAGCATTTTTGAGGGGGCCTTACTGCTTCAGAGATCTGATGAGTTAGAAATCCTAATTCTCAGTTATTGATTACTGAGGTGAAATGGAGCATGTCAAGATTAGGATCGGGATATTCCAGAAAGATCTGAGAGATAATGACTTCCTCAAATGACTGCCCAGACAACTGCACTGTGCCGTCCTTAATCCTCACAAAGACCCGGGTGTGTGCGTCATTACCAGCATTTACAAAAGAGATAACCGAGGCTTAAGGGGTTTCAATAATTGGCCAAAGGCCACGTGCCTTGTAACTGGCAGAGCTGGGGATTGAACCAACACGTGCAAGACTTCAAAGCCACTCTTTAACCATCGTGCTCATCATCAGTTTTTCCTTGGAGATGAGGTAATGTGAGGCTGGCCTGACTCCCCTCCTCATTATCCCTGCCGCTAGCGCTGGATTGGACTTCAGTTCTCTGAAATGTCCCCTTTGTCTCATTCTGCATGCATGAACGCAGCCCCTCCTCTAAAGTCCAACTCAACCCTGAACATCTGCAGGAAGGCTTGAGTCCAAAACCATTTCTTCCTTCTCGAAAGTCTTAGAAACAATTGCGGAATTTCCCAGGACTGTATTATTTTTTCATTCTTTAAATAAATCCCTCAGTGAGGTTGGGTTTTTTAAATACACTTTCAAATAAATACGCATTAGATATTACATAGAAACATTGTTTTATATAAATTAATCCACAAATAGGACAAAAATTTCCTTTATCAAATTCAGAGACGTGAATTGATTCAGTTCAGGATCTTCTAAGCCATTCCCCAGATTTGGGCCCAGAATCATAGAAGTATGGAAGTGGGGGTCCCCCCTGGCTTTATCCATGGCCAGGAAACAGACTTGCTCCTCTTAATTGATATTTTCCTCTCTGAGCCCCTCCAAGGTCTCTAATAAAATTCCAGAAAGGCCGTGCCTCTGAGGTGTCCTCTCCAGGAACCAGACTCGTTCCTTAAATAACAAATGAGACAGGAGCTATCTGTGTGGTAGTGGCGTTTCAGCGGGCTTCAGGGTCAAGCAAAGCGGGATGTGACCCCTGCATTGCTTTTCACTAGCCACGTGGCTTTGGGAAAGACCCTTAACCCCTCTGAGACTATGAAGTGGGAGCACTATAGCATTTGAAGGATCACAGTAAGGATCAGCAATGATACTATTATGTGCATCCAATAGGTACTCAAAAGATGATAGCTAAGACGATTATGAGATGTGGCCCCAATCAAAAGGAGGCAAACAACTCACTTCCCCGGGACCAAGTCAGAAAAAAACATAAATGCTTTTGGTCTTGCCTAAAATGCCTCCTTCTTCTCTTCCTTCTTCCTTCTTCTCCCTTTAAAAATTAAACATTGTAACCGCAATTACCTACTGTTTGTGTCCTTCCGAAATTCACATGTTGTAAACCTAATACCCCAAGGGATAGTGTTTGGAAATGGGCCTTTGGGAGGTGATGAGGTCCTAAGGCTAACTAACACCTTCAGGAATGGGACTCGTGCCCTTATAAAATCTGCCTGAGGAAGCTACCTTGCCCCTTTCCACCTCACGAGGACACAGCAAAAAAGATGACAATCTGTCAGTCAGGAAGCCTGCCCTTGCTAGACACTGAGGCTGCTGGTGTTTTAACTGTGAACCACTCAGCCTCTAGAACAGTGACAAATATACTTCTGTTCTTTATAAGCCACCCAGCCTCTGGTGTCACTGGAAGTGGGGGTCCCTCCTAGCCTCTGGTTATAACAGCCTGAACAGATTAGGAAGCCTACTTTATGAAATAGACTGCTTTTTAGCTTCTAAAAGAGTGTTGCTCGTATCTGTCCTATTGAAAAAGAAGCAAGATGGAGACAGCGTTGTCACGTTTAACCCTCAGATAATAGGCCTTGGACTGGATCCGAGAGCCAGAGGCCAAAGGAAGGTCTTGTACTGGTGACTGCTCCTCACCATCTGAGAAGAAACTAAGGTAATACTGGAGGTTTTACTGCATTCGTTGAATGTCAAAGATTATCTCCTTTCCTTCATGAGGAAAAGAGTGCCAGACTGGTAGAGAATCCTCTCCTGTGTCGCCCAGGGACAGAGCCCAAAGCAAAATCCGATTTATTTCACCCTCCCTGCCATCAGTTTAAAGGCATTACTGAGTAGTCCTTGCACACTATCTCTTAGGAGTGCAAGGCAGCAGGGGCCAAGGCCCCAGCCCTGCAGGAGGTCACAGGTGGGAGAAGCAAGAGGCACAGCCATGATGGAACAGCTCAAGACTTTTACGATCCAGAGCGAAGTGCGGCAAACACCATAGTACAAGAAGTATCCTTGTTTTGTTCACTCCTCTGTCCCCAGTCCTTAGAATCGTTATAGGGGCTGGAATTGAATCCCAGGGCACCCAAGAAATAGCTGAGCAATCTTGGGCAAGTGACTTAACCTCTCTGTGCTTCAATTTTCCCATAGTAAAGCATGCATAGTACTATAAAGATGAAATGAGAGAATCCATGGAAAGTACTTTAAAAGTGCCAACCCAGAGTAAATACTCAAAGGACATTAACCATAACTATTATTCTAAGTAATTACATTATTAGAGAAGAAATTAGTATTTGATGAGGATGTATATACATATATATGCATACTTGATATGCTATCAAATTATATTTGGTGAATAAAGGAGTGAATGATGGAATGAAATGAATGAATGCAATTGGAATCAGAGAAAGAAGGGATTTTTGCAGGCTGAAGTGCTCAGAGAGGGTGTCCTAGTGGAGGCCAGACCTGAGCCAGGCATTTAAGAAAGTGAAGGATCTGAGCAAGAAGAAACAGAAAGAAAAGAAAAACATTTACACTTCTAGAAGATCTCTTAAACAAAGACTCAACATCTAAAGGTGTTTATTAAAGTGTTATATTTTTCTGTAAAATACTGGAAATAACCTAAATAGCTACTGAGGAAATCAAATACAATTTGATGAATCTGTAAAATATATTACTTTTGTAAGGGCCTATTTAGCCAAAGCAGTTCCATCCTGACCCTGCCCACCCCCCCCCCACCTCTTCAGGGAATTTACTTAAAAACAAGTCCCTGAAACTAGTCCCAGGTAACAAAGCCCAAATACAAGGGTGGGTCAGGCCAGGTGGAGGTATTCAATCAGTGGGGGTGCATACTGTCTCCTAGCTACCAAGGAGTATGGGCCCCGCCCTTTGGGCGCCAATTCTGACCAAGGTGATAGGCTAGTTCAATTATCTACTATAGGGTAAACTGTAATTCAATTGGTCACTTATGTGTGACCTAGCAGGACTGTGCAGCTATCTCTGTGTTACAATCTCATTGGTCACCTGTGTGTGGCCAGGCCCAACCACATGTCCTTTGCCCTTAAAAGCTAGTCTGTAAAGAAGAGAAAGGTCGCCCTCTCTGTAAGGGACGGCCCCGACCGGTCTGTTTGACGGTTGGTTTGATTTTTGATGCTTGGCGCAAAATAAAGCTTTGCTTGACCTTCACTTTGTATCAGTCTCGCTCCTTTGACCATGGACCCATTATTGGGGAACCCAACACTTTTAAACCATTAAAATGACATTTTCAAACAATAGTGGATAACAAGTATGTTCAGATTATAAGAGTCAAAAAAAACCACCACACATTATATATAATTTCAAATAAGTAAAAATACCATTTGCATATGAAAAGAAAGGAAATCATCAAAATATTGAAGGAAGGAATATGGATAATTTTGTTTCTTTAAATATTTCCTAGTTTTTTAAACTGTCTCCAGTGGGTGTGCACTATTTTAGTAATTGTGTTTGGTTTTAGTTGTGGTAAAATACAAAATTTGCCATTTTAGCCATTTTTACACGTCCAGTTCAATTAACAATATTTTTTGGAGTCTTGTATTTTTCTTGGGTGAGCAAGATTCCCAGGCCTGGACTTTGCTCACACTGCCATCCTGTCAGAGTGGACCCCCAGATGCTGAGCGGAAACATGGCCACAGCTCATGCCCGAACACCCCAACCAATGCTGTTGCCCTGGAAAACACCATTATGCTTTTGGAGCATGTAACTGCCTGCTGAGGGTTGGCACTTTGGCCCTCCCGTGTGGAGAATTATTCCTCCCTGAAGTCAGGGTGTTAACAGGCTTGTCATGTCTGGACAATGAGCGGCCTCCCCCGTCCCCAGGCCTCTTCGTTTTATCTCTGATACTGCTCCACACAAATGCAACTTTCCGCCATTTCCTCCAGTGCTCACACAAATGGGACAGCAAGTGCAGAAGGGCGGTGGGGAGTTTCCTCGTCAGGCTCCAGAATCCCAAAAAGTTCCCCTGTGCCTCCTGGAAAGTATACAAAGTGAGGATGTAGAACCTCTTCACCTACTTCTGAAGGCTTGGCCTCGTGCTGCAGCTTGCATAATGAATCACCTCATGAGTTAGAACACCTTGTGAAATAGAAGTCTGGCCAGAGGGAAGAGCTACCTGGCCTCAGGCCTGTGTGTCTGCTACGTGCCCATGTCTAAGGGGAAAATGCTCATCTTGAGGTCACTCCTCAGTTTCCCTACAATTCCACCACTTCTTATAATCGTTCTCTTCCTCTTCTGTTTTATGAGTCTAATTCATTTATTCAATGATCATTATTTACTTCTTCCATATACCAAGGACTATGTTAGGGATGAGATACTGCCACCAAAGATAACGGCAATAATCTTCACTGCCAAGCCCTGTGCTGAAAAGCTGTACCTGCACTATCCCATCTAACCCTTAAAACAACTCCACAAAGCAGGGACTGTACCCCCATTTCACAGATTACAGGACTCAAACTCAGGGAGAATTAGACACTTGCACAGAAGCACTTCCGGGTAAAGGTGGTAAAATAACTCTAAAAATTAGAACATTTCTCTTTCCCAATATTTAACACACACACACACACACACACACACACACACACACACACTCACACCAAAAAAAAAAAAAACCCCACCAGCAAAAGTAAAAACAACAAAACAGCAAATGAAATTATCAGTAATTTCTACTAACACACACCTACCAGACCATGCTGTCCCACAGATAATAGCTATACACTCTGAATAAAATATGAATAACAACAACCTAAAGGCACAAGAGAAGCAAACAGAATCTGGAGGGGAGTCAAGTGTTAGAAGAATGTCATGGCAAGGGGTGGGTTACCTATTTTTGTAGTTTTCAGCCTGCAAAAAGGCTGAAGTCAGCACCATGTGGGGTGGCTAAAACTTAAATTTTAAAAAGTCTACAGTCCTTCTGTCCTAAAGAACCAGAGGACAGAATATGCTAGAAAGCAAGAAGAAAGGGGAAATAGGGGAAAGGAATGATCCAAAGAGAGAGAGCCCCAAATTCTGTATGTAAACAGTGACCAAGTTTCTGTCAGACCCCAAACCAATCAAGCATAAGACAGACTCAAAGTAACCAAGCCAAAGACAGGGGAGATGAGCTGAGTTGAGTTGTACCCCAAAGGACAGCTTTGACATTTTGATCTACCTAAGTTTATTTGCTTCTTAAACAAAAAAAAAATCAACTCTCTCAGAGAACTACAAAAGGACATAGAATCTCTATAACATCAAATTCCTAATGCCTAAGACAGAATTCAAAACGAGTCAACATACAAAGAACCAGGGACTATAACTCAGGCTGAAAAGACAATCAACTGATACCAACCTCACTGTGATCCAGATGTTGCAGTTAGATAAGGATTGCCAGGCAGCTGTTAAATTATGTTCAGTGGGAGATAGTCCAAGACGGCGAAGGAGTTGACCTGAATTTTGTCTGGTCCCAGGAATTCTGCTAGATAGCTACCAAATCATTCTGAACACCTGCAAATTCAACTGGAGATCTAAGAAATAATAGCTGCGACTCTACAAATAGGAAATTGACCACTTTCTGTAAGAATGACAAGACAGGAAAACTCATCTCGAAAAAGAGAACAAGAAGGAAGTACTGACTGCCAGGGACATAACAGGTATAGATATAAGTAAGAGTCAGAATTAGAGTTCAGAATAATAATTACAAAGGTACTAGCTGGTCTCAAAAAAAGCATAGAAGACACTAGAGAAAATTAAAGACCTGGAGAAATTAAAGAACTAAAATCTACTCAAGATGAAATTTAAAAAGCTATTAATGAGGTACAGTAAGAAGTGGAGGCTCTTACTGCTAGGATGAATGAGGCAGAAGAGAGAATTAGTGATATAGAAGACCAAATGATGGAGAATAAAGAGCTGAGCAAAAGAGAGATAAACAACTATTGGATCACAACAGGAGAATTCGAGAGATAAGTGACACCATAAAGTGAAACAATATTAGAATAGTTGGGATCCCAGAAGAAGAAGAACGGGGTGGGGGTGGGGAGCAGAAGATGTATTGGAGCAACTTATAGCAGAGAACTTCCCTAATTTGGGGAAGAAAACAGGCATTCAACCCCAGGAGGCACAGAGAGTCAACTTCAAAATCAATAAAAATAAGTCAACACCTTGACATATAATAGTGAAACTTGCAAATCTCAGAAACAAAGAGAAAATCCTGAAAGCAGCTTGGGACAAGCGGTCTGTAACCTACAACAGTAGCAAAATTAGATTGGCAACAGACCTATCATAGAGACCTGGCACATCAAAAAGGACTGGCATGATATATTCAGGGTGCTACCAAAACTTAAACAGGAAGAAATAGGGGCACCTGGGTGGCTCAGTGGGTTAAGCCTCTGCCTTCGGCTCGGGTCATGATCCCAGGGTCCTAAGATCGAGCCCCATGTCGGGCTATCTGCTCAGCAGGGAGCCTGCTTCCTCCTCTCTCTCTGCCTGCCTCTCTGCCTACTTGTGATCTCTCTCCCTCTGTCAAATAAATAAATAAAATCTAAAAAAAAAAAAAACCAGGAAGAAATAAAACCTTGAACAGAATAATAATCGGCAAGGAGATTGAAGCAGTCATCAAAAGTCTCCCAATAAACTAGAGCCCAGGGCCAGATGGCTTCCCAGGGGAATTCTACCAAACATTTAAAGAAGAATTAACACCTATTCTTCTGAAGATATTTCATAAAATAGAAATGGAAGAAAAACTTCCAAACTCGTCCTATG
The DNA here is from genome assembly GCF_002288905.1 of Enhydra lutris kenyoni. Classification (NCBI taxonomy): domain Eukaryota; kingdom Metazoa; phylum Chordata; class Mammalia; order Carnivora; family Mustelidae; genus Enhydra; species Enhydra lutris. The sequence goes on from NW_019154086.1 coordinate 5,134,421, forward strand.
AGGCCAGCATTACTGTGATCCCAAAACCAGAAAAAGATCCACCAAAAAGGAGAATTACAGACCAATATCCTTGATGAACACAGATGCAAAAACTCTCACCAAAATACTAGCCAGTAGGATCCAACAGTACATTAAAAGGATTATTTACCACAACCAAGTGGGATTTATTCCTGGGCTGCAAGGGAAGTTTAACATCCGCAAATCAATCAATGTGATACAATACATTAATAAAAGAAAGGACAAGAAGCATGTGATCCTCTCAATAGATGTAAAGAAAACATTTGACAAAGTACAGTATCCTTTCTTGATGAACACTCTTCACAGTGTAGGGATAGAAGGCACATACCTCAATATCATAAAAGCCATCTATGAAGAGCCCACAGAGAATATCATTCTCAATGAGGAAAACTGAGAACTTTTGCCCTAAGGTCAGGAACACAGCAAGGATGTCCACTATCACCAATGTTATTCAAATTAGTACTAGAAGTCTTAGCCTCAGCAATCAGGAAACAGAAAGAAATAAAAGGCATCCAAATCAGCAAAGAAGAAGTCAAACTCTCACACTTCACAGATGACATGATACTCTACTCAGAAAACTATAGAACACTCATGAAAGAAATTGAGGAAGACACTAAAAAATGGAAAAATGTTCTATGCTCATGGATTGAAAGAAGAAATATTGTTAAAATGTCTATGCTTCCTAGAGCAATCTATACATTCAATGCAATCCCTATCAAAATACCATCAACTTTTTTCACATAACTGGAACAAATAATCCTAAAACTTGTATGGAACCAGAAAAGACCCCAAATAGCCAAAGGAATGTTGAAAACCGAAGTTGGAGGCATCATAATTCCAGACTTTAAGCTCTATTACAAAGCTGTAATCATCAAGGCAGTATGGTACTGGCATAAAAACAGAAACATAGATCAATGGAACAGAATAGAGAACCCAGAAATGGACCCTCAACTCTATGGTCAACTAAATTTGTATAAAGCAGGAAAAAATATCTAGTGGAAAAAGGGCAGTCTTTTCAACAAATGGTGTTGGGAAAATTTGACAGCCACATGCAGAAGAATGAAACTGGACCATTTTCTTACACAATACACAAAAATAGTCTAAAAATGGATGAAAAACCTAAATGTGAGATAGGAGTCCATCAGAATCCTAGAGGAGAACACAAGCAGCAACCTCTGTGACCTCAGCCACAGAAACTTCTTGCTAGACACAGCTCCAGAGGCAAGGGAAACAAAGGCAAAAATGAACTATTGGGGCTTCATCAAGATAAAAAGCTTTTGCACAGCAGAGGAAAGAGTTGCTAAAACCAAAAGACAACCAACAAAATGGAGAAGATACTTGCAAATGTCTTATCAGATTAAGGGCTAGTATCCAAAATTTATAAAGAACTTATCAAACTCAGCACCTAAAGAACAAATAATCCAATCAAGAAATGGGCAGAAGACAGGAACAGACATTTCTCCAAAGAAGACATCCAATTGGCCAACAGACACTGAAAAAATGCTCCACATCACTTGACATCAGGGAAATACAAATCAAAACCACAATGAGATACCACCTCACACCTGTCAGAATGGCTAAAATTAACCAGTCAGGAAATGACAGGTGTTGGCGAGGATGCAAAGAAAGGGGAACCCTCTTACACTTTTGGTAAGAAGGCAAACTGGTACAGCCATTCTGGAAAACAGTATGGAGGTTCCTCCAAATTTGAAAATAGAGCTACCTTATGACCCAAAGATTCAAATGTAGTGATTCAAAAAGAGGCACCTGCATCCAAGTGTTTATAATAGCAGCAATGTCCACAATAGCCGAACTATGGAAAGAATCCAGATGTCCATGAACAGATGAATGGATAAAAAAGATGTGAGATATATATATATATATATATATATATATATATATATATATATATATATATAGTAGCAATGAAAAACATGAAATCTTGCCATGTGTAACCACATGGATGGAACTAGAGGGTATTATTATGCTAACAAAATAAGTCAGAGAAAGACAATTATCATATGATCTTACTGAAATGTGGAATTTAAGAAACAAAAGAGAGGATCATAAACTTTATGCCATGAATGTTGAAAAGAAGGAACAAAGGAAAAAAGGAACAAAGAGTTCTGACATGGTGCCACGTGCATCATAATCTCATCCTTCCTTCCCGAGAAGCCGTATGGAGGAAAACGGGTGAAATGGCAAAATCCTGGTAACATTCAGGAACTGCCCCACCCCTGCTCCCATTTGGAGAGAATGTGACTGAGCAAATGAGAAGGCCACTAGAGAGAAATCACAAGGAAACACTTGGGAGCAGAAGCCCTTGCCCTCCACAGCAAGACCATGAGGAAGTGAGGAAGGGCACCCAGGGCAGGACAGTTTCCGGATCACTGAGCTAGGCTGGCGGCATGCCCACAGGGTGATATATACACCCAGCGGGGTGGCAACTGGATATTTTACTGGGTCTGAGAAAAGCACCAGTCCCTGGTCCCCCACCAGGGCTGCATGCAACCCCAACCACTCCCCATTTCCTAAAACTATAGAAAAGTAGATAGCAGGCAACCAGCCGCAGCCCACAGGCTGTAGTTCTGAGGGGGAGGCAACGGAGTTTTAAATAACACAGGAAGAGTTTCAAGAAGTCACCCGTATTTTATATCAAACTGAATAGTCCATGTTAGTCACAGGCTAAATAAAAAAGATACAGGACAGAAACTCGGAAAGTATTCCATACAGAGAAAAAAATCAACCCAGTCTGGGTGAAAACCTAGCCTAAATCAACCAAACAACAGAATACTCTGTGGATTCATCACTCTTCAGACATACATATTCTGGGGGCGCCTGGGTGGCTCAGTCGTTAAGCAGCTGCCTTCAGCTCATGTCATGATCCCAGAGTCCTGGGATCAAGACTCAGCAGGAAGTCTGCTTTTCCCACTCCCCCTCACCCTGCTTGTGTTCCCTTTCTCACTGTGTCTCTCTGTCAAATAAATAAAATCTTAAAAAGAAAAAAAAAAACCTATTCTAATAAAGGATATGACTTTATTTTTTAAGGGTTGCTTGATTTCTTTCTTTCTTTCTTTATTTTTTTATTTATTTATCTGAGCGAGAGAGCCATGGAAGAGGCAGAGGGAGAGGCAGCAAGAATCTCAAGCAGATTCCCCTACTGAGTATGCAGCCCAACCCAGGGCTTGACCTCACGTCCCTGAGATCAGGACCTGAGCCAAAACCAAGAGTCAGAGGCTTAACTGACTGAGCCACCCAGGCACTCCAAGAATAGGACTTTAACAAAGGAAGAACACAAAGACGAAAGGATTAAATAACAGTGGGAGATTAAAAGGGATATTACAGTGCTTAAGAGACAAAGCATGTAGCCAAATCCTCATTCGGATCTAGTAAATCACTTTGAAAAATAAACATGGAACAGAAGAGATACAGCTGTATATCAAATTATTTTCCCAGACAGAAGATGAGATATTCATAATGAATACTGAGGGAAAGAACATGAAATGTAAAGCAACGAAATAACAGATGAGAAAGACAATCTAACATAAAAATCCCTGATAACTTGAAAGTGAAAATTTGCAATAATTAAGGAAAGAAACTGTAATATAGAAAAATGTGATAAAGAAAAATTTCTCCAAAGCGTAAGAATTAAGCCTTTTAATCAAAAAGATATGTTGTTTTCCAATAATATTGACAGAAAAAAGAGATATTTAGATATATGCTTATTAAGTTGAAAGATTAGAAAAGAATAAAAAGAAAAAGAATTCTTCAGCTATCCATAGGGGGAAAAAAAATCACCTAAAGAGTGAAAGATCAAATTTTCCACTGCAATGCTCAATGGAAGAGGACAGTGGAGTAATGTCTGCAAAGTTCCCAGGGGAAGAAGTGACCCCAACATTACAGCCCATCAAAATGCCATTCAAGTATAAATGCAAAAGGCACACATTCTCAAATATACAAGAACCCAAGGAATGGAGCATGCATGCACGAGCCCTTCTTGAACACACAAGCTCTCCCTGGTCAAGAGTTGACTCGGCAAAAAACAACTGTGAAATAAAAATGTGGGGACAAAAACCCTGGTGGTGCACATGAAATCCATTTAAATATAAAGGCAAAGTTAAATAACAGAGAAGTGATATAACAGAACAGTTGGAAGCTTTACAAAGAAATAATACTGACAAGCAAAAACTGATAGGAAGGGAGAAAGAGGTGGGAAGAATTGCCACGGTGCTAGTCTCCTATCTTCTAGCAAGCCATCAGCTGGTGAGATCTAAAATCAAAATATGACAGTTCTAGAAGTATAATGACTCCAACTTTTAATGGTGTTTATCATCGTTTTGCCCCCTCATCTTAGTACAGGAGCCAGATAGCAAGTAGTAATAGCAAACATTTATTGATGTTTACCATAGGCTTATTGCACTAAGCTCTTTACAGATTAATTTATTTAATCCTATCTGTAACCTCATAAAGTACAGTCTAATACTAGCCTCATTTTATAAAAGAGGAAATAAAACACAAAGAAGTCAGCTAACCACCCAAAGCTAACAAGTCATGGAATCAGAATTCAAACCCCAACTTTCTGGCTCTGCAGCCTGCGTACTTAGTGCTCAGGGAGCATGTGAAGAGGCAAGGATGAGAGCTCGACATGCTCTAGCTTCTATTTGTTTAAATAAACTGCGTGCATCCAAGCACACAGCACCTGCGTGGGTCAGTACACAGTTGGATGGGCGCAGGCGAGGGTCCTGCTCTCAGAGGGGTTTAAAGGAACTATCCATATCCCAATATCCCATCTGGTAAAGAATCATTTATCTTAATTTCAGCAATCCCTTGAATTTCACTAGTTTGTTGTTGTTGTGTTTTTCTACTTCCAAACAATAAAATATGGAGTATCATCCTCTGGCTAGAATTTTTGGTTTATTGATGTATTGCCCTAACATTCCAATCCACTTGGAATTATTTTTTTTTAAGATCTTATTTATTTATTTGACAGACAGAGATCACAAGTAGGCAGAGAGGTAGGTGGGGGGGAAGCAGTTTCCCTGCTGAGCAGAGAGCCTGATGCGGGGCTCAATCCCAGGACCTTGGGATCATGACTTGAGGCAAAGGCAGAGGCTTTAACCCACTGAGCCACCCAGGCACCCCCACTTGCAAATATTTCTAATCATGTTTACAAATAATAATTTTATTTCTGAATGGTGGGATTTAGGGGTCATTTATCACTTTCTCACTTGTACTTTTTTGTATAACATATACCACCTCGGTAAAAACAAAGATTTTTGAGAAAAGAAAATGAGAAACTTGTTTATGTTCACATAGCTTGAAGCTGTGATATGAACTCAAGTCTCAAACACTTTAAGAACCATGCAGTTAGCGCCTGGGTGGCTCAGCTGGTTAAGCGCCTGCCTTTGGCTCAGGTCATGATCCCAGGGTCTTGCTCTCTGCTCAGCGAGAAGCTTGCTTCTCCCTCTCCCTCTGCCCTGCCTCCCCCTGCTTGTGCTCTCTCATTCTCTCTCTCTAATAAATAAATAAAATCTTTTAAAAAAAGAAAGAACATGCACTTACCTACTTTGTTCTCTTACCTCCTACACCCTAGGTGGGGTTAAAGAACTCCGAGTCTTAATGTGCGTAATAACTGCATTTGCTAGAAATTATGGTTCTTTTAAAGTTCCGGACATCAGGTCCAGCAAATATAAGTAGGAAATAAGTGTTTGTGATTATAATAGTCATTATTATTATTCACTGACATTATAGTATGTTATTAGAAATGTTATACTAGAACTAAGTACATGATGGCATGGAAACCTAGAGGAGAAAATCTTGCTAATTCAAAAAGGTAGTCAAAGAAGGCTTCCTGGAAAAGAGGACAGAAGTTGACTTTTAAAGAGTAGGGCTTAGTCAGGTAAGAGGGGAGAATAGTAGGGCATTTCAGGCAAGACAAAGCATGATGGATTAAAATAACTGGTGTGGTTGGATTGAATGTCATGCAGAAACACAGCTGGGGAAGAGGTGGGAAAGGTAAGTCGCTGGTAGATCTGAGATTACCTCCTGTGCCATGCTATGCTAAGGAGCTGACCCTTTAATTAGTCAATGAGGTATTATACCTCCAGCAGAAAGGATGAATATTCAACTTTTGTATCAACATGGATGGGACTGGAAGAGATTATCCTGAGTGAAATAAGTCAAGCAGAGAAAGTCAATTATCATATGGTTTCACTTACTTGTGGAGCATAAGGAATAACACGGAGGACATGGGGAGATGGAGAGGAGAAGGGAGTTGGGAGAAATTGGAGGGAGAGACAAACCATGAGAGACTGTGGACTCTGAGGAACTAGCTGAGGGTTTGGAAGGGGAGGGAGGTGGGAAGTTGGGTGAGCCTGGTGATGGTTATTATGGAGGGCACATATTGCATGAGCACTAAGTATGGTGCATAAACAGTGAATTCTGGAACACTGAAAAGAAATTTAAAAAATAAAAAAAAAATTTAAAATAAATAAATAAATTTCACCTTTCTGGATATCCAAAAAAATAAAAATAATAATAAAAATAAAAAATAAAGTCAATGGGGGCCCACCAAAGGGTTTGTTTGAAACAGCAGAGTGTCCCAGGAACATACGCTTTTCTGAGAGCCCCTGGCTGCTATGTGGAGAACTGGCTGGAAGGAACAATTCTGGAGATGGAAAACCGGTTATGGTTGTTGCAACTGTCCCTGTAAGAGCTGATGGGCCCCTAAAGCAGAGACAGAGTCTCAGTGGAGAGCTGATTGGGACGATGGTTCTCAAAATGTGTTCCATAGACTACTAGGGTCCCTGAAACTCTTTCAGGTGGGCTGCAAGGTCAAAAATATTTTTGCAATAATACAAAGGCAGTATTTGGCTTTTTCACTGTTGACATTTGCACTAACAGTGCAAGAGCAACGATGGGTAACACCTCTGCCGCCTTAGCACAATGAAAAAGACACTAAATCTGTTAATAGTCTCGCACTCTTTTTTTTTTTTTAAAGATTTTTATTTATTTGACAGAGAAAGATCACAAGTAGACAGAGAGGCAGGCAGAGAGAGAGAGAGGGAAGCAGGCTCCCCGCTGAGCAGAGAGCCCGATGTGGGACTCGCTCCCAGGACCCTGAGATCATGACCTGAGCCGAAGGCAGCGGCTTAACCCACTGAGCCACCCAGGCGCCCTAGTCTCGCACTCTTAACTTCATCCATTCATAGGGGGAAAAAAGTCAATTCCTCTGCAAAATGTCCTCGATGAAGGAATAACAATGATTAATTTCATTAAATCTCGGCCTCAAGTACACCCCCTTTTAATACTCTGTATGATGCATTAGGAGGGATACTTAAAGCATCTCAGTCACAGAGAAAAATACAATTGTTGCCTCAAAGAAAAACACATTTGCAAGTGAGTTATGAGCTGCACTGACCACTTTTTTAATGGAACACCATTTTCACCTAAGAGGGGAATAAGAAAGAACTGATTAACTAATTAAGGTTATTCACCCTCGAATATTTAGGAAATATTTTCTTTAAAAATGAACAAATTGAATCTATCACTTGAAGGGAAAAAACTTCTTCTTGGTTTTATTGTATTTGTTACTAGTTGTATTTGTTACCAGTAATGAAATCTGAGTTTTTAGGTAAACTGTAGAATGGGGAGGGGGGATGCCTGGCTGGCTCAATCAGTAGAGCATGTGACTCTTGATCTCAGGGTTGTGAGTTCGAGCCCCAGTTTAAGTGTAGAGATTACTTAAAATTAAATCTTTTTTTAAAAGACTTTATTTATTTATTTGACACAGAGAGAGAGATCACAAGTAGACAGATAGGCTGGCAGAGAGAGAGGAGGAAGCAGGCTCCCTGCTGAGCAGTGAGCCTGATATGGGGCTTGATCCCAGGACCTTGAGATCATGACCTGAACTGAAGGCAGAGGCTTAACCCACTGAGCCACCCAGGCACCCCCCAAAATAAAATCTTCATAAAAATTTGAATTTTGGGGGGTGCCTGGGTGGCACAGCTGGTTAAAGCATCCAACTCTTTGTTTCTACTCAGGTCATGATCTTAGGGTTGTGAGATCAAGCCCCACGTCTGGCTCTGCACTCAGCACAGAGTCTGCTTGAGATTCTCTCCCTATCCCTCTATCCCTTTCCCTCTGCCCCTCTCCCCTGGGCACTCTCTCTCTCTTTCTGTCAAAATAAATAAATCTTTTAAAAATTAAAAAAATTATTATTTTTTTTTAAAAGGAATTGGATAACTTTTGCCCAGGGCTGTACTCATCAATTCCTTTTTTTTTTAAGGTCTACATCCAAAATGGGGCTCAATCTCACAACCCGGAAATCAAGAGTCACATGCTCTATTAATTGAGCCAGCCAGGTGCCCCGTATTTACCAGTTCTTAAAGATTTTTCCAATGAGGTGATAGCTATGAGTTGAATTGTCTCCCCCCAAAAGACATGTTGAAGTCCTAATGCCTGCTAGCTGTAAATGTGACCTTATTTGGAAACAGGCTTTTTGCACATGTAATCAGTTTAAGAGATCACAGCAGATTAGAGTGGGCCCTAACTCCAATCACTGGTGCTCTTATAAGGAAAAAGAGTTTCGCATACACAAACACAAACACACACAGGAATGGGGCCATGTAAAGATGGGGTAGACATTGAGGCCAAGTCGAGTCAAGAAATGTCAAGGATTGCTCACAACTACCCAAAGCCAGGAGATGGGCATGAAAGAGACTCTCCCTCCTGCCTTAAGAAAAAAACCAACCCTGTCCAAACCTTAACTTCAGACCTCTAGCCTCCAGAAATAGGAGAGAATAAGTTTCTGTCATTCTAAGCCATGCGGTGGGTGGCACTTTATTACAACAACCCTAGGAAGTTAATACAGTGATGGTTACACCACATGTGGGTATTTGATACTGTAGAGGAAAGTGTGTCAGCATTTGAAAAATGTGCATAAAGCAGTGAACCAGTATTTCCAAAAGCCCAAGTTATAATATTATAAAATCATGCCTGTAAGAGAGCCATTCAAAGTGTAAAGTAGACTGATACATTGTAATATAACACAGTACAAAGAGTTCAGTGTGAGGTCTCAGAATTCACATCACAGTTGACCTTTAAGAAACTATCACTGGTGCTTTGATGTAGTATCAAAGGAAAAGATCTACAATTAGTTGAAAAGTCTGCTTAATCTCCTCTCCCTCTTCCAGCTATTTATCAGTCTAAGGCTGGATTGTTTCCATAGAGTTCAACCAAATAATATATTGCAACAGATGGAATTCAGAAACAGATATGCTAATCCACCTGTCTTCTATTAAGTCCGTCATTAAAAAGATTTGCAAAAGATGTAAAACAATGCAACTCTTCTCTCTCTCTCTCTCTCTCTCTCTTTTTTGCTTTGGAAATGGAATTATTTTCATAAAATATTTTATTCATGTTAATATGTGATGGGTCTATTATTATTTTAAGTGAATATTTCATCATTTTTCTTTTAATTTCTAATAGCATAAACATCTTTAAATATAGCTCATAAAGATAGAAGCTTTGGGGGATCATTGATGATTTTTAAGAGTCTACAAGAGGGGTGCCTGGGTGGCTCAGTCAGTTAAGCATTTGCCCTCAGCTCAGGTATGATCCTAGGGTTCTGGGATCAAGCGCCACGTTGGACTTCCTGCTCAATGAGGAGACCACTTTTCCCTCTCCTTCTGCTGCTGCCCCGCCTTGTCCCCCTACCTCCATCAAATAATATATATATATATATGTATATATATATATATATATATATATATATATATATTTTTTTTTTAAGAGTCTACAAGAATCCAAAGACCGAAAGTTTTACTGGTTTACAAAATAAAAACAAGAGGATTGAGTAAATGTTTGATGGAGATCAAGAGACCAGTTTTGGTCTTGTTCCAGAACTATTCTCCTGATAGGGATTATGTCAAGAATAGGCCCTAAAAAAAGATGTTTCAATCTGGGAAATGTTGAGTAAAGGTCATCTGAGGAACACTACTAGAACATGTCGCTATGAAAGGAGATAATTGCCCTGAAAACAATGCTCAGGATGGACTCTAGGGTTATACCAACATTAAGGCATAGCAGGAGAGACAGCTGGAAACCAGTCTGAGTCAGAAAAAGAGTATGAAGTGGGGAGAGAAACCTTACAGGGAAGGATGTCACAGAAACCAAGCAAGGCAGAACTTCTGAGCAGGGAAGGGGTCAGTTAGCAGCAAAAACTCTAAAGAGATTCAACAGGGTCAGTACTGATGAGCTGCGAGCAGTTCTAGAGGAAGGAGGGAGATCAAGGAGGCACCTGGTATGGTCTGCTCTTACGTAATGAGCTGGAGGTCCGGGAGAAGTGAAAAGAATCATAGTTTATGGTGGGTGAGAAGAAAGCCAGAGGAGAAGCAGAAATTCAAAAGTCAGAAAAGGGAAGTATAAGCAATAGTATAAGATTCCCCAAGAAGTCCAGAGGATAAGATTTTCCAGAGCTCAGGAGACAGAAGGGTATAGAAGGCAAGCCCAGGAGGGAAGGTTTTTGAACTGAACTACCTGATTCAAATCTTACTGTTGTCATTTGCTTAAGGGCCAAGCACTGAATGTTTATGACCTCCCAAAAGTCATACCCGGAAACTCTAACCCCCACCAGTCCTCAGATGGTATTTGGATAATTAGATCACAAGTGAAGGTAGAGCCCTTTTGAATGGGATTGGTGCCTTTTAATGAAGAACCAGGGAATCGGCTTCTCTCCCTCTCTCTCCCTATCCGTCCTTCCACCATGTGAAGATACAAGGAGAAGACAGTGGTTTGCAAACTGAAGCAGGTTCTCACCAGACACTGAATCTTCCAATACCTTGATCCTGGATATCCTAGCCTTAGAACGATGAAAAATAAACATCTGTTGTTTAAGCCACCCAGTCTATGACATTTTGTTATAGCAACATGAACGGAGACCTAAATAAGGCATCAACAAGCCACTTAACTTCTCTGCTACTTAACTTCTGTAAAAGCAATAGTATATACTTTAAAGAGTTGTTTACAAAGATAGCTTAGGTTAAAACACATCAAGAGTTTAAAATTCCACCTGCCAGATGGAACATACTTAACCAATCGCTGCTACCCTGAGACAGAAAGGACGGGAAAATGACAGGGTCTGTGGTCCATAAAAGTCCATAGGCTGGATGGACAGAGCAGAGGTGGGTGGCTCCAGCCCCATATCCCTACTCTTTTCTGGAAGTGCTTCAGAGGCAGCAGGTGGTCTAGTCTGAGTTTAAGGAGGGTGGCAAAATTCTAAAATAGAATTCAGCAGGACATAAGCACAAAATCGTTTTCTTCTTCAATCCCTGTCTTCAACCATGGTCTTTCAAATCCTCCTTTCTGGTTTATTACAAAGTGGTTTAAAACTTCAAACTCACCTCTACCGGCTGGAGCGGAGATTGTCACGATGGGCAGCACTTCCAATGATGGGCAGCCAGGAGGGAGAGGGAGAAGAGGAAATGCTGCTCTCCCTGACCCACCAGGGTCTTAATCCTCTCCTCGGTGGCAGCTGCCTTTCTGGTTAATACTGGCTGGCTGGCCTAGTGTCCTCTGTGTGACAGATGGCCAAGGGCTGGGTCAGTCCCAGGCTCCCATGAGAACTCTTCTGAGGGACCCCAGATGGGAGCTCGCTCAATTCCTCCACGCCCCCCCACCCCTGCTGCCCCCACCCTTCTGCCTGCCCTTCTGATGGGTGACCTGGCCCCACACTTAGCCCTCCAAGGCCAGGTGCCAGCAAGCTGTGTCCACTTGACCTTCACCATCATGAGCAGAATGCTCTGCTGTTTGCCTTTGACCATTCCCAACCCCCTTCTCCCCACACCCTCCCTCCTCCTCAGGCTTGGGCAAGAGTGTGGTGATCACTGGAGTGGTGGGTCTGGTTCTGTCACCTCTCAGCTAGCCCCAGGGAGGTGGCCCTCTTTACAAGGGGAGGGTGCTACAGCCTGCTGTTTTCAGCTGTGGGCCCCAGAGCCTGAAGCAACAGGGAAGCCCCCTCAGCCGGTGAGAGAGGTGTGGGCTGAGCTCAGAGCTATACTAGATGCACCCAGAGAGGCAAACCTGGCCAGACCTCAGGGCACTGCTAACTCACATGACTGTCATGCCGAGGTCAGTGAAGAGCCTTTGAAGGGTTTTATGCAAGGGACTAGTGTGATCAGATCTAGGTTTCAGAGCAACCCGTCTGGTGGGAGTTGAGAAATTAGGAGCCTACAAAATGAATCCAGAGAGAGAGGGCAAGCCTGTGCGCTCAGAGTGATGGTAAGAGGAGTAACCCTTACAGAGTAAAGCTGTGGGAGGGACAGGCATTGGGGGCTCAGGGCACTGCTGGCATGTCTGGGCTCTTGTCCCCCACTTAGAACACCACTTCTGGGTGCCTGGGTGGCTCAATGGGTTTGAGCCTCTGCCTTCAGCTCGGGTCATGATCCCAGGGTCCTGGGATAGAGCCCCGAATCGGGCTCTCTGCTCGGTGGGGAGCCTGCTTCCCCCTCTCTGCCTACCTCTTTGCATACTTGTGATCTCTGCCTGTTAAATAAATAAAAAATAAAATCTTTAAAAAAAAAATAGAACACACCTTCTTCCAAGAAGCGCACTAAAGCCAACAGTGGGCTCCCCTGATCATGAAACTTCTTCCTTGTGTCTGCAGCTGGGCCTACCCCTTGTCCTCTGACCCTTCATCACAACTTGGGTTTTCTGGTGGATACTCTACTGGAGCTGGATGGTGCGCTATGTTTATTGGGGATTAACATCTATAAAAGGAAGACAGAGGAGGGCAGGACCAGGCCCAGGAACAAGGAGAAGAACCCCGTGCAAAATCTCCACGAACCTGGTGGGTAGCTCTGCGGTGAGGACTTCATTGGGCCTCAGATGGGGCACGGAGGTCCCTCATTTCACACAGTCCCTCGTCACAGGCTGCACAGGAAGGGTGTGACCACCCATGAAGCCACCGTGCAGCCAAGGCAGAGTCTGACAGAGCTGACTGGTCCCTATAGCTGGGTGGCCAGGATTCCCTTGGAGTGGGTGTAGAGAGTGGGTCTGCGTGATGACTGCTCGTCACTCCCCACCCATCCCCCCCAACCCCAGCTTTGGGGCTCCAGGACTTTTGGTCAGGCCTGTACCTTCCAGCCTGCCTCTCCCACCTCGGCAGGATCAGATAGCCCAGGAAGTTTGCCAGCAAGGCTTTGGAGAAGGAAGCAGGAAGAACGTGAAGTTTTGGAAATGCTATTTATCTGTAGTTGTAGCCCCAGGCACCCATAATTAGTAAAGCAAATTTACTTCTAAAGAAATAGCATTGCAATTCCCTGGTAAGAGACATTTTGGGGATTTTTTTTTTTTTTTTTTTCTGTGCAAAATCATATCTGACTCCCACCCTCACCTGAATTAGTCTAAAATCAGGAGTGCTGACCATCAAGAAGATGGGAGCTTCTGGAGCCTTGGACACACCCTGGCTCATGTGGGTTTGGGGCTAACACTGACTGGGTGTGCCCTTGCCCAGGAGAACTCGCATTAAACTAGAGGCTGGGTTGGAGGAGTAATTTGTATGATTACCCGCAAGTCCCTTTGAGGTCATTTTAAGAATCCAGAGACTGGCACGTTGCCCAAAAAATGTTTGTCTAAGGAAACTTCTTCACGAATCTGATTCTACCACGAAACGTATCTGGCATAAACATGGCTCTCAGTCAACCATTCTGCTGCCCTCACTCATTAAATTCCTATTAAAGGGGAAAGCAGATTTTATTTTTAGGAAGATGGATAGGCGGCCAGTCGGTGACTGAGAGAGGATGAGAGAAGAACAGAGGTGTTTCCAGAAAGATAGCTTCTGATCTCACTTTATGACAGAAAGTCTTGCATGAAAGCTCTGGGGCTCTTGTTCAATTGTGGAGTGAGCAACTTACCATTTATAAGTGTACAAGACGAGCACATTCTTTATGCCTAAATTACCAGGTGTCATAAGCATTGAGGTAATCGGTGAAGTGCCTCCCCAGCCTGTCACTTGAGGTGGGGTGACTCTGGTTGTTCATCAGAACAGACATTTGTGTTTCTCCACAGAGGAGGAATGGCAGAAGAGAAGGGCCAATGAAGTCTGGAACAGAGAGGTCCTTTTCTCAGGCACAAAAGAAAGGCACGTGGTCACCAGTGATTTATTCAGTCATTCATTTAAGATAGTTTTTTTTTTAAGATTTTTATTTATTTATTTGATAGAGAGTGAGAGAGAGAGATCACAGGTAGGCAGGTGGGGGGTGGTGAGCAGGCTCTCGCTGAGCAGAGAGCCCAATGTGGGTCTCAATGCCGGGACCCCGAGACCATGACCCAAGCCGCAGGCAGAGGCTTAACCCACTGAGCGACCCAGGTGCCCCTCATTTAAGATAATTTATTGAGTGCCTACTGTGTACCAGGACTGATTCTAGATGGTTGGGATCCATTTGTGAACAAGACAGGCAAAGACTTTTGCCCTTATGGAGCTTACGTTCATTCTAGTGGAGAAGGCAGATAATTCAAACACACAGTATATGAGAAGATGATGAATGTTATAGAAAAAAAGGAAGGGCAAAAAGAGAGCATGAAGGGAAATCAGGACTGAGGGAATGATGTGGGGTAGAGGGAAGGAGACAGGTGTGAAGGTAAATACAGTGGCCAAGATAGGTGGGGTGTGGGAGGAAGTAAGCCAGAGCAAAATCTTGCAGGTGAGGACCACGGGAGGCATGGTGGGGAGCAGTCCTGTAGCTACAGCAGAGCATGGAGGCTTCCAGAACAGGCTCTCCAGGGACAGCAGGGGACCAGGGCGGCTATGCCAGTGAGCAAGCGGCAGAGAGCACAGAGGGGCCACTTTGAAGGATGAGACACAGATCACACTGTCTTTGTAGCTGCTCTCAGGACTTTGCTTTTGCTCTGAGTGAAACGGGAGCCTTTGCTGGGTTTTGAACAGAAGAGTGACATTATCTAACTGTAAAGGGGTTATACCAGCTGTGATGGGAGACCCATAAGAAGAATTTCTACCACTGCCTTATAGAGTTGATGTAAAGGAATTGTCAAGGAATCTGTTCCCAGACAGATAGGTACTTAGTTTATGTGGGACAAGTCCCAGCAGGTGCTGGCTGGCATTGCTCAAAGCAAGTGCTTTCTTCTGTTAGAGAAACTCAAAAGGAGGCAGAGCCAGACTTTTCAGGCTTATTTTCATGCATGCACTGTTCATCTTCAACAAAGAAAAGAAGAAATGTTCAAAATGCAGACAAAAAAACAAGATTTGGAGGCAAACCTTTTCCTTTATTTTTACCTAATCAAATTTTAAAATAGGTACTACCTACATAGGCTGCTTACAAAGTTACAAAGGATGGAAGTGTGTCTTTTCCTTTACCTGTTGTCTGTCCAGCATTCCCCTCCCATGGAAGCAAATATGATGGCCATTGGCAGCATAGCCTCCTAAAGGTACATACAAGAGGACTTGTGCACCTCATTGTGAGGGACTGAATTGTGTCACACGCTCCAAATTCATATGCCAAAGTCCCAATCCCCAGAACCTCACAAGATGATTGCATTTGGAAGTAGGATCTTTAAGAGGTAATTAAGGTTAAATGAGGTCATGAGGAAGAGCCCTTATATAAAAAAACTGATGTCTTTATAAGAACAGGAGATTAGGATACAGACGGGCAGGAGGAAAGACCAGGAGAAAACAAAGTGGGGAGGTGCCCGTCTGTAAGCCAAGGAGAAAAGTCTCAGAAGAAACCCGGGACAACTTGACCTCACAGTAGAAGCCCCCAAACATTTCAATTGTTTAAGGTAGTCTATGGTACTCTGTTACCATAGCCCTAGCAAACTAATACACCTCTGTATATCTTGGAGAGATATATATCTATATCTATATCTATATCTATATCTATATCTATATCTATATCTATATCTATATCT